>NC_084468.1:106940000-108152500 GCF_027409185.1 Cynocephalus volans | reverse complement strand
AGTTCTTTTGTAGAGGTTTTAGGCTGTTCGATATATAGGATCATGTCATCTGCAAACAGGGACAGTTTGACTTCATCTTTTCCAATCTGGATGCCCTTTATTTCCTTCTCTTCTCTGATTGCTCTGGTTAGTACTTCCAACACTATGTTGAATAGGAGTGGTGAGAGTGGGCATCCTTGTCTAGTTCCTGTTCTTGAAGGAAAAGCTTTCAGCTTTTCCCCATTCAGGGTGATATTGGCAGTGGGTTTATCATATATGCCTTTGATTATGTTGAGATACTTTCCGTCTATACCTAACTTATAGAGAGTCTTTGTCATGAATGAGTGCTGAATTTTATCAAATGCTTTTTCAGCATCTATAGAGATGATCATATGGTCCTTGTGTTTGACTTTATTAATATGGTGTATCACATTTATTGATTTGCGTATGTTGAGCCAACCTTTCATCCCTGGGATGAATCCCACTTGATCGTGGTGAATAATTTTACGTATGTGTTTCTGTATTCTGTTTGCTAGTATTTTAGTGAGGATTTTTGCATCTATATTCATCAAGGATATCGGCCTGTAGTTTTCTTTTTTGGTCATATCTTTACCTGGTTTTGGTATCAGGATGATGTTTGCTTCATAGAACGAGTTTGGGAGATTTGCGTCTGTTTCAATCTTTTGGAATATTTTGTAAACAATCAGTGTTAATTCCTCTTTGAATGTTTGGTAAAATTCTGCTGTGAATCCATCTGGTCCTGGGCTTTTCTTTGTTAGGAGCCTTCTGATAACAGCTTCAATCTCCTTTATTGTTATTGGTCTGTTCAGATTTTCTACATCATCATGGCTCAGTTTTGGGAGCTAGTGTGTGTCCAGAAATTTATCCATTTCCTCCAGATTTTCAAACTTGTTGGCGTATAGTTGTTTATAGTAGTCTCGAACAGTTCCTTGTATTTCAGATGAATCAGTTGTAATATCACCTTTTTCATTTCTAATTTTTGTTATTTGAATCTTCTCTCTTCTTTTTTTTTTTGTTAGCCATGCTAATGGTTTGTCAATTTTATTTATCTTTTCAAAAAACCAACTTTTTGATTCATTGATCTTTTGTATTGTTTTTTGGGTTTCAATTTCATTAAGTTCTGCTCTGATTTTAATGATTTCTTTCCATCTGCTAACTTTAGGTTTGGATTGTTCTTGTTTTTCTAGGTCTTTAAGGTGAAGTGTTAGGTTGTTCACTTGCCATCTTTCCATTCTTCTGAGGTGAGCATTTAATGCAATAAATTTCCCCCTTAATACTGCTTTTGCAGTATCCCACAGGTATTGGTATGATGTATCATTATTTTCAGTAGTTTCAATAAATTTTTTGATTTCCTGCTTGATTTCTTCTTGGACCCATATGTCATTAAGTAGAATGCTGTTTAATTTCCATGTGTTTGTATAGTTTCCCGAATTTCATTTGTTATTGATTTCTAGTTTTAATCCATTATGGTCTGATCCAATTTTTTTGAATTTGTTGAGACTTGATTTGTGACCTAATATGTGATCTATCCTGGAGAATGATCCATGTGCTGATGAGAAGAATGAATATTCTGAGGTTGTTGGGTGGAATGTTCTGTAGACATCTGCCAATTCCAATTGGTCTAGAGTATTGTTTAGATCTTGTGTTTCTCTGCTGATTCTTTGCCTAGATGATTTGTCCAATGTTGACAGTGTGGTGTTCAGGTCCCCTGTTATTATAGTAATAGTGTCTATTTCCTTCTTTAGGTCTAATAGAGTTTGTTTTATCAATCTGGCTGCTCCAACATTGGGTGCGTACATATTTATGATTGTTATGTCTTCTTGATGCATCAGTCCTTTTATCATTAAGTAGTGTCCCTCATTGTCTCTTTTTATGGGTTTTAGTTTAAAGTCTATTTTGTCCGATATAAGAATAGCTACTCCAGCTCGTTTTTCTTTTCTGTTTGCATGGTAAATCTTTTTCCATCCTTTCACTCTTAGTCTATGTGAGTCTTTATGGGTGAGGTGGGTCTCTTGAAGGCAGCATATAGTTGGGTCCTCCTTTTTAATCCAGTCAGCCAGTCTGTGTCTTTTGATTGGGGAATTTAAGCCTTTTACATTAAGAGTTGTTATTGAAAAGTGTTGATTTATTCCTAGCATTTTATTGATTGTTGTTTGGTTGTCTTAGGTATCTTTTGTTCCTTGTTTTCTGATTTACTGTTTGTTTTCTGTGTTTGTTGGTTCCTTAGGTCGTAGATAGCCTTTTTGTTTGTTTTCTCTTCGTGAATGCCATTTTTATTATACTAGTGGGTTTAGATTTTTCTTGGGTTTTTATGGCAGTGGTAGTTATTTTTCAGGAACCAAACCCAGTACTCCCTTGAGAATTTCTTGTAAGGGTGGTTGTGTGGTAGTGAACTCCCGCAGTTTTTGTTTGTCTGAGAAATATACTATTTGCCCTTCGTTTTGGAAGGATAGCCTTGCAGGGTAGAGTATTCTTGGCTGACAATCTCTGTCTTTTAGTATTTTGAATATATCATCCCATTCCTTTCTGGCTTTTAGGGTTTGTGATGAAAAGTCTGATGTTAGCCTGATTGGGGCTCCCTTATAGGTGATTTGACACTTCTCTCTTGCGGCTTTTAAGATTCTCTCTTTGTCTTTGAGATTTGCCAATTTGACTATAACATGTCTTGGAGAAGACCTTTTTGGGTTGAATACGTTTGGAGATTGTTGAGCTTCCTGGATCTGAAGATCTGTGACTTTTCCTATACCTGGAACATTTTCTGCCACTATTTTGTTGAATATGTTTTCAATGCAATCTCCTTTTTCTTCCCCTTCTGGAATACCCATGACTAGGATATTTGAGCGCTTAAGGTTGTCTGATATCTCTCTCAGATTTTCTTCAATGCCTTTGATTCTTTTTTCTTTTTTTTGTCTGCTTGTGTTATTTCAAACAGCTCATCTTCAAGTTCAGAGGTTCTCTCTTCAACTTCCACAAGCCTGCTGGTTATACTCTCCGTTTTGTTTTTTATTTCGCTGAATAACTTCTTCAGTTCAGCAAGTTCTGCTACATTTTTTTTCAGGGCATTGATTTCCTTGTACATTTCCTCTTTCAGGTCTTGTATACTTTTCCTCATTTCATCATGATGTCTAGCTGAGTTTTCTTGTATCTCATTCAGTTTCCTTTAATTATCACTCGAAATTCCTTGTCAGTCATTTCAAGGGCTTCTTGTTCTATAAGATCTAGAGCTTGAGATTTATTATCTTTTGGTGGTGTACTTTCTTGATTTTTCGTATTTCTGGTATCTTTTCTTTGATGTTTATTCATTGTGGCAGGGAGTTTCACAGTCCACAGATCAGATGAAATGAGCAGAGTATCTTCTGTTCCACTGGGCAGTCTGATGAACACAGCTGGCAGACTGGATCTCTTACGGCGAGTAGGTGGGTGCAGTTGGCTGGTAAATGTCCTTCAGTCAGGTCTGGTCCTGAGTAGGAGTTGGGTGGGAGGGTGTGCAAATGAAGTCCTTGGGGTCCTGGGGCTTTGGCTTGAGGAGATATTGTTGGGGCACCTGGGTCTGGAGGGCCATGATGTTCGGGTGAGGAGGGGCCGCCGCTGCTGCCGCCACCCAAGATTCATATTATCTTTAAATTCTATTTTTCCATGAACTTTTTAACATACGTGTGTGTGTGTGTGTGTGTGTGTGTGTGTGTGTGTGTATTTGTATTAGTCTGCTAGGGCTGCCATAACAAAATACCATGGAATGGATGACTTAAACAACAAAAATCTATTTTCTCACAGTTGTGAAGGCTGGAAAGTCCAAGATCAAGGTTCTGGCAGGGTTCAGTTTTTGGTAAGGACTCTCTTCCTGACTTGCAGACAGCAACCCACTTGCTGTATCCTCAAATGTATGTACAGGAGGAGAGAGAGAGAGAGAGAGATCTTCCTCTTCTTATAATGCCACCAGTCCTATTGGATTAGGGCTCCTTTTGTGACTTCATTTAACCTTAATTAATTCCTAAATGTTCTATATCTGAATACAATCACTTTGGAGGTTAGGGCTTCAACATATGAATTTCGGGGGGCACAATTCAGTCCATAGCAGTATTTATAAGCAAATCATGGGGTGGATATCAACTTTAAAATATAGATGAATATAGATATTGATAGAGTTTGGATGCGTTGTCCCCCCAAAACTCAAATGGAAATCTGATCCACAACGAGGCAGTGTTGGAAACTGTTTGAATTGTGGGTGCAGATTCCTCATGAATGGATTAATGTTCTCTCTGGGGGTTGGGGGTAGTGAGTGAACTCTCATTTTATTAGTTCCCATAAGAGCTGGTTGTTTGTAGGACGCTGGCACCTCCTCTCTCTCTCTTGCTTCCTCTCACCATGTGATCTGCTTATACCTGCCAGCTTACTGCTTCTTTCCGCCATGAGTAGAAGCAGCCTGAGGCCTGTGCCAGATGCAGCTGTTCCAGCATCATAAGCCAAATAAACCCCTGTTCTTCATAAATTACCCAGTTTCAGATATTCTGTTACAACAACACAAAAACAGACTAACACAGAAATTGGTACCAAGGAATGGGGTGTTGCTATACAGATATGTGAAAATGTGGAAATGGCTTTGGAACTGGGTAATCAGCAAAGGTTGGAGGAGTTTGGAGGACTTAGAAGACAAAAAGATGAGGAAAAGTTTGGAACATTTTAGAGATTGGTTAAATAGTTGTGACCAGAAAGTTGATAGAAATGTGGACAGTAAGGGCCATGCCGATGATGAGGTCTCTGATAGACATGAGGAAATTATTGAGAATTGGACAAAAGATCACCCTTACAACACCATAGCAAGGAACTTGGCAGCATTGTATCCATGCCCGAGAACTTTGTGGAAGGTGGAACCTAAAAGTTGGGAACCATAATGTTTGGTGGAAGAAATTTCCAAGCTGGAAAGCATTAAGGAAGCTGCATGGCTACTTAAAACAGCCTACATTGAGTTGTGGTAGAAAAGGCATGATGTAAAGCCATAATTTAAAAGGGAAGAAGAGCATAAAGATTTGGAAAATTTGCAGCCTGGTCATGTGGTAGAGAAGCAGAGAGCAGGAGAAAAATGCAAGGGCACAGCAGATAGACTGGTTGCCAAAGACATTAGCATGGTTATGGGCAGCCAGGTGCTAATAGCCAAGAAAATGGGAGAAAAGCCCTGAAGACCTTTCAGAAGTCTGGAAGGGCACCCCTGCCATCACAAACCTGGAAGCCTAGGAGAACTGAGTTGTTCTGGAGGACAGACCTGGGGCACAGCTGCCTTCAGGAACTTCCTCCCTGCATCCCAGCTGCCCTGGCTGGAGCAGCCCTGCATCAAGCTGCCCCAGGTGTGATTTGTGCAGCAGCCCTGGAGAGCACAAACCAGAAACCTTGGTAGCATCCATGTGTTGTTAAATCTGTAGACCAGCAAAACATGAGAACAATGGATGTGTGGCAGCCTCCACCCAGATTCCAGAGAATGTACGGAAAAACATGGGGGCTCAGGCAGAGACCTGCCACAGGGGCAGAGCCACCACAGAGGCCATCTATTGGGGAATGCTGAGCAGAAAAGTGGGATCAGAGCCCCCACCAGGAAAATGTCTAGTGGAGCCAAGACAGCAGGGCTGCCTCCAGGACCCCAGAACTGTAGCACCACTGGCAATATGCAACACTGGCCTGGAAAAGCTGCAGGCACCAGAGCAGCCTAGTGAGAGCTGTGGGGGTGGGGCTGCCCAAGGCTTCAGGCACCCAAACCCCCCACTGAGCCCAGGACACAGGACTTGGAGTCAAAGAAGATTATTTTGGAGCTTTAAGATTTAAATGTCTGCCCTACTGGGGTTTGGACTTGTTTAGGGCCTGTTTCTCCTTTCTTCTGGCCTATTCTTCCCTTTTGGAATGGGAATGTTCCAGCATTGTATCTTGCAAGTAGATAAATTTGTTTTTTCTATTTTTTGTACAGGTTCACAGCTGGAAGGAGTTTTGCCTGTCTCAGATGAGACTTTGGACTTTGGACTTTTAAGTTGGTTCTGGAACAAATTAAGACTTTCAGAACTGTTGAAATGGAATGGTTGTATTTTGTATGTGAGAAGGACATGAGTTTTGGGGGGGGCCAGGGGTAGAATGGTAGAGTTTGGATGTTATTGTCCCTCCTAAAACTCATGTGGAAATCTTATCCCCAGTGAGGCAGTGTTGGGAACTGGGTTTTTTTTGTTGTTTGTTTGTTTGTTTTTGTCCTTTTGTGACCTGCCGCACCGCGCTCAGCCAGTGAGCGCACCGGCCATCCTCATATAGGATTCGAACCTGCGGCGGGAGCACTGCTGCGCTCCCAGCGCTGCACTCTCCCGAGTGCGCCACGGGTCGGCCGGGAACTGTTTGAATCATGGGGGCAGATCCCTCATGAATGGATTAATGCTGTCCCTGGGGAGTGCGGGGTAGTGAGTGAGTTCTCGCTCTGTTAGTTCCCACAAGAGCTGGTTGTTTGCAGGACCCTGGCACCTCCTCTCTCTCTCTTGCTTCCTCTCTCCATGTGATCTGCCTGTATCCGCTGGCTGCCTGCCACTTTCCGCCATGAGTAGAAGCAGCCTGAGGCCCGTGCCAGATGCAGCTGTCCCAGAATTGTGAGCCAAATAAACCTCCTTTCTTCATAAATTACCTAGTTTCAGGTATTCTGTTATAGCAACACAAAAACGGGCTGATACAGGTATGTATAACAGATTTCACATAATGTTTACTCATTTATTCAAAATTACATAAAGATAAGTTTTAATCTTCACATTCTATCAAGAGATCAATACTTATAATTAAACTTCCAGTTATTTAAATTATTACTAAAAAATAGTATATCTGAGTCATAGAGACTCGTCATGGAAGAAACAAACTGCAAAATGATATGCTATGAAGATTTCCTTTGCTGGAAAAAATATTGTTAATTTGTGCTTCAAGCTAGCATCACATAGTAAATTTCAAAATTTATTTGTTTTCTAAAAATAATTTTTTACATTTTTTGACTAGGTAATATTTTTACATGGTTCAAAATAAAAAGTACTAAACTGTATACATTCCCCATATACCTAGTTCCTAATCCTCTCAAAAAGTAACCACAGCTATTAGATTCTTGGCTATCCTTTCAAAGAAATGTTAATGTTTATGTAAGGAATTATGAATTTTTTTTTCACTTAGTCCACCATTTTGATAAAAATGGTTACGTATTCTATACACTATTCTTTACCCTTTTCACATAACATTATATCTTGGATGTATTTTCATATCAGCATATAAATATCTTCCTCGCTCTTGTTTATAGCTTCTATAGTTTAACTGTTACATAGATGATTGTAGTTTACTTAACCAGTCCCCTACTTATGGGCATTTAAGTTTTTTCTAATCATTTGCTATGACAAGCAATGCCTCAATGAATAAACTTGTTCATCCTTGTATGAACATACCTGCAGGATAAAGTCCTGGAAGCAGATTGGTGAGATTTTATAAACTTGCCATTTTGCTAGATATTTCCAAATGTCCATCTATAGGCATTGTACCATTTTTCACACCCATTACAATTGTTAGGTAGAGTATATTTCCCCAAGGCCTCACTTACACAGTGTGTCATCAAGTCTCTGAAAGTTTGCTAATCACATAAGTAAAAAACGGTACCTCAATGTGGTTTTAATTTACATTCTTCTTATAATAGTAGTAGAGCTGAACATCCGTTCAGATTATATTACAGGCTATGCATATTTCCTTTTCTATGAACTAATTGTTCAGCCACCAGTTTGTCTATTTAATTGTATTTTTCAAAAACTCATTTTTAAATTATTTTTATTTATATATATTTATGAGGTACAGAGTTGACTATCAGTATTTGTGTACAGGATGTGATGGTCAAATCAATATTATTAGCATGTTCATCATTACAAATTGTAGTTACTTTTTGTGTCCCTTCTTTACCCAATTACTCTCTATCTCCTTTCCTCTCCCCCTTTCCCACCTCTAGTCACCATAGGTCTGTTGTCTCCTTCTGAAAGTTCAATGTTTCATTATAGTCTTTCTTTCTTCCTTTGTTTCTTAGTTCCCACTTAAGAGTGAGGACATGTGGTATTTCTCTTTCTGTGCCTGACTTATTACACTTAGAATTTTCTCCAAGCTTATCTATCTTGCTGCGAATGGCAGAATTTCATTCTTGTTTGTCTGAATACTATTCCCTTGTATATATATATATACCACATTTTCCTTATACAGTTGTCCGTTGATGAACATTTAGTGTGGTTACATATCTTTGCTATCAAAAATAGAACTTCGATAAACATGGGTATATTAGTCCATTTGTGTTGCTATAACAGAAATACCTGAGACTGGGTGATTTATAAAGAGAGGTTTATTTGGCTTATGATTCTGGGACAGCTGCATCTGGCACGGGCCTCAGGCTGATCCTACTCATGGCGGAAAGCGGGGCAGGTGGCTGGTGGATACAAGCAGATCACATGGCGAGAGAAAGCAAGAGAGAGAGAGGGGAGGTGCCAAGGTCCTATAAACAACCAGCTCTCTCGGGAACTAATAGAGTGAGATCTCACTCAGGACCCCCACCACCAGGGAAAGCATTAATCCATTCATGAGGGATCCACCCCCCTGATTCAAACAGTTTCCAGCACTGCCACACTGGGGATCAAATTTCCACATGAGTTTTGGAGGGGACAACACATCCAAACTCCATCAATGGGATTGCTGGATCGTATGGTATTCTATCTGTAATTGTTTGATAAACCTCCATACTATTTTCCATAATGGCTGTACTAATTTACAGTCCCACCAACAGTGTAGAAGAGTTCCCTTTTCTCCACATCCTCACCAGCATTTGCTACTCTCAATCTTTTGATAATAGTCAGTCTAGCTGGCGTGAGATGATACCTCAGTGTGGTTTTGATTTGCATTTCTCTGATGATTAGTGATACTGAGTATTTTTTCATGTATCTGTTGGCCATTTGTATGTCTTCCTTTGCAAAATGTCTATTCAGCTCCTTTCCCCATTTTTTAAATTGGATTATTTATTTTTTTACCGTGAGGTTGAGTTCCTTGTATGTTCTGGATATTAATCCCTTGTCAGAGGTATGATTTGCAAATATTTTTCTTATTCAGTAGTTTGTTTTCTCACTCTGTTGATTGTTCGCTTTGCTGTGCAAAAGCTTTTTAGTTTGATATAATCCCATTAGTTTATTTTTTCTTTTGTTGCTTGTGCTTTTGGGGTCTTATTCATAAAGACTTTGCCAGTCCTACATCCTGAAGTGTTTCCCCTATGTTTTCTTCAAGGAGTCTTAGAGTTTCTCATCTTACACTTAAGTCTTTAATCCATTTTGATTTGGTTTTGGTATATGGTGAGAGGTATGGGTCTAGTTTCATTCCTCTACACATGGATATCCAGTTTTCCAAGCACCATTTACTGAAAGGGCTATCCTCTCCCCAATGTATGTTCTTGGTGCCTTTGTCAAAGATCACTTGGCTATAAGTACCTGGGTTGATTTCTGGGTTCTTTATTCTGTTCCATTGGTACAAGTGTCTATTTTTTATGCCAGTATCATGATGTTTTGGTTACTATAGCTTTGTAGTATAATTTGAAGTCAAATGGTGTAATACCTCCAGTTTTATTTTAATTTATTTTATTTTGCTCAGGATTGCTTTAGGGAAATTGCTTTTGGGGGTATTTTGTTGTTCCATATGAATTTTAGGATTGTTCAGAAACTCTACTAGTATTTATATTTGCTACTGTTTTTGTTTTCCAATTTATTATTGTTTATATTTTTATATCTCTTCCTTTTTCATTTCTCAGTATATTGTGTTGTTCTTAAGATACTTAATTTGTGTTCACACTTTTTTGCTTATTAATATAAGTAATTAAGGCTATAAAGTTTCCCTCTAAAAATTGCTTTAGCTGTATCCCATTAAGTGAGCTCTTCTTTGTTTTTGTTTTTTGAATGTTGTTCTAATATTTAGGAAGCCTTTTATTTTTGTTCTGTTTTGCTCTTCATAATTATAACCTTATTTACAAATCTTTGTCCTCTACTTCTTTTTTTTTTTTTTTTTTTTGACCAGTAAGGGGATCACAACCCTTGGCTCAGTGTGGTTCACACCACGCTTAGCCAGTGAGTGCACCGGCCATCCCTATATAGGATCTGAACCCACGGCCTTGGCGCTACCAGTGCCACACTTTCCCGAGTGAGCCATGGGGCTGGCCCTGTCCTCTATTTCTTTAGACAGTATCTACTAGTGCCCTACTATGAGCAGTGACATGATTAGTACGTTTCCCCTCAGTTTTCCAGGCTAGCTGCTCCTTCTTTGCTTCTCCCAAGACCAACTTCTTCCTGCACATATGGCCTTTGGAGTAGACCTATCTCTTCTGATGTTCTTAACCAACCCAGATCCAAGGAGACTTCCAGTACAAGCCCAGCTCATCAAAATTGCTCCATCTCCTGTTGAAAACATTTAAATTAATTCATTTAGCCTGTTATGTTGTGTTAATAGGTGAACCCCAAATCTTGGCGGTTTACAACAAAGGTTTATTTCTTGCTCATTTTACAGCCATTTAAGGTGACCTGAGAGGTTGACTGAATCTCTGCACCACAGCCTCTCCATGTAAGTGCCCCTCTCTGGGACGCTGCTGGTCTAAGGCAGAGGGAAAAGAGGGTGCAGAACCTTAAAGCTTCTGCTCACAAGTAGCACCTGTCACGTTACTCACATCAGCAAGTTTCACAGCCAAGCCTGAGGCCAGTAGGGTGGGAAATATCATGCTTTAGACAGGAAAGCCCTGTTCAGGAAGGGATGGAAGGGCTAGGATGGTAGGAAAGATACTGGTAGGGAGGGTCAGTAAATATTTTGAACAAATAGTACCATCTATCACACAGGGAAAAGCTTTTGCCCCTGAGCATATGCCTCTCACCTTCAGTAAGTGTATTTCTTCTGGCACTTAGATCTTCACCTGGGCCTTCTTGTAAAAGGCCTCTCTCTATATATTCTCCCCTCTTCGTCATCCTAAGTCAGCTGCATTTTGTGGCCTCATATGTTTTAGAGTCCGGAGAACATACCTGTTCCCTAGTTTCACAAAAAATGGAGTATGCTTTTCTTTTTCATTTTTCTCTTCCCTTTTTTTTAATTCTTTTTGGTGCTTTTGGATGATTTCTAGGAAGCAAAGGGGAAATGCTGAAGAATGCAGCTATATTCACAGAGAAATACCCGTATCTTCTTGAGCAGCATTTCTTTGGCATGGCAGGCTACAGTGCAATATGAAAAACCCCCAAACTGTAACTTGACTAGTGGGATGAAATGTACGGAAAAGCCTGTCATTGTATATTGGTAGAATTAAGTCTGGCCTTTTCTTTTTGAGGAGGACTGATAACTGCTTTCTCTTATTTTTGTCTTCTTTGTGATATTTGAAATATTTGTGATAGAACACCACTGCGATTGTCCTGTGATTATAGCAAGACTGAAAAATATTCAGGAAAATGATCACCAGCATAAAGTCAGTCACATGTCCCTCTTTTTCTCATTTCTTCTCTGTCCCCCTAGTCCTCCCGTCCAGCTTTGGCTAGTAACTGATGACACTGGGTTTGCATACTTGGCCTGGGCACTCCTAACATCTGCACACCTCTCCTGACACCACCTTCTCCACTCAGCCTTCGCGGCAGCAATGCTCCAGGCTCCAAGTCACCCTTCTGGGTGTTACTTCTCGTGTTCCCTCATTCATTGAATTAACAAATTCTTACCCTGTGCATGATTTCTCCAGAGACTACCTTTCTCCAATACAACCACAAGTAGACAGGTATTCAAAGAAAAAAATTGTTAGTGGATGGAAAGAAAAGTGACATTTTTCTCAACAGTTCATCCTCAGAGGAAAACATTGGAGCCTGGTACAACTATAGATGGATTCTGTAGTGCATTGAGTTATGTCCCTCCAGAACTCATTGGAGCTTGAATCGTGTTCCCCATGTTTTATGTATTAGAAACTTGGCCCCAACTTTGACTGTTAAGACAGTGGGAAGTCCTATGATGGTAATTGGAAAGTGGACCCTTGAAGAGGTGATTGGATTGTAGGACCGTGCAGTAGTGAATGGATTAAAAATGGTGGTCAGGGGTGTGGTTCTGAGGGCTTTAAGAGAAAAGAGTCTGTCTTTCTCTCTCTTGCTTGCTGTGCACTGTTTCCACCATCTTGCAGTGTGAGACCCCACCACCAGATGGACTTTGGACTTCCTAGCCTCAGAAAATGTAAGCAATAATTTTCATTTTCTTTATGAATTACCCAGTTCCAAGTATTTTGTTGTAAGCGATGGAAACAGACGAATACAGATTCAGATTTCTTTTTCAGTTTTAATCACTTTGTAACTGTAAACTCAAGCAATAAAAAAGATCCTCAGGACATGAAAGCATCCAAAAGTCATGAATATGAATATAATACCACAGATCATAGCAAACAAGACGATTCTGGGCATCAGTGCCTCCTTTCTGCCCCACGCCCCACCCTGAGAATACTTTTACCAAATCACTTTTCACTGAGCTCTGCTGAAAGTTTATATAATTTAAATATTCTTCCTACTCTCAAATCTCACATTTACTGATTGGGGAAAAGAATCTGTCCCACTTAGGTCCTCTGGTATGTAGGAACCACAGAATGTGTTAGTTGGTAAGCAAAATACATTTTATAATAATTAGATGTTCTTCTATGATGGAAGAGGCAGGTGTGAGGAATAAGAAACTAGGGATGGCAGATACTGACAATAAAACGAAGTGCTGCATGGGAAAAATGCAATAAGGACGCGCTGGGCTACAGGGACCAGGCAGATGGTGAACATGGGTGCAGTGGGCCAGTATGAGAGCACAATATTTACAAAGAGGCAAAGGATAGTTTTATTTAAAAGAGAAGAAAACTCACCATCCTTGATTTTGTGCATCAGACACATAACAGTAGTCAAAGTTGCTTTGTGCTCTAAGTGCCTCCCATAGGCTTGGGGAGATGCTTAGTTCAGACCGGTGCTCCCTGAGCTTTCAGGCCTGGGCTGGAGGAGCCGCTCCATCAAAGTACACTGGACTGTCTCCCGGGGATGCAGGGTATTCATCAAGCTCTGCCCCGGTCCTCTGCTGGGTCTCTCTTGGCCTCCAGGTTCACACTTAGTTCGTAATATACTTTGCTCTATTCTCACTACTGCCAGATGCCTTTCTTGGTTTGGCATTTTACAGAATGTCTTGGGAATTCCTCCTGAGCTATGCCACTGAGTGGGGATTACACCTGTCAGCAAAGGCTCCCCTTATTCCTTTCCCTAAAGTTTACCAAAGACTGTTTTCTTTACATGATGCTGATAAAACAGGGCCTCCTTTCAAATCTATCCTTTTGCTTATTGCAACTCTCCATTTTTGTGTCTTCTGGTTTCCACCACAAAAGGAAATCACAGCAGCTAGGATTTCTGTGTGGATAACTATCCTTTTGCCAGATGTCTGCTTCTGTCCATCCTGCTCTGGTATCCCTCTACTAGAGCCTTCAGTGGCCTGCATGCAAAGGATGCCCCTTATTTTTTCCAGAAACTATCAGAGTACCCTAGTTCTCCTCCAAGTTAACTTCATGTTGTGCCACCAAGTGGGCACTGCCAAGATATGGGAGACTTTGTGACCCACAGCCCTGTGGAAGCTGGATTCTAAACACCCCTCTAGGTATGTGTGTCCTGAAGGCCTGCACTCAGCTCTTCCAACTACAAATAAGTGCAGAGAGAGATTAGAATTCATGTCACATATGCTACAGCTAACTGCAGTTATAAAGTGTACACTTTGCAGCCATATAAAATCTATTTTAGAATTTCATAATCAGGAAAGTGAATGCATAAATCATTGTATTTTGCTAAAACTTTTTTTACTTTTTGGTGATTTCTGATTTTCAGAAGTTTGATGAATGTCACACAAGTTACATTAAAAATGATTGTTAATATGCCTTTGGTTTCTTGCTTCTCTGTTGATTTCCACTCGCATTTTCTGGTGGGACTTAGAGGTTGTCAAGCCCAGAGTGTGTAAGAAGACTACCTGCCTTCTAGACCAGATCCTTCATCAAAGGAGTTTATCATTTATTCATTCACTCACGAAACATGTATCGAGTTCTTACTATGTTCTAAACACTATACTAGGTGTTTAGAATACAAAGAAGAATAAGACACATCTTTAAGGTTATAACAATGACTTTTATGATAGTTGGAAAATTTCTGTTTAAATACTTAAATTTTACACTGAGTTAAAGCTATAATTGAAACCTTTATATTCAATAAAAACTGGCTTACTTATTAATGTGCAGACACTGGTCTTGGTAAAAATGGAAAGTCTGGCTTCACCCCGGCAATCCCTAATGATTAACTTCTTTAGGAAAAACAGCCCTCTAGTCTCTGGTCTGCCTCTCCTGGTCTCCAGTCCAGTGACATAAAAACCCTTACAAGTATAATTTCAAATAAAATCACAGTGATAGTTTCTAACTAACTTTACAGAAGCTTCAAATGTAACGGGAATGGTGGGCTTGATGGGGTTAGGTGAGGACAAGTCTTGCGGTCTGTCCGTCCATACTGGTCCAGCTCAGTCTGAGTGGGGATGACGGACAGCGAGCTGCTGCTTCTTCCAGGGCCACGTGCGGGACGCCCCGAGAGAGGAAGACTCAGGGAGCCACAAACACAATGCCTGGAGGAGGAAGAGCTTTGGGAGTTTCGATGCAGCTATTTTCCTCCCAAGTTCTAGAATTTAGTCTCAAAACAGAATTGGAGAGGAGAGCTCATTTCAGTCTTGGGCATATTCAAATTATACACTCGAGTTTATTAAATAAGGTAGGTTAAGTCAAGGTTGGGGACTTCTGTGGGACTGGGGGGTGGGAGTGGCGAAGTGGTGCTCCAGGAGGATTTGGGCCCTTCACCTCCCCTGGATTTTCACCTGCTGTGTTCTAACACCCGGATGGCATCCGAGCCACATCTTGTCTTCTTTCACATGTAAGAGCACGCAGGTTACAGAGGGGGCCATCACAAGGTAGGGGACAAGGAGGACATCTCTGCGAGCAGTCCTGGGGTGGGAGGTGGCACCATGTCTCTGTGCCTGGTTTATCATTAGCAGCCTTTGTGTGTTGATTCCAAGGCCAAGACAACATATATCTAATTATATTTACCTTAAAAAATTTCCAAACTATACCCATATTAGTCAAATAATTAATTAGTCATTCAACATATATTTCTGGAGTGCCTATTATAAACCGAGCAGCGAACTAGACACAAGATGCAATCATGAGTGAGTCAAGTTTCATTTATCAGAAGCGTAGGTAAGAAAAAAAATATTCTGAGAGCATATATTCCATTCTCTAGAGCAGCGATTTTTTAAAACATTATTGTGCATATGAATCACCTGGGAACATTGTTAAAATGCGGATTCTAATTCAGCAAGCCTGGGCTGGGGCCTGAGATTCTGCATCTCCAACAAGCTCCCAGGTAATGTAGATGCTGCTAGTCTGGGGACCACACTGAGTACCACGGCTCTAGAAAGTTTATTCACAAACTGACCTAGGCCGAAGCCCAGTCTTTAGCATGCTTTTGTGTGCAGCATGGGTCCTGTCTCTCCCACCTCTCCACCTGCCCTCCTCCTCCACACCTGCACCCCTGTAGAACTGCTTCCTGAAGGTTTCATCAAGTGCCCTTGACATATATTGACAGAGGGCAAAGAAAACAGGCCATAAACTTGCCTTCGTGTCTACTCTAATGATGTCACCTAGGGGGCATTGCTCACTGCCTCACTTGCCTCCTGTACCAGCAACCGTAGAAGAAACTCCTCTCAAGAACAGTTTCACTTCTCCTAAGCACTTGGTATGTTTTTAGCTCATGCACATTGCGAACTGCATAACTGCCTAGCTTTCCCTTTTGCGTAATAACCAACAGAAAACTGAAGGTCACATTTGTCACCCATATGTAGCATCACTAAATCTGTATTTTTGCTTTTGCTTAATTTCTAGTTCTAATTTTGGGCCTATCTTATTTTTCTTCTTTCACTCTAAAATGTATATATTTTTTATATTTAATGCAACATTGTAAGCTATTTGTATTCCATCTGGGGTGCAATATATGTAAATATATATTAATAAAAGTAATAATATGACAGTTTTAGCTCTGAGTAACTTTCTGCCACCCTTCCATGTTGGCCACCCTGTCTTGTCTCTAGGAGGAGATACGTTCAATTACCTCATATAGAGGAATTCTCTGTTCCAAAACTAGCTCCTTACAGCTTCATGAAACATTGAACTCATACATTATATTAGTCAGGCTTCTTCTGAGACACAGAGCCAATAGAAATATAGAGATATATTTAAAAGATTTACAGTATTACGAGGCATTGGCTCACATGTTTATGGAGGCTGAGAAGTCCAACAATCTGCCATCCATCTGCAAGGTGGAGGCCCAGGAAAGCCAGTGGTATAGCTCAAATCCAAGCCCAAAGGCCCAAGACCAAGGCGGGCCACTGTCTGAGGACATGAGAAGATGGATGTCCTAGCTCAAGCAGAAAGTGAATTTGCCCTTCCTTTGCCTTTTTGTTCTATTCAGGCCCTCAATGGATTGGATGATGCCTGCCCACATTGATGAGAGCCGATCTGCCTTACTCTTTCTACTGATTCAAATACTAATATTTTCAAGAAACACCCTCACAGATACACCCAGAAATAATGCTTTGCCAGCTCTACAGGCATCCCTTAGCCCAGTCAAGTTGACACATAAAATTAACCTTCACACATAATACTCATTTATTTAACTAGATTGAAAACTCCATTAAGGCAAGGATAACATGCACATATCTGTATGCATGCGTGAAACAGTTGGCACTCAATAATTTTAGTGATATTGCTTATTATAGGAGCAATGGGTTACCATTCTGATCCGTTAATGGAGTCTTCCCTAAATAGACATTTTCATTAACTAAAACCTAGCAGAGTGAAACTGAGGTGGATCTCAAGACATCTAAATGTTCTTATAATATCTATATTCTAACTGATTCTGATGGATATGGCTGTTTGAAGTTACACAAATTGACAATTTGAAAAAAATTAAACTTTCCAATTTGTCTTCTGGATATCCTCTGTTTGTCCTTCCTGGATGATTCTTTTTTAGATTCATACAATTTCCTGGCTTTTGTACAGGATGATTAACATAACATGTGTTTGGTATTTGTTTACCATGAGTCATGTACCATGATCTTCCTGTCTAATTCATTTTATTTTTTTAAAGTTAAAAAATGTTCAAACAGCTGGAAATTTTAAGTCCTATTTTTTATTTTAGTCTGAGGAAGTTCACACATCGAGGAAGCTTTTTAAAGCACTACAAAATGATCCCATGCTAAGGAAAAAAGCCAGTAACCTATACCACTTGACCAATGGCCAGATTTGGGAAATCTTGCATGGAATGGCTGTGGGAAATTAAATGTCTATGTGAGGAATTGCCAGCTTCATGGTAAAGACATCTTGTGAGGTTACCTTGCTTATAGGTATTGTTGCTGCCATGTCCCTTTATCAAATCCATGAGGTGGTCTTTAAACTCTAAAGTCTGACTAGCAGCCTAATTCCACTTTACTGGAGTCCATTCTTGAAAAGTGGCCATCCTTGGGATAGGTGGGTAAGAAAGTGGCTCAGAAGTTTCAATACGAAAAAAGAAGTCAGGAAGCCCCTGGACCATTACAGAAAGTGGGAAGATATCCGTGCATCAGGGACTCACCCCAAAGAGCCAGGTGTCCAAGAAACTGAGCACAGGCACAGATAGGCACAAAATCTCAGACATCATTAGTGGTATTTGGAAAGGGAAAATTTTGGCAAGTGTGTGGTCAACAATATGCATTTTAGCCAAATGGATACTTCATCTACCACTGACTAAGAAAAATACAGAGAGTAATCATCAGCTCATATATATATGCCAAGGTTTTTTTAACCCTTTGAGTTCAAGAGTGTTCACATACATGGTTTTATTCATTTTCAAAATATTACAGCTAACATTTACTTCAGTCAACTTAAGCCATCTTGCATTGTTTTTCTTAACAGAATTTCATTTTAATAATGTCAGAGTTAGATATTCCAACATATGTCTAAGCCACCTAAGGGAGGAAGGACGCTGACATTACAGAGCTTCTTCCAGCACAGACCAATACGAACTAGGCACAGTCATTATTCCAGACCCAGCTTAGGAAGCTCCCTAGATTTGCTCAGCCTTGGTTTTCTGCTCATGACTAACAGGGCCTGGCACCAGTCACATTCTTGTAGATTGCAGAGGAAACATTTTATTCTTGGTAGGAAGGAGGCTTGTTGCTGCCTTTCTGGCGTGATCATGTTGTCGTGGCATTCCACCTGCTCAGCTGGCTGGTCCAGCTACAGCAGCTGTTTGCAGTCCCTCACGTCACTGGTGGACATGACCTGACACTACCTCACTTCACACTGCATGGACTTCTCTTTCCCTGCTCTGGGGCTTCTTGTTGCTACTGAGATGGGAGGTTCTGTGTGATCTCTCAATGCCCACGCTATTGCACTAGCTCACCTGGCAGCCCATCAGGCTGCAGACTGCATATATGCAGGTGGGGAGTGCTGGGGACTTTTTGTGGCTCACATTATGGAGCCTCCAGTGTCAGCTTCCGGAGGAGCTAGGTCATGCTCCCTGGAAGTGCAAGGAGTAGGCACCCTGTGGGCAAACTCTGACCAATGGGAGTGGGAAATAGTGTCTCCTCCCTTCCTCTATCCAAGCAGACTGTACCAAGAGTTGCAGACTGCTGGGAAACAGGACTGTAAGAATAAGCACTCAGCTATGCTTGGTAAAAAGTGTGGCCGTCCTGATGATGACCTCTGGCAGGTCTATCTCTTTCCTTCCCTGCTTCTCTGCCCTATAACTCACACACGTGCTTCCCGGGATTGCACTCCCTCATAAAAGTGCTAGCACATAAGCTTTTGACTTAAGCTCTGTTCCCTATGGAAACTGGGCTAAGTCGGTTACATATGTTATCAAAACAAACAAAAAAAAAAACAAAGAAACCTCAAACAATCCTGAGCAATAAGTGGTTATCATCTTCATTTATATGGATTATAAGAATCAGACTATGGTAGTAAACAGCTTGGCCAAGCTATTAAAAAGCTGAACCAAAATGCATCCAGTTCTGTCAGGACTACAGAGCTCAGAAAGCTGCAACGAGCCCCTCCTAAAGCCAGACCTGCATGCTTTTTTTGAGTTCAAATCCTTCCATCTGGAAAACGGAATCATAAGAAGTACAGTCTGTAATACGCTTAAAAGTAGCCTTTTGCATTCTCTTTTCCTCCATCACTACTGATGTTTCTCATAAAGACTATGCTGGACCATATAATCAGGTATTAGATATACTTTACCATGTAATAATTCACTACATGTATAACAGGGGAAAACACGTTGTATTGAATTACCTATAACTTAGAATACAGAAAAAGTCAATATTTAACCAAATGCATATATTGGGAAGATGGCGGCGGCTGCGGCGGCTGGCGCGGAGTAGCTGAGGTGGAAAAGGTGGCCACTGAGCCTCAGGCAGCCGGGAAGCTTGTGGACCTTCCTCTGGCCATCTCTTAAGGGAGGACTGCTGCTGCTGGCCGGTCGTGGGGGCTCAACGCCACTTTGCCCCCGGCAGGAGAGGCTGCCTCATTTACAGGCAACAGCTTTGAAGTGTGGAGCAGGAAAAGAACTGATTCTTAGCTGCAAAACCGAGTCTTGAAACAGGGAACACGGCGCCAGGGCTGCTGTGGATGCAGCCAGGATCCCGGAGGCTGGGGCCGCACTGAAGGCGGCCAGCTGCCCTATTCAGGATTCGAGGTTTCAGGCCGGCATTAAAGAAGATTCCTGGGAGCGCCCGAGCGGCGCCGCGACTGAACAGCCCGAGGCGGCAGCGCCGAGAACACGGAAGGCAACAAACCAGAGACAGAGCGAGCACCCGACCTGGCACAGCACTGTGAGTGATCCCTGGCACAGCTCTGTTCGGGGGTGGATGCCCACGCGGCTCCCGCCTGCACCACCAGGCCACTCACTGCCCCGGTGCTGCCTCCATTTTCCCAGGTGCGGGCAGCTCCGCCCTGCTCGGCCATCACTGAGCCCATTTGCTTGGCCTGGCGCGGGGCTTTCCGGACCCTGCAGACCGGCCTCCTCTCCCACTCCCTCCGCGGTTCTCTGGCGGGGCTGGGGGTGTGGGGCATCCCGACCAGTTTTGGGAGGGCTAGGAAGTACGGGCGGGCCGACTGTCACTCCACCACACCCTGGACTCCGGCCCCGGTAAACTTCCTGTTACTGGGAGGCAGATACCATCTCTGCGACCACCAGTTTGGAAAAAAGCCTAACGAATTTCTGGTTGGGAATAGTGTGGTAGGAGAGTTCCCAGGTCCGCTTGAACCTGCCGGAGAGCAGGCTGCAGGCGGGCACTAGACTCGGTTTATACCGGGGGGATACAAAGGTGAACAAGACCCGAGAAAGATCTACACAGTGATACAAAGGCACCCAGAGAGACCGGTCGTCTGTGCCTAGCAGAAACCTGGTAGACTTCCTGGGCGAGGCGGTGCTGAGCAGGGTCTTGAAGGCCCAGCTGATAGACGAGGGGTGCAGAAGACACACCCCAGCCCAGCACAGTGTGCACAGAGGGGGGAGACGTGTGGCCAGGGAGGCGGAGACTCGACAGAAACCACACACCCGGTGGGGTCGCCACTGCACGATCTAACAGCCTGGGCCAGAGCACACCGAACAGGGAGAAGTCCTGTACAGAAAGTGAAAGCTCAACAGAGATCACACAGCCTGTGGTACGTGATCCACCAGCCCAGCAGAGTACAAGCTGACCAGAAAGGTGGATCCCCGGAGAAGCCCAAGACCCGAGGCAACCACACACACAAGACACTAGTGGCCAACTGAGCAGTCACGGCGGGAGCCATACCAAATTGGCAACCACAGCAACATCCTAGTTAGTCATTAGTCTCAAACCGGTGGACTGTGAAACCCCCTGCCACAATGAATAAACACCAAAAAAAAGATACCAGAAATACAAAAAATCAAGAAAGTACACCACCAAAAGTTAATAAATCTCATACTCTAGATCCTGTAGAACAAGAAGCCCTTGAAATAACTGACAAGGAATTTCGAGTGATAATTCTAAGGAAACTGAATGAGATACAAGAAAACTCAGCTAGACATCATGATGAAATGAGGAAAAGTATACAGGATCTGAAAGAGGAAATATACAAGGAAATCAATGTCCTGAAAAAAAATGTAGCAGAACTTGCTGAACTGAAGAAGTTATTCAGCGAAATAAAAAACACAACGGAGAGTTTAACCAGCAGGCTTGTCGAAGTTGAAGAGAGAACCTCTGAACTTGAAGATGGGCTGTTTGAAATAACACAAGCAGACAAAAAGAAAGAAAAAAGAATCAAGGTCATGGAAGAAAATCTGAGAGAGATATCAGACAACCTTAAGCGCTCAAATATCCGAGTCATGGGTATTCCAGAAGGGGAGGAAAATGGAGATTCCATTGAAAACATATTCAACAAAATAGTGGCAGAAAACTTCCCAGGTATAGGAAAAATCACAGATCTTCAGATCCAGGAAGCTCAACGATCTCCAAACGTATTCAACCCAAAAAGGCCTTCTCCAAGACATGTCATAGTCAAATTGGCAAAACTCAGAGACAAAGAGAGAATCTTAAAAGCTGCAAGAGAGAAGCGTCAAATCACCTATAAGGGAGCCCCAGTCAGGTTAACATCAGACTTTTCATCCCAAATCCTAAAAGCTAGAAAGGAATGGGATGATATTTTCAAAATACTAAAAGACAAAGATTGCCAGCCAAGAATACTCTACCCTGCAAGGCTATCCTTCCGAAATGAGGGGCAAATAGTATATTTCTCAGACAAACAAAAACTGCGGGAGTTCACTACCACAAGACCACCCTTACAAGAAATCCTCAAGGGAGTACTGGGTTTGGTTCCTGAAAAATAACTACCACTGCCATAAAAACCTAAGAAAAATCTAAACCCGCTAGTACAATAAAAATGGCATTCATGAAGAGAAAACAAGCTAACAAAAACACTATCTACAACCTAAGGAACCAACAAACACAGAAACCAAACAGTAAATCAGAAAGCAAGGAACAAAAGACACCTAAGACAACCAAACAACCAATAAAATGCTAGGAATAAATCAACACCTTTCAATAACAACTCTTAATGTAAAAGGCTTAAATTCCCCAATTAAAAGACACAGACTGGCTGACTGGATCAAAAAGCAGGACCCAACTATATGCTGCCTACAAGAGACCCACCTCACCCATAAAGATTCACACAGACTAAGAGTGAAAGGATGGAAAAAGATTTACCATGCAAACAGAAAAGAAAAACGAGCTGGAGTGGCTATTCTTATATCTGACAAAATAGACTTTAAACTAAAAACCATAAAAAGAGACAATGAGGGACACTACTTAATGATAAAAGGACTGATGCATCAAGAAGACATAACAATCATAAATATGTACGCACCCAATGTTGGAGCAGCCAGATTTATAAAACAAACTCTATTAGACCTAAAGAAGGAAATAGACACTAATACCATAATAGCAGGGGACCTGAACACTCCACTGTCAATATTAGACAGATCATCTAGGCAAAGAATCAGTAGAGAAACACAAGATCTAAACAAGACTCTAGACCAATTGGAATTGGCAGATATCTACAGAACATTCCACCCAACAACCTCAGAATATTCATTCTTCTCATCAGCACATGGATCATTCTCCAGGATAGATCACATATTAGGTCACAAATCAAGTCTCAATAAATTCAAAAAAATTGGAATTATCCCATGTATCTTCTCAGACCACAATGGATTAAAACTAGAAATTAATAACAAACAAAACTCTGGAAACTATACAAACACATGGAAATTAAACAGCATTCTACTTAATGACATATGGGTCCAAGAAGAAATCAAGCAGGAAATCAAAAAGTTTATTGAAACTAATGAAAACAATGATACATCATACCAAAACCTGTGGGATACTGCAAAAGCAGTATTGAGGGGAAAATTTATTGCATTAAATGCTCACTTCAGAAGAATGGAAAGATGGCAAGTGAACAACCTAACACTTCACCTTAAAGAACTAGAAAAACAAGAACAATCCAATCCTAAAGTTAGCAGACGGAAAGAAATCATTAAGATCAGAGCAGAACTGAATGAAATTGAAAACCAAAAAACAATTCAAAAGATCAACGAATCAAAAAGTTGGTTTTTTGAAAAGAAAAATAAAATTGACAAACCATTAGCATGGCTAACAAAAAAAAGAAGAGAGAAGACTCAAATAACAAAAATTAGAAATGAAAAAGGCGATATTACAACTGATTCATCTGAAATACAAGGAATCATTCGAGACTACTATAAACAACTATACGCCAACAAATTTGAAAATCTGGAGGAAATGGATAAATTTCTGGACACACACAAGCTCCCAAAACTGAACCGTGAAGACGTAGAAAATTTGAACAGACCAATAACAATAAAGGAGATTGAAGCTGTTATCAGAAGGCTCCCAACGGAGCTCCAGTGGCGCAATCGGTTAGCGCGCGGTACTTATACAGAAGGCTCCCAACAAAGAAAAGCCCAGGACCAGATGGATTCACAGCAGAATTTTACCAAACATTCAAAGAGGAATTGACACTGATTCTTTACAAACTATTCCAAAAGATTGAAACGGACGCAAATCTCCCAAACTCATTCTATGAAGCAAACATCATCCTGATACCAAAACCAGGTAAAGATATAACCAAAAAAGAAAACTACAGGCCGATATCCTTGATGAATATAGATGCAAAAATCCTCACTAAAATACTAGCAAACAGAATACAGCAACACATACGAAAAATTATTCATCACGATCAAGTGGGATTCATCCCAGGGATGCAAGGTTGGTTCAACATACGCAAATCAATAAATGTGATACACCATATTAATAAACTCAAACACAAGGACCATATGATCATCTCTATAGATGCTGAAAAAGCATTTGATAAAGTTCAGCACTCATTCATGACAAAGACCCTCTATAAGTTAGGTATAGAGGGAAAGTATCTCAACATAATTAAAGCCATATATGCCAAACCCACTGCCAATATCATCCTGAATGGGGAAAAGCTGAAAGCTTTTCCTTTAAGAACAGGCACTAGACAAGGATGCCCACTCTCACCACTCCTATTCAACATAGTGTTGGAAGTACTAGCCAGAGCAATCAGAGAAGAGAAGGAAATAAAGGGCATCCAGATTGGAAAAGATGAAGTCAAACTGTCCCTGTTTGCAGATGACATGATCCTATATATCGAACAGCCTAAAACCTCTACAAAAAAAACTGTTGGAATTGATAAATGATTTCAGCACAGTAGCAGGATACAAAATCAACACACAAAAATCAGTAGCATTTCTTTTCTCCAATAGTGAACATGCAGAAGGAGAAATCAAGAAAGCCTGCCCATTTACAATAGCCACCAAAAAAATAAAATACTTAGGAATTGAGTTAACCAAGGAGGTGAAAAATCTCTATAATGAGAACTACAAACCACTGCTGAGAGAAATTAGAGAGGATACAAGAAGATGGAAAGATATTCCATGCTCTTGGATTGGAAGAATCAACATAGTGAAAATGTCCATACTACCCAAAGTAATATACAAGTTCAATGCAATCCCCATCAAAATTCCAAAGACATTTTTCTCAGAAATGGAAAAAACTATTCAGACATTTATATGGAACAATAAAAGACCACGAATAGCCAAAGCAATGCTCAGCAAAAAAAATAAAGCTGGAGGCATAACACTACCTGACTTTAAGCTATACTACAAAGCTATAATAACCAAAACAGTATGGTACTGGCATAAAAACAGACACACTGACCAATGGAATAGAATAGAGAATCCAGAAATCAACCCACACACTTACTGCCATCTGATCTTTGACAAAGGCACCAAGCCTATTCACTGGGGAAGGGACTGCCTCTTCAGCAAGTGGTGCTGGGATAACTGGATATCCATATGCAGGAGAATGAAACTAGATCCATACCTCTCACCGTATACTAAAATCAACTCAAAATGGATTAAGGATTTAAATATACACCCTGAGACAATAAAACTTCTTAAAGAAAACATAGGAGAAACACTTCAGGAAATAGGACTGGGCACAGACTTCATGAAGACGACCCCAAAAGCACGGGCAACCAAAGGAAAAATAAACAAATGGGATTATATCAAACTAAAAAGCTTCTGCACAGCAAAAGAAACAATTAAAAGAGTTAAAAGACAACCAACAGAGTGGGAGAAAATATTTGCAAAATATACATCTGACAAAGGATTAATATCCAGAATATATAAGGAACTCAAACAACTTTACAAGAAGAAAACAAGCAACCCAATTAAAAAATGGGCAAAAGAGCTAAGTAGGCATTTCTCTAAGGAAGATATACAAATGGCCAACAGACATATGAAAAAATGCTCAACATCACTCAGCATCCGGGAAATGCAAATCAAAACCACATTGAGATACCATCTAACCCCAGTTAGGATGGCTAAAATCCAAAAGACTATGAACGATAAATGCTGGCGAGGCTGCGGAGAAAAAGGAACTCTCATACATTGTTGGTGGGACTGCAAAATGGTGCAGCCTCTATGGAAAATGGTATGGAGGTTCCTCAAACAATTGCAGATAGATCTACCACACGACCCAGCTATCCCACTGTTGGGAATATACCCAGAGGAATGGAAATCATCAAGTCGAAGGTATACCTGTTCCCCAATGTTCATCGCAGCACTCTTTACAATAGCCAAGAGTTGGAACCAGCCCAAATGCCCATCATCAGATGAGTGGATACGGAAAATGTGGTACATCTACACAATGGAATACTACTCAGCTATAAAAACGAATGAAATACTGCCATTTGCAATAACATGGATGGACCTTGAGAGAATTATATTAAGTGAAACAAGTCAGGCACAGAAAGAGAAATACCACATGTTCTCACTTATTGGAGGGAGCTAAAAATTAATATATAAATTCACACACACACACACACACACACACACACATACACACACACACACACACAAACCGGGGGGGGGGGGGAAGAAGATATAACAACCACAATTATTTGAAGCTGATACAACAAGCAAACAGAAAGGACATTGTTGGGGGGGAGGGGGGGAGGGAGGAGGGAGGGAGGTTTTGGTGATGGGGAGCAATAATCAGCCACAATGTATATCGACAAAATAGAATTTAAAAAAAAAAAAAAAAAAAAAAACAAATGCATATATTGGGTTACAAGTTGAAAAATATAAGGAAAGAACAAGACAAAGACTCTCCACGTTGCATGTGACAGAAACCTAACTTAAACCAACTTAGGCAAAAAGTGCAGTTTTTGGAAGGGTAGCTGTGGAATTGAAGGGAAAAAGTTAGAGAACCTGAGTAGTAAAGTCTCGGGGAAGGCCTCGAACGTTCCTTGCGTGGGTCTTGTGCCTATCCCTTGACCATTCTCGGTGGCCAAGAGAATGCAGTTTTATAACTGGGCCACCCTGGGCCTTATGTCCACCTCTGTGGTCGGGGAATAGTTCGGTGGGACGAGGTGGCAAGCATACTTCTAGACCGAGGGCAGAGGAACACAAACACACACGACAATCCTACAACGGCAGAGAAACAGAACAGAACACGTGAAACAATTCAAGCCTGACGAAGCGCCAAACAGACCAAGTGTTTAAGTATTTGCAGAAAAGAAAAAAAAAAGATAGTGTGAGGGAGAACTTCATGGAGCAAGGGAAATTTCATTTAGTAATTCAAATATTTATTGAATATTGTGCCAGGCATGATTTTAAACCTAGGAGCTACGGCAGTGCACAAAACCGTACAGATGCCCACCGTCACGAGCTCGTGCTCCACGGGGAGACAGACAGTCAGCAGGGGGCTCCCGGCGAGGGAGTACAGGGTGTGTTAGATAACAGTAAGTGCTCGGGAGAGGAAAATGAAGATCGAGACATGCTTTGGAGTTGTTCTTTAAGGAATGAGAAAGGAAGGAGGACAACCACTAGGACAGAAGAGAGCTTAATCTAATTTTTTTAAAAAGCAAGCAGTGGGGAGAAGTGTGTGTTCGGGGTGTGTCCTGGCAGGGGCTGGGTTTCAGGAGCCCTTGAAAACCAGGCAGGAGTTGACATTAGATGCAGAAAGCAATAGGTAGGCCTCAGAGAGGCTTGAACAAGGGTGGGGCAGGATGAAAGTGGGGCTGCAGGAAGATTAATCACACAGAAAGGACTGGAAGGGCTGCAGAGGGCCCCCTGGGAGTAAAGAGGTGGGAAGTAAAGAGGTGGGAAGAGGGACCCCGCTGGGAAGCAGGCAGTGGGGACAGAGACGGAGGGACCGAGCCTGATCACAGAATCAGCAGCGTCAGGAGGTTAGGAGCGAGGGGCAGCGTCAGGAGGTTAGGAGCGAGGAAGGAGGGGACGTCCCGGGAAGAGCTGTGTGCCGCTCCTGCCTCGAACGAGATGTGTGGCTTTAGGTGTGTCACTCAGTCCCTTGGAAATAGTAAAATGAATAGATGGGTAGTCTCTAAGATGGATTCAAAATATTTTCTCTGGCAGAAATCTGAGAGTTGAACAGGGGAATCAGTGTAGAAGGTGGACAGTGAGTTCACGTTAGATGTGTTGATAAATTTGATCAAGAAATCATTATTCTTGGAGCTTAGAAATATTTTAAAAATAAATTTCTGGGATAATTTTGTAAGGGTATTTGTAATAGTATCCATTGAAACAGAATTAACCTGTACTGTTTTAAAGCCAATTTTCTGGAATAGGAGATTTTCTTCAAAGTTTGCATTTACTAATTCTTAGGGTTTTGTTAACCTTATGTATTAATTATTTATTGCTGCATAACAGATTACCACAAAATCAGCAACTTGAAACGACACATTAATTTTCCCCCAGTATGTCACAGACTCACGTAGCTGGGTTTTCTACCCGAGGGTCTGTCATGTGGCTGCAGTCAGGGTGTTGGCCAGGGCCGGGATCGCATCAGAAGACATAACTAGGGAAGGAGCCACTTCCAGGATCATGAGGTTGTTGGCAGGAGTCAGTTTCTTGTGGGCTGTGGACTGTCCTCAAGTCCTTGCCACGGGGGCCTTTCCAACAAGGCTGCTTGCTTTGTCCAAGCCAAAAAGACAGAGGGTCCTCTAGGAAGATGAAAGTTACTGTCTTACATAGTCTGCTCACAGAAGTGATAGCCCACCCCCTTTGCAGTATTCTGTTCATCAGAAGCAAGCCAGAAGGCCAGTCTACCCTCAAGGGGAGGGGATTGGACAAAGGTGTGAACACCAGGAGGTAGAACTGTTGGGGCCAGGTTAGAGGCTGCCTGCCACGCCACTCCTGAAACTGCCCCTCTGTACCCCTTCCTCTGCTGCAGGCTCAGGCCACGGCGATCCAGGGCTGTACTCAGGGTGCCCTCCCTCATGAGTGACCTGTGGCTCGTTACCCAGATTATGTAGGTGAATGTGCCTTATGAAAACTGATAGATCCAAGAACACCTTTCGGGTAGAAAAATCGGAAGAATATTATGTTTATTTTACTTCGAGGCAAGTATAACGCATAGGTTAGTGCTTGAGGCAGGCTGGTATGAGGGACTGAAAGTCAAGAATGTGTCCAAAAAGAGTAAAAGAAAATGAAAGAAGGGGCCACAGTACCCTTCACTGGACTCAAGATATAGATTTCAAGTCATATAATCAGTGCAAATTCTAAATTATGACTTAAAAAAGAGCAAATTGAAAAAATTCAGCTGGATGGTTACTATGTTCAAACATTTAAAAAACACAAACTCTTGTTTTAAAATACACAAACTTGTGTTTGGATAGTCCTTACCAGTTTACAAAATATTTCTACATACCTCATCTCATATTAATTCTGACAACATCTGTAAGTTTTACTGAGTATTATCTCTATGCCCATTTTATAGATAAGGACACTGAGTCATGTGCTGGCTAATAACGCGCCCAAAGACATACATCTAGCAAATGACCAAGATTAACCTTAAGACATAGACAATTTCTAGAATATTATACTTCTTCACTAAAAAAAACCCCCAAAGCACACCTTTTTTTTCTTTGAGTGTCTGTATTCCATTTCTGTTGCTTATAACAAATTACTTGGAACTAGGTGATTTATAAGAAAATGAAATTTATTGCTTAAAGTTTCAGAGTCTAGGAAGTCCAAAGTCCAGGGAACACATGTGGTGAAGCCTTTCTTCAGCGGTGGCTTCCATGACGGCGGGTATCACATTGAGAAAACGGTGGAGCAGAGAGACAGACTCCTCTCTTTTCTTTTAAAGCCCTCAGAACCGCGCCCCTGACCACCATCATTAATCCATTCACTACTGCATGGTCCTACAACCCAATCACCTCTTCAAGGCTCCACCTTTCAATCACCATAATAGGATTCCCCACTTTCTTAACAGTCACAGTGGGGGCCAGGTTTCTAATACATAAAACTTGGGGGACACAATTCAAGCTTCAGTGAGTTTTGGAGGAACATAATTCAATCCACTACAGTGTCATAGCAGATCTTTTAGGAAATAAGGAGTTCAGGGGAATACCCTGAGAGCAAGACGGCTGATGCACAAACCATAACCTTATCAACACCGGTACCTCCCTTAGACCCAGGAGAGTCAGGCCCCAGGCTTCAAGGGCTCCTGTACTTTGGAGTGTCTTCCTGGAAAATTTCCAAGTCTCCCTGTGTCCCTAGGACCAGCCAGAGCCTGTAGAGCCATTCAGGAAGGGAGACTCAAGCTCAGACTAGGATCCATGTATGCCCCATTCTTCTCTTTGAGCATCTCTGATCCTTTGCCTTACTCTTGGGGTTGACCAAATGCCCTGAGGAGTTTTGGACTCACATCTACAGCATCTTTCTGGGGTCCTGTGGCTGGCGCGGTATTTCATTTTGGAATCATTCAAGACTGATCCAGCAGAATGGTATTGATGCACTGATTTGGTGTAACTCTCCCTCACATCAGACACAAGAAGAGTTCAGGACACTGGGCTACTGAGGGTCTACTGCTGACCCTAGGGCTTGAGCCATGTGTGTGAGCCTGAGCCTTGGCTCTTGCCCATTCATGTTCCAAATGTGAAACTGCCTCTGATCAACAGCACCTGAAGGCAATGAGGGGTGGTGGCAGACATCCTTTATCTTGTGCACTGCTGGCACCGAGGGCAATCCCCACACCCCCTCCACGTGTCGGGCACTCCTCCAGGGCAGCAACAACGACTTCATTTAAGGGCTTTCATTTCAATATCCTTGCAAAGTAAAGCCAACAGGTCTTTCTGAGCGATGTCCTCCCTTGCTTCTTATTCGTGTGGTGATATTATATGCTTCTGGGTGGATCTTAAGCTGTCAGGTGAGGGACAGACATTGCCTTGAGAATGGAGCCCTTCTTCTCTCTCTGCTCCTGGGCACTTCACTTATCCTCCCCACTGGTGGGCATGTAGAGAGGCAGGGCCGTGGTTAGCACTGAAAGAGATCGCACTCTGTGAATGCAGCAAATATGGCCTTGAAGAGGTCAGGAAAAGCATGGCGGGAAGATGAGTTGTTCTATGAGAATGCTGTAAAATTCCTAAGAGTAAATGTGATGTGATCAGGAAGCAAATCATCATTCACAATTTCCAGCATTCATGGACATCATTGACCAGGCACAGTGACTTTGAGAGTGTCATGGGAAGCCCGTATGCATGGGCGGCGTGGTGCCTGATGCAGCTGCACAAGTAATCATCCAGCCAGAATTAAATAAATAGAAGTAGAAACAAGCAAGAAGAGTGATATGGGCTCATGATTCAAAAGAGTCATGGCATATTGTGAGTAATAATAGCATTGCTACCTTTTCTCGTGGGAAATGTGAAATTAGCCAGGGTATTTGACAATAAAGAACAGGAAGAGATATTTCCTGGGCCTGAAAAGGAAGAGACGGTTCCTCGACAAAACTAAGAATCTCCAGGTGCACCAATTACACAACAAACAAGCACTTAAGTACTTCTCTAGCCATTATTATAAATCTTTATGATAAATCACTATGCCTTACACGGCACCATGAATTTTGTAATACACTTTTTAAGTCAAATTGTTTATATAGACAGGGACCTGGCAAAAAAAAATGTGTGCCCAGACTCCTGCGTGCCCTAGGGGTGGCCCTGACCCCCACACAGATCTCGACATCTCACTCAGTAATGTCCCTGAGACATGCTCCACAACTCTCCAATCTCTATTTTTAAAATATAAATAAGCTTGTGCTCTTCTAGAAAATTAGGGGAAAAAAATCGGATCTTTGGTTTAGAATCGGAAAAGTAAAATGAAAACTTTCATAGAGGTGTTAGTGGTCCCCCTTGGGGAGGCGTAGGGAGTGGTGTTTGGGCAGGGAGGTGAGAGCTTTCAATCATGTTCATTTCTTGACCTGGAAGTAGTTATATGGGGATATTTGTTTTGTGATCATTGATCGAGTTGTACATTTATGATCTGTTCATTTTTTCTGTATGCGTGTTATATGTCAATACAAATTTATCACATAAAAATGAAAAATCACCCATAGACATAATTAGATTCTGAAGCAAAATTATTTTACAATATAGAGTCCAATGGTCTGGAAGACTTTCTGTGCCCCAGCCTTGCTGAAGGATTAATGTGGTAGATTTCAGGATGAGATAAGCTTTTTCTTTCGCTCCCCCATAACAAGTCAACCTTGCAATTAAACTCAGCTCTAACTGTCTCTCGGCACTTCCCCACCTTGCTTCATAAAACAGAAATTCTTGTAGAGGTTGTGTCCAGACAAGCACAATGGAGACTGACACACAGGGCTTGGAGAGATTCCCAGAGGTGGTTTAAGAGTGATTATATAACATGTTAAGTCTGTGTTCCTTTTTCAGGCATAACTGAACCTTTGCCAAAATAACTAATTGCCAGTCCTTTCTCACTGACCCAAATAAAAACATGGTAAATAAATTACAGTTCTGAAGCATAATCTGAAGAATAAACAAACACACAGAAAACGCACAAACCTGGCACTCAAATGACATCACGCCCGTATGTGGGGGACACCACACACTCACTAAAGGTCATGACGCTGAATTACGTCTTTTTAAGTCATACCACCTGCTGTGAGAATTGTGGGAAGAAAAGATATGAATGTAGTGAAATAAAAGAAACCAAAACGACAAAAGAACTAACTACTTCCCTTTTGCCCAATGAGTTTGGTCAGCAGAAGAAAACAAGTAATTTTAATAATCTGACGTGTTTTAGGGAAGCTATGAAAATCAGCACGTGTCCATGTGCCCAAAGGCCTAATGAGAAGAAAGCAGCAGACCTGAAAGAGATTTAATACATTCCCTCCTTCCCTTCCGATTCCCTTTACGTCTGGTTTTTATAGAACTCTGGTTTTATGGGGAAACTCAGAGTGTTTGCATGAGGCAGATGCATGGGTTTCTCAGTGAGGTGCTGGGGCCGGCTCTGATAATCTACAGCTCTCCTCAAGTTCATGGCCAGCGGCCTCACTTTGGCAGCTTGAAGTCAGCCATGGTGGAGTATTTTCACCACTGAAATGGTGAGCACCACAAATCAGGCTTTGGCAGTGGGGAGTAAAAAGAGCAGTTATTAAATATTAACTAGCAGCACCCCTGAGCAGGAGCCCAGGCTACCTCCGAGGTGACTATAGACGGTGCAAGCAGTTTGTTAATTCATTTGACCTCCTCCTCTAACAAAAGCTCACTCCTTCTGGGGCTCCGGCATGGATAGAAAGGGGAGGAACAAGCCCACTGTATCCTGCTCAGGTTCAGGCACACCTAGAGTGCCGTGATGATACTTTAAGGACAGTATAAAAAAATTATTCTATGCCCCGGGGGCACCACGGCATGTGAAGGGTACTTGAAGGACCTGAGTACATTTCATCGAGGAGGAGAGTGGACCCATTAGGCATGGCCATCTACAAGACGTTCTTAGAGGACATTGCCACGTGCATGCCAGGGACAATTACGGAAGCCTGTGCAGGCAGCGTCTACCTTCCTGAGTGTACACTCACATGGGGGAGACAGAAACAAGCAAGCAGAGTTTTTAAACATGTGATTATAAATTCTGGGAAGGAAATGAAGAAGAGAATGAGCTAGAAAGGGCCGCAGGAGATAGTAAATGCTATGGGAACACTTAGGCATTGTGGCCAGAGAAGGCTGTGATGCGAAGCTGAGAGCTAAGGAAAGAGGAGGAGCTGGCATGTGGAGAGAGGGCTGCGGGCACGCTGGGGAGAGGGCTCGAGGGTGCCAAGGCCCTGTGTGCATGTCAAGAGCTGCATGTGGGGGGATCCCAGAGTCGAATAGTGTGGCTTCGGCAAAGCCATGAGGAAAAGCTCAGGCAGAGGACACAGAGGAGAGCCAGGTAGGTCATGAGGAAGAGTCTGGCCCTTACTTCAAGAGCAGAGCAAGCCATTGAAGGATTCTAAGTGGGGAGTGGTTTGACCTGATTCATATTTTGAGCAGATCAAGAGTCAGTGAGTGGGTACATGTGTGGAGCAGGGAGACTGGCAGTGATCGGGGGGCTTCAGAGGGCAGAGCTGAGGCCTCTGGGTGGAAGTTGGAGGAGGTGGGTGTAGGGGCATCAGTTCACTTGAAGGAGGAACTTTCTGGGTTTGACTCCCAGCCCTGCCACTCCTTACCATGTGCTTGCCCCACTGGGTGTACGGGTGAACTTGGAAAACCCGTGGCGGCAGAGGCAGCACACCACCACAAATTCAAGTCACTGTCTTGAAAATGCAATGCACACCCTGCACAGTAACACTGTGTATCAAACTCCCCATCATGGGGCGAACTCGTACTGAGACAAGACAGCACCTATCAGGCCATAGCAAAGGTAGAGCATAGAATCTGACATCCTCAAAGGGCCCTTCCAAGGATAACTTATCATTCTTTTATTTCATCCCTGTTACTACCCCTTCTACCATATTTCCTATCTTTAACACGTTCTCCCTCCTCCCTTTCCTGTTAAAACCTTTCTGCCCTTGAGCAAAGCAAAGGCAAGTTCTCCCTTGTCCTGTCACCCAGTTCTATGTAAATCAAGGCCCGTTTATTCTGCCAGTAAATCACTTCCATGGGCCTGTGAGATATTTTGGACTTTGAGTTTGTCTCTTTTGACAGCGTAGCTAGCGCCACCTGCTATCACCTACTAGAAATGTTGTCTTGTGGGAAACAAAAAACTATGCACATCCTGCTTCTGTAGATAATCAGGTTCTCACAGAAGCTGCCAGGTGTGGTGTTGACAGGATGAGACACCCTCCCCCATCACTGGCTCCTCCTGCTGAGCCCCTGTGCTCCCAGTGTGTGCTGCTTGAGCCCCCACTATGCACTAAGGCTGCTTTAGGGACGAGGGACACAGTGGTACCATCATGAATAGGACAGACAAGGTCCTCACCTTCATGGAGCTCACATTTTCTAGATGGGGAGGACAGAGACTAAACAGTAAGCAAATAGGTGCAATCATTTTAGATAATGATGGGTGAGTGCTTCAAAAAACAAACTAGGGGGAGCGGTGGGCCACTGCTCTAGATAGGGGGGCTGTGGAAGGGAAAGCTCGAAGCATCCAGGTCCAGTGCTAGGAGAGAAACAAAACAAGACTGGTATAGCAAAGGTGCCAGATAAGTGGAATGACACAATTGCAAATATCTCTTGGGACCAATAAAATCTGTGGGTACTCAGAGCTGTTTTGAAAACTATGTGCTAAGTTTAGTAAATGGGTAGAGCCCTAAAATATGGGTCAGAATTCTTGACTTTCAGTTTCTGATTTCTCAGCAATGCTAAGCGTACTGCTTTAGACAAAATAGGAGCCAGGTAAACAAATATTTGTTGTGTCTGTTGGCTTGAATTGTCTTGAATTAACCCAAGAAGCAGAATGGACTGGGGGAAAAGTTATTTATATACAGAAGTTCATGTCGGGGTATTATCTCTACATTCTCCCATCTCTCTGCATGCCTCTACCCAAGACAGAGTGGTCCAGGCATCCAGGCTGGAGCATGGAGTAGCCAGGGCACGTGAGGTAAAATAAGGTAGACCAAATACTCTCTGAGAGGGACGTGTCACTGATCAGTCATCTACAGAAGGTACCTATTTGGAGACTGTCTACAAGCATCAAGTTGAGGTGATCTAGTGGAGAACCAGATGCAACCTACACAAGTAGAGTGTTGGGCCCATTTAGGTGTGCCCCCGCAGTAGAGTATGAAATCAGGCCTGGAACCTGGTTTGGATTATTTCACTCTACCTTTCCAGTAGGAATACTCTTCAGAGTGCAGTAAAAGAGGGTGTCATAGGAAGAATGTTCAGTGCATCTCCAGGGGAGAAGTATGTCTGGATCTGCCAGTATAATTATTCTTCTATTTGGCACGTCTACGCCTCTAGTGGACCACACTATCCAATGAAATTTCCTTGTTCAGATTTCTTGCTCACAAAGCAACTTATGATTATAATTTCTGGTTTCCTATGCAGCTTTCCCACAAGAAGAGAATAAACTGACAAGCCAGTATGATCATATGGTTACCCATGGCATCTCTATTCTTACTATGTAGCAATTGTTGGCATTCTGGTTTATACATCAATCTTGTGTGAGTTTTCTTGATGGGAGTCAATTGCTTTGAGCCTGATCACCTCTGAGGGCACTGGTCAAATCAAGTTTCTCTATATGACAGTAACTGAGAACCACATCTGGGTATTGTTTCCTTAAGAAACCATTCTGGAGTCAGCTGGCCTTATTCTGACCATTTCTAATTTCTCTCTTTCTAATTTCACCACCTAGATTTGGTTCATTGTAGCAGTTATCCTTTTGCATGTATGGTCTCTGCATAGTGGGACATAGAGAGTAATAATTCAACCTGATTTCTAGGCACCATCTGTTTTAGGATGACAATATAAAAGTTTAAACGTAATAGAGATCCCATATATCTCCCTGGAACCCGATGAACAGTTCTGTTAAATTGCTGTGACTTCCTTGAGACTAGAAGGTGGCCGGATGCTCCAGGACAGCAATTCCTAAAGTCTGTTCTGGCAGCTACTAGTGTCATGGAACAAATGAGTACAAATCATCTGGGAAATTCCGGGTTAGACAAAGTTAAACCATGTTTATTTTTGCTCTTGTTGTGGTTGGTTGGTAGTTTTTAAGCACAAAACTTCTCCCAAGGCTTCTTTTAACACTGATTAACAAAGTTAGTTGACTGTCCAAAAGTGAGATAGTTTATGAAGCTTTTCCCAAAATGATTTGACCGGAAATCTCTTTTGTTGAGAAACATTTCTCAGAATTTGTATCCCAAGGTAGACACTGGAAAATATGACTCTTTCATACTTTCCCAAAGTCTCTCGTGAGGCTGGGGCTCAATGGAGACTGTCATGGAAGGAGAGCTTCATGTGAGGGAAGGAAAGAAGAGCTATACGGGGCTTTGTAGGTCAGAGGGAGCAGGATCAGAAATAAAAGAAACCTCATGGGAGAGGGAGAAAGGCAATTGCTCCCGTTTACCATTAGGCTCCTTGCAGAGCTGCACAACCCAGAGACACCGAGCCTGTAAGCACCAGCGGAAACAGTGGCCCAGAGCTGTGCGATGCGGGCGCCCTGCAGCACGGACAAGGAGAGGGCCGAGAGAAACATTTGAGGAGAGGCGTAAATTCAAATTTCTCACAAAAAATGTGGAAAAAGCCTCTTAATTGTTCATTAATTACCAACCTAAATAATCCATAACAGAGAGGGATTATTTAGCCCCTCACTCCCCCCACCCCTGCGCATGGGTTACCCCCATTGTGAGAACCATCCACACTACTTCTGTGCCTAACAGGAGCTGAATGAAATAAAAAGCAGAACATTCTGTTTAAAAAGTTATTGTCTAAGATGTCATACCTCCCTTTTATTAGGAGAGTTGAGCTCATCGTGAAGTGTGTTTCACTATCTATAAATACACAAAGAAAAGCAAGACATGTTTCCCACAATAAGCAACCCAGCATTTGGCCACGTCAATCAAAAGAGAAACCAAAGAAGAAAATTCAAAGAAAAACAAAGAAAACCCGTAACCCCAAAGGGAAGTTTCCATGTGTACAATATAAGCTGAACAACTCCTGACCTTTTTTGAAATCCGATTAGTGAAACTCTGTAGAATATTATAAACCAGCATTTATGCTGCAGAAGCTTGTTGCTCACAAATGTTGTTTTTGTCACCTTTTTAATAAAAAGAAGGAGGTAATCCTGGAGGAAGGTGCAACTCAGCAATCAGCACTTTATAATTTTGAAACCATTAAAGTGCAAGTAAAAATGTCCCCAAATCCAGGACACCACTTTACTTGTTTATAGATGAATAATTTAGAAAGTTTTTTCATTTCAGAAAAAATAAAATGATCTCCAAGCTGAGCTTTTGCAGACAACTTTCAGACTAGCTAGTTTTTATTTATTTGTTTGTTTTCTGGCAGTAAAGTTATAAAAGTCTTGAAAAGGCTGGGCATGAAACCTGCTAATGCAGCCAAAAAGACATCATCCCCGAGCTCTTGTTTCAAATAATTCCTGCCTAAGCTCGGCCTGTACCTGGTCCAGGCAGCTGCAGTTTCTTAGCAAGGCCTGTTTCCTAAACGCATTAACTATCTTATAAAATCCCACTAAAACATTTGCTTCAGCTCATCCTAATAGCTAGCAGGGTGTGAAAGCATACACACACACACACACACACACACACACACACACACACACACTCGCTCACTCACTCACTCACTCACTCCAAAACCAAGAATAGGCAATTCTGTCTTCCTCCTCTTACTGGGAACTCCTCAGAGCCAGAGTTTAGCACAGTGGTCCAGTCAGGTAACTTCGCCCCCTGGCTACACCATCTCCTTTGCTTCAGTGTTACACAACTCTTGGTAAAGCCACAGGGAGCTAAAAGCTCCACAGAGAAAGGGGCAGTTTCTGGCTTCTGTTTCCTCCAACTCTGCAGGGAGGCACCAAGACCCTTTAGGAAAATACACTCTGCCCTGCCCCATCCCGACCCAGTGTCCTACCTTAGGAAAACAAACAAACAAACAAAAGTATCTTTTACTCAGCACAACACAAGACAGCTGAATTCGCTCTTGGCAAAGACTTACATACTGTACAACTATTTACTGAGTACTGACAGTGTGTGTGACTCAGTATTGGGTGTTGAGAAAACTCGGGAAAATTCAGGCTATGGCTCCTGCCCTCAAGTTATTAAAAAATCAGTTAGATGAATAAAACCAATACACATGGAATTAATATGATATTTCTTTGACTCATAGATGCCATTTATAGAAAGACATACCATCGAGTAGTAACTTTTGGGAAAAAGCTAAAGCTTATCAGGTATATGCATTGATTGTGACATGGGATCTGACTCAGAAACAGTGACATGTGACGCGGTGATGCTGCTCCTCCTGACAGCTGCACATCTGAGTTTCACCAGGAATGGGGCTGCTGGTGTTTCCAAATGTTTTTTGTTTGTTTGTTTTTCCCTAAAAATAAAGGCTGACATCACAACTGAAATGTTCGTGCATCTTTTATTCCTTTCAGGAATATCTCAGTATGGCAAAGGAATGGACTCTGGATCTATTCTTTAAAAACCAAGATTCCATGAATGAGAGGGAGTCAGTGTGAGATTATCTTATCAAATAATTTTTCAATGGTCAAATATAAATGGCTTTTCAGACAATGAAGTTTGAGTTCCATTCTGCTTAACTAGCAAATAGTAGGCCTGTATACTGGGGCAACATAAGATTTAAAACATTTTTTTAATTTTTTATTTTTTAAATTTTTATTTAAAAACTATAAGATTTTTAAATTTAAAAAGATTTTTTAATTTTTTTAATTTTTATTATTTATTATCAGCAAATTCATTATTTCAAATTGCGATTTTTCTTTATGCCCTTTACCTGACCTATCACTCCCCAAGCCCCCATAATGTTATCTCATTTCATTTCATAACAATCCTCCTGATGCTGATAATTTTATTCCCATTTTTACAAATGAGGAAATTGAGAGACAGACATTCAGCAAATTGCCCAAGGTCATAAAGCTGCTAAGTTAGGGAGCTGGCACGGGAGCCCAAGCAGGAGAAGCAGAAGAGAGTAGTGGTTAGAAGACAAGCTCTGGGGTTAGAATCCCAGCTTTCCTACTTGCAAGGTTTAGGCAACTATATAATCTCTTTGTACCTCAGTTTCCATATGTGTAGAATGGGAACTTCTAATAGCACTTACCTCATGCTGTTTTAAAGCTTTAAAATGACAATGTCTATAAAGCAGTTAACCAGGTGCCTGGTACACACATTGAAAACGCACAATACATGTAAGCTAGTGCTGTTTTATTTTTCTGAGGGTGACGTGGGAAAATGTTCTATCAATACTAGGTAATAAACAGGCAGATTAGGTGATGATGGGGACCAGATCGAAAGGTTCAGATTTTACTAGGAGTCTTGTTCTGCTAAAAGAAAACTGTATAGGAAGTCCTTGCCAATCTTCACGGCACTCTCGTCACCAGGAAGGCAGCGGAAACAACAAGGGAACTTCTATTCTTGACTTAATTCTGACGAAAAAGAACTTGATGGCTACTGTGTAACTTCCAGGAACCTAGAGAAAAAAATGACTGCGTCATTCTGGATCAAATTGAAGAAAGGGACCACAGGCTGAGCTGACCTGAATGGGGACTTTGGAAATCAGGCTTCAGAGAGTTTGCAAAAATGAGAGGTATGCCCCACTTGGCCAGGAATCTGATGCACAAGAAAGGGAAATTCTGAAACGAAACAAAACAATACAAAAAATGGTGTTAGATCATACACTCACAAATAATTCCTGTGAAAAAGAACAGGTGATGACAGCCATAGAAAACCTTCTTTGAAGCATTCAGATTTCAACAGGATGTGCATAAAGGGCAGAGGATGTTCACTCAGAGAGGCCATGCCCTGTGCTTAGAGGGAGGCAGGAAGGGCCTGCCCGTGAGCTGTCATCAAAGACGAGCCTTTCATTTTACCCTTCACGACCTTAAAATGTAGATGTGATGAGTTCTGTGCTCCAGAGTAAGATATTTGTAATGAGAGGTTGGGTGATTTTCTGGGGTCACACCATAGTCGACAGCAGAGCTGGGATTCAAATCCAGGATGGTCTGAAGGTGAAGTCCCAGTTCCTCTCTGCTGCTCTGCCCATTTCCTCCTCAGCAGAGTGACCTGGGTCCTAAACATCTGGAGTAGGGGCAGAGCATGGAGATTTTCATCCCTCTCCCTAGGATGAGTGTTCTCTTCACATTCTATCAACTTGCTAGGACGGGTTGGGCAGGCCCAGAGCTCTGAGTCTGGGGCTGCCCAGGAGGAGGACACTACCAGCCTAGTGCCTCAGGCTCAAAGCCAGGACCTGGCTCCAGGTTCCCACCATCTTGCCCCCTGATCTGACTCTGGTTATCTTCACCCAATGACTTCAGGCTAACCAGTCTCCTTTCATCAAGAAGAGGTCCTATATAACCCTGAGCCTATGCACAGGGGCATTTTGAAAACTGTTACTGAACAACTGATGTGACGTGAGTAAGGAAGTCACTGCATCAACCTTGCTCAGAGTCATCTGACAGTCTTACATCCTGCTTCTGGGAGTAGCTACTCATCTTTGGGTGAATGTCAAGACTACCTCATACAGCACAATAAATTCTACTTTACCAAGCTTTGCCCATCTGGTAACTGTCTCATTCTCTATCGAGAAGATTTCTTTTACCTATCTTCCTTTAAGGCTCTTTCCAATCTTCAAAAACTTTGGTTGTTCTATTTCCTCAGGTCTAACTGCAGCCATGGTCTGGTTTCCAGCTGCAATTTCTCAGAGAGTATCAGGTGCCAATTGAGGTAGTTTTCTGGGCATGCTCATAGAGAAGGACAGGGTTCACATACTGGATATAGGAGTAAGAAGAGAAATGTGTTCCTTGAGATATGAGCAATTCTCCCTCATGAATCCCAAATTAGGTATGAAACCAGGAGATAAATCCATATAAGTGTGCATGGGTTATAAATGTCATTAACTAGAGGCTCAAATCTAGTCCCAAATCCAAGGTGATCATCTGGGGAAAGGTCAGGGTAGCTCTTGTAGAAGCCCAGCCAGGCAGACGGTGTCACAGGGAATCTGGCTGCAGCTGCTGTGCAGCCTCAGCCTCAGAAAGGGGTCAATTCAAGGACGGGAAAGCCAGCTGTTGGGGGACTGAGGTAACAAGAAGGGATTATGTCCCTTGGAAAAGAAGAAGAGTCTCAGCTGCAGGAGAGAGCTAGGATGCCAAGGTCAGCATGATAAAATTGAGGTACTAACCCATGCCCCATCTGTTCCCTCTACTCAAAGACTGGGGTAGAGCTGAACCAAGAGGCAGGAGTCTCAGTTGGATGAGCCATAGAGCTTAAAGGGCTGCAGGAATAGGAGCATAGCAAATATTGTAACACAAACCTACACCCAGTCAGATCAAGCTTTACTATATAACTTACATTATGCTCTGGGGGCAATGTTTATGCTTTATATTTTACCTTCATTTAGGCTATCCACTATTTTGTTTAGACAGTAGGCATTTTAAACACAGCAGTCTTCACCGGCATTATTAAATATATGAGTCTTGGACATTAGGATCGCATAGTGCTGAGTGGTACACAGTTTCAAAAACTACTACCCGACAAGGAAGACAGTACAAATGAAATAGTAAAATAACAATGAACATGCATGGAGGGCCAGAGTGAATAGTGCAGATGACAGGAGGTCATGGAAAGAAGTCACTGAAGGTTGGCAAAGTGAGGAGCAGTTTCATGGAGTGGTGGTCTTGGGCTGGCTTTTGAAGACGTTGGCTCAGCAGAGAAAGAACTGCTGGATGAGGACACAGCCTGTGTAAAGACACCAAAGTGCCAGAAATGTGGGACGTTGAGGGGTGGGGGAAAGATGACATTAGAGTGAGCAGGACAGAAGCCACGTTGGAACCTAAAACCACCTGGGCTGTAGGCAAATTTTAAAAGGACAGTTTTTTTCTTAGCATGTATTTCTCTGAGTTCCCTCTTTTCCCATGGTTATTTGATATTTTGAACCTTGGTTCCAGGGTAAGATGACATTGTTTACATAAATGTAAAGTTGTTTTCCAGTCAGCTTGGAGCTGAAGACTTGCAGTGAGACACACACTATCCAGACCTCCTGAGAAACCAAGGAAGACATCCATAAAGCTTTGCTGATTCCACTCTTTGGTGTGGAATCCTAAGATAACAACAAGGACGGTGACAGAAAACAGACAGAGCCTTGGCGAGACCTTGCACCTGGCTCCCTGCACAGAGCTCCCACAGTTCAGGAGCCCCTCCCTCCTGCTTTTTACTTGCCACGTTCCATTCCCTCAATCTCCTCTTAAAGAACCCCTCAATAAATCTGAGTCTTTGAGATGGTTTTAGTCTGGCCATTCTAGTTCAGGTTTACTGGAGAGATGGGTTAGCCCAACATCTCTTCCCAGGTTACCAGTATTTCTGAATTAAAGCTGACTTCCACTTTCTCCAACATTTGATTCTTGAGTTGTTTGTTTTTGTTTGGAGCAGACAGCCGGACTTAGGTTTGGTAACAAGATTTTGACAAGCTAAGCCAGGAGCTGAATGCCCTGGGGTAATGGATTTTTGGTGAGCCAAGCCAGGGTTTTTGTTTGGGGCAAGCAGCCAGACTTCAGCCCAATATCAATGAAGCTTCCTGTAGCAGAGCTGGTCACGCTGAGTCCTAGAGGAAGGAAAGTCTGGATTATTAGAGGTGGCTGGGTAATCCCAGCCCGAAGAGTCGACTTTGGGGGAAGGCAGGGATCCACTGGAGATGAATGACAGATTCAAAGTTGTGCGGGATGGTTAGAGGAAAACCAGAGATCAGGGGACTAGTGTATAAACCAAGCATAGGAGATGAAACCTGGATTTAACTGGGAATAGAGGGAACAGAAAGGAAGGGAAGGATGGGCCTGAGAGACACAACTTTATTTTTTGAGAAAGAAAGGAAACACCATCCATAACCCCATAGCTTCAGAGTGATAACTGCGGCTCACAGCTTGGTACAAAGTTTTCAAGACATTTTTCTTGCTCATGCACTTCCTTGGTTTGAATCCTAGCCCTGCTACTTTTCTAGTTGTGTAATCTCGGGCAAATTACTTCACCTCTCAAGTTTCCTAAATTCCACTATCCTCAGCTGTACATGGGCTGAATAACCTACCTTGTTGAGAATAAATTGAATGATCTACGTACGTTCTCTTAGCTCCAGGCTTGCACGTGGTAAATGCTCAATCAATGCCTGGCTGTTACTATTTAGTTCTACCTTATTCTTTCTAAAATTCTTGCTCAGCATGGATATCTCATAATTTATTTAACCATTCTTTTCCGGATATACATTTAGGATGTTTCTAGGTTGTTTTTTTTGTTTGTTTGTTTGTTTTTCCATACAATGCTGTCATAAGCAGGCTTGTATACTTAGCTTTTAAAGGTATACTTAGCTGTTATAAGGTAGATTCAGGAAAAGAGACAGTTGCGCCATGAAGTGGACACATTCTAAACACTGATAGATATTGTATGATAGAAAGGAAACCTAGGACTTAGCAGTTGCTTTAAGGAGGAGAATGAATTAAAGTTGGCTTAAAAATTGGTAGGGTTGGCTGGTTAGTTCAGTTGGTTAGATCACGGCGTTAAGGTCAAGGATTTGGATCCCCATACTTGCCAGTTGCCAAAAACAAACAAACAAAAAATTGTAATCAATTAAAGAGATGTTCAGAAAATGAGATTCCTCTCTCTCTCTCTCTCTGGGTGATCCTTTTGGAGTTTTCCAGCCGTCTTTCTATGCTTTCTTCTGTTCACAACATTTAAGCCAACAGTACCAAAATGAAGAAAAAAATTTGAAAACTGCATTATACATGCACTGTTCAAATAACTATCTTTTTCCCTTCCTGATTTTATGGATCTTAACAGTCAAGTATTGCGCACTGTTGTTATGGGTTGAAGCATGTTCTCCTAAGAAAGATATGTTGGACTCCTAATCCCCAGGAGGTCAGAATGTGACCTCATTTGGAGAAAGGATCTTTACAGAGGTAATCTAGTTAAAATGAAGGCTTTAGGGTGGGTTCTAACCCAATATGACTGGTGTGGTATCTCATAAAAAGGGGAAATTTAGACACAGAGGGAACAGGGAGACATACGGAGAAGACAGTATCTAAAAGACAGGAGAGAGTCCTGGAGCAGAGCCTTCCTTCACAGTCCTCAGAAGGAAGCAGCCCTATCAATACCTTGATTTTGAACTTCTAGCCTCCAGAACTTTGAGACAATACATTTCTATTGTTTAAGCCACCTAGATTATGGTACTTTGTTACAGCATCCATGTATTCAGGAAAATGAGTACAATTGTCATTTTTATTTTTAATTGGTCTGTATTAATTGGATTAATCAAGATCCTTGATTCATGACACATTGTTGTAATTGGGATGTGAATGTTCGGTTTATATTTAGTTATTAACTGATTTTTAATAATATAATAAAAATCTGCAACCCTCTCTCCCCAAACAAAAATAGGACTGGAAAATAACTCACATTTAGTCGCACATTCCCCCACCAACCTCACCCTGTCCTCCCTGCCATCACCCCAAACTCATCATCTCCTAAACTGCACACGTTTTAAGCAATTTCAGTTGCTTTAAACTATATAGAGTGTATCACGTGGTCTATAATCTTTGGGGAGGGGACTTCCTTTTTTACTTAATATCACATTGATAAGGTTCATCCGTCTTCTGCTCATTGCTATCGTTCATTTGTTAAGCTACTTTGCTGTCTTGAAATAAAATTGTCATGATTGCTCTGTAGAAATACACTTATACGTTCTCATTCTTCCTAACCCCACTGTCCCCACTCTTAGTGTGAAGGCCTCAGGAGCCCCTGTATTTCAGGAGGGAGGGGTCTCTCTGGCCCACGTGACAGGAGGACTTTGGGGCTCGCAGGTGCAGGGGTCTTCTGGCCTCACTGTGATTCTCCAAACTCCATCCACAAGAGCCATGTGGACCTACTTCTTAAAATGAAGCATTTTCCTTTGGTCACCAACCAAAGGGTAGAATAGTTACATGACTCATTTTGCTCTGATTTCAAAGGGTGAGTAAAGGGAAATGTTGTTATGGGTCAGAATTTACCCGATGGTTTTGAGTGAATAACCCCCAGACAGTCTTTTTCTCCTCAGGTTCCTGGATGAGAGCAGCGGGGCGATACTCTCCTTCGGGAAGCCGTGGTTTGGTAGGAGCAGCGCGGCTTTGGCAGTCAGATGACCTGGTGGCTGGGAGCCACCCACCTCTTACTTTGTGACCTCGGGTAAGGTTCTGGCTGAAATGGTGCCTAGAGACTCTAATTCTAAGGTCGGAGACCACACTGCCTGCCTTCTCTGCTCTTGCAAAAGTCAATCCATTTCTAGTTCTTAAAATGTCTAAGTAGGGTCTTTGGAAGGAGTCCAGTTTTGCCTGATCATTACAGTAAAATTTTGGAGAAGCAAGTATTGGTGGCTGCAGAGTACCTGTGTTTGTCCATGATGTGTGTTCCTCACTCCCAGAGCCGTGTCGCCAGAGCCAGGCCGAAGCTTCCCCCTCCACTGCTGCGTCCCTTGGCAGGTTCTGGAAATGGCCCTTCCCGGACCAGTGGAAGGCGGTTCATGTTCCACATTCTTTCATTCTGTGAACCTCAGGTCATTGTTTGTGCTCTTTGATGCTATTCTAAAGGCTACGTAAAGGACATTTTCAAAGGTAGAAGATCCAGAGAGTTGGAGATGGAACGGGAAGGAAGAATGGAGAAAGTCTAACCAGTTCAAACATTAAAATAAAATGAACTTTGCCATAAATTAGGGGGTTGGGAGAAATGGCTTATTATGCAGCTGAGGTATTTGAAATGTAGAATTTGCTGGGTTGGCAGATTAATCCCATTTATGCTGGGGAAAGTATTCCATGACATTAAAGGATTTATTTGTTTGCTAATCTGCTTCAGACTCCAGAGGCCTTGTACAAAATGAGGGGGTGGAGGAAAACGAAAGGGTTAGAAAGAAGGCAGTTAGGAAAAGACCAGGGATTCCATTGCTGTTTCTGCTTTAAGTTTTGTTAACCAAATGCCAAGTGAGGACTTCTAAAACACTATAGAATCCCCTTCATAAATACAGCATGCTTTACTTTTAATACGAACAAAGTAGAATTTTTTGGTTTCTTTTTGTTTTTTACAAAGTTAATGTGATCATTCTCTATGAAAAAGTAAGCAAGAAGGTATTTCTTCTGCTATTTCAAACCTAGAATTTAAAGTACTTATTTCAGAGAGAAGCAAATGAAAAACGTATCTAGGTTTCCAACAAACTTTAATCTTCACTACTAGATTTATTGAGAGCAACTACCAATAATTACTTTAATTTGGTGCAGTCCCCTTTCTTTCAAATTTTCAAACTCCTTCCCCCACAATGCAAACAAACATTTGTCTTTACTGTTGCCTTTTTCCTCATGGATGAACTACACAGTGCAATAGCCAAACATCCTCTTAATCTCTTTTCCAAAGACTATAACCTTCTTTTGGGTAAAGCAGTCATTTTGTTTTGTTCCACAGCACCTTGACAATGCCAAGAAAACATAATCCTTTACTTACAATAGAATCTCAGATTTGCTGTTCCATTACCCGGTAGCCTAAGCATTGGTATTAAAAGATAGTCAAGCTTTTTTCAGTGAGGCATTTCCTTCCTTACCTTCCTCACAGAAAGTTCTGCTTTATTTTTAGTAATATCCTGGCTCCTGGTATTGTATTTGTGCACATAATCCCTTCACAATAATGCTTAGCATTCTGGTGGCACCTTCCCTCCGAGGAACTCAAAGGCCTTTACAAACATTAATTAATTCTCACAGCACCCCCATGAGATGGGTGAGTATTTCATTCCAATTGGTATATTATTATCCCTATTTTGTGATTTTGCCAAAATTCTTTTGCCTTCTTCCCCAGTGTGCTTCCTAATGGAATTCATCTTCAGTCCACTGGGACTAGGCAGTTAAGCCCACGGTAAAGGAGCAAACCAGTAATAAAAGGAAACAGAAAAGAATGTGAACTGTGATAAACAGAAAGCCTGGCAGCCGGGCGTGCGGTGGGGAGTGCAAAGACCCTTCTCATTGTCCACCTCCACTGACACACTTGGTGGAGGGGAGAGGTGATGGAGGGTGTGAACCTTCCCCCTTCCTGTTCACTGAAACCAGAGGAGAAATCTGACAGTGGGTGACAATGACAGACAACTTCTGCCAAGAGAGTTGGACAAATTCCTGTGATTCTACTGGACCATTTCCAGGGCTGGTGGGCTCTGTGTTGATGAACTCTAAGCCACCCCCAAAGGGTGAGAAGTACAAACTACAGCAGAACCCACTGGAAAAATCCTTACTATTCTTTGAGTTAGTACAACCTGGCTCCATGATAAAACTTCACTGTAATATCCCTTTGCTCAACACTACAGTGGAGGTCAAGATGGCAGAAGAGGAGAGCTGCCTGCCGCTTTTCTGCCACGAGTAGAAGCAGCCTGAGGCCCACGCCAGATGCAGCTGTAGCAGAATCGGCACAAAGGAATGGCTTCGAAAAGGTGTCTTTACCCTGCCGAGAACTGGGAATCTTCCCCCAGTCCGCACCCGCGACCCGCCAGTGCGCCCTGGCCCGCCTCGCAGCCGCAGACGTGGAAACATGGAGGCCTGAGCTGGCGTGTGTCACCCCGGGCTGCAGTGGTGACCGTGGCTTCCGACCCCCCCTCCACCCCCCCACCCCCCCACCCCACCCCCCGTCCCTGGAGCTGGAAGCAAATCAACCAACGCCGAGACAGGGAGACGTCCAGTGGGAGAGGCAGAAGCTCTGGCAGAGACCACACGCCCTGCAGGGCCGCCACTACGTGATCCAACAGGTAGGCTTCACCACCACCACCCGGCTTCATTCCCAGCCCAGCCCAGCCCAGTGCACACAGAGCGGGGAGATGTCCAGCAGGGGAGGCGGGAACTCCACTGGGTCCACGCTGCTGCCGCGCAATCCAGCAGCCCGGCCCAATGTGTACAGAGCACAGAGTCACCCAGCAAGGGAGATAGAAGCTCCATAAAGTCCACACACCCAGTGGGGGGGCCGCCGCTGCGCGATCCAGCAGCAGGTAGGCTTCACCGCCGCCACCCAGCTCCATCCCAAGCCCGGCCTAGCGCACACAGAGCACAGAGCAGGGAGACATCCTGCAGGGGAAGGGGAAACTCTGCAGAGACCACACGATCTGCGGTGCCTCGGCACATCCCAGCAGCCCGGGCCAGAGGGCACGGAACAGGGAGTCACTGAGGTAGCCATACCAGATTGGCAACCACAGCAACATCTTAGTCAGTCAATAGTGTCAAACCTGTGGACTGTGAAACCCCCTGCCACAATGAATAAACATCAAAGAAAAGATACCAGAAATACAAAAAATCAAGAAAGTACACCACCAAAAGATAGTAAATCTCAAGCTCTCGATCTTATAGAACAAGAAGCCTTTGAAATGACTGACAAGGAATTTCAAGTGATAATTCTAAGAAAACTGAATGAGATACAAGAAAACTCAGATAGACATAATGATGAAATGAGGAAAAGTATACAGGACCTGAAAGAGGAAATGTACAAGGAAATCAATGCCCTGAAAAAAAATGTAACAGAACTTGCCGAACTGAAGAAGTTATTCAGTGAAATAAAAAACACAACGGAGAGTTTAACCAACAGGCTTGTGGAAGTTGAAGAGAGAACCTCTGAACTTGAAGATGGGCTGTTGACACACAAGCAGACAATAAAAAAAGAAAAAAAAATCCAAGGCATTGAAGAAAATCTGAGAGAGATATCAGACAACCTTAAGCGCTCAAATATCCGAGTCATGGGTATTCCAGAAGGGGAGGAAAAAGGAGATTGCATTGAAAACATATTCATATTCAACAAAATAGTGGCAGAAAACGTCCCAGGTATAGGAAAAATCACAGATCTTCAGATCCAGGAAGCTCAACGATCTCCAAACGTATTCAACCCAAAAAAGGTCATCTCCAAGGCATGTTATAGTCAAATTGGCAAAATTCAAAGACAAAGAGAGAATCTTAAAACCCACAAGAGAGAAGTGTCAAATCACCTATAAGGGAGCCCCAATCAGGTTAACATCAGACTTTTCATCACAAACCCTAAAAGCCAGAAAGGAATGGGATGATATATTCAAAATACTAAAAGACAGAGATTGTCAGCCAAGAATATTCTACCCTGCAAGGCTATCCTTCTGAAATGAATGGCAAATAGTATATTTCTCAGACAAACAAAAACTGCAGGAGTTAACTACGATGAGACCACCCTTACAAGAAATTCTCAAGGGAGTACTGGGTTTGGTTCCTGAAACATAACTACCACTGCCATAAAAACCCAAGAAAAATCTAAACCCACTAGTATAATAAAAATGGCATTCATGAAGAGAAAACAAACAAACAAAAAGTCTACCTACAGCCTAAGGAACCAACAAACACAGAAAACAAACAGTAAATCAGAGAGCAAGGAACAAAAGACACCGATGACAACCAAACAACAATCAATAAAATGCTAGGAATAAATCAACACTTTTCAATAACAACTCTTAATGTAAAAGGCTTAAATTCCCCAATCAAAAGACACAGACTGGCTGACTGGATTAAAAAGGAGGACCCAACTATATGCTGCCTTCAAGAGACCCACCTTACCCATAAAGATTCACACAGACTAAGAATGAAAGGATGGAAAAAGATTTACCATGCAAACAGAAAAGGAAAATGAGCTGGAGTAGCTATTCTTATATCTGACAAAGTAGACTTTAAACTAAAAACCATAAAAAGAGACAATGAGGGACACTACGTAATGATAAAAGGACTGATCCATCAAGAAGACATAACAATCATAAATATGTACGCACCCAATGTTGGAGCAGCCAGATTGATAAAACAAACTCTATTAGACCTAAAGAAGGAAACAGACACTAATACCATAATAGCAGGGGACCTGAACACCCCACTGTCAATATTAGACAGATCATCTAGGCAAAGAATCAGCAGAGAAACACAAGATCTAAACAATACTCTAGACTAATTGGAATTGGCAGATATCTACAGAACATTCCACCCAACAACCTCAGAATATTCATTCTTCTCATCAGCACATGGATCATTCTCCAGGATAGATCACATATTAGGTCACAAATCAAGTCTCAACAAATTCAAAAAATTGGAATTATCCCATGTATTTTCTCAGACCATAATGGATTATAACTAGAAATGAATAACAAACGATACTCTGGAAACTATACAAACACATGGAAATTAAACAGCATTCTACTTAATGACATATGGGTCCAAGAAGAAATCAAGCAGGAAATCAAAAAATTTATTGAAACTACTGAAAATAATGATACATCATACCAAAACCTGTGGGGTACTGCAAAAGCAGTATTAAGGGGGAAATTTATTGCATTAAATGCTCACCTCAGAAGAATGGAAAGATGGCAAGTGAACAACCTAACACTTCACCTTAAAGATCTAGGAAAACAAGAACAATCCAAACCTAAAGTTAGCAGACAGAAAGAAATCATTAAGATCAGAGCAAAACTTAATGAAATTGAAACCCAAAAAACAATACAAAAGATCAATGAATCAAAAAGTTGGATGTTTGAAAAGATAAATAAAATTGACAGACTGTTAGCATGGCTAACAAAAAAAAGAAGAGAGAAGATTCAAATAAGAAAAATTAGAAATGAAAAAGGTGATATTACAACTGATTCATCTGAAATACAAGGAATCATTCGAGACTACTATAAACAACTATACGCCAACAAGTTTGAAAATCTGGAGGAAATGGATAAATTTCTGGACACACAAAAGCTCCCAAAACTGAGCCATGATGATGTAGAAAATCTGAAGAGACCAATAACAATAAAGGAGATTGAAGCTGTTATCAGAAAACTCCCAACAAAGAAAAGCCCAGGACCAGATGGATTCACAGCAGAATTTTACCAAACATTCAAAGAGGAATTGACACCGATTCTTTACAAGCTATTACAAAAGATTGAAACAGACTCAAATTTCCCAAAGTCTTTCTATGAAGCAAACATCATCCTGATACCAAAACCAGGTAAAGATATGACCAAAAAAGAAAATTACAGGCCGATATCCTTGATGAATAAAAATGCAAAAATCCTCACTGAAATACTAGCAAACAGAATACAGCAACACATACGTAAAATTATTCACCACGATCAAGTGGGATTCATCCCAGGGATGCAAGGTTGGTTCAATATATGCAAATCAATAAATGTGATACACCATATTAATAAAGTCAAACACAAGGACCATATGATCATCTCTATAGATGCTGAAAAAGCATTTGATAAAATTCAGCACTCATTCATGACAAAGACCCTCTATAAGTTAGGTATAGACGGAAAGTATCTCAACATAATTAAAGCCATATATGACAAACCCACTGCCAATATCATCCTGAATGGGGAAAAGCTGAAAGCTTTTCCTTTAAGAACAGGAACTAGACAAGGATGCCCACTCTCACCACTCCTATTCAACATAGTGTTGGAAGTACTAGTGAGAGCAATCAGAGAAGAGAAGGAAATAAAGGGCATCCAGATTGGAAAAGATGAAGTCAAACTGTCCCTGTTTGCTGATGACATGATCCTATATATCGAACAGCCTAAAGCCTCTACAAAAAAACTCTTGGAACTGATAAATGATTTCAGCACAGTAGCAGGATACAAAATCAACACAAAAAATCAGTATCATTTCTATTCTCCAATAGTGAACATGCAGAAAGAGAAATCAAGAAAGCCTGCCCATTTGCAATAGCCACCAAAAAAATAAAATACTTAGGAATTGAGTTAACCGAGGATGTGAAAAATCTCTATAATGAGAACTACAAACCACTGCTGAGAGAAATTAGAGAGGATACAAGAAGATGGAAAGATATCCCATGCTCTTGGATTGGAAGAAACAACATAGTGACAATGTCCATGCTACCCAAAGTGATATACAAATTTAATGCAATCCCCATCAAAATTCCAATGACATTTTTCTCAGAAATGGAAAGAACTATCCAGACAAAAGACCATGCATAGCCAAAGCAATGCTGAGCAAAAAAAATAAAGCTGGAGGCATAACACTACCTGACTTTAAAGTATACTACAAAGCTATAATAACCAAAACAGTATGGTACTGGCATAAAAACAGACACACTGATCAATGGAATAGAATAGAGAATCCAGAAATCAACCCACACACCTACAGCCATCTGGTCTTTGACAAAGGCACCAAGCTTATTCACTGGGGAAGAGACTGCCTCTTCAGCAAATGTTGCAGGGAGAACTGGATATCAATATGCAGTGGAATGAAACTAGACCCCTACCTTTCACCATACACTAAACTCAACTCAAAATGGATTAAAGAATTAAATATACACCCTGAAACAATAAAACTTCTTAAAGAAAACATAGGAGAAACACTTCAGGAAATAGGACTGGACACAGACTTCATGAATACTACCCCAAAAGCACGGGCAACCAAAGGAAAAATAAACAAATGGGATTATATCAAACTAAACAGCTTCTGTACAGCAAAAGAAACAATTAACAGAATTAAAAGACAACCAACAGAGTGGGAGAAAATATTTGCAAAATATACATCTGACAAAGCATTAATATCCCGAATATACAAGGAACTCAAACAACTTTACAAGAAAAAAACAAGCAACCCTATTAAAAAATGGGCAAAAGAGCTCAGTAGGCATTTCTCTAAGGAAGATATACAAATGGCCAACAGACATATGAAAAAATGCTCAACATCACTCAGCTAAAATCCAAAAGACTCTGAATGATAAATGCTGGCCAGGTGGCGGAGAAAAACAAACTCTCATAAATTGTTGGTGGGACTGCAAAATGGTGCGGCCTCTATGGAAAATGGTATGGAGGTTCCTCAAACAATTGCAGATAGATCCGCCATATGACCCAGCTATCCCACTGCTGGGAATATACCTACAGGAATGGAAATCATCAAGTCGAAGGTATACCTATTCCCCAATGTTCATTGCAGCACTCTTTACAATAGCCAAGAGTTGGAACCAGCCGAAATGTCCATCATTGGATGAGTGGATACGGAAAATATGGTATATCTACACGATGGAATACTACTCGGCTATAAAAACGAATGAAATACTGCCATTTGCAACAACATGGATGGACCTTGAGAGAATTATATTAAGTGAAACAAGTCAGGCACAGAAAGAGAAATACCACATGTTCTCACTTATTGGTGGGAGCTAAAAATAAATAAATAAATTCACACACACGCACACACACACACACACAAAAGCCGGGGGTGGGGTGGGGAAGAAGACATAACAACTACAATTCCTTGATGTTGATACGACAAGCAAACAGAAAGGACATTGTTGGGTGGGAGGGGGGAGAGGGAGGAGGGAGGGAGGTATCGGTAATGGGCCACAATAATCCACCACATTGTATATTGACAAAATAAAATTAAGAAAAAAAAGAGAAACTTTATTGTAATACTTTTTCAGGTACACCAACTTTTTGTGAGAAAACTTACTAAAAATAAAATTCATAGAAACTATTAAAATGATATGAATTTGAGATAAAATGTAAGAATTTGATCAAAGGCAAGAAATTCTTTGTGCTCTAATTTTCTGACCACTGACTTCAGTGGGCCCTTAATGCTTCCCAGTCACTTTACTACACATTTATGGGCCATTCACTCTCTCTTATCAAATCTCCAAAGCCTCCTTTTTCATCCCCACTCTCAGTGGAGAGCTGAGCTTCCTATTTCACTGATAAAAAATCTTAAGTTTCCACCAGATCTCTCCACCTACTGCCCCAATATCATCCACTCAGTCCTTCCCTCTGTAACCATGGAGAAACTCATCATTCTCCTATCCAAGGTCAAGCCCACCTCAGGCCTTGGACCCTGTAATCTTTCCTGGCTTTGCTGCTTACTAGGTCAGGATCTAGGGCTAGATTCCTTTATCTTCATTATTCCAGGGAAGCTCTGGTATCTCAGCCTCACTGAACATATGCCACTGTTGAGCCCAGGTTTCAGACAACCAACCAAGTGATATCTATAGAATTTATGATCTTTCATGCAAATATCAACCTGACAATGGGCATCCCAGAGAGGAAAGAGATGCTTTTGACTAACAGGCCAAGATATTAGAAATGGGAGAAGCTCTGTAGACTGTAGAACTCAGTACATGACATTAGCTTTCCACTGCAAGCTGAATAAAGTTTAAACTTTCAATATGTTTGGCAAATGTAGGACACACTGTTTGGAGATTGTGGGAAATAAAGTTGTATAATTATGTTGAAGCCAGTTTATATAACTTACTTCCAGGTCTAAATATCATTGGGTATATTTTTATTTATTTGTTTCTACTTTGCTTATATTATGAGAACCTTCAGAAAAGATTTTGACCATTGATTGAGTTTGGATGTGTTGTACCCACCCAAACTCATGTGGAAATCTGATCCCCAATGTGGCAGTGCTGGAACCTGTTTGAGTGATGGTGGCAGATCCCTCATGAATGGATTAATGCTCTCTCTGTGGGTGGGGGTCTTGAGTGAGATCTCTCTTTATTAGTTCCTATGAGAGCTGGTTGTTTATAGGACCCTGGCACTTCCTCTCTCTCTCTCTTGCTTCCTCTCACTTACTTCCTCTCACCCTGTGATCTGCTTGTACCTGCCACTGGCTGCCTGCTGCTTTCCACCATGAGGAGAAGCAGCCGAGGCCCATGCCAGATGCAGCTGTCCCAGAATCATAAGCCAAATAAACCTCTGTTCTTTATAAATTACCCAGTCTCAGGTTTTTCTGTTATAGCAACACAAACGGACTAAAACAGAAAATTGATATCAGGAGTGGGGTGTATACAGATACCTGAAAATGTGGATGCAGCTTTGGAACTGGGTAATAGGCAAAGGTTGGAGGAGTTTGGAGGACTTAGAAGAAGACAAAAAGATAAGAGAATGTTTGGAACATTTTAGAGATTGTTTAAATGGTTGTGACCAGAATGCTGACAGAAATGTGAACAGTAAAGGCCATGCAGATGATGAGGTCTCAGATAGAAATGAGGAACTTATCAGGAATTGGACAAAAGATAACCCTTGCTACACTACAGCAAGGATTTTGGCTGCATTGTGTCCATGTCCTTGGACTTTGTGGAAAGTGGGACTTAAGAGTTGTGAACCAGCATGTTTGGCAGGAGAAATTTCTAAGCAGCAAAGCATTAAGGAAGCTGCATGGTTACTTTTAACAGCCTACTCTGAGTTATGGCAGCAAAGGCATGATGTAAAGTCAGAATTTAAAAGGGAAGCACAGCATAAAGATTTGGAAAATTTGCAACCTGGCCATTTGGTAGAGAAGTGGAGAGTAGGAGAAAAATGCAAAGGTAAAGCAGATAAACTGTTTGCTAAAGACATTAGCTTGGTGGTGAGGCAGCCAGATGCTAATTGCCAAGACAATGAGAGAAAAGCCCTAAAGGCATTTGAGAAGTCTGGAAGGGTGCCCCACTCATCACAGACCCTTAGGCTGGCCTAGAAAGACTGAGTTGTCCCGGAGGACAGACCTGGGGTGCAGTTGCCCTCAGGAACCAGCTCCCAGCATCCCAGCTGCTCTGGCTGGAGCAGCCCCAAGTGTGGCTTGTGCAGCAGCTCTGGAGAGTAGAAGCCTGAAACCCTGGTGGCATCCATGTTGTGTTAAGTCTGCAGGCTGGCAGGACATGAGAGCAGTGGAGGTGTGGCATACTCCACTCAGATTCCAGAGGATATATGCAAAAGCCTGGGGGCCCAGGCAGAGACTTGCCACAGGGGTGGAGCTGCCGCAGAGGCCATCTACAAGAGCAATGCGAAGCAGGAAAGTGGGGTTGGAGCCCCCACAGAGAGCCACCACCAAGGAAATGTCTAGTACAGCAGGACCACCATGGAGACCCCAGACCTATGGAACTACCAGAGTGGAACACTGGCCTGGAAAAGCTGCACGCACCAGCACAGCCCACTGGGTTGTGCCTGGCAGAGCTGTGGGAGTGAGACTGCCTGATGCTATGGGGGCCCAGATGCCCCATTGTGCCCAGGATGCAGGACTTGGAGTCAAAGAAGATTACTTTGGAGCTTTAAGACATAATGTCTGCTCTGCTGGGTTTTGGACTTGTTTGAGGCCTGTTTCTCCTTTCTTTTGGCCTATTCCTCCCTTTTGGAATAGGAATGTATACCCAATGTCTGTTCCACCATTGTATCTTGGAAGTAGATAAATTTGGTTTTGTTTTTACAGGTTCACAGCCTGAAAGAGTTCAGCTTTTGGTCTCAGATGGGACTTTGGATTTTGGACTTTTAAGTTGGTGCTGGAACAAGCTTAAGAAATTTTGGGACTGTTGGGATGGAATAATTGTATTTTGTATGTGAGAGTGACATGAGTTTTGGGGAGCCAGGGGCAGAATGATAGAGTTTGGATGTGTTGCCTCTACCAAAACTCATGTGGAAATCTGATCCCCAGTATGGCAGTGTTTGAAACTGTTTGAGTCACGGGGGCAGATCCCTCATGAATGGATTAATGCTCTCACTGGGGGGTGAGGGTCCTGCGTGAGATCTCGCTTTATTAGTTCTCATGAAAGATGGTTGTTTATAGGACCCTGGAACCTCCTCTCTCTCTCTCTTTCTTCCTCTCACCATGTGATCTGCTTGTACCTGTCACTGGCTGCCTGCCACTTTCCCCCATGAGTAGAAGCAGCCTGAGACCCATGCCAGATGCAGCTGTCCCAGGATCATAAGCCAAATAAACCTCTGCTCTTTATAAATTACCCAGTCTCAGGTATTTCTGTTACAGCAACACAAATGGACTAAGACAACCATGTACATTTTAAAGGCAATATTTGAACAACTGATGAATGCAGGAAACAGAGTACTTTCCTATAGTAAAAGAGCATATATATAGTTACTATATCATGATCATCATCAGTAATAATTATTGCAATCATGTAGTTAATGCTTTATGAATTTATTTGATAAGACTTTTTTTTAAAATTGAAACATAATTGATTATATACATTTGTGGGGTGCAGAGTTGAATATCAATACTTGTGTATGACATGTGATGGTCAAATAAGGATAATTAGTATATTCATCATTACAAAACGTAATCATTCTTGAGAAGACTCTTCAGAAGTCTAGAAAACACCAAATAAATAATTCTTTCTCCTAATTTTACTTTCATCATGGTGTTCATTTACTTATTCCTTCAACAAATATTTATTGAGTCTGTACTATATAGCAAGTGCGATTCAGTTGCTAGGAATACAGCAGCAAACAAAACAGGTAAAAACCCCTGGCCACATGCAGCAGTGGGTGCAAAACAAACAATAAACAAACAAACAAGTAAAATAAAGAAGTAGCCTATTAGAGCCACTTGTAGCTATATAAGCTAAAACATTTAAGCCAGAATCTCTGAGAAGTGCACCTATATCAATTAATTCAGCTCAATCCAATGTTACATTAAATCCTCCTTGGTCTAGTATCTTTAGAATCCATACCCACAAACATTCTCCTTCCTGGCGCTGACATCTCTAGTGGAAAAGAAAGCACAATAAGGATGTGTTGGCAAAAGTTGGATTCAACAGCTGCTATGGGAAGGAACTGCCACCATCAGGGTAGAAAAGAAAAAAAACAACAAAGGCTATGCTCAGGTGATGCTCAGGAAACAGGCAGGAATGAATGACATAGGGAGCCAACAAAAAACAGACAGAAGGAACAAGTCCCTTCTTCCTACTCTACTATCCTTGCAGTCTTCCTCTAGCACCTCCTGCTGTCACAGCCCATTACAGCACCAGCTGGCAATGCAGAAATGTGGTTAGTCTAATCCCAGCCTTGGCACCACCAAGCCAAGTTTAGAAGATTGGGTTTAGAAATGAGAGAAAAGAACCTAATAACTGACACACATATCACATTTAAAAAATTTTTTTATTTACGTAAATTACCTAACTCGATGCAACCACCATTAATTAACCTTTATTCAATATTCCATTGATATGGCTTCCTTAAAGGTCACTTATGAACTACTAGAAACTAAACCAATGATCTTTACTAAATTTGTTTATCTTCACTAAACCTCTGTCACTACTTCTTGACAATGCCTTCTTCATCATCAACTTACAAGGCATCTTTTGTGTGTGTCTCTCTAGAAGATAAGAACTCTTTTATAAAAGACATACCTACAATATGTAATCACATTTTAAAAATCAATTCCTCAATATAATCAAATATTAAACGTGTTTAAGTTTCTTCAATTCTCTCCCCCTCCCTCTTTCTTCCTTACAATTGATTTGTTTACATCAGGATCCAAACAAGTTCTGCTTGTTGCATTGGTTGCTATGTCAGCTGTCTCTTTAAGTTTATTTTAATCCATAGGTTCCCCCTTCAACTATTTTTGCCCCTTTACCCCATAGTTTCCCAAGGTCTGGATTTGTTGGCTCCATCTGAGTTGTGTCATTTAACATGTTCCACCATCCCCTGCATTTCCTGATGATTGGTTGCTGGATCCTGAGGCTCGGCCTCACTCAGGTTAGATTTGGCTTCAGAGGTGTATGTTCTTACTGCAGGAGGCCCATTATGTCTGATTCTGATCATCTCTCTGCGACGTTGGCAGACATTGATGATCATTTGCTAGATCCATTATTTCAATAGTGGTTTACAAAATACCATATTCTAATTATTTTATTCCCTCTTTATTTATTAGCTGGGATACTTCAATAGACAGAAGTGTTCCTTCTTCAGCTATTTATGGTTACCCTGAGAAACAATTCATATAAGAAAGACAGAATAAATGCTTGACTCTTCCCTTTTACTTACCAGTTGTAGAAAAATGAATTGTTTCCCTATCATCTTCCAAAGGGACTGAGAGTTTGTTTGCTTTTGTTTCATTGTCATTATGGTGTTTTGTGGTGGTAAGATTTAGTTTCTTTCTCTCTCCTGTTCGCATTTTTGTTTTACCAGTGGGTTTTATTCTCTCTTGTGTATTTGTGGTAGTGATTATCATTTTTTGGATTCCAGATACAGGACTGCCTTGAGAATTTCTTGCAGGGTTGGTCATGTGGTGGTGAACTCCCACAGTTTTTGTTTGTCTGGAAAACACAATATTTCTCCCTCATTTCTGAAGGATAGTCTCTCTGGGTATAGTATTCTTGTGGCAGTTTTTTCTTTTAGTATTTTGAATATATCATCCCATTTTCTTCTGGCCTGTACAGTTTCTGTTGAAAAGTCTACTGTTAGCCTGATAGGGGCTCCCTTATATGTGGCTTGATGCTTTTCTCTTCTTCTTTTAAGATTGTCTCTTTTTTATTTATTTAAGTTTCTTTATTAATACTATTTTTTTACATTCTAAGATGTTGTTGTGGAGCAGTTGGTGAGGAGGAGGAGAGAGGGAGGGGGAAGGAATAGGATGGGAGAAGGAAGGAGGGGGGTGTGGTTGAGGTCCATGGCACCCCCTCATTCCTGCAGGGGAGACCACAGGGCTTCCAGTGGTGGCTTGATCATCACTGAGCTGGTTGCAGATGTCAGGGGGATGTGGCTGAAGCCCATGGCCCCCCACCACCCTGGCTTGGGAGTCTGGGGTGCTTCCTGTGGCAGCTCAGTGGTCATTGCTGGGCTGGTTGTGGATGTCGGGGGGCATGGCTCAGGCCCCTATCCCTCCCCACTACCTGGCTTGGGATCCCAGGGGGCTTCCCATCCTTTGAGGTGTTATAGGTGTTCTTAAGTGATGTGAGACCTTTACTAGTTAATATCAAACTCTGTCTCTGGTCTGTGGGTATTTTGTTTTTTCTTTCAGTTCTGTGTTGGATTACTCGCTGTTCCCACCTCTTATACTCTGCACTGGACTAATCTGTTGTCCTTTGCTTACTTCTAAAATGGAGGAACTTCCTGTGGGACCAGCACTACAGTCCTGTAGTTGAGCTAAATTGCTGCTTTGCTGCTGATACCCTGGGGAAGGCTTTTTTTTGGAGCTCAGGTTTTAATTGTTGACCTTGTACGTACTTCCAGGTGTTGTGAGGTCTGGTGCACCTGGGTTGTGTGGAAACTCTGGTCTGGGCCTGAGTCTTTTCAGCAAACTGCACCCCCTGCAGTTCTATATTCCTGACCGGTCTCCACTGAGTGGTCCTGTGCTGATCGGAGGGCAGATCAGCTGTTCTTGCTGTGCCCCAGTGTTCCCCTGGTGGCACTGTCTCCCACACCACCCATGCTCCAAACACTTCCCATGGGACAGGCCATGCACTGGTCCCTTGCAATGACTCACCAGCCTCTGAGTGGCTCCTTTTGTCAGTTGTCTGTGGCCCCCACTCCTATGTGGGTCCATGAGAACCCTGTTAGTGGTCTTGCTGGCCTAGGGGCCACCAAGGCCCTCTTCTCCCCTGCCACCTCCAAGCACCTTCATATGAAGGGCACAGCAGTGGCTTTTGCAAGCTTTTGCTCCATGCGCTCACCAGCTCCAGCACTGAAGCAGCTGGGATTCGAAATGGTGGGAGCGATCTTTTCTTTCTCTCATCATGGCTTCTCCTGCCTTCACGAACTCCGTGGGTCTCTCCTTCTATCCCCCTCAGCTCAAGTGGCCCCAAATTGGCCATCATTGCTTTTTAATAGTTGTAAATTGGTTGATTTTGGGGAGAGAGTGATGCGGAGACCATCTATTCTGCAATCTTGATCAGCAGCCTCTCTGTCTTTGAGCTTTGCCAGTTTCACTATAAAGTGTCTTGGAGAGGATCTTTTTGGGTTGAATCTGTTTGGGGATCTTTGAGCCTCCAGGATCTGAAGGTCTGTGTCTCTCCCTATATCTGGGAAGTGTTCCATTGTTATTTTGTTGGACAGGATTTCCATGCCTTTTCCTTTCTCCTCCCCTTCTGGAACACCCATGATTTGAATGTTTGTGTGACAAGGCATCTTTTTGATTTGTCTACGTTCTCTTCCTTTTCCTGTCCCCTTTAGCCAAGGATCCATCCTACTGAACTCTAGGGCTTACAAAGGTAATAGGCTCCTTTAAGACTAAAACACAATATTTCTGGAACCTTCATAATCTAAAAGCAGTTTTAAAACTTCCTGATGTTGTTCTCGAGATAGAGAAAAAATTTATCTTAAGAGCAAAGATGGTTGGTCAAAAAATCTTAAAGTAAATTTTAGTTATTAAAAAATAAAAACAAAAATCTCTTTCTACAATGAAAACTATACAATTGAATTAAATGACTGCATCATAACATTAAAAAATGCCTGTACGGTGGGAAGAATGGCAGAAACTACTCTGTGTCCTAGGTTGAGGAATCGCAGTAAAGGACACTACAGCTGGTAGTTACAGGCTGGTTCTTGCAACAGGGTGGTATGTGTATTAGTTCATTTCTGTTGCTTATAACAAAATACATAGAACTGGGTACTATATAAAGAAAACAAAATTTATTGCTTACAGTTTCTGAGACTAGGAAATCCAAAGTCCAGGGAACACATCTGGTGAAGGCATTCTTTGGTAGTGACTTCAGTGATGGCAGAGTATCACATTGCAAAATGGCAAAGAGAGAGCAGAGGGAGACACTAACCTCCTCATTCACTCTCCTTTTAAAGCCGCAAACCACGCCCCTGACCACCATTTTTAATCCATTCACTAGGGCATGGTCCTGCAATCTAATCACCTCTTCAAGGCCCCACCTTTCAATTACCATAGTAAATTTCCCACTCTCTTAACTGTCAGAGTGGTGGCCAAATTTCTAATACATAAAACTTCGGGGACACAATTCAAGCTTCAGTGAGTTTAGAGGGGGACATTCAATCCACTACAGTAGGTAAGAGGCTAAAGAAATAGAGCAAACACCTATGGAGGAACATGAGCACAGACTCTAGGAGCACTGCTATCCAATATGAAATTAAAATTTTTTCTTCTCATCATTGTGAATTGCTTTCTATTATCAGTAAAGTTTTGTGAAAAACCACAGCCTGAATTTAGCATATGCACTAGAAGAGTTAAGGTAAGATCCCTTCCCAGCTTTGGGGAAAAGAGATTTGCAAGAGCAGTGGAGACCTGGAGGAGCTTGTTAGGAGACAGTACCAGAGGCCCAGGGATGAACAGTGCCTTACAGGGGGAGAGTCTGGGGTGGGGTAAGGTAGAAGGGAGTGGAGAGCTGGTGTTAAGCTACTGCCAAATATACTTAACAAACATTCAAGTATTAATAGGGGAGTTCCAGAAAGTATTTGAGGTGGTGATATCCGTAGAATGGACTACTGGTTATTGGTGGGATAAAAGTTCAAAGATAAAATTGGATATGAAAGGAAATGTGACTTTATTTTGTTGTATCAGCCAGTCAAGTCTGGGGACATATTAGTTATATAATAATCCCACAGTTAATTATCTTGGGGTTCTTACTCTATTCCCTAGTATGACTGCACTGGCTAGTACTCAAAGAATAATGGTGAACTAAAGTGTTGGTAACTGGACCTTCGTACTAGCTTCTGATATTTGTGTTACTAGCCATTAGTTTAGTAGTACTAATTTCAACCTGTTGCTATCTTTATTTTTTTTTTTAAATGAGAAAGGAATGTTGAATTCATAAGATTGATTTATTGTTTTCTACTTTGATCTAACAATATGCTAAATTATTATTTGATTTTGAGTAATAATTTTTTAGGTACTTCTTTTAAAGATTTTGATATGTTGCTGGGTGGGTTAGCATTATGCTAGTCATAACAAGAATTGCAAAAACTTCCTTTTTCTTTGTTCTGAAACAGCTTATAACAGTGATTTGGTTGAAGATCTGAATGAATCTCTGCACATAAAACCACCTCTGCTTAAGAATGTTTTAAGAAGTAAATATTTGAACATTAACAATTTCACCAAGGTTTTCACATTTAATAGCATAGGGAGCAAAATTTTTTCTTAATTTCCAATTTCCTTCATAAATGTGGTTCCTTTTTTCTAATTTTGTGTATTCGTGGTTTGTTATCTTTTAAAAAGCAAGCTAGAAAGTGTATTAGGTTTCCTAATGCTGCTGTACCATATCACAAACTTAGTGGATTAAAACAACATAAATGTATTATTTTACAACAAACAGTTCCGGAGCTCAGAAGTCTGAAACGAGTCTATGAAATGGGACTAAAATCAAGACGCTGGCAGGGCTGTGTCCTTCTGGAGGCATTAGGGAAGAATCCCTTTCCTTACCTTTCCCAGTTTCCAGAGGCGGCTGCTGTCCTTGGCTTGTAACCTTTCCCTCTGTCTTCAGAACCAGCTCTGGAGCACCTTCAGATCTCACTGTAACCTGCTTTTCTGACTGATTTTCTTGCTTCCCTCTCTTCCTCATAAGGACCCTTCAGGATAATCTCATCTCAAGATCCCTAATTTAATCACATCTGCAAAGTCTCTTTTGCGGCATAAAGGCAATAAAGCCTCACAGGCTCTGGGGATTAGGACATAGAAATATTTGAAGGCGGAGGATGGAGGATCATTCTGTCCACCACAAAGACGATTAATTTTTTCTGTTACGGATTTTGTTCTCCAAAGAATGAGCTATTGGATTATTTCTGTTTTTTTTAATTATTAATTTCAGCTTTTATGTTTATTATTTTTTCCTGAGTCTAATTCTGGAGTTTTTTTCCCCATAACTTTTTAGAATGCTTAAGTCAATTAATGTTATCCTATTAAAGAGGGCATTTAGGTCTATTAATTATCTTGTGTAGAGTGTTAATTGTATCCCATAGAAAGGAATCATTTAAAAATTAATTTTGAACTTCTAAGTAGTTGTTCTGTTTTGTTATTTCTGCATTTCTTATTAATTTTTGGTTTTATTGCATGGTAATTATAGAGCACATTCTGTACCATTTCTACTTCTGCAAGTACATTGTGGTTATGTGAGCGTACTCGTGTGTGCATGCATGCACCCTATTATATAATTATACATACTGATAACGAGAGCATGAAATGAGGTGCATTCTCTTTGTAGAGTTTAGAGTTAAACATACTTGTTAAAGGTATTATTCAGATCCTCTGTATCTTAGAGATGATTTCTCTATCAGGTCATAAAGAGCTTTTACTTCCCCCCTTTTTACAGCAGCATAATGTTCCATGGCACGGACATACCATACTTCATTTAAATAGCCCCTTATTGGTAGATAATTGAATTGTTTCTAAAATTTTACTATTATAATAAGACTGAAATGAAAACTTTACATATACCATTTTGTACTTGTGGAAGTATATCTGTAGAATAAATAATCTGAAGTAGAATTTCTGAATCAAAGAGTGTAGTGAGGGTATTATTTTTCTTCTTAATCCCTTTCCTTAGCTCTGTTAATTCTCTTTGAATCTTGTTTTATCTTCTGAATTGCATTGCCAATGTTTCCTTAACATTTTTTTGAGACTTCAAAGCAATTGTATTCTAAGTTTTGGTTTTTTGTCCTTCCTCAGAAATAATGTGTTCCACATCTTTAACTTGCCTATTTACTGGTCACATTTTCATTATTTATAACTATGTTGGTGCAAGTAGTTATTTTAATTGCCGTGGGCTTAAGATGTTTGAATGTATTATTATGTATCAGCTCCCTTCTCACTAAACTGTATTCAATTGATTTTAGATGTGTACACGGTTACTTCAAAAAGCTCATGGCAAGATTCATATTACCTTTTAATTTCACTTTTCCAAGAATTTTTTGAAGTACCTTCATATGTTATTTACATTTTCATGTTTCTGGAATCAGGATGTAATAATATTAATATTAAAATTAATATCAGTATTTATAGTACTTTATCTTTTTCCAAAAAAAAAGTTTTAAAATAGTGAGTCTAAAAATTGATGGTGTATTGAAACCAAGTAAATAAGGTATTTCCTGTCACATCACTCATGCTTAAGCAAAGAGATGATCTTCCTGGATCTTTTTTAAGTTGGTCCAATATGTGTTGTACTTGAGAAACAGCCTTTGAAATTTGTAATGAATGTTATATTTGCCCCCTAATTTCAGCACAGATTAATTCTACTTTTCTATTTTTCTTTCTTTTCATTTCCTTGGGTTTTGCTGTGTATGGGTATGTTAAGTGTGACACTTAACCATCTTTCCCGAAATGTTTATCACTAAATCTTGAAAGGGTAGTCTACAAATTTCCCAATCATTTTGTAAGACATTTAAAACCCTGTAACATACCTCTTTCTGTCAAAATTTGCTAAAGTGAACCCTGTTCTCCAAAAGTTAGCCACAAAAGACAAAGGGTACTGGGGTATATTGATAAAAACATTAGGTAAAAAGCCTATCCATGCACACAATTATTATAATGAAAATGCAAGGAAGGCAGGCAAATAAATGTGGAACATCAGAATTTCTATGTGGACCACATTTGGAAACCAGTATTAATTTAATCCATAAATAATTTCAAAGGATTCTTTGGTGTGTGCTCATCTTTAAAGAAGAGAGTCAGGGAAACATGACAAAATAGCCAAGACACTAATAACCTCACATTTAGGAACTTAAGTAACAACAGACCAGGGAAATAATTTTATTCTACCTTTACAGCAACTTTTCTGTAGCCTTCTCCTGAGTAAGATAAACTAAATATATACTCAAGTTTGGTTCATCTATAAATTCAATCGTCATTTTTCAAAAATGCAAAACCTGTATTTTTCAAACTTACTTTACACATTAGAAATAAGACAGAACTTAATATTTTTCAGTCTAAGTTAGGGCAGTTTCTTGGCCATGAAGAAACAAAAGTTGGAAGCCATTTTTGTTGCTAGAAGAAAAAATTAACTATACTATTCAAATTAAAATCTCTGGAACACTGAAAAGTCATGTCAATACCTCTGAAATGCCAAAAGAATCTGGACTAAAGGCAAACTTCTGACCAAACAGATGCTAAAAAGCAAATTGTCTTCCTAAAACAGAAAGCTGGTTATTTTCTTTCCTTGCTGAACTTAAGTTTTCCATGAACTATACTGTGTATTCCATCACAAACAAACCTAAATAACAGAATCATACACTATTTTAAATCCACAACCATGAGACTCTGGAATTAGAAGTAAAACTCTCATGGATATAAAGCTGGGGTAAACTGTTATTAATGTCACTTAACCCACTCTTCTGTGTGACTCAGATTTTTACTGGTACTGTTGTAAAGAGGGTACAAACTTCTTATTTGGAGATATACAAAATAATTGGCTTATAATAGACTAAAGATGTAGTGTTCTAAAATCTTTTAAAATTCTTAACTTCCAGCTCCTTTGCAGAACACCACGGTACCATGGAAACAGATGTCTTACTCCCAGTTTTAATGTCTCCCATAGCACAAGCACAGGTATCACCTACACACTGACTTTCATCAACAAATTTCTCTCAATTTGTTTCCTGGGTCCTAAAAGCCTGATCTCTTATTTGCTGTCTGACATTTTATTCCACTGTATCCAGTACTCCTGTTCCAGACACATGAGTTTGTGGGTACTATGGTCTGCATTGAAAGTCCATGGAACTGAGCAGAAAGATTCATGATTGTGATGTTGGTTTAAGATCCAACTTTTAAAAATTATCAGAGAATATTCAGGCATACAAAAAGTGTAGACTATATTATAATTGACTGTAACCATCTTCAGTTTAAGATTTGAAACATTACTGATACAATTGAAATACACAAATTTCTTCCCTGAGGAAATTCTTCCTATTTTTTTTCATGTTTCCCTAAACAACATATATTGGTTTTCATGCTTTAAATTTTAAATATTATAGGTATTCTTCTAAAATGTTCCTTTTTTTGGCTCAGCTTTTTGAGTTTCATCCCTGTTTTATATGTCGCTCTAATTATTTTTTTTGGCCATTGTATTCCATTGTATGACTATTCCATATAAATCCATTCTCTTATTGATGGATATTTAGATTGTTTCCAGTTTCTTACTACTTTTGAATAGTGGTACTATGAACTTTCTCCTTCATTATTACCTCATTGTACACATGTGAGACTTGCTCTGGGATACACACCTAAGAGAACAGTTGGATTATAGGGTCTTTAACATTATCAGATATGCTATTCGCTCTCCAAGTGGTTGTAACAATTTATGCTTCACTGCAGAGTATGAGGGAAGCCCCACTGCTCCACATACTTTGGTATTACAAGCTCTGTAAACAGGGTGTTAGCTGCTGAAATCCTCTCTAGCCAGGATGAGGATATATTCCTCTAACTGGTGCAACTGCTACTCACCCTAAGGATATTTCTACCTTGGATCCAGGTTTTCATGTTAGTTTCTAGGTTTTGAGGTTCTGTAAATTTGAGGGTCGTGTGAATTCAAACCCTGAAGCCATGGGCAGGTAAGCTCATAGTCAAAATTCTCAGAGGGGTCTCTCTCTCTCTTTCTCTCTTTTAATCCAAACCACAGGCCAAGTCAGAGAGTCTCTTTGTGCCTCCCTGGCCAATGGTAGAATTTGTTTTCTAGTCTACCCTTACACTGAGATTGTTGTCATTAAAGAGCGGAGCATTATGCGTGAGGCTCAATTGCTACTTCATATATCATATGGGCTGAAGGCTTTGAATGGCCATTAACATCTAAACTCCTATTGACTGAGACTGCCACCCGCCTCCCCACCACCCAACCCTCAGCCCCAGGGCCTCGGTGTCAGTGCAAGCTTACCCTTCTGGTTCTTATTTCATTGGGAATGGAATTTCTTTTATTTTCTTGTTTAGACCCTTGGGGATAAGATTTTCTCCTATTTTCTTGTGCCTTAAGCCATGCTCTTAATAGGGAAGAAATTAAAGGCCTCTCTTTTCATAATTTTCTGTATAAATAACTAAAGGGAAAAAGGACAGCACGAAAGTAATTTTGAGGTTCTATTTATTTCAATGTGTAAGCCTTATTTTCTAAATCAGTATTGTCTAATTGAACTTTCTGAGTAATGGAAATGTTGCACAACCTATTCTGTCCAGTATGGTGGACACTTGTTACATGTGGCTACTGAGCATTTGAAATGTGGCTAACATGTCTGACAAACTAAATTCTTAATATTATTTAATTTGAATTAATTTAAATTTAAATAGCCACATATAACTACTGGTTATTATATTTGACAGCACAGTTCTAAATAGAAATATTCTTCGTTTCTTGGGTTGTTTTATGTACTGGTAAACCAATGTCTTGCAAATGTATTTCTCGTAGCCACAGGATGAAATAGTTGAGATGTGAACTCAGAGTATCTGCTACCACAAAACTGTATAGACCATTATTTTGATACCAGGTATTTCTTGTCTGACTTGTCTTTCTGGAAATTTTCAAAGATCTATGATGACCAAGTTTAAATGTACATTCTTTCCATTACCAGTCATTTCCATGACTTCTGATTTGGAAGTCAGGGAATTACTTAACAAAAGCTTTTTGAAGGTATTTATGGATTATTAAAGTGTCAAGAAATCATAAGGATAAATAACTTAGGAGCATAAATATACGTATTTAGAATGCAACATAAGACAATATGATTAAGAGTACAATTTGGTTTATCTTTGAACTGAAAAGTTTACTGGTAACCTGAAAAAACGTACAAGTTAAAACACGAACACTTCATATGATTTATTTATAGCATTTTATGAAAAAACCAAGCTTATTGCTCTAGGTTTGAACTGGGTTTATACTTGCAATTTTTAAAACTTTCAAAGGGCATCGTATTATATGAAATAACTCTGAATTCTTTTTTTCTTTTTTTGCCACAAGTACAGGTTAAGAAGGCTAAAGTGAATATGCAGGTGTACATAATAATGAAAACAAATACATATTTGGAAACAGGGCCACATAAGCCTGGCTGGCACATTTGGCCACTTCATTGTCTGGTCCTCAAAAATAAAGATTTGTGACTATTTTTCACCACAAATTTATCCACATACATTTTTTGTGTTCTTGTATAAAATTGATGTCCACGGGTTTGCAATTTAGAAAGCCAATAAAAGATTCTAGAGTAAGAAAACCATTTCATGGAATGAATAAACCAAATCAAAAACAAAAAAGCTAAACATTTGCTTTTTAAAACTCAGCACATATTTCCAGATAAAACTGATTTGAACTCATGCCCGGAGATATTTTCATTGTACTCACAGATTCAAAATGTCTATTAGAACTAACCCCCCTCAATTCCAGTGAATGTATTTCAGACACGCTGCCTATTAAGGATTTTTTTTAACACTCTCAAGACAAAATTTAGAAAAGAAACAAATTTTCTCTATAAAGAATTTTTAGAATAATGAATATGCATATTTCCTCAGAGTGTATGTAGTCCACTCTTCTCTTGATATTCTTCATAAAAACATCTCAATGAGTCTGGAATTCTAGGCGTGACAGTGCTCAATGCTTGAGTAAAATGTCTTTTCATAATGCAGTTGGCTTGCATATCTTCTTCCAGAGCCAGCAGAGCTGCCTCTCTGCATACAGCTGTAATCTGAAATTAAAAAAATAATAAAAGGAAGGAGGAAACAACCAATACCTTTTTTAGAAACGTAATATTCTAAATATTCATCTGTGGTAACTTCTATAACCATAACACATTGCTGAAATTTATCTGCAAAAGTTATTCCAGTTAAGTTTTCAAAAGGATAAAAGGTAATTATATACAGAGCTTTCTGTTCTTTCCTTCATTCCAAAATAATGTATTAAGTACTCGGAATGAGGAGCACAAAAAGATGTATAAGACCTGGCACTTGCTCTTAAGAGCATTTGCTCTTACTGGTAAAGGAACAGACATGCACACACATATTTTTAATATAGGATGGCAAAGAATGAGTGTGCATGTGTGCTGGGGGGAGGCAGCAACCAAGTGATAAAGGGCGGGCAGAGGAAGGAGATACTCTGATACAGAGTGAAGTCCTGCTCGTCAGTACACCTCGTCATAGCACAGAATTTCCACATACCTTTCAACCTTTGATGTAAAAGCATTTTTTATGTAAACCATCTTTAAGGAGTTCTTAAATCTTGGGAATATCACATAGGGTTGTCTACATTTACTTTGGAGAGCTGAATTAGAACAGAGAAGTGAATTCTGTTTACTCAGCAAGGAAAGCTGGAAGAACTGAAAAGAATCTGGGGAGGGGGTAGAATGGATGCAGAGGGAGGGAAGAGAGTAGGTGGTAGGAAACGGAAGGGGAAGAAGGTTCAAGAATCCTGAAATGTGTTTTTAAGCTCTCTGGACTTCAGACAGCGGAAGCAGGCTGATGTCAGTGCCATTCTAAAGACACATTACTGTGGTGAAAAGAGCTTGTGGGATGAAAAGAGATATTGTGATTTTCAGGGCAACAGGGAAAACAGTGATTGATATTGACTGTGCCCTTATATCGGTAAATGAAAGGGCCAGCTGAAACACATTTGTCCAGCCATTCAGCATATTTTCTCTGTTTGTTCACTTACTGAAAAGAGTTCCTCTGCTTATGCTGGGCTAATGGCTGCCAAAGCAGTTTAGTAGCTTTTTAGGGGATTTAGCAGCATGTTTAGGGAGCTTTCAAAAAAACATGCATAGATTTAGGTGGCTTTGTCAAATTACGACAATGTAACTATTAGTTCTGGGCTTCATTAATGAATACTGAAGTTAACTATAGTGGTTATGCATGTTAATGCTTTGCTGAAAAGAGAGAGTGGCTACCAACTGATTGAAGAAAAAACCAAAACTTCTAGGGATTACTAAAAGCACTTCGTCACGTGTTCTGGTGCAAAAAGAGTCCTTTTGGAAACAAGACTATAATAATTAATAAGTACATTAAAAGGCCCTGAAATGTCCAGCATGATCAATCAACAGCTCCACTGTGTTCCAAGGGGTCTTTGTGGATCTCTACAAAGGGAAGTGAACAGACCAAGTAGGGAGGGAGAGTCCTGACCCACCCCCCATCTGAACAGCACTTTTTTCATCTGGCCAAGAATTTGAAGCAACGGCTGCACGGCTAAAAAGTTAGAAGAATCACTGGAACAGGCAAAGAGCACTGAATTTCCTGCTGAGTGGTGGAGTGCAACCCAACTCCCAGGCCAAGTACAGGGGATATGTCCATTGTTCCATTTTGTGGCTCCCTCCTTAGGCTAAGGGGAGAAGAGAAGTCAAGGTCCCTGGGCCAATGCCACGTCTTACACATTTCATAGCAGAATACAAAGCCCAGTACATAATGGTTAGGAACATTTATTAAGTATCTACCATGTGTGCTAGATAGGTACTAATTACTGTATTAATTTATTTGCTATGTGACTGATGCCCAAAGGTTTTGTACAATGCAGTGATTTTGCTAACAGAGGTATGTATACAGTCTGATGAAAGCATGTCAAATAGAGTGGCCAGATAAGCACATGTAAAGTGATGGTGGGCAGCAGAATGGGGGGAGGAGGGTTGGTTTGGGTTGAGGAAAGCAGGAGAGAACGTTTGAAAGTTCCGGGGATTTGGTTCACGTGGCCAGATGGTGAGTGACTAACACTGCTGGCATTATCTTAGAAAGGGAACCAACAGTCTGGTAGGCTCCCTCTCTTAATACACAGTAATTAAACTGGGAGAGGAAGAAATGATTATATTCCTCTAATCACTGGTAGTCTAACACAGCAAGGAAGAGAAATATAGGTAGTGGGAAGTGGGTGTCATTGAGGCCTAGTAGGTTGTTCCTGGGGTCAGCTCCCCTAAGCAATTTCCCTTTGCAGATCAACTTTCCTTCTTTCACACCTGCATCTATAAATTTTCGTATAAGCTATAAATTGCCTTTTGTGGTTATGTTAGTGACAAAGGGGGCTTTGGTGTTGAGATATGGTCAGAGCAGTAGTGGCCACCTGAAGGGTGGATGTTTGTAACTTGGGGCCTCTAGCATATGTTAACATTTGAAAGTAATTCTCCTACTATATTTAGCACTGATGTAACTTTTAATGAACAATTCCATCCAATTTGGAGAACTACAAAATTATGAGATATAGAAAACTTGGACAGAGTTTTGACCAGAGCACTGAGAAATGTTTGGATTAGATAGGGATGACCTATAGAACCTTTCAGAAACAATGAAAAGGGAAACAGCAGCTGGATACTGGTACTCAAGGACCTCATACGAAGATATTTTTCCTTGTTTAGAGGAAGGATAGCAGCTGTTAGTACTTCCTAGGGTGGCAGAAAGACTGCCTGAATTCAACACTTGCTTCAATAAACATTATCCTGTTTCTTTTTATTTATAAAGGATGCCCTGAAAATCAGTCAATTAGGCAGTCCTTTCTGCCACTTTTGCTTTCATACCACATTACTTAGCCATATACAACCAGTAACGGAGAAAACTGTAAACAGGACAGTGACTCTTTCATCAAATCAACATCTACTGAAAACTACTCTGTGCAATAACTACGTAAGGCCAGGTAGAAGACCCAGAGATGTCCAAAACGCAATATCTGTCCTCCCTTACTCACAACCCAGTAGGGGATAAATACAGGTTAATTTCCAAGTGTGGCATGGTATTAGATGTACTGGCAGGGAGGTAAAAGAAAAGTGCTTTGGTGTGGAGAGAAGGAAGAAATCACTGCTTTGTAAAGCAAGGTGTGAGAGACAGAATTTAGATATGCACACAGGTAAGGAAAGGGCATTCTGATGAGAAGGAATAAAGTGAGGAAAGAAACACCAAGGTGGGATGAGAGAGACTAGGGATTACACTGAACTCGTAAAATGGAGAATTAAAAAAAGAGTAATTCTACCATTAAATATCACAAAAAATAACAATGAGTTTTCAAAGTCAAGTGTGCCACAATGACAGTGAAAACTAGTCAATGACAGTCCTCTCTAACGCCCTAAAGCAAATCCAGCTGATGCACAAGCAGCTGACTCGTAAAGTTTCCTTTTTTTAAAAAAAAAATTTTTCCTCATGAAAGGTCTTCTTAGTAGAAATTTCAACAGGAAAAATATTAACTGAATTATTGATTCTTCTCTCCCAATCCAAATAAAAAGGTATGTCTGGAAATGGAAATATTTGGGGGATGTACACTTCATGATGGCTGGTTTCTGTTTGCTCTGGGAGCCACTTATTTTGACATGAGTTCTGAGATATGATATTTCCCAAGAAAAAATACTTCCCCCCAAAAAGTACACCTTTCCTGCTTGCTCTCATGGCCCATGCCAGCATTTCCCTTGAGATTTAGTGTCTGTTCAGGGGAAGTATTCCATGATCAAGTAAGTTTTGGGCAATACTAGACACATTCTGTTCCCCCACAGTGCACAATAACATTTTAAAGATTTTGCAAAGCCTAGCAATGATGATCTGTTTAACTTCCTTTAACCCAGTGCTACGGTCTGAATTTGTCTCCCCAAAACAAGGGATCAGTGCATTTACAAAAGTGGCCTAAGGGAGCTAATTTGCCCCTACCACCATGTGAGGACGCAGCTAAAAGGAGCCTTCCATGAGGAATGGGCCCTTGCCAGATACCAAACTGCTCGTGCCTTGATCCTGGACTTCCAGGCTCCAGAGAGAAAGCAATAAATTTGTATTGTTTATAAATTACCCAGTCTCAGGTTTTGTTACATCAGCCTGAACAGATTAAGATACCCAGTGTTTCCCATGGAACTCTTCTGCTCCCCTGTTTTTGGCAGAACACCTGTAAATGGTTTGCTAGTGACCTTTAGCACACACTTTGAGAGATGCTAAGCCTAAACATCTCAAGGCACAATATGGCTCTTGCTTATCTCATATCCTTTTTAATTCTGCTCTACACTATTCAGAGAAAAGGGAAGGAGGTGAAGGACAGAAACATAAGGGACACACATATTTAAGGGCTAAGAGGAGAGAGAAAGGGTTGAGCAGGAGGAAAGAAACCAAGAGATAGGAGAAGGACCAGCCAGTTTAATGGAGTCAAAGGGCAGCAACAGTGGCAGCAGCCACAGAACTCATTTGTATTCTGGGATATGTAAATCGTCAATGCATGTCTGTTGAACTGAACTGATAGTTCTTTAACCACAAACAAGTTTTCAAAAAGTGCATGCTATGTGCATCTTTCTGATATTTGGCCAATATCCTGTAGTATTTTATTGATGTTTCATACAATCTAGACTTTGCCAGTTATACTTAAGTTTTTGGAATAAAGATAAAGTAAATAACAAAAATTGTTTAACACTGTGATATAAGTTCATCTCAAACAATGTTTTCAGTCTGTGGCACTACTTTGGGTCTAGCTTTTTTGTTTGTTTGTTTTGTAGAAGTAATATAAGTTACAAATTCTAGCATGAACACAATTATACCTGTGTTATTTTTGAGGGATGCCTCTTTAGGTGTCAAAATTGTTACACAGGGACAAGAGCTTCTTGCGTTGTCATGGAAAAACACTGCACTGGAATTGAGAAAGATTCCGGAAAATTTACAAATTATACAGAAATATATATTGGTTTGGAGGACTAGAATGGAAGCTTTGTTAAAAAAAATTGTACAAATAGTGACTTACTATCTAACTTGATGAAAGTAAGACAATTAATTGTTGAGGGATTTTCCTTTCTGCTTTAAGCTTTGGAAAAGTGAGGTCTTTTCAGACAAACTTGCCAACACAAATTTGGAAATGAATATTACAGAACTGAGAAGAAAGGCCTTCAGTTTAAACTAGAACCTTTCTCATTACTATCTATAAAGTTTGTAAGAAAACCAAATGAGTGTGTGTGTATATATGTGCATATCTATCTCTACAGTGTACACAGGGACCACAAAGCTCATCACTCTGTTGGTATCACATTCAAAGCCAGATGGAGTCTGGAACTATTTCACTGATGGGAGAATTCAGCTGAATTTTTCCCATGAGGCCACAGAAGAACTTTGTTGAGACGATGTGTAGATGAATTGATGAATTTGAATCACAGACTGTCTGGAATGTTAAACTAACCTGTTTAGAAAGAAAACCCTTAGCCAATTGAGCTCCTTAACTTCTTTGGCAAAAAGGATTTTGGAAGCTTTCCTCTAATCCCTTCACCATCTTGTCCTCTTCCCCCATAGGCTACAGACTAGATCATTTAAATGAATTATTAGCCAACTACCAGCAAGGTTGCTTTTGCCATTAGGCTGTAAAAGCAAAAATGTTTTGGCTGGCTCTGTAAAGCTGAGTGTATATGCGTACTCAGTTTTGACTAAAAAGTCAGTACCCAAGCTTGCAGAATACATATATGCCTTGTTGTAAAGGTGAAAACATCATCTGCTTGTGGAAATGAGAAAATGAGACAAAAGACAAGTAGAATGAGTCCAAGATTTCACTGTCATAGCTAGACTAAGACATGGTTTTGTTTCAGTGGCCATGAGATCAATTTATTTGGTGCCAACATGACACAAATTCTCTTTCCATTCATTTAGCAGTAATGACAGACCTGACTATCAGATATCTGACAAAACCGTAAAACAATAATCAGGAACTCTCTATGTGAAAGATTTAGGCATATTTGAGAAGAATTCCTAAGAGATAGGAAGGGAAAAGATTTTTAGTGAATTATTTAGAATTCTTCAAAACAAAGTCACTGAGTAAAATAGTAATTATTTTCTAATGCGGGAAAAAGCAACTCAGCATGAAAGCAAATGGATATATGAGTATGAATTTTCATACTCTGAAACAGCAGTGCCTTTAGAAACAACAATATAGCAATAACTGGATTACGTGAGACAACTCCACTTACGAGCAGTGTGGGGAAGCAACTCCCCAGGACGAGAAGGCTCTTGACCATTGAACCTTGGGAAATCTAATTACCTCACTTTTAAATGCAAAAGGGCAAAAGAGGCAATTGTGCAAATTCTGAATGCCATGAAGAATAAGAACAATGTCTTACTTCAACTGCAGAAAAAATGAAACCTCTTATACACAGCCTACAGTTCTTTCCCTCAATCCACAAGACAAGAAGAGTTTAAACAGGTGTCTCAGCTTAACGAAACAGAAACAGGCATATTGCAAAAATTAAAATCAACATGGATTCTAAGCAGGCAGTAATAATTTTTTTTAAATGAGGTGATAAAGAGTAACAGTCACAGCAAAGGCTGTTTACCAAAAACTAATCGACAGGAAGGAAAAACTGAAAATGTTGGGCATTATTCTGGGTAGTTATCCTGGCTCTGCTATAACCCTTCCCTTGTTCTTTTCAGTTTAACAGCAGCACTAGCTTCTTTTCTGGTGCATTGAGAAATCACCAACCCAACAGTCAATTTAAGAAGTTACTTCCATTTTCAGATAAGGCCTGGATAGTATCTGCATTTCCTTGCTATTGGCTCTACAGAGATTACAGTAATCAACAGGAAAACATACCCGTCAGTGGCATGAAAGCTTGGGAAAAGAGATGTTGCTACAAATAGGTCTGTGTATGAGGAGAACCAAGATCCTACTCCTTTCCAATAGGGATGCTGAAATTCTAATTAAACCATCACCGCTTAATTCCTAACTATCTTCCAGAGATTATCTGTGTCCTCAAAGAAAGGTAGAAGGGTAACAAAGTTCCCAAGGCAGCTTGAACAACCGACTAAAGTTCTATTTGGTTCCAGTCACTCCCTACCCCACCCCTGCACAGGCACAGGGAGCTTTCGAATCTGTGGAGAAACCTAAGTCAACAATTTTAAACGTTCCAGAAGAGGAAGCTTATTTATTAGGTTACCTTAGATGAGAAGGAAAAGTAGCTCTTGATAGCTGAATTTGTACACCTAGTTTAACCAGCACATGGCTAGACTGCTTAGAAGTTCATAGGAAAACTACAACTGCATCCTGGAGACTGCTATTTAAGAGTACAAGGATACGGCCAAGCAGCAATTTCTTGCGTGAGTGGGTGTACTGCACAGTTCCGGCTGCAATATAAGGAGAGACTGGGCAGGAGGAGAGGGACTCCTGCCACGCGCTTTCTCCAGCAGCTGCACACTGAATCCACGCATTGGCAGAGATGCTGTCTTTGGGGTCGGCAGCGGCGGCCTGTCCGCTTCTCCTGCTGTTAGGCATGAAGAAAGCACGCCTTCCAGTGAGGCCTAAATGTGACTCTGGCCTCTTTGTATTTCAAGTGTACTAAATAGCTTTAAGGAATCCACCAAAAGAAATGGGCTTCAGTGCTTTAAAAAGTCTTAGGTATTTTCGAGAAAGTGGTTTTGTTAAAAGCATCTTCTGTCTGGAACACCTGTGACCTGTTGAGCTTAATTGGGCTGCAGCTGGCGCTGATTGTGGCGCAGCCGCTGGAGGGCCCGAGCGCTGACATTGTGTTCGCTCCGCTCACCCGCCCCCTCGCTTTTCTTTTCACTTTTGCAGCCCCACGACCTCCTTTCTCCATGTGTTGGAGGGATTAGGAACCCAGTAGAGAGTGGTGTCCTGCTGTTTGCGAACAGCATGCACTGGAGATGCTTCAAGGAGGAGGCTACCTGGGAGATTATGTGCTCATGTGGATGCAGAGGGAGGGCCCATTCTCCCGGCCCATTGAGACGCCCTGAAAGGTGGCTGAATGGCCAGGCATGAAAGATGTGACTGAAGTGAGCGCAGCAGGCCCCTGGCTGCAGAGGGCAGATGGAAGTCAGACTGTGGCAGGCACAAACAGCAAGGGGTGCCCCAAACTACTAGGAGAGCAGCTCAGAGAGTAAAATGGTGCTGGAGAAGGGATTCAGAGGGGAAGCAAGTGGCACTTAAAGTGCTTTAAAAATCCCACTCCACCGAAAAACTTTTAGTAGGGAGGTGAGAAGTAAGAATTTTGGAAGACAGATTTCAGACTTAAAGAATTACCTAACTATTGCTCTTCAGCTAAATTCCCTTGGATTGTGTGCAAAATAAGCTTTATGATAGTTAATCCATCTGGAATTATGTTAAAGTCATACAATGTAGAATGCCATACACGGCACTGACTCAAAACAAAATAAAAATTTCTGTAAAGACACATTCAAAGCCTAATGACATTAGAGAAGGGGAAAAAACATGTGATTGCTTAATTCTGTTAAATTAAAGTAATTTTGAGGTCTTTAAAATATATAGCTGAGGTATGTACACATCCACTGTACAACCTTTTATTATTACTTGCACGGAGAAGCTTTTTGTTTTTTTATAATTTACAAATGAATTGATTATTTCATAGAGCTTTGGGGCTAGAAAAGTCTTGAGTTTTCATTTAATTTTTCCAGCATATCGTTTCTACAAGCATTTGCACCTGTGGGAATTCTAAATGTGGAGTATTTTTAGTTTTGAAAAGAACAAATCAACTGGTATGGAAATGGAGAGCACAGGAACCACTATGGTAAGTTGGCTGCCTCATATTCATTCATTTATTCAAGAAATCTTAATTGACCACCTACAAGGTAACAAGCACTGGGAAATACAGCAATGAAGAAACAAAGTCCTGCTTTCATGGCGGACTTTTCATGGTGTGCAAAGCACTAGTTCATCTACTTAATCTTCAAGGTTCAGTGTAAACATTTCCACAGGGAGGCATTCTTAGAGGCAATCTCACAATCTCTCCATGCCTCGTTGTTTTAGGATCACTTGTTTTATAGTCTCATAGCCACCTGCACTACTCTGCCATATAATAATTGTTCAGATATAGAGTTACTTGTGTTAAATGTCTATCTCCCTTACTAGACTAGAAGTTCCATTAAGGCCCTGCAAGCCTCGATCCTGTTCTATTTCCCAGACACACCAGTTTAGCATGTCCTTGACCAATTATTACCTCTGCAAATACAAAAAAAGGTCTCCTGCTGTGGTCAACTCTGAACAGAGAATATAAGCTAGTTTTTGCTTTAATACTCACTCCCCCCCACCACCCCAACACACACACACACACCCCTCCTGCTGGGACAACTGCTACCAAGATAACTGTCTACTATAAAAATGTCTCTGGCACTATCTTACATTGAGATGTATTTTCTGGGCTCCAGTGGTGCTGATGACCAAGCTATGGCCAGAAAGCTGGTGGAGCCCTGAAAAAGGCACCAAACTTTGGGTAAAAGCACCCACATATGGAAGAGCTTTAGGTTGGTCCCAGACATAGAGAGGACAGGACTTGTACTTAGGAGAGGAAAACAAGCAAAGTTCAGCTACATGAAGAGCTCCAGGACTCCTCCCCAAGTCTGAAGGACTTGATCCTCCCCTGCCAGTGTTTTAGGAGCTTGGGAGGCAGAGGCTAGGGGGGGCAGGTGGGCAAGGGTGTTAATCGCTTTTAATATACTCTATGTTTCCTCATCTGTCAGCTGTCTTTACTGCCAGCCCCCATATCTTGCCTCACTGTTACACACATAAAGTTGCCTGCTTTGAAACTCTGTTAGCTTCTGGGTAGTCTAGTTTGAGATCCTGAACTCTAAGTACTTGCAGAATGAAGTGTTTGGGCATTAGAACCTTTTGCACCTTTACATCCAGTCTTAATCTGTATTGGGTTCTTTCATTCCTTTCCCATTCTCCAATCATCTTCAGGTTGGCCTGGGCTGATCAGCAGACTTGCTTGGCATCCCTAAAATCATTTTAAATAGTGGTATGGTGTTAATGGCTATCTGTGTTAAATAGATAAAATGACTCGACAATCTGTAGCTAGCTAAAGGGCATCTGCAGTTAGGTCTCTGTGAGCAAACAACAAATATACCATTAGCACATAATAAGAAGTGAGCAGACAATATGATTATTAATTTTACACTTATTTAATGGCTGTCATTTTCCTTGACAGAAGTATTCTTTCTAAAAGAAAGGAAAGCCCTTTTCCTCCTCTAGCATATCAATCAATAAAAAAGGTTTTAATTAAGTGAAAGCACACCATCACCATCAAATAAGATATTCTGAAAACACTAATTATATATTCCCCTATTTTTACATTTTTAAGATGGTCTCTATTTCCTCTGCCTGGTAATGCTTATGTTGTTTATAATCCATTGGTTTAGAAGGTCAAATTATATTTTGTTTTAAATTCAAATAATAATAAAGTAACATTGTCTTCTTTGGACATTATTTCAAGTGGTATTTCACCAGTTTTGTGTATTTATTGGCTATATAGAAAAGATTCTTAATCCAGGGTCCATGGATATCTAGATGGATCTAAGAATATACTGAAACCTATGAAAACATATACCTATATACACATATATGTGTTTTTCTAGAGAGAGGGTTCAAAGCTTTCATCATTGCCTAAAAAGGACCCAATACCCAAAAGGGTTAAGAACCACTGCTCTATAGTAATTATATTTCAAACCTTCTTAAATGCTATGGATGCTTCATAATAATACCTAATTTTCCCTTTCTAGATAACTTAGGCCAGAATACAATTTGGCTGGAATTATCAGTTGGAGACTAGAAAATGGAGTTGATTATGCTAGAGGCAAGTAGTTTTTACTTTCTTAGACTCCGCTCTTGTACCCTAGAAAATTTTAACAGCTACTCCTAAGTATAACAGAATGCTTATTTAAGTCTTTATTGATATGAAGAGGAACCTAAAGACCTATATCCTATTTTCATTTATTAAAAAAAAACAAAAAAGGCTTCCAGTCAAGATGGCGAAATAAACGGTCCCCAGCGTCACTCTCCCCACAAATCAACCAGTTTACAACTATTAAAAAGCAACGATAGCCAAGCTGGGACTACTAGAGCTAAGGGGAAGAGGAGGAGAGACCTACGGAAGCCATTATGAGAGAAAGAAAGGATTGTTCCCACCATTTCGAGCCAAAGCCGCTTCAAGGCTGGCCCTGGTGAGCACACAGAGCAAGAGCTGGCAAAAGCCGCTGCTGTGCCCTTCATATGAAGTTGCTGGGAAGTGGCAGGGGAGAAGAGGGCCTTGGTGTCCTCCAGGCCAGAATAACCACTAACAGGGTTCCCATGGACCCACAAAGGAAAGGAGCCACAAAACCTGAGAAAAGGAGTCACTCAGAGGCCAGTGACTCATCACAACCCACACATGACCCATTCCATAGAAAGTGTTTGGAGTGTGGGTGGTGAGGGAGATGGGCCACCAGGGGAACACGGGGGCTCAGCATGGATAGCTGACCTGCCCTCCAATCAGCACAGGCTCTCAGTGTAGAATGGTCAGAAATAAAACTGCAGGGGGTACAGTTTGCTGAAGAGTCAGGCCCAAACCAGAGTTTTCACACAAACCAGATGTACCTGACCTCACAAGACCTGGAAGTGATTATAAGGTCAACAATTAAAACCTGAGCTGCACAAAAAGCCTTCCCCAGGGAATCAGCAGCAAAGCAGCAATTTAGCTAAACCACAGGGACCAAGTGCTGGTTCCCACAGGAAGTTCCCCCATTTAAGAAATAACCAAAGGACAACAAATTAGTTCCACTGCAGAGTTTAAGTGAACTAACAGTGAATAATCCAACACAAAACTGAAAGAAAAAACAAAAAACCCACAGATCAGAGACAGAGTTTGATATTAACCAATAACGATCTAACACCACCAAAAGAACACCTATAAAACCTAGAAGCCCCCTGGGCTCCCAAGCTGGGGTAGGGGGGAGGGCTGTGGGCCTCAGCCACACACCCCTGACATGTGCAACCAGCCCAGTGATGACCACCGAGCTGCCACTGGAAACATCCTGGGTTCCTGAGCCGGGACAGTGGGAGGTCAAGGACCTCAACCATGTCCCCCTAATGTCCGCACCCAGCCCAGCGATGACAACTGAGCCATCACCAGAAACACCCTGGGCTGAGTCAGGGCACTGGGGGGCTGAGGGCTTCAGTCACACCCCCCTGATATCTGCATCCAGCCTAGCAATGACCTAGCCGCTGGTTGAAGCTCCCTGGTCTCCCCTGCCAGAATAAGGGGGGGTGTCATGGGCCTTGACCACACCCTCTCTCCTTCCTCCTCCTCCCACCCTATTTGACTCCCTCTTTCCCTCTCCACCTCCCCCCCTCACTGCTCCACAACATCTTAGAATGTAAAAAAAATAATATTAATAAATAAATTAGAAAAAAAATTAAAAATGAAATAACACACTGTACCCCACAAAAATGTAATTAAATGTTAAAAGAAAAAAAAAGGGAAAAAATAACAAAAAAACTACAATAACATAAGTTAATAAGACAGTAAGACTGCAAACTTAAGTACAATAGTTAAGGAGTTTAAAACCCAAGTTCCCAACATAAGATTAGAATTTATAAGGGATACGTATTAACTATGTATAATTTCAGTTAACCAATGAGTGAATTTAACTGCATGTAGGTTTTGATGTTTGGTACTAACACAACACACTGGGTATTTAATGTGAGGGAGTTGTTTCCTTCTTTGCAAAATTATATAGGCTGTCATCTTATAAGGACTGAGATACCCTTTGAACTTTATTTCCTGCATGTCCTCTAAAAAGAGGGTGAAAAAAAGGGAGAAATTTCTGATTTCACTGATTTGAAAGCCAATAGTGTGCTCCATCGCCTGCCTTTTAACAATTAAAAAAATTACATATGTGATATAGAACTTAAAAATCATTTTCATTGCAGCTACTCTTTGTCCAGGCCAAAGTGGAGAATAAAGATAATTCAGGTTATGAGGCTTTAACCAAAATATTCATACATTTTTCTCTTCTGATCATTAAGTCTATTACTTAATGGACTATCAAACCTAAACATTCTTTCTTAACTACTATTATCCAAATTCCTTAGCAAGAATGCTAATGAGAGAATGAGGTTTGTGTCAAGTTCTGCAATGAGAAAAGCCATAAGTATCCTAGGGAAATACTGAAAAATGTCTGCTTGTTAATCTTAAACTAATAATTATGAGAAAGGCCATAATAGCAGCCCACAGATATGGAAAGTGTTGTGGAAAAAGAAGGATGGATGAAACTCCTTGTTGATAATGAATAAATCATTTTTTAAGAAAATTAAATTTAAAAGATGTAATTAAATTAACACTTGGTGGGACTGGTTTGGTATTGGAAATGTCACACTTGATATATTTGAAGAGTTAATGGTGAATTTTTAAAGGATAGATTATTCACCTAGTTTGTAAAGTTTAAAGGCATAAAATTGAGTGTATTTGAGTGTAAGTATTTAGTATATCTTAGGACTGAATCTATATACTTTATTTATTTATTTTGGCAGCTGTTCCGTCTATGGATCTGAACCCTTGACCTTGGTGTTACCAACACCAAACTCTAACGAACAGAACTAACTGGTCAGCTTGTATCCATATGCTTTACATCATCATTTTAAAGTAGGTAAACTTCCTTCAGATTTCTAACCATAAAAAATTTATCATTGGAAAGAGACCTGTAGACATTTCTAACTGAGCAGAATTTCTTTTCACAGAGCTGTGAATCAACCGGACACAAGGGCATTATAATACAACAGAAACCATTTTGCAATCTTAGTCAATGTATTCTCTATTATGAACAATAAAATATACACATAAAAACACCATGTAATGTTGTAAAGAGGAGAACATTGAAGCAAGGGTCAAGAATTTCCTCTTGAGGCTGTACATTTTCATTTGGAGATCTAATCACTAAACATTAGGCTATGTCTTGGTAACAAGCAACTTCATTTTAGCATGCTGACATCAAACTGGAAATAAACCCAGACCACCTTTGGGACAGTGTATTCAAGATATTTTTTGTACAAATTTTACAATTACACTGAAGAACATGAGAGCCAGCAGAAATTCTGAATTATTTCACAGGTTTTCCCTGCTCTTCCCCACCAATTTTGTTCTCTTTGAAATAAACAATCTACATTCATATGTACACACACACACACACACACACACACACACTCTCTCTCTCTCTCTCTCTCTCTCACAGATGCATATAAGTTCACAAGATGTGGTGTAAGTTTAAACACTATATTAAAGTGTGAAATACACTTTACCATCAGTAGTTCCAAGGCCCAGAATTTGTGAATCTTTTAAAATTAACTGGCCTGTTAAGATCCCATCACTTTGGCAGTAGCCCAGCATAGCTGTGCCTTTAACAAAAGAATTCTGTAATAAAATGAGATTTTACATGCAGGAACAAAATATTTTAAAATATCTTTCTGCCGATTGCTCATTTTAGTAATATTTGTGGAATTTAGCAACCCCACCCCCCAACCTCCAAATGTTCCCATGAAAGATTACATTAAGTTTTGGGTTAACCTCAGAATTACTAAATTTTTATATCAATCTTTTATTGAATACTTTTGATCTGTTTCAAGAAGAAACCTAAATCCTGAAGAGTTTAAGATGTATACTTTAATTACCGTAACAAACATGACCAAGCTAACTTTAATCAAAGGGGACTCACATGTAGTTTTCACACTACCTTTGTGAATGCCTTTGAGCAAGGTGGGCTAGATTCTGCCTCAGCTTCTCTTATTTCCCTACATATGTGCAATCATTTGTGACTTATGCTGTATATTACGGCTCAATTAATAGGGATAGAAACCCAATTTGAATCAAAAAGGAGAAAATTGATTACACTGATATTACTGGGTCTAAGAGAACATAAAGACAGGACTGTGGCTGGGTATCAGTGGGACAACTGGAACCAGGAACTGAAATGCCATCAGGATTTTCCCTTCATAATTTTTATCTCTGCTTCTCTCTGTACTTTGGCTTCACATGACCACATACAGTTCCTATGTTTTATATCTCACAGCTTTAGCCACCAGAAAGTCCTCATTTTCTCAGTATTAAAAACTAAAAAAAATCTCTGGAAAGTCTGTTTGGCCTAGTTCGTTACTATGGCTAGGAAAGGGTACTATACAATAGGGCCAAAATGAATCAGGTCATGTTTTGTGTGCTAAATCGAGAGAGAGAGAGAGAGAGAGAGAGAGAGAGAGAGAGAGAGAGCGAGCGAGCGAGCATACTGTGATAACATGGCAACTCTAGCTTTTTGGATGGAAGAGGAGGGCTGGACAGGTGATTTGGCACAGGCCTATGTTGGTTGGTGGAGGGAATGACTGAGAGGATTTAAAAATAATGCCTTTTATCCTTATAAATGTGTGTTGCTTGTATACTGCTTCCTCTCACATGATGTCTTGGCAACACACTGACTCAAAATGTACTGTTGAAAAAGTGCCACTATGGACTTATGTCCACGGCATATTGCTCATTCAGGGTCCAGATAACATCTTGGGCTGTACAGCTAATTTACAGGCCACAGATATCATCCAAAATAGAATTAAGTTGAAAAGCCTCAAGGGCCACCAATTAGCTTATTTGAAAATGACTATAGAATGTATAAGAAAATTAAGCTATTCTTTTTGAATGATGATTACAGTATAGGATATGGTCAAAGTCAAAAGAAGCTATCTTTGTGTTAAATCTATTCTTTTTTTTTTTTTGGTAGCTGGAGAAGACAATCAAAATCAGAAGAGAAAGCAAACAAAAACTCAAGTTTTGGGGGAGGGGGCAAGGGTCATGAATAGCTAATAGACTACAAAACTCAAATCTGGAGCTGTTCAGTTTGGAAGCTTATGAAAATTTTATTTGGAGAAAGTTCCTAAATTCAATTAAAATGGTGCATGTAACTGGAAATGTGTGTTGACAGAGCTTAAGGAGGGTTAGAATGAAATGTACAGCATTCCAAGTTTGGAGAATTTTAACTTCATTCTACAACTCCGCGTGGCTGAAAAATGATTTAAAGTGTCTTTCACAACAGCTCCACCCCACTTTGTAAACTTGCCCAATTCTTTCTCCCTTAAAAAAGGGAGAGAGAAGGCCGAGCCCGTGGCGCACTCGGTAGAGTGCTGCGCTGGGAGCGCGGCGACGCTCCCGCCGCGGGTTCGGATCCTATATAAGAACGACCAGTGCACTCACTGGCTGAGTGCCGGTCACGAAAAAACGACAAAAAAAAAAAAAAAAAAAAAAAAAAAAAAAAAAAGGGAGAGAGAGGAGATAAAGGAAACTCAAATTATTAGTGAACATTATGGGAGAAAATAATACTACCTTCTTTTCTTCCTTGCTTACTTATTTTTTTTTTAACTATGAAAAATTCAAACACATACAACAGTAGAGAAATTAATATACAGTGAATTCTCATTCACCTGCTGCCCAGGTGAATGATCAACACATGCCTGATCGTGTTTCATCTACACTTTAATCCTAATCCCCAATACAACACTGAATTTTTTTGAAGCCACTCCCAGAATATTTAATCCATAAATATTTCAGCATATAGTTCTAAAATAATTTTTCTTAAAAAAGCATAACCATAAAATCTTGATTCCACATTAAAAATAGCAATAATTTCTTAATATTATCAATATTTAGTCAGTGTCAAAATTTTGTCAATTAGTCATAAATGTACTTCACAGCTGGTCTGTTTGAATTGGGATCAAAATAGAAGTGAAACATTGCATTTAGTCAATATATCTCATTACTAAAGGATTTCTCTCCCTCTTTTCCCTTATACTTTATGTTAAAGAAACTGGATCATATGTCCTATATAGTTTCCCATATTCCTGATTTTGCTGACTACATCCCAGTAGTGTTATTTAACATGTTGCCCTGTCTCCAGTATTGCCTATAAACTCACAAAAAGATCTAGAGGCTTGAATAGATTTAGGTTTTATTTTTTTGAGCAAATACTTCATAAGTGATGCTGAGATGAGTATAATGTCTGGTTGCCCCACTTTTTTTTTTTATTTTAAGTAGAAAGTACTTTAGTAAAAATTGATTTTAGAAAATATCTCCTTGGGTTTGAGCTACAATGGTAGTTAGTACATATTTGGGTCAGTTACAACAGTTTAAAAATGTAGAAACTAACAAACTGAATTCTTTATGGGGAGAACAAAGTGACATAATTTTAGAGCAATATTTTCTGCTTATATCCTCTAGGTAGCAGGACAGAACTAGGACATAGTTAACAGAGATTTACAACGTAATGAATAGTTTATTTCTACCTAATGATACAGGGTATTGCTATCACTTGGACTAATAAAGGGCAATTTAAAAACATGTTTATAGTGAAAAAAAGGCATTTCCTTACCACAAAACCAAGATCTAAATATAAGGATCTTCTGTAATATTCTATACATCTTAATCCTTATTTGTACAAATTAGATTGAGTATTCAGGAATGGAAAGACCAGTAAACTTACTTGAAGAACTATTATAAATGGCCTCTTATAAGAGAAACATAGGCAAGATAGTGGTTGCCCTCTTTTTATGGTTTAGTAGTCACTTATTATTGTCCAGGTCTTTTACTTCATTAGGATTACAGACTAGTGCTATCCTATTTTTGTTATTCCTTCTTCACTTACTAGCTGAGATATATTTATAAAGGGAAGCTTTTTTTTTACCCCCTTTTACCACTTTCTTTGCTATTCACACTTTTCTCTACTTTACCTTTTTCACTTAGTAATTTATCCTAGAGATCACTTCACAGCTATATATAGAGCTATTCTCATTCCTTTTACAGCTACATAATTTATTCAACTTAGCCCCAAGTGATTGACATCTGAGTGGTTTCCAGTCTTTTGTTCCCTTTTCATTTTAATATTTATTTATACATATCAATCAAAGTCTCAAGACAGTCAAGTAGGACAAAAGTCAGATTTCAGCAAAGAGAAAAGAACCTGGTAGAATGCTCCCATTCACTGCAGCATGGGTATGATTACAGAATTTTGCCTTTTCAAATTTTAGAAAAGTTAAGTGTTACAAATCATATTTCTGGCTCTTTTACGTGCTTCTGTTCTTCCCATTTTTCACCTTGTTCTGCCCAAACCAGCCTTCCAAGGCCTCCAGGCTCTGCCAGCTCCAGTCACAACTCCACCTCTCCACATCTCCAAGTGGCTTCATACTATAGAACTGACCCAGCTTTTCTCTTAAGCCTGGCTACTGGAGCTGACCCACACTCAATCACTGCCTTCTGGTGATCACCACTGCTACTAATACTTGTTGTAATGGTAGAGGCAGTAGCAGTACTAATGGGGCTGGTAGTGGGATTAGGTCAGCACAGACACAGCTCCTAAACTGTCAGGGGCAGCTCTCATAAACTTAGGGGAGTGATAAGGAAAATCAGGATGATCTTATTTATCCAGGTGATTCATACCAGTGTGGTTCTCTTAACATCAACTTTTCCTGCACATGGTAATGGGCTAGGACTAGCTTCTTATTCTCAGAAGATCACATGCTTATATGCCATAGAAATGTACAACGTAGATATATTATTCTTGGCCCGTGGTTTTCGGTCTTTACCTGTCATCTCTCAAAGAATGAATCTACTCTCATGTCTTCAAATATCACTCCTATGCAAACGCCTTTGGAAAGTTCACCTTCAGCTCAGCCATCTCTCTGGTCTCCTCCATCCTAAAGTATCCAACGGTAGATGTGTCATCTTGATCTGAAAACTGCCTGCTGTACTAACTCATTTTCAGTGATACACCATTCTCCCAGTCATCCAGTCTTGAAGCCACTGGTAATTTTTTCTTTGCCCCATTAACACTTAATCTGACAAGTCTCTTGTATTAGATGTTCATTTACCTGGGTCACGTAAGAACTTAGAACTGACAATTCTATCCAGATGGGGCCAACTAATGAGTAAAAGGTATGTTTAAAGGGGATTCTCTAATGGTTGTACTTTGTCCTTGGCCTTATCCTAGGGCTAAACACATTAGATAAAAACTTATCGACATGCTGGTCAAATGTGAATATTTGTTAGAAATACTTAATATGGAGAAAAAGCAAGCCTAGGAGAAAAAAAAACAAACAAACTCCAAAGTCCAGAATAAATAAGCCCCGATTAACAAATGAAACTGATTAAATGCCCCAGGCCATCTTAGGGGAGAGAGTGACTGGATGTGAGAGGGATTGAAACTATACCCCAGCAGAAACACTGAAGGGCTAGGTGTGAGAACCAGCAGGAAGAGGTCTGTCATGAGAAATCATGTTAATCTTCCAGGACTCAAAAGGCTCTTATGTTGAAGGATTATAACTGTTGATTTTGATGGGATGTTGTATTTTATCAAATGCTTTTTGTCTATCTATTGGACATATGGTTTTTGTCCTTCATTCTATTGAGGTGGTGTATATCACATTTATTGATTTGCGTGTGTTGAACCATTCTTGCATCCCTGGGACAAATCCTATTTGATCATGGTGTATAGTGTTTTTGATGTGCTGTTGAATTCAGTTTGCTAGTATTCTGTTGAGAATTTTTGCATCTATGTTCATTGGGGATCTTAGCCTATACTTTTACTGTTTTGTCCTTGCCTGATTTTAGCTGGTCTCATAGAATGAATTTGGGAGAATACCCTCTGCTTTGATTTTCTGGAATAGTTTCAAAAGAACTGGTATTAATTCTTCTTTAAAAGTTTGGTAGAATTCATCAGTAAAACTGTCCAATCCTGGGCTTTTCTTTGTTGAGACACTGCTGATTACTGATTCAATCTCACTACCCATTACTGGTCTGTTCAGGTTTTCTATTTCTTCTTGGTTCAGTCTTGACAGGTCGCATGTGTCCAGAAATTTATCCATTTCCTCAAGATTTTCCAATTTGTTGGCATATAGTTGTTCATAATAGTTTCTAATGATTCTTTGTATTTCTGAGGTATCAGTTGTAATGTCTTCTTTTTCATTTCTGATTTTCGTTATTTGGGTCTTGATAAAAACTCTCAACAAACTAGGTATAGAAGGAAAGTATCTCAACACAATAAAGCCCATGTATGACAAGCCCATAGCTAACATCATTCTGAACAGGGAAAAGTTGAAAGCTTTTCCTCTAAAAACAGGAACAAGACAAGGAAGCACACTCTCACCACTCCTATTTAACATAGTAGTGGAAAGTTCTGGCCAGAGCAATTAAGTAAGAGAAAGATATAAAGGACATCCAAATTGGAGAAGAGGAAGTCAAATTGCTGCTGTTTGCAGATGACATGATCTTGTATATAGAAAAACCTAAACACTCCACCAAAAAAACTCTTAGAACTGATAAATGAATTCAGTAAAGTTGCACAGGATTCAAAATCAATATACAAAAATCAGTATCATTTCTTTACACCAACAATGAACTGGCAGAAAAAGAAATCAAGAAAACAATTCCATTTACAATAGCTACCAAAGAAATAAAATACCCAAGGTATAAATTTAGTCAAAGAGGTAAAAGATCTCTACAAGGAAAACTACAAAACACTGATGAAAGAAATTAAAAGGGACACAAAAAACCGGGAAGACGTTCTCTGTTGATGGAATTTGGATGTGTTGTCTCCTCCAAAACTCATGTGGAAATTTGATCCCCAATGTGGCAGTGTTGGAAACTCATGGGGTCATGGGCGGGTGGATCCCGCATAAATGGATTAATGCTCTCCCTGGGGGAAGGGGGAGTAATGAGTGAGTTCTCGCTCTGTTAGTTTCTGCGAGAGCTGGTTGTTTAAGACCCTGGCACCTCCTCTCTCTCTCTCTCTTGCTTCCTCTTGCCATGTGATCTGCTTGTACCCTCCGGCTGCCTGCTGCTTTCCGCCATGAGTAGAAGCAGCCTAAGGCCAGTGCCAGATGCAGCTGTGCCAGAATTGTAAGCCAAATCAACCTTTTTTCCTTATAAATTACCCAGTCTCAGGTATTTCTGTTATAACACAAAATGGACTAATGCACCTGTTCATGGACTGGAAGAATTAATATTGTCAAAAGGACCATTCAACCCCCAGTGATCTTCAGATTCAATGCAATCCCTATCAAAATTCCAATGACATTCTTCACAGAAATAGAAAAAACAAGCCTAAAACTCAAGTGGAACCACAAAAGACCCCGAATAGCCAAAGCAATCCTGGGCAAAAAGCTGGAGGCATTATACTGCCTGGCTTCAAAATATACTACTATAGCACAGTAGTCACCAAAATAGCATGGTACTGGCATAAAAACAGAGACATGGACAAATAGAACAGAACAGAGAACCCAGAAAGAAATCCACATACTTATACCCAACTGATCTTTGACAAAGGCATCAAAAACATACATTGGGGAAAGGACAGCCTCTTCAATAAATGGTGCTGGGGAAACTGGATATCCATGTGCAGAAGAATGAGACTATACCCCTCTCTTTGACCGTTTGCCACAATCAACTCAAAAAGACTTAAATGTAAGACCTGAAACTGTAAAACTACTAGAAGAAAACACAGACACTGGTCTGGGCAAAAATTTTATGGAGAAGAATTCTAAAACACAGACAACAGAAGAAATAATAGACAAAAGGGATTTCATCAAGCTAAAAAGCTTCTGCACAGCAAAAGAAACAATCAACAGAGCAAACAGGCATCCAGCACAATCGGAGAAAATATCTGCAAACTATTCATCCAACAAGGTATTATATCTAGAATATATAAGGAACTTAAAGAACTCAAAAGCAAACACATAATCTGATTAAAAAATAGGCAAATGATCTGAATAGACATTTTTCAAAAGAAGACATACAAATGGCCAACAGGTAAATGAAAAATGCTCAACATCGCTAATCATCAGGGAAATGCAAATCAAAACCACAATGAAATATCATCTCTCCCCAGTGAGAATAGCTATTGTCAAAAAGACAAAAAGTGCAAATGCTGGTAAGGATGCAGAGAAAGGGGAACTCTTAAACACGGTTGGTGGGAATGTAAATTAGTATAGCTATTATGGAAAACGGTATGGAGGTTCCTCAAAAAGTTAAAACTAGAACTTCCATATGATCCAGCAATCCCACTGCTGGATATTTATCCAAAGGAAATTAGCATACTAAAGAGATATCTGCATCCCTATGTTTATTGCAGCACTATTCCCAATAGCCAGGATATGGAATTAACCTAGGTGTCCATCAACAGATGAATGATAAAGAAAATGTGTGTGTGTGTGTGTGTGTGTGTGTGTGTGTGTGTGTGTGAATACTATTTAGCCATGAAAAAGAATGAAGTCCTGTCATTTACAGCAACATGGATGAGACTGGATGACACTGTGTTAAGTGAAATAAGTCAGACACAGTGATAAATACTGTATGTTCTCACTCATATGTGGGAGCTAAGGGAAAAAAACAAGCTGAACTTTTAGAAGCAGAGTAGAACTGTGATTACTAGTGGTGAGGGAGGGGGGATAGTGAGAGTGGTTAATGGACACAAAATTACAACTAGGTAGGAAAAATAAGTTCTGGTGGTATATAGCAGTGCTAAGCACCTATAATTAACAATAATTTTTTGTATATTCTGAAATGGCTAGAAGAGAGGAGCATACATGTTCTTATCACAAAGAAATGATAAATTTTTGCAATGATGAATTTGCTAACTACCCTGATTTGATCATTACACATTGTATGCATATGCTGAAATATAACTCTATACCCCATAAATATGTACAACCAATATGTTTCAATTAAAAAAACCAACAACAAAAAACTGTTGGTCTTGGGAGGCTGCAGGAAGCTGAATTAGGACCAATGCTGTAGGAGACAGGCATTTACTCAATTAAAAAAAGAAACATATGAATAATTTATAAGCTGGCCATATATGAGATAGCTCTAGAGATAGTGAGCAAATGACCATACGAGAGGGATACAGTTTACATTATTCAAGCACTGGAAAGAAAGTTTGTTTACATGGCATAAAAGAACTTTCAATATGCTACCACCATCAAATCTAACCCCTTCCCTTTACTTGTTCCTTCAGACTCAACTTTCTTTCCTGTTTCAACAGATGAACTAACTACCTGAATTAGGACCAATGCTGTAGGAGACAGGCATTTACTCAATTAAAAAAAGAAACATATGAATAATTTATAAGCTGGCCATATATGAGATAGCTCTAGAGATAGTGAGCAAATGACCATACGAGAGGGATACAGTTTACATTATTCAAGCACTGGAAAGAAAGTTTGTTTACATGGCATAAAAGAACTTTCAATATGCTACCACCATCAAATCTAACCCCTTCCCTTTACTTGTTCCTTCAGACTCAACTTTCTTTCCTGTTTCAACAGATGAACTAACTACCTGTGCTCCTAAGATCAGTCCTATTTATGCATTGGATTCCATTATTTTTTTCCTGCGACAAGCTTTGCTGCTATAATTGTTCCCTCACATATAATCAACTTTTCCCACCAGCATAAAAACAGGTTGTAATTCCTCATCTTAAAAATGTAATCCCTCCTTTCTCTCCATATCTGCTTCCATCCCCCAAACTCCTTGGAAGAGTTGTCTTTATCTGCCATTCTCCATTTCCTCGCCTCCCATTCTCACTTAAACCCATTCAAATGAGACTTCTGACCCACTGCTCCACTGAATTACTCTGTCAAGGTCACTAATCCAATGGTCAATCCTTAATTCTCAATCTCCTTGATTTTAGCAGCATTTAACACCAATTACTCCTCCCACTTTCTTCAACTGGGCCCCGGAAAACCCCCACACTCACTTCACTCCACCTACACTGTCTTCCCGACCATTCTTGAACACACAAAGCACAGTCCTGTTCAGAGCATTTGCACTTGTTCCCTCTCCTTGAAATGTGCTTCCTTTGGATAACTGTAGGGTTCCCTCAAATGCCGCCTTTTCAGAAGGGTTGTCCCAAGGCCACTCTATTTAAACTCACAGCCCCTCCCTATAATTCCTTTCTCCTTGCTAGGTTTTCTTTTGCTCCCCCTCTCTTACTGCCATCTAATATATATTTTAACTTATGTTGTTGATGGTCTGTTGCCTTTCAAAAAGTACAGAGTTTTATTTTGTTTGCTAATTATATGCTAGTGCCTTGGACCTTGGCTACATAGTAGGTGGCCAAGAAATATATGTTGAATGAAAAAATGAGGACAATAAAGGAGAGGAGAATATACGAAGAGAATAGAATCTGATATTTAAGTTAATGTTACCTAAACTTAGAACTTCAATCCTAACAATTTGGTTTTTGACCAAATGTGGAATTTATGCCTTAAAGCGGGTGCTGTATTTAACTTTACACTGTATATACTGCTTAGGCAGATTAAGGCTTACCAAAAACTAAAAATTAACTACCCCACAAACTTCAGAATGACTGAACCTGTATGCTCAGGTTCTAATCTAGGTTCAGTAGAGCTAGCTTTAGTCAAACCTATTGATTTGAAATGTGCTCTTGGCCAGCCTTCCACAAAATGGGGCTGCACTAAATATCTGGTAACCAAATGAAAATATTAAAGCTTAGAGCTAAATGGAATGCTAAATAAAGCTCTCAGCTGTCATACTATTTTGTGTTTCCAAGTGGTTGCAAATAATTCCTGAAAGTATTCAAAGTATAGATTCAGTCTGTCCTCTGGCCATGCCCTCCCTCTCCTGACCCCATCATCACCCTGAGCAAACTGTCTAGGGCTTGTTTGCAAAGCTGTCCTTGCCTCAGGTGAAGCCACAGCTGGTTCAAAGCTCTGAGGACACCACCAGATACTGAACTCTGCAAAACCAGTGCTCCATAAAGTCTGTCTGACTGATAAATGCTTGATCTGTAGAGTAACTTTAGTGACTCTGGGGTGCTGGTACTTTTTAAAAAGTACTCCGTATGAATTTACACTCAACAACTCCTGCCTGGTCTGTCACTCAAATCCAATATCTCCAGTGCTTTCCTATTACAGAAGTTCAGAACAGCAATAGCACAACCACTCAGCCTTCAAAAATCAACAGCAGAACCTAATCTATAATCCTGGCCCTCAGAACCAAAAAACAAAGCAGTTATAGGCTATCATAACTAGGTAAATGTGTGACTTGAAGTGATGCTTCTCAGAAGCGGAAAATCTGCTTTCCAGAAATATGTTCAGAGATAGAGAGTAAAGTTTTTGTAAGCAAAAGCTTTATGTAAAAAGAAAAACTACTGGTTTTTTAAACTAAAAAAATTTTAAAGTTAGCCTTGATTTTACAAAATCAAAAAGCATAAAATCAAAAGACATACAAAAATCAAAAGCATAAAATCAAGAGTAATTTAATATTTGAATATATATTAACTTCTTACTTTAAATATTTTACTACTGACAGCATTTATGTATAAATACAAAGTAGTTCTTTCAAAAATAAGAATTACTTCAGACTATTTAGATCTAAATATATAGATTGTTAAGTCTTTGAGGAATTAAAATGCAATAATTTTAAAGGCAAGTTACTTTAAAGCTTCAGCGTGACAAAATATAACATATAACAACAAACTGATTGAAATACGTAGATATAGCTACAAACGTACCAGTTCTGAGTCAGAAGAACCTGTGGAGCCCGTATTTCCCTTACAGGAGGAGAAGAGCTATTCTAGTCAACAACTCATTTAGGAAAACCTATACATAAGTCATTGTTCTATGCTCTCGGAGAACAGGGAAATATAAAGACAAACTCAAGGAGTTTGAAATTCAGAAGGGAGAATAAGACAATGATCTAAACACCTACTTAGAAAGTACAGTAACTGACATATGAAGAACATAAAATGCTGGTGTGGGAAGAATAATATCAGTGACGATGATAACAGTTACTACTGTTATTAGCAGCAGCACCACCATCACTACTACCATTGGATGATTTCCAAGTGTTCTAGGCCATCACATAAATTATCTAATCTAACCAACAATCCAATGAGGTAGGCAGGATCCTCTCCCCCTGCCTCCAATTTATAAATGAAGAAAGCAACTTTAAAGCATTTCAGTAAATTTCCCAATGCCATACAAACAGTTAAGTGGCAGATTCAGATTTAATTCCATATCTGCCTGACTCCAGTACCTTTTCTCTATCTACCATATCAGGCTGTCCCCACCGTGGCTTAGATGAGATAGAGAACACATCTACTGAGAGCTTGGAAACATCAAATAGGAATGTTTAGGAAAGAGCTTTAAAGGAAGGTAAAGACATGTAGATGGTGGTTTTGGCAACAAGGCACTCCACATTAAGAAACACTCATGTGAAGGCACAGAGGAGGCATAGGGTAGGCTGTCTTTAGGGACTCAAAAGTAGTCTGACAGAACTAGGATAGTTTTCAAACTGTGTTCCTTGTAGCCCTGTAAGTTCTCCTGAGGTGTCTCAGTCACTGGGAAAGAATGAGAAAGGAAAGGCTCAGAGTGTAGGGAGAAAAGAGGTCCAAGAAATAGAAGCCTGGGGAACACTTAAGCTTAGCTCGATACTAGCGAGAGGGGGATGTAAACAAAAAAAAAAAAAAAAAAAAGAAAAAAGAAAGAAGAGGAAGAAGTAGAGGTAACTAGGAAAGTTCTACATGAAAACTAGAAGAGGGTTTTAGGAAGGGAGTATGAATTCTGGCAGATGGGGCAGAAAGACCAGGGAAGCTGAGGACCTAGAGCTGGTTACTGGGTTGGAGAGAAAGAAATAGTTGTTGAGATCAGCTCAGAAGTGTGTTCAGGAAGGAAGAGACCAGACTGCCAGGGTTTGAGAAGTGAATTAGGAGTGAGGAAGTGGAGGCAGTTGGTGTGCCAGACTTTTAATAACTTTAGTGGGAAAAAGGAGACAGGTTGTAACCTAAGAGTAACAATGATCTAAGGAAGGTTTTAAAAAGAATACACTACCCAAAAGTGGTTGTAAAACACAAAACGGCATTTCCAGAGTTAATTTTTAATTTCCTGAGTTCACTGCTATAAAAATTTCAAACCACTTTGGCATTCATATCCTGGCATGCATATGAACTTAATTGTGAAGATAAATGCAGTAGCAGCTCAGACAGAAATCAAAAATCCCCTGTAAAAATTACTGGAATGGTTACATTAAGTTCCCCTCAAACTTCTAATCCCCCCAGCAACTGCAACTATAACATAATGGTTAGAGGTCTTTCCTCCAATGGGTAGAGTGAAGACAGGTGCCCCAAAATGTACTACACAAAAAACCTAATTACACATACAATAATGATTATTCAAAAACTTCAGATCTTCTCCACTGTCAAATAATTTTCCCTTGTATTCACATTTTATTTGCTTTACCTTAAGTCACCCCCTAATCATGCTGACATCTACTACTGATGATTATATTAGACTAAAAAGTGTTCTTAAACAAATGAAAAATACTGACTTCCATTCCTGAAAGTCCTGCTTCCAATTTTCAGGAGGAAATTAAATAATGTATAAATCAAATACTGGGCCAAAGCCCAGACAGCTGAACATCGTTTTGTCCTTTCAAGGCAAAGAGGAAGTGTCTGCTGTGGCAGGGATATGCCAAGAGAAATAAAGCTTAACCTCAGCCCCATGTGAAAGTGATTTTAGATAATCTGGGGTGTCTGCAAATAGGTTAAAAATGGGACCACATACTAACACAGAACTTTCCATGGAAGTCAAAAAATGTATCAAGATCTAACCCCCACCTTAAAAGCAAAATATGTTAGGAAAAGGGCATGGCCTTAGAAATTCTATTTACAGGCAGCAGAGGAAAGAGAAAGCAGGCAGTGAGGAGACAGCTGACAAACAAGTAAGTCAAAAGGAAGTTAAAACATATTTCCGCTTACCATTTACTGTAGGCACACAATCTGATTTCTTTGCAATTGTAATTTCCAAACCCAAAATGAGGTGTGTGTGTGTGAAGAGGAACAAAGGGAAGAAGGGAGTAAGAGAGGGAGAATATAAGTGTGTGGGTAGAGAGAAAGGAGAAGGTGAAAAAAAATTTTTTTAGGCTTTTTTTTTTTATTGGAACATAGTTTATTGTACATATCTGTGGGGTACAGCACTGAATATCAATAGCTGTGTGCAACATGTGATGTTCTAATCAGGATTAGTATATTCAACATTATACAACGTAATTGATTTTTGTGGCCCTTTACCAACTCCTCCCTTAGCCCTCTCCCCTTCCTCCTTTCCCACCTCTGGTAACCTCAACTCTGTTCTCTTCTTTTGAAAGTTCAACATGTTATTGTGATTGCTGTATCTTTCTGTTTTTAATTTTTTTTAGCTCCCACTTTTAAGTGAGGGACATGTAGTATTCCTCTTTCTGTACTTGGCTTATTTCGCTTAACGTAATTTTCTCTAAGTTCATTCACGTTGCTGCGAATGGCAGTATTTCATTTTTTTTTATGGCAGAGTGAAAAAATTATTTAGATCAGGGCTGGGCAAACTTATTCTGCAAAGGACCAAATAGCAAATACTTCAGCCTTGTGGAGAATACAGTCTCTCCTATAACCACTCAGACATGCCCTTGTAGTGTGAAAGCAGCCATGGGCAATATGTAAATGAACAAGTATGGTTGTGTTCTAATGAAACTTTATGGACACTGAAATGAGAATCTCACACATTTTTCATGTGTCACAAAACATTATTCTTATTTAGATTTTTCTTCAAATCACTTAAAGATGTAAAACGATTTTTACACTGTGGGCTTTATAAAAACAGGTTGTAGGCCATATTTGATCCTTGGACTATAGTTTGCTGACTCCCGATTTAAATAGTTAACTCCTCATTACACAGTAGAATGTTCCTGTGAAACTAATTTGGCCTTGACCCAAATTTGGGATTCTGAGAAAGAAAAATTGCTGTTCTTTTTTTCATTAGCTGAAGGAAAAGATAGTAGTAATGGTAGAAAACATTTTCTTTTTCAAAACTGGTCCAGATAGGTTGTATCCTAAGGGTAACAATGACCCAAGGAAGTTTTAAAAAGAATACACTATCCAAAAGTAGCTGTAAAACCTAAAATGATATTTCCAGAGATGTATTTTTATGGACCAATCACTCATGGTATCCTGGATCCCGGTCAATGTGGATTGTATACTCATGCTTGATTTAGAGCATACTTTTTTTTATTTGATGGCAAGTTCTTGGTCAGAAATGCAATCCTCAATTACAATATTGTTTGTATAAGAAAATACAACTCTTTCAACAATGATCTATTTTGTGGTGGCTGCTTTGTGGTACTGTTTCTAGGAATCCACTGTGGTGAAAAAAGCTGCCTTAACCATCCACATGGAAGTGATTGAGGATGGAAGAGAGGGAGAACCACAGAGAATGGAAAGGTCAAGTGTGTGAAACAGGCAGTGGAGATGAGGACATGTTTATCTTCTCTCCCCTCCATTTCCTCTCACCCTATATTTTTTTAATAGACTCTATTTTTTTAGAGCAGTTTTAGGTTCACAATAAAACTGAGCATAAAGTACAGAGAGTTGCAATATGCCCCCTGCCCCCACACATGTACAGCTTCTCCCACTATCAATATCCTGTATCAAAGTGGTACGTTTGTTACAACTGATGCACATTATCATCACCCAAATTCCATAGTTTATATTGGGATTCATTCTTGGTGTTGTACATTCTATGTCTCTGGACAAATGTATAATGACACGCATCCACCATTGTATCTCACAGAGTAGTTTCACCACCCTAAAAAATCCTTCGTGCTCTGCCTATTTATATCTCTCCCTCCTTCCTAATCCCTGGAAATCACTGATCTTTTTACTGTTTCCATAGTTTTGCCTTTTCAAAAATATCAGACAGTTGGAATCATACAGTATGCAGCCTTTTCAGATTGGCTACTTTCGCTTAGTAATATACATATAAGGTTCTTCCATGTATTTTCATAGCTTGTTAGCTCATTTAATGGTCCCTTGCTTAGATATACCAAAGTTTATCCATTCACTTATCGAAAGACATCTTGGTGGCTTCCACCCTGTTTTTAGTGCCATTCTTTTGTTTTAATTTCTTTCTTTTGCTTTAAAATCAAAGGACATCAAAGGTAGACAGGGTCTTAATTTGCAATCCATATAATCCCCAAAATAAGTATGAGAAAACTGAGGCCCAGAAGTGAAGTGACTGGCACATGGCACTGTTCTCTTCCCAGTGCATTTGTCTGAGCCCGGTCTTCAACATTTAACTAAAGGCATTGCTCTTCTCACTGGCAGCCAGTCAGTCTAAAGATCTGCTGGTCTCTGGATTAGGAAGTTTAAGTCAGGTTTAACACCCGAAATGTCATGTTTGATTTTTTTGCTGCATCCAATGTTATAAGAATATATCTCATATATCTTTAAAAATTTTTGGAAGCCATTTGCTTGCTAATATTAGAGACAAAATATTCAGGTACCTTTTTACCTCAGAAAGAAGACATATTTTCCTGTTAGCTTTGCAATTACTCCTAAAAACCATTTTTTCCTTCGTACACAAAATAGTTCAAAATTTTGCCCACATACACATATGCAATTGTATCTTTAGATTTCTAAAGATAACTTGAGATAAATAAAAAGTAAAATAGAGTTATTGTGACCAAGAGGGTAAAATTTCAAAATGACAGTTGAGTATTTTTAACCAATATAACAAAATAATACTCAAAAAACCAGAACTAACAGAAATGAAAAATAAAAACAGTAAGATCTGAAAATTTATGGTACCAGCTGATTTATAAGCTAGTTTCTTATTTGTCAGGATTATCAGGGCAATGTTAGGCAGTAATTGCCTTTTCTGATTACTATGGGAGGCAGAATAATGGTACCCACTACTCCCACCAAGATGTCCACCTCCTAATCCCTGGAACCTGTGAATATGTTATGTTATATAACAAGGCGAAACAGGGTTACAGATGGAATTAAGGTTGCTAATCACTTGATCTTAAAATAGGGAGATTATCCTGGATTATCTGGATAGGTTTGATGTAATCAGAAGGGTCTTTTAAATGTGGAATAGGGAGGCACAGGTCAGAAGCAGGGAGAGATGTGAGGATGATCTGCTGCTGGCTTTGAAGATGGAGGAAAGAGCCATGAGCCTAGGAATGCAGGGGCCCTCCAGATATTGAAAAAGGCAAAGAAATAAATTGTTCCCTAGAGGATCCAGAAAGGAGCACAGCCCCGTTGACATCTTAATTTTAGCTCAGTGAGACCCATGTCAGACTTCTGACTTCCAGAACTGTAAGACAATAGATTTGTGTTGTTTTGTTACTAAGTTTACAGTAATTTGTTACAGCAGATATAGGAAACCAATATTTATTTATAAAAAAATTCTATTGATTAAAAACAGTTGCAGTACAAAGTATATTAATTTTAAAAAATTATAGTAGCAATGTAACAATAGCTATTGAGTACCCTTACATATTATTACCAATCTTCACAATGCCTATGAAAGTTGAGTATTACTTTTGCCATTTAACAAAGTCTCGGAGAGGTTAACTAACTTATTCAATGTAATACAGCTGATAAATGGCAGAACTAGGATTGGAACCCAGGTCTACTAAAATGCCACTGCCTATGCTTCCTCCATCAGACAAACTTGCTTCCTTAAAAGATTCTAGTGCACTGTTTTAACCACACAAGTCAACATTACTTAGCATTGTACATGGTAGTGTCCTCTGCAGTATGCATGATTCTCATAAATTTGAACTAAGCTACTAATTAAAAGAAATTTGAGTTAGACATTTGTTCTTATGTAAATGCATACATATTTATTCCCAAACTTTAAGTTATATTACTTTTATGTTACGATAGCCCTTTAAAAAATATTTTTCTAGTAACTCATGCACAGATTGCTAAATCTGAGCTAGCAGATGAGTTAACTTCTACTTATTGATGATTTATAGCTTATAATACTGATAATAGCAAATGATAATCACAATTCTTTTTTTTTGGTGGCTGGCTGGTATGTGGATCTGAACCCTTGTCCTTGGTATTATAACATTGCACGCTAACCAACTGAGCTAACTGGCCAGCCCACAACTCTCATTTTTTGAATCCTTCACTATGTGCTGCTGTTTACACTGGACAGTCACTTCTTTTTTCTCCAGTGAACCAAAGAATTGGGTTAATCATAATCATTGGTTTATGGTATGTACAACTGATTTCTATGGATGATAGATTTCTATGGATTTAATCTTCACAATGACCCTAGGAAGTAAGTACTATTATTAAAATTACTATACATATGAGAAAATTGCTCAGGGTCGTGGAGCTAGTAAATATCAGAGATGGTATTCAAATCTAGATTTTCCTAATTCCAAAGACTGTGTTCATTATCTCTGCGATACACAGTAGTCCCTCTTTATCCCTGGGGGGGTCCATTCCAAGACCCTCAGTGGATGCTGGAAACCGTGGATATTACTGAACCCTATATATTCTCTGTTTTTGCCTATACATATATATGTATGTTAAAGTTTAATTCATAAATTAGGCACAGTAAGAGATTTACAACAATAACCAATAATGAAGTAGAACAATTATAACAATATACTGTAATAAAAGTTATGTGAATGTGGTCTCTCTCTCTGTGTGTCAAAATATCTTATTGTACTGTACTTACCCTTCTTCTTGTGATGATGTGAAATGACAAAATGCCTACATGATGAGATAGGTACTGTGACATAGAAGTAGGCTACTATTGATCATCTGCTTCGGGTGACCCTAGATCATTGAGCCGTGACAACATCCATGGTTGAATGTCAGGAGCAGATGATGTCGATGACTAATGGGTGAGTAGCTTTTACAGTGTGGATACGCAGGACAAAGGAATGATTCATGTCCCATGTGAGATGGAGTGGGACGAAGAGGGATGGGGCTAGATTTCATCATGCTACTTAGAATGGCACACAATTTAAAATCTATGAGTTGTTTATTTCTGGAATTTTCCACTTAATGTTTTCATACCATGTTTGGGGATAACTGAAACTGCAAAAAATGAAACCACAGTTAAGCGGGGATTACGGTATTTCCAATTTGTATATATATTTTATATACATTTCTTCTAGTTGAAGCTTTAAAAAAAAAAAAAAAAAAAAACTCCCCTTTTCAACCAGAGATGATGTGAACTCATAGTAAGGGAAAAATTGATACATTTCAAATTTCCCTGCCATGACACTAAATCCTGGGGCCCATCAGGTGTCCACAAGATGTATGGTGTCATTTATATAAGAAAAGTACAGATCAAAGTTTAAAATTTCCCCTTGAAACCTCAGCACACAACTCATCCTAATGTGGAAACATAACTAATTTCTGGAACCTAGGTACCCAAGAAAAAGGATCAACATTATACTTTATGCATTTATCACATGGTTTATATTTTTAGTTTCATAAATAAAAATAAAGACATACACCAATTAAGTCAGTTAAGGAATACAAGCTAGACTGCCACAGGACTTTCCTTTCCCTCCAGGTCATTTTCCTGTCCCCAAAGAAACCAAAGTAATGAAAAAAAAATTTTTTTTGTACTAAAGACAATGTTTAGAAGAACAAACCAAACAAAAGCAGAAGAGGCTACCAGAACTTTATGCACACATTTCTTACACACTCATCTGCTCCGCTTCCAGGTGTCTCATCATTTGGTTTCTGCAGGCCCCAAAATCATTTACCAGAAGAGTGAATGCATAGACTCAAGGGAAGAGATTATAGTATAGTTGTTTGTAGTTATTTACATTCTACTGGAACACACATGAGGTAAAAATGTTGGAAATTGGGGAGTGTAAAAAAAAAAGATAACCACCCAATGGTCTGTCTGAGAAAAAAGTAGTGCAGAGAAAATTAAGGCAAACATAATTTAATCAAAATACAAACTGTTTCCAGCACACTTGGATATAAAGGTAAATATATCTGTACAAAGCAAACCTGCTCAATCATGTAATGTACGAGTTGTCTTTTTATTCCAACCCATCTAGCAACTTCTGGGATTCTTCTTACTGAAAGTTATGACCTTCAGTAAACCTGACTTCACCTAAAATGTTTCAGATCACAGTGCTGCCAGAACTCTTGAGGGTTCCTAATTCTAGATTCTTGCCTCATGATCCTTCATATAGGAACGACATACTCTCATTACCAGATGGCCTCTCAAAACACATGGGCTATTCTAGTGGGGAATCCAATTATCATTTCCAGATGAAATCAGTAGTACCTAAAGCACTTGCACTAAAGAACTGGGTAACAGGATATGACAGGGTTTAAAAAACTATGTACTCTTTTAGATTATTAATCCGAATCTTGCCCAAACCAGCAATGATCCAAACTTGTTATCATTAAATATCAAAAGGCCGAGCCCGTGGCGCACTCGGTAGAGTGCTGCGCTGGGAGCGCAGCGACGCTCCTGCCGCGGGTTCGGATCCTATATAGGAATGACCGGTGCACTCATTGGCTGATGTGCCGGTCACGAAAACACGACAAAAAAAAAAAAAAATAAATAAATAAATAAATAAATAAATAAATAAATATCAAAAGTCATACCCAAGGTAAAAGAGAAGTCACTACATTTCTTTATCTCCTGCCTTGATGAGTGCCCGGGACTCATCAAAGTATCTGTTAGTACAGTTAAGATTCAATTTCAGACAATTTAAAAAGAACATGAACTACTTTCCAAAGGAAATCGGAGAGTTTTTAGTGTGGTAAACTTTTACAAAAATGAAATTGCATGTATCCAGTCGTTATCAAACATTTATTAAGTACTAACTGTGGGCCAGGTACTGGTAGCCTTCTTTGATTATCAATTCACTCTGAAGATTCCAAAGCTTTAACCTGTATTATAAAGGCATTATTCCTGGAAAATGAAAATGGTTCTCAGATCATTGCAGAAGAGCAAATATTAAAATAATTGAGAAAATCCTTAAGACAACACTGAGTTACAACTAATGCACTATATAGACTAATTCTTTGTGGCAGTGAATATAAGACTAGATTGTCACACAGGTCAGAAAGTAAGAAAAAGCTACAGTGGAAGTTTAACTTGGACAAAAATGTTGCATGAACCAGACTTCCAACACAGACAGGTCTTAATCTAACCAGTAATTAAATAATGCCAGAGGACTAAGGGATCACTTGTTACCTCAGTGTACTTAATCCTACTTTCTTGTCTAGAAAACAGTATTAATTTAAGTTAAAAAAAAAAATCTTCCATAAGTATATGACCATCCACATATATACAACATATCCTTTCTCTTTTGCAATAGATCTATATTAATTAGAATTTTACATATTGGATCATATTGTCAGTGGAATGAGGAGAAATTAAAACCAATGAAAACTAGTCTGTATGATCATCTCCATTAAGATGATCCAAAGGCACTTCAAACTCAGTATGTTTAGATCTCTAAAGTCTGAACTTTTGTATATTATTTAAAAAGAGGAGTCAGACTTTCTATGTATTGTACTATGCATAATATACAGTGAAAATCAATCTCAAGGCAGCTCTCCCCATCAAGAAATGGAATTTATTTCTCTACCCTCTGAAGGTAGTCACCTTCTGACTTGCTTTGACCAATAGCAACCTAGCAGAAACAACATGTGAGTTGTCTCAGGAGATAACACTGTATACTATATAAAATGAGAAAAGTAATAGGCCCAAGAAGAAAAGCTGAGAGTACCAGAATGTAAAACAGAAATGAATGGAGAGATAAGAGCTCTAGAAGCCAACAGATAAAGACCATTACCAAATGCAACTGAGAAGTTCAGGTCTACTGTGTTGTTGTATTAAATTAGGTAACTCATGTAAAACACTTATGTCTAGCACATAGTAAATGCTCAACAAAATTGTAGCAAACAGTAATAATATTATAAATATATTACCTGATTATTGAGTGTATAATGAAAGCCAACAGAGAATCTAGTGGCTATGAATTTATCTAGTGCTTTTTCCAACAAAAATAATTTATAACCTAAATTAAGTAGATATTATTTTGAGTGGTCTAGGATGCTTATATCTCATGTGTCCTTATAAGCATCTGCAGGTAGATATGTCCTCCTTCTGGATGTAATGTCTATAATTCCTAAAGTTCTAGCTCTCCTAAGGCATTTTTCCACAGAACAATAAAGAAGCTGCTAAGTGGGGCTCTGAGATGAAAAGACTGAAAGCAAAGCAACCCAAACAAATTTTTACAACTATATAGCATCCAATGCCTGGGACTGAGGGGAATGATATTGGCAAACCGCAAACCAGCATGAAGAGAGAGGTTTATAGGTTCGAGACATAGTTGTGCATAACCAAAAATTTTGCCAAGTAGCAAAAACCCAAAGATGCACTTTATTATTTAGTAGAGAGGGCTCATGGGTATTTTCATTACATCTGTAAACATACACAGTGGATTATCTGCTAACAGCTATTTTTGAAAAATTGAAAGCAAAACATATTCTTATCAGACAGAAGCTCAACCGTGTTACCCAGACTATTGGTATTATCTGAGCATCAAGACTGAGTGATGAAATTTTGCACTTTTTCTACTTATATAAGCATTTATAAGTTGATGGGAAAGATCATTTTTGCCAAATACTTAAAGAATTTCACTGTGTACTACAGTGCAGTATTGTTAATTTCATGATTCTTAGCAGGTGAAATACTGATTATTCTAAAACTCTCAAAACCAGTTCAAGTAGATTTTATTCATGTGCCATTGAGAAAACCAGAATTATCAACATCATTTTGGGGCTTGAAAATAAATACCGACCTAATAGGAATAACGCCCAGGGCAGAATTTTTACTGTGGAACCTGGACGACTATCCAGTATAAGTTACATATGGCAAATATAAAAACCCTAAATTTACTCAAATATACGTGCATCACAGTTCCATCAACTGAACAATGAGTCTCAAGTACCCACGGAATTCTGCTCTCAGCTAGAAAACAAAGAAGAATAGGAGGAAAGCTTAACCCAAAGAGATCAGAGATCTTTCAAAGCCACAAACCATGCAAGATAAGCTATGTAAAATGAGGATGGCAGGCAGGGCCACCAAACAAGGCCACAGTGACTTAGTACTGCTTAAATCCTGGAGTGATATCCACATGGACTCCCTAAAGCTATGCACTGCTGTGCCCATGCTGGCAGGAATTCATGGGGGCCTTCAGCTCTTGAAGTTGAAACAAAATAAAAAAAAACAGATAAACAGTTTTAACTGTTTTTGCAGGAGAGAAACCAGAAGATGACAAAAAAGTATTGAAGAACATGCTCAAGACATTTCAACTATTATTTTCCTGCTAAGTTGGGAAGTCACAGTCTATCCTGAAAGGTATGTCTAAGTAATGCTTTGGCCTCGAGTAGCTCCTGAGTGAGAGGCTTTTCTGGAGTGCCATAGTCACTCTCCAGCACTGTTACACAATAGACTACAGGAGTATCAACAGTTGTGCAAAATAGGGCTACATACTATCACCTATGTGGACATAAGGCCATGACTTTGCTTCTTCACAGGTGTAACAAAAAGTACCCTTAGAGAAAAACAGAGGGATAAAAATGATGAATGGTTGTTGATTTTCAAACATAACCAACTTTTCATGGTCTTCAAGATAAAAACATATCTTCTGAGTTGAAATGCTAATCTGTGCATCCGCTTTTTAGGCCAAGTCATAAGAAGATAATAACATCTCTAGCTATGATTCACAGTGTTCTTCTAAGTGTACTCTGATCAAACTTCAAGTTAATATAATTTACCTGCCAAGATATGCACTTGCTCAAGATTTTAATTCTAAAATTACAGGTAGGGATATAAAAGGCAGAGTTTTAAAAATGTTATTTTCCTCTTTAATTTCATGAGTTATGTTTTCTGCATTATTTAGCTGAAGAAACCAAAAGGAATGGGTGAATGGGAGAGCTATGGGAACTTAAATTCCTTGATGCACAAAGCATATGCTTATAGCTATTTCTTTATTATATTTCTAAGCCTTACAAATAAATATTAAACATTAACTAGTTCACAAAAGGTTTGGTTAGAGACCACCCTTCCCCACAGAGGGTATTTTTTTTTTTTTTTACAGGTAGTAAAGTCAATAAAGTTGCCATTTTTAATACTCATCAATGATAAATCACTTTTCAGACTAAATAGTTTTTACCATGCTCTACTATTGTTTATCTTTTACATTTTCATGGTATGCAGGCAGATTCAATTCCGATATGACAGAAAACCCACAATGACCACTCTATACAAAACCTCAAATTCTCATAGCATTAAGTTACCTGTTTTTCCTTTAACCCTATCATTATTTACCAGGAAAGATTGTATCTGTAAAGCTATTTAAAACCATAAATCTTTTGACAGTTTCTTTTACAGAGGTGACATGGGAAAAAGAAAGGATAGCATTAAGAAAGACAAGGGATGTATTACAAGGAGCACCTGAAATGCAGGCTCCCCTACCCCATATGCAGTGCTATTTGGATGCTCCATGCTTGTCTCAGCTCATACTTACAAGGAAAAGAAATATGAGTAGCTAATTTCAAACTTAAAAATGCCAGGAATGTAAAAATTGAAGTTCCAACTTTTATCTGAAATTGAGTCAAAGACATTTCATTAAAAAACAAACTATTACATTTAGATAGGTGTGAACTTGTCAAGATGGAATTTTAGATTTCAAATATACACAGGTACAATGTTTTGCTTTTGTGAGTTCATGAAATTAATCGTACTCATGTTATGACTCTGAGAAATAAGAATGAAATAAGCCATGTGTTCAGCAGTGTTTTTTTTGCTAGAGCAATAGTTTTTAAACTGCTCTGCAGTCTCCGAGGTACCTCTAAGGTCACAGCACTGGGAGGAGGGAAAGGTACGTAGGTGGGACAGGCCCCCAACCAAAGCAGATTCATTCTTATCTCTTTTATATAATGGGCCTGGACCTCAATTTCTGAAATACTTGACACTACTAAGACGTACTTTTCTATTGTTTAACATTTAAGATTATCTTTCATAAAATAGACATGCATAGTAAAGTGGAAGTCTGTATACTCCTAACACAGAGAGTCATTATAAAGCTATTAATTTGATGATGTCTCTTCAAATTGACATCTTAGAATTAAGGATAAAACACAGAACTTATCCTAAAGGGTTGTTGTAAGACACAAATGAGACAACGCTTATAAAATTTTAGGTAATAACAGTGGTGGAGAGATTATTTCAGTTGCTCTTACTAGGTTTTCTAATATGCCCCTGCATGAGAAAATACTTTTCCATGAATCTTTTTCTACTACATACATGTTATATATCATAAAGTATATAAAGTTGCCAGTGTATAATATATAATAAGTTGCTGTTTAAAAAAAAAATTTATGGGCCGAGCCCGTGGCGCACTCGGTAGAGTGCTGCGCTGGGAGCGCGGCGACGCTCCCGCCGTGGGTTCGGATCCTATATAAGAATGACCAGTGCACTCACTGGCTGAGTGCCGGTCACGAAAAAACGACAAACAAAATAAAAAAAATAAAATAAAATTAAAAAAAAAAAAAAAAAAAAAATTTATATGTGCATGTGTGTGCGCACATGTGTGTGAGTAAATAATCGTTATTTTCTGAAAAAAGTTAGATGAGAAAGAGTTAGTATGAAGTTCATGGGTCAGATAGATCCTATCTTGAGGAAGCTTACAATTCAGCAGCTGGGGATGACTATGGCATGGTGTTTTGAGTGGGCTCCTATGGCCCATGCAGTATAAGAATGAGGTTCTTAAAAAATAACTAGATATACTGATTCTGAGGACATTTAATTTTATCACACTGAAAGTTACATGATTTGTATATTTCTGTAAAATAGGAAGATCTGACTTCATTTCAGAGCCTGTGGAGGAATACTTTTTTGCTAAAAGATGTAAACACCTTTCCTTTTGCCACAAGCATCCAGATGAATGTTAGCCTGAAGAAAGAATGTGACTGCCAAAAAGAAACAAACAGATACACAGAATTTTAGTTACAACAGACAGACATGTAGCATCACAAAGTAAAAACCAGCATTTTGGTAAGCAAATTGGAGGATCAAAGCCCTCTTTGGAAATTAATTTTTAAGAGCTCCATTCTGAAAGGCTACATTGAGGAAGCAAACACTCAAGCCCTGAAGCTTTTTACCCAACACTCAAGCTTTTTACTTCAAGCCCTGAAGTAAAAAGAGGGCTTGTAGACACAAAGACTATGAGATGATACTAAGTACCAAGACACATGGCTGAGATTTCAATGTGAACCAGAATGTTTCCCATAGCCATACTGGAGGAATGAGCAATTATCACAAACTATTACAAGAAACATATTGTCGGTAAAGTCTGCTAGCTTTATTATACTGTGTGCATTCAGAGATTTTCAATAGTTTTCCTCATCATTTGAGTTAAGAAACCCTAAAGTTACCAATGTTACTTGGTCCAGGTGGATGGTAACTCATTAGTCAAGATTCTCAAAACCAACTACTATAACTGATTTCTGTCCTAACGAAGCTTTCAAAGAAGCAAAAAATCTAGGTATAAAAGAAAAATATGCAAGGTGTTACGGGATACACAGTAGTGGTATCTAATCCAGGCTAGAGGTGGTTAGAGATGGCTTTCTGGAAGTGACAGTATCTAGCCAAAATCAGAAGAGTAAAACAAATAGTTCCATGGAGCTGCAACTGTAAAACAAACTGTTCCTAAATACTGTAACCCTGCATTCCTCATCCAATAAGATAATTTGTACCTATGGAAAGGACGGCCTTTCCAATAAATGGTGCTGTGAAAACTGGATATCCATGTATAGAAGAATGAAACTAGACCAATACCTCTTGCCATATACCAAAATCAACTCAAAATGGATTAATGACTTACATATAAGACATGAATCTATAAAATTCCTAAAAGAAAACATAGGGGAAACACCTCAGGATGCAGGACTGGGCAAAGACTCTATGAATAAGACCTCAAAAGCACAGGCAATAAAAGAAAATACAAACAAATGGGATCATATCAAACTAAAAAGCTTCTGCACAGCAAACAATCAACAGAGTGAAAAGACAACCTAAAGAATGGGAGAAAATATTTGCAAACTATACATCTGACAAGTGATTAATATCTAGAATATATAAGGTACTCAAATAACTCAACAGTAAAAAAACAAGTAACCTGATTAAAAAATAGACAAAGGAGCTGAATAGGCATTTCTTAAAGGAAGACATACAAATGGCCAATAGGTACATGAAAAATGCTCTACCATCACTAAGCATCAGGGAAATGCAAATCAAAACCACACTGAGATATAATCTCACTTAAGTTAGACTGGCTATTATCAAAAAGACAGAGCATAACAAATGCAGGAGAAGATGTGGAGAAAGGGGAACTCTTCTACACTGCTGATGGGACTATAAATTAGTGCAGCCATTATGGAAAACAGTACGGAGGTTTCTCAAACAACTATACACAGAACTGCCATATGATCGAGCAATCCTACTGCTGGATATTTACCCAAAGGAATGGAAATCATCATATTGAAGGGATACCTGTACTTCTACGTTTACAATAGCCAAGATATGCAACTAACCTCGGTGTCCATCAATGGAAGACTGGATAAGGATAATGTGGTATATATATACACAATGGAATACTACTCAGCCATAAAAAAGTATGAAATTCTGCCATTCACAGCAACATGGATGAAGTTAGATAAAATTATGTTAGGTAAAATAAACCAGGCACAAAAAGAGAAATACCATATGTCCTTACTCATAAGTGGGAGCTAATAGAAAGAGAAAGAGAGAGAGAGAGAGAGAGAGAGAGAGAGAGAGAGAGAGAAAGAAAGAAAGAAAGATCACAATAATGTGGTTATTAGAGAGGTGGGGAAGGCAGAGGAGAAGGGAGGTTAGTGAGAAATTGGTTAAGGGTCACAAAGAACGATTACATTTTGTAAAGATGAGTATACTAGTTATCTTGATTTGATCATCACATATTGCACACAGGTATTGATATTCAACTCAGTACCCCACAAATATGTATAATTAAATATGTTTCAATTAAGGAAAAAAAGATAATTTGTCCCTATGGGGGGAAACAGTGGCACATTTCCTTTAAAATGTCACAAGGGAGACAACAGAAGCTCTGCAGTTGATAGGCAATGGGAAAAAGCCAAGCATGATGTTTTTTTAAAAAATTATTTTTAAAATTTTGTGTGTGTGTGACCGGTAAGGGGATCACAACCCTTGGCTGAGTGTGGTCTACACCATGCTTAGCCAGTGAGCGCACCGGCCATCCCTATATAGGATCCGAACCCACGGCCTCGGCGCTCCCAGCGCCGCACTCTCCCGAGTGAGCCATGGGTTTGGCCCCAAGCATGATGTTTTAAAGACAAAATTTTACGCAGGAAATTAAAATGATAGCAGGTGAATCTTCAATATTTAATAGGCTTATGTAAATGAAGACTTTTAATAAAGTCAGCAAACAAAGTCCACGGGTCTCTTCGGAAGTGAGGAAAGAACCTGAACAATCCCTGAAACAAAGATGAAGTCAGTCTCCCAGATTAAAAAATGTTATTTGTCAGTCTTTTGCTTAAACTCACTTGAAGTGTCCAAATTAGTGATTAAATAAAAACAAAACAGATGAATGTAGACTCTAAGTTACATTGTGCTCTAGTACTAACTTCCATTTGGCATCTGTTAGTTTCTTAATGCAGGCACAGGACCCTGGCAAAGACAAACATCCATTTCTGGTCTAGTCTTTGTTCATCCCTTGCATTGCTTGATACCACTAAATGAACTTTCAATTTGTACTATAAAAAGGAAAGCATGAGAGGGAGAGTAGAAAAAGCCAAGGTGAATGTTTACCATCTATATTAAACTCCAAATGAGAGCTTGTCTGCTATTGTCACTCAAATATAAATGTGTATTTTTTTCTACTGCCAACTGTTCATTCTCTAGAGTTCTTGTAACACGTAGGACATGACCTATTCTATGGGCATTCTTAACAGGAAATTAAAAGGCTCTGGTTTACTCTATGAGACCTATAAGGTGACTTTGTTAATCTTGGGAAAATGCATGATATGAAAAATAACTGTAGTTTAGGTAAATTTGAAGTTTTAATTTCTATGATCTGAGTATGACCGCTGGGTATATAAAGTGCACATAAACGTGATGTGGGAACAGAAAAACCTATAAAACATAGGTAAAGCCATGTCAGTGTAAAAAGAAAAACTATTTTAGGTTGCTCTGTATTACTTTACTACAGAATGTTGTTAGGTTTTTGTAAATTTTTTTTTAAATTGTGCCACCAAAAAGAGATTTGCTGAATATATAAAGGAACACACTAATATTCATTTGGAAACTGAAATCTTCAAATTAACTCTTGGCTATAATCTTTGACTATATCTGAATCAAGTTTAAAAAACAATCTTCATTTTCATATTCCTTTATTTTGGGGGAATAAAATAATACCTATCCCAAATCTTTTACTTATTGTCTTTATTATGAGTCCTTTCTTCCTTAGGAGCATGCTCTCAACTAATGTTCATTTGCCCAATTTCACTCCTTTTTGATCTTGCACAAATTATACAACTTATCCACAGGAAAATTTTACCAACAAGGGTTAAAAGATAACAAAATACACCAGTCCATCCACAAGGAAGAGAAAGTGAATCACAGATTCTGTCACTCCATACCTTTTCAGTTATTCTCAACAGTGTTTGGTTCCTCTGCTTCCCCCCCACCTTTCTAGTCACAGGTTATTTTCACAATAATGATGCTGTCAACCTGGGAAATACATTTGGGGGAAAAGATGGGTTTTGGTGGGCTTGATACAAATTAAGTACTAAGAAAAGTAGAATTTCATAATGAGAGAGACTGGAAGGTCCTAAGATGGACGCTTGATGTCTTCAAAATTGAAAGTGTGATGTCTTAAGTTCCATACTTTCCTTTCAAATTATAAAGTTTTATGGATAGGCCTTCTAATTTTTTTGAAAATGATGATTTTCAAAATTTTGAAATCATTGTTGATTGTTGATTTATGAAACTCTTTTCGAAGACTTTTTTCCCCAAAGCCTTTCTTTTTTTTAAATGATCTAGTTTGCTTACAAGATTGACTTAAAGATACAGATTGCTTAAAATAAAGAGGAACAATGTTAGCTCTTATAAGATCAATGTGAAATATTTAAGATGGCCATGGGTAGGATGATTGTCAAGTTGGTACAAATCTGTCAGTGGTTTATAGAAAAAGCAACTAGGGGGTTCCATAGGAGGCGACAGTTATTTTATTCTTTACGAATGCATGAATCAACAACTCACTGCATATAAGTGCTAAGTAAACTTGACTTCTAATTCCAAAAATATTAATATAGTCTTAACTAGAATCAAATAAAGAACAATGTGGGGGCATGAAAACATTAGTCCAACAGAATCCCAAGAGTTTAGGGCAGTATTTCTATGTAACCTGGACGCGATTTAACATGTTTCACAGTTTTTAAATCTGTTTTCCCCTAATTTCCTCCCAGGGGTAAGTAAGAAAGAATCATGGTCTATTCATGTTAGCCTTTAAGTTCTTCTAATGAGGGCAGAATTACCAAAAAATGATTGTTTTGTTGCTTTGTATCTACCAGGATATATCCTATTAGATATGTTTGTAAGAGACATGCTATCAATAAAAAATCCTCAATTCTCTTTTAAGGTTAAAAAAATAGAAAATAAAATGTGTAAAAAAAAATTGCTTGCTTTAAAGTTTGGCCTTACTATTTTACAATGACATAGCTGTGTTTTCTGTACACAATTTCCCCTAACATTGTCTCTATATTGTTTAAAAATACAATAGGTAACTGTGCAATGTAAGTCATATATTGGAAATAAAACCTCAGAATTTTAAAGACAGAAAGACTCTCAAAAATGATTTTATTCAGTACAAAAAAATTAAAATATAAAGAGGGTAAAGACTTGCCCAAGGCAACAAAACTACTTAGCAGCCAAGCTTTGAGAATGAGACTCCATTACATCATTGCCAATAGATGATATGACAAGGTTTGTGAATTAAAACATTAAAAATATAAAATCTTCTCTCTGAGAATTATATTAAGTGAAACAAGTCAGGCACAGAAAGAGAAATACCACATGTTCTCACTTATTGGTGGGAGCTAAAAATTAATATATAAATTCACACACACACACACACACACACACACACACACACACACACACACACACAAAACCGGGGTGGGGGGGGAAGAAGATATAACAACCACAATTACTTGAAGTTGATACGACAAGCAAACAGAAAGGACACTATTGGGGGGGGGGAGGGAGAAGGGAGGGAGGTTTTGGTGATGGGGAGCAATAATCAGCCAAAATGTATATCGACAAAATAAAATTAAAAAAAAAAAAATAAATAAAATAAAATAAAATCTTCTCTCTGTAAAATACTTTTTATTTGAAATTCTCCTCCCCTATTATCTATTACCTCCACTACAGTTACTTTGTGTTTTAAAACATGGCTATATAGTACTGTCACTGTCTGGTGTGTGATCTACATATAAAATACTGCATGTGCCCAAGTTTAAATTGCTCTTGTTGCATAGGGAGTCCCAGTTTCTGAGAAGAATGTTTTTCTATTCATGCAGGTAGCAGTGTATGTTTCAAATACAGTAGCATATGTTTAAAAAAAAGAGAGAGAGAGAGATTTAGTTTTTTGAGGGAATAATTCTACTTTGCCATTAAAAGATACAAATCCTCACAATTATAAACGAAGGCCTAAAAATAAACTGTTGAGCAAATATGATGATTTTTATCTATAAACATTTTTTAAAAATTGTATCCAAACAAATCTTTTTCTACAGAAAACCCATATTTACTTCCTTGTTAAATACAAATTTCTCTTGAAAGAAAAAAACATAGGCAAAATATATGAACAGACACCTCACCAAAGAAGATATGTAGATGGCAAAATAAGCATATGAAAAGATGTTCAACACCATATATCACCAGGAAACTGCAAGCTAATAAGGAGATACCACTACATGAATGGCTAAAATCTAAGACCCTGACAATGCCAGATGCTGACAGAATGTGAAACAACAGAAGCTCTCATTAATTGCTGATGGGCATGCTAAACGGCACAGCTATTTTTGAGGACAGTTGGGAAGTTTCTTATAAAACTAAACATACTCTTATTATACGACCCAGCAATAGTGTTCCTTGGCATCAAACCCAAAGAGCTGAAAACTTAAGTCCATAGAAAAACCTGACCAGAAATGTCTATAGCAGCTTTATGCATATTTGCCAAAAACTTGGAAGCAACTAAGATGTCCTCTAATAGGTGAATAGATAAACAAACTGAGGCACATCCACACAAAGGAATATTATTTAATAATAAAAAGAAAAGAGCTATCAAGCCACAAAAGACATGGAAGAACCATGTGCTAGTACATGGTGCTAAAGAAAGAAGATTCCAACTATATGACATTCTGAAAGGGGTAAAACTATGGAGACAGTAAAAAACAGTGGTAAAACTATGGAGACAGTGGTTGCCAGGGGTTTGCAGGGAGAGAGGGAGGAATGGATAGGTGGAGCACAGGGGATTTTGGGGGCAGTGAAATTGTTCTATATGATACAGTAAAGGTGGGTACATGTTGTACATTTGTCAAAACACACAGGGTGCACAACACAAAGAGTGAACCTTGATGTAAACTATGGACTTTAGTAAATAATATCAATATTGGCTCTACAATTTTAACAAATGTACCACAATGATGCGAAATATTAATAATAGGGGAAACTGGGGGATAAGGTTAGTGGTATATGGGAACTCTTTGTATTTTCCATTCATTTTTCCATTCATTTTGAGTAAGCCTAAAGCTGCTCAAAAAAGCCTATAAATAAATAAATACTTAAATCAATCAACAAACAATTAAAAATGCCATGTAAGAGATATTTGTAGCTACTACAGGCCGATCTTTTAGTAAGGTAGATTAAACTTTCCTAATTCTTCTGGTGCGACAAATATTTTGAAGATAAATTTCCCATACATAACTTTCAAATTATAATAATGTATCACTGAAAAAAGAAAAAAAAAATTTGGTTCTCTGATAATAGAAAACAGTACTTGTCAGATTTTGGAATCAAATGACCAGAAAAATAGGGTCTTAAGCACGTATCTCCTAGATTTAGGGGGATGGGAGTAACCAAATATTCTTAAATATTTTCTTTTGAAATTCTTTATTTGGTAATTTCTACATATATTTTCTAAAAATTTCCATAAAATGTCTAATAAAGAAAAGCTTTTTACAAAAGGCAGACATAGATTATTAATTTTATTCTTTAGCTCAGTTGTCTTTTTGGTATGTGTATGGGAAACTCTAATTTCTTGTATTTTTAACTATGAATTTCCTCTTAAATTGGGGCCTTCACACCAATATCCTTTTAGGAGCAAATCCCTGTTAGCAAATAAAGTCTTCCAGATTAAAGGGGAGCTGTCACACTGAAAGTTAATATGAGGGGCCCTGGGATCCTCCCTGCTATGCTCCTATCCCTTGGCCTGAGACACCACTGAGGAACCCAAGGGCTGGAAGAGACGTGTTTTAAACCTTCTAAAACATAAGGACTTTGCAATTAAAAAATCAGTTACTCCAGAATTTTCTATTCCTATTACCTATCCTTTTAGCGCACACTCCAAAGTCCTTGATGCTAATAAGGCTCAGTAAAATATAACCACAGTGTTTAAAATGAGGATAGACTAATACCAAAGAGCCAATAAAGTACTGTATTATGCAATTTAATTACAACAATGTGAAAATGTAATTGCATACAACAGAAAAGATTGTAAGTCCTTCAGCAAACTGTAAATAGCTTTATTTATGTACACTGGATCCTTTTTTATGTAAAAATTTGTGGTATAGAATAAGCCAAGAAACTTTAAGTCCTTCAAGTATCTCAAAAGTCAGCAGAAAAGGAAAGACAAAAGGGATTAAGAACAAGAAAAGCTATAGGAAGCAGTCCAAAAGACTTCTTGAGTTCTATTCAATTGACTTTTTTATATAACCTGAAAATCCACCAGTTAGAGATTCATTTGGGAAAGCAAAGTTGTTTTTTTTTTTCAATGCAGATTCTTCTAAGAATGATCCTGATTTTTTTGGCTTTATAGTGAATTGATTCAATCAGATTGTTTTCTTACTGGACAATTGATTAGGATTGTCCAAAAAAAAAAAAGCATTTAGAAAGTAGGTCTGGAGGACACTAGGGGTGAGGCAGGGAACTTGGAAGTTGAAATGTAAAAAGCTACAGAAAGATAAACTGAGATAAACTTTGTCTAATCTAATCTTGCACAGGCTGGCTCTGTGCCTCGAGAAGAAAGAAAACCCCCTTTTCCTTTAGTTGCCCCTAATAGTGCATGTTCTCCTGCATCCAGGATTTAAAACTCAGTCTACTGCTGTTAGATTACCTACAATTTCAGGGAACTAGCCTGGGAACTACCCTGGAAGCATTGCTTCTAGAAATAAATGTATCCTGAATTCTCAAAGGCAACTTGCAGTAAATTGTTGGATAACTAGGAATTGCCTACAATCATCTAATTCTTACAGACAATTTGGGCTGAAATGAATGACAATAAATTAACAGGAATTATCTTTATCAGCTGCCAAAAAAGAAATCCCAAACATAACATGACCTCAGCTATAATGATGTGAGCTATTTTGGACTCTTAGTCAACTTGGGCTGCCACAACAAAATGCCATAGACCATGTGGCTTACGCAACAGAAGTATATTTTCTCACAGTTTGAAGGCAGGAAGTCTGAGATCAGGGTGCCAGCATGGCTGGTTTCTGGTGAGGCCTCTCTACCTGGCTAGCAAATGGCCACCTTCTCATTGTGTCCTCACATGGCCTTTCCTTGGTGTGTGCACAAGCAGAAAGAGACATCTCTCTCTCTTCTTATAAGGCCACCACCAATCTTAGTGGATTAGGATCCCACTGTTATAATCTCATTTAACCTTATTTACCTCTTTATAGGCCCTATGTCTAAATACAGTCACACTAGGGGTTAGGGCTTCAACATATGAATTTTGGGGGCATACAGTTCAGTCCACAGGAGACTCTATAAGCAATTACCACTGGGAAAAAGAAAGAAAACTTCAAAATTATTTTTATTTATTTATTTTATTTTATTTTATCAATATACAATGTAGTTGATTTTCATGTCCCTTTACCCCTTTACCGAATCCTTCTTCCCTCTCCTTCCTCCCACCCATCAATTAAGCACTGATTTCTCTCTTTTTAAAAATTAAGCCTGTAGCTTTCTCTGTGATAAATAAAATAGAATCAATATTCTTTTCCTTTTCTGCATTTCGTGTGTCTATTACATGACTATTAAGATAAATTATACATTGATTGTCTTAAGTATTGGTTATCAAAGAAGAAAACTTACAATCTTCATGGGTGGATAGCTTGCAAGGCATGACCAGTTTATTCACTGAGCAATATTTAAACACAGCTTTACAGACATATTTGGTTCAGGAAGCAAGTCAACTGATTCTTCAAATATCTATAAAGTTATGTTTAGGTCCCTTGGAGGTCCTCAAGATGTTTCACTACCAGAGAAGCAACAATAAAAGTTCAAAATAATATTGGACATAGTTATATAGTATTTTATGCCATAGGATATTATAGAAAAAGTTATTAAAATGAGGTCTTTTGGTACTAATTTTATACCTAAGAGTGCTTGCATGACCTATTATGTTTTTAAAGATTCTGGCAAGAAGTTAAACCTAAGCAAACTAGACACAATTCTTGCTTTTAAATGTAAAACCACCCCCTAAGGATTCTTTTGAAGGGCATAAAAATATGCCAAGGGGCTACGTTTGGTACCACTGAAAGAGTATCTTGTCCAAATGCCAAAAATAGTGTGATTTTTTAAAAATGGCAAAGTGGCATGCGTATTATACCTAATATTTTTTTTTCTCCTAAATGAACAGGGAAGGTTTCCTACCAATATAAAAGCAATGTAAAGCCATTTTCCAGAATTTAATAGTAAAAAAGGGAGCTAGCTATTATTAAAAAACATCAGAAATAATATTTGGAGGTTAAAAAACATAAATAAAACAACAACAAAAGAAAGCCCTGCGAAACTTAATAATTCTTCCTACTTTTCTTTATAGGCTAAGGCACAGTTAGATTCTGTTTTTAAATTTCCAAAACTTAATGAAATGTATATTAAGAACAAGTTAATTACTGCATTGCAACTCTGAGTAACCACTTTATAGAGTTTTAGCAATATTTTAATAGAATGACATCTTTCAGAACTCAGAATTACTGTTATTTAAGGATGAGGAATGAGAATATGCCCATTGCAGCTATCATACACAGAATGATAGACATGTTCTGCTTCTGTCCTTAGCAGTGGAATTCTGAACCTTATCTAAATACTTGGGTCCAATCTTAACCTAAAAGAAAGGACATAGTAATTAGGTATGCTTCCTTCCTAAACGACTATTCTGGTAGAAACAGAAACCTTCAACTTTCTGAAGTTGCTAGGTTGACTTTTTTTTTTAAACAATATTTATGTTTTAAAAAAAAGTTAGAATTAAAGTGTAGGGGAGAAATAGGTATTATCTAAAGAATAGGCTGAAATAGGGATATTATATAGATACTTTGTTAAGAAACATTAGCTTTACACATTTGAAAGGTAAAAAATAGTATACATCTTTAACAAGGAAAAAATAAAAATAGGGATTACAGATGTTTATAAATATAGACCAGCTAAAATAAATGCTTCATGTAACTATGAAATATAGTTTGAATTTAAAGAACAAACCATTAAAACTCAAAACAAGAGGGCCGAGCCCGTGGCGCACTCGGGAGAGTGCGGCGCTGGGAGCGCAGCGACGCTCCCGCCGCGGGTTCGGATCCTATATAGGAATGGCCAGTGCACTCACTGGCTGAGTGCCGGTCACGAAAAAGACAAAAAAAAAAAAAAAAAAAACCTCAAAACAAGACATACATATGAAGCACTCATTATAAGTATTCATAAAATCTATGGGGCCGACCCCGTGGCGCACTCGGGAGAGTGTGGCGCACTCGGGAGAGTGTGGCGCACTCGGGAGAGTGTGGCGCACTCGGGAGTGTGCGGCGCTGGGAGCGCAGCAACGCTCCCACCGTGGGTTCGGATCCTATATAGGAATGGCCGGTGTGCTCACTGGCTGAGTACCGGTCACGAAAAAGACAAAAAAAATAAAAAATAAAAATAAATAAAATAAAATCTATGGCAACAAACCATGGAAAAATTAGGCAAATTGTAGTTTTTTTATATTAGAGATCAAATTGAATTTGCTGATTATAAAAATACAGCAAAAATGATTTATTAAGCACTTGCTATGTGTTTACTAGGATAAGAGCTTCATATGAATTATCTCATCTAACCTGGACAACAACTCCTGGAAGTAGGGACCTTGCTTACCTTTATTTACATATGAGGCAACTGGTCACGAAGCTAGAAAATGGGCAGACCTGGCATTTGGATTTAGCTCTTTCTCATTCCATAAGCCATGTGTTTAACCATAATGCAATTTCACATAGTAAAAACTGTTCTTAAAGAAGAAACAATTTTCACGGATATTGGTGGCATCATACTCTTCATACATACATCAATTAGAATTATTATAATTAGCTTTCCAGTACTTCAAATAACCAAACAAAAGAACTGACCTTCCCAGAAACTGTACTACAAAGGTAACAGTATGTTTACACGTCCTTTTTTTTCTTCCTTTTTTTCTTTTGTGGCTGGCTGGTATGGGGATCCAAACCCCTGACCTTGGCATTATCAGCACCATGCTCTACCAAGACCACTAACCAGCCACCCCCTACACGTCTTTTTTTTTTTTTTTATCATAATCTCCTCTCAAGTTGATAAAACCCCTAAATTTTATCACTCTATAGAAGATGAAAAAGCACAGATTATATGGTTTGTACAAGAATTTGGGAGAACCAACATGAGGACATAGACAAGAGTGAGAATTTGGAAGAGGAGAAACAAGGTGGAATGTTAAAATGCTCAAATCAGCATGACCACTGGCTTGAGCTTGAGTAATTCTCCATAGATACAGATTTACCCTAGATACCAGCCTTGGGGGCTAGATTATCAGGTAGGTCTTGACTAACTTGTTGCCTGTAATACTTCTATAGATTTAAGATGCTATATGAAGTTTGCTGCTAGCCAGATTCTCATTGAACATCCATTTCCTTTCTGAATAATGCTTACTGTAAAAAAAAACCCAAAAAACACTAGGCCTTAGACTCTCTAAGCAGGTAAAACTTTTATTTATTTATTTTTTATTGAATTCATGACTGATTATACATATTTTGGGGGTTCAATGTTGACATGTGTTGATCAAATCAATATTACTAGTATATATACAGTTACAAATTGTACTTATTCTTTATGCCTCTTGTCCAATCTCTCTCTATCCCCCTCTCCCTCCCCCCTCCCACCACTAATAACCCTAGATTTCTTCTATCCCTCTGAAAGAATAATGGTTACTCTGTTGATTTGTTGCCTAGATGATCTGTCCAATGCTGAGAGGTGTGTTCAGTTTCCCCAATATTATCATAGAGCAGCTGCTTCTTCTGTCACTCTGGAATGGGCTTTGTGGAGAAAGACATCCTCTTTTCTTCGGTCTCTGCTGATGACTTTCCTTGTGCCAATGCACTCCAGTGGCTGGTGGATCATCTGCACAGTGGCTGTGATGTCTAGCCACTTTCATGGCAGCGTGGTTACTGTGGTGGCTATGGTGGGCCACCCACATGGAGGTGATGTTTTTGGCATGCTCCTTGGCACTGGTGGTGTACCTGGTTACAGACAGGGGGGGTCCGGTCCCCAGCTGCAGACCTTGGGTCCCCTAGCAGTCTCTGAGGTGCTGGTGGTGTGCCTGGACCAGAACTAATTTTTTGTCCTTTGCTTATTTCTAAAATGGGGGAACTTCCAGTGGGAACCAGTACTTGAGCTGTGTGGTTGAGCTAAATTGCTGCTTTGCTGCTGCTTCCCTAGGAAAGGCTTTTTGTGCAGCTCAGGATTTAATGGTTGACCTTATAGGTACTTCTGGCTCTCCAGAGACCCAGTGCACCTGGGTTGTGTAGAAACTCTGATCTGGGCCTGCGCCTTTTCATCAAACTGCACCCCATGCAATTCCATATTCCTGACCTGTCTCCTCTGAGTGGTCCTGTGCTGATTGGGGGGTGGATCAGCTGTCCTTGCTGTGTCCCAGTGATCCGGAGATATTCCGGTGGGCCCATCTCACCCACTGCCTGTGCTCCAAACACTTCCCATGGGACAGGCTTTGCGCCAGTCCCTTGCAATGACTCACCAGCTCTGAATGGCTCCATTTTTTCAGTTGTTCTGGCTCCTCACCCCTGTGTGGGTCCACGGGAACCCTATTAGTGATCTCGCTGTCCTGGGGGCGACCAAGGCCCGCTTCTCCTCTGCTGCTTCCAAGCAACTCCATCTGAAGGGCACAGCTGAGGCTTCTAACGGCTCCTGCCCCATGTGCTCAGCAACTCTAGCCTTAAAGTGACTGCAGCCTGAAACATTCCGAGCAGTTTTTTCTTTCTCTCATCGTGGCTTCTCCGACCTTCATGAACTCCGTAGGTCTCTCCTCCTCTTCCCCTGAGCTCTAGTGGTCCCAGTTTGGCTGTTGTTGCATTTTTATAGTTGTAAATTGGTTGATTTGTGGGAGAGAGTGATGCTGGGGACCATCTATTCTGCCATCTTGACTGGAATCCCAAAACTTTTATTTCTATTCAGTGGAAAGTTGTTAAAGTTTGCTTAAAAGAATTTTATTAAAATCTGAGTTCTATGTGCTGTCAGACTCTTTTAAAGTTCTCATTCTTCTGGTGCATGATTAGGATCTCTAGGCCACAGAAGTAAGTAGTTAAAGGCACTAAGATCCAAAGATCTTAGGTTTCTAGAAGGATTGTAAAAGAAGCATAACCATGTAACATATCCCTGGAGGTCCAACCCCTAAGAGATTCCTTATACAATTTACTTAATCTATGACAGGTATACGAGTATAACCACAACAGATTTTTAACACTAGAAAAAAAAAAAAAATTCAGACCCATATACCCACCTCCTTACTAAAAGATGAGAAGTGAGTTACAGAAATGATAAATGCTTTGGCCAAACTTATATTGTAGTAAATACCTAAGGTGGGTCTTGGCTTTTGCCAAGTGTCTTCACTTAGCATGTAGATCATAAATTACAGGGGAAGGGGTAAGAAGAAGGCTGTAGGACTGGCTGAAAAGTTAAAGTTCTAAACATCTTCTTTTAATACATGCTGATTTTTGCTCTGAAAGACTTTCATAATTCATTTACAACAGAGTAGCCATATTTTAGCCACTGAACAGAGCTGCAGGGATAAGATCTTCACCCTAGGAATTTATTCAAAGTTACATGTTACATAATATGGCTCAGAGGACATAATCCACCTGAGTTTCAGTATTTTGGTAATTCATATCAGGTGCTATACCTCATGGCAGGTTTAAGGTGCTAATGTTGCACAAAAGACATGTTTAATATTCCCAATTTATTTTTGTCCAAGGACTCCTGAGGCAAATCTTAAAGACACAGAAAGCAGTTTATCTCTTTGAGATATAAAATCTAAATTTGTTTATTCAATGAACATGTATCAACTCTATATGAAGTAACTGTGCTAGGCACTGAGAGGGACCTTATTTTGTGCATAAGACAAAAATAAGACAGCCTTGTACAGACGTAGTTGTGCCCACACAAGGGTGCCCAGCTAAGGGGGACAAATAGGGACTGAAATGTGGCTTCTTCTCTCCTTGACAAGCTTTTTGCTGTAACAGGAAACTGTCACCAAGTGGGGTGAAGGAGCACCTTTTCTGAATTCATATAAAAGTGCTTAGTAGGTTAGCTAGTGGTGGCTTTGGACACAAATGCTACCAAATCTTTCAATAGCACAAATCTGACCACAACACTCCTTATTGTATTTTTCAATGGTTCTCCATTGCTCAAAGGAGAAAAGCAAGATGATATCCAAGTTCCTTCACATTTAAGTCTGACCTATTTTTTCTGCTTCCTTTGTTAAAGTTAAATACATTTCACACTAAATTTTCAGAAAGCTTTAAGTTCTTGTAAACTTAGTCTATTTATCCCTATTTTATTAAAATGGTCTGTCTTTCCCCGAAGTTGCTTTTGTAGTCTATGCCCTTCTGGGTCTAATAATCCCACTACCTTCCATACACAGACTCTTTCTTCCAGTCATATCCAACTTTTAACTGATTTTAGACACATCATGTTCTTTCATGCATCTCTGCCTTTCTATCTGCCAGGCATATTCTACTCAGGGGACTCCTATTCATCCATTAAGACTCAGGTCAAATATTCCTTTCTGAGCATCAACTGTCACCTTTAATCCCAGCTAGTGTGGGTTACTCTCTCTTCTTTCTCCCATAGTCTTCTGCATGTCACTAGATCATGTCACATAAACATATTATATAGAACTTAGATGTTTATATGTCTTTACCTCTAAACTGCAATTCTTATTCATAAAACCCAGGAAATAAAATAAATGAATAAAGAAAAACAAAGTTCCTAACTTCAAGTAGCTTACACCTTTTTAGGAAGATGGAAACAAGGTGAAAGACGATTACCACAAGAGAAATACATTAAAAAATGGTAAAGATGTTTCATATCTGCTGTTTAGTTTGCTAAATCACTATCCATAAGAATAGGCAAACCTTTATCAAAGAGTCAGAGATGTCAAAGGAACTACAAAACAGTTTCAAAGACTGTTTTGTTGACTCAGAGGCAAGAAGAGATCATGAGGAATCCTTCAACAGGAATTGAAAGATCTGATTTCTGGTCCTGGATTTGTTACTTATTTGCTGTGGAACCTCAGACAAGTGAATTGCATTTGCTTGCCTTTAGTTCTTTTGCTATAGCACTGCTCTTACAGAGTGAGGGTACTTCAATAGATGATGTATACAAAAAGACAATTAAAACTACAAAGTGCCATTTTAGTGAATGCTTTGCTGGATTCCAAGAAGTGCAAGACCTGTTCTCTACCCTAGAGAATCTTTCTTTGGGGAAATGAGGCAGCTGCTCATGTTGTAATAACTACAAGGAAAAAATATGCTAAGAGCTAGACAAGTGTAACAGAAATAAGTGTAAAGGAGTTCAAAGGACAGGCCATTTCTGGGTGGTGTGGTCATGATGGATTAGTGATAAAGTAGTGATTTCAATAAGTTAGAATATTTTGAAATTACTGGGTACAGATATAAAATTTTAGGGTAAAAGCAGAAGAAAGAGTGGAGAGACAACAAAGAAGATCTCAAATAAGAACAGTAGACCAGTGAATTATAGCAGCATGCTTTCACAGAGCAGTTTCTGATTAGGTGGGAAAAGTAGGCTGCAGACAGTATACACGAGGTTGCTAAGTACTGTGGTGCTCTGCTTCACTTTGAAGACAGGTACACCTTTGCCAGCAGTTTTCTAACAGAGAGTTTAAGACCAGGCCAAAGGGTGTCCTGTCCTGCTTTAGGATCTTTATTCGTATCTCAGATGTGTTGTTAGATAGACTGGTCAGAGAAATAGTCAATCTATACCAGATTTTAATAGACTGATCCTGATTTTTTTAGTTTGGGGAACACTGTCACAAGAGACTTCATTCATGTAGGAAGAGCACAGACATTCTAAGTGGCTTAATTGCTCCTTATGTTTCCACTGTGTGGAAGAAAAAGAGAAGATGTCAGAAGGAATGTTAATCAGCAAGAAAGAAAAGTAATTTAAGGCTCTCCTTTTATCAGCTATAATAGCTCAAGCATGGTGAATAGAACCCTTCTTGAATTAATGGGGCACACTAGAAGGTGATTGTTTTTATGTCAAGCTGGCATGAAGACCTTGAGCTATTATTAGACCCAGAAGGGCATAGACTACAAAAGCAACTTCAGGGAAAGACAGACCATTTTAATAAAATAGGGATAAATAGACTAAGTTTACATGAACTTAAAGCTTTTTGAAAATTTAGAGTGAAATGTATTTAACTTTAACAAATTATTTAAAAAGACTTTCTAGGTTCACAAGATTACACTAAATAATCACTATATTAATCAAATTCTTACATTTTAAAGAAAAGGATAAGAGGCAAACAATTATTTAGCTTTCAGATAAATTATATATCTAGTTATTTAGGCAATGCAAAACATATTACCATCTTGTAGCAATATCATCCTACATTTCAGTGGTAAATATAAATACTGAAATGAAAAGAGGAAGAAAGGATGAGTGGAAATAACATTTATGAAGCTCTCTTTATCTGTCATGTATTGTCTCTTGAGCATTTACATCTGTTATTTCATTTAACCCTCAAAACAACTTCAGTCACATAGACATTTTATAAATGAGCCTACCAAGGTTCAAAGGAGTTAAATAATTGCCTGAAACCACCCTGGAAGAAAAGAGTTAAGATTCTATTAAATTCTACTCAACTGCAACATTAAAATCCCCCCCCCCCCCACTTTATTGCCTCTCCTGTAATTTGAATCCTTAAGTTTCGTTTTTGTTTTTTTCAGCTGGCTGGTAGGAGGATCTGAACCCTTGACCTTGGTGTTATCAGCAGAATCCTCAAGTCTTGATATATGACACAAATGGTATGACTGCCTATAGTATTTATAAAATGTATAGTTGATACCTGGCTGTTAGAGATATTACCAATTTCACTTAATGAGATAATCACTAAAAGGAGGTTAACATCCAAATGCAAATAAAAATTCAACCCAAGTTTTAAAGATATCAGTTTTTGGCCTATGTCAGGAGATTCTTATACAGAGAAGAAATTAGGTATCTCACTCTTCACCTCTGTTCCTAAGCATAGGGCACACAGGGTAATGAGGCCAGGTATGGCTTTCATGTGCACATATATGTGACAGCTGATTTCCTGTCAGAGATAAACTTTTCCAAAAGTAACCAGGATAATTTGATAAAAGACAAATGAATAAATGAAGTGGAATCTGCTATAGATCACTTAAAAAACAAAAATCAAAGCAAAAGAAAACAATAGCTAAAACCAAAAAAGAACTCTTACTTCCTCCTGAGCTGAATTCCCATCTGCTTTTAAATGGCAACATGTTTTTCCATTTACTGAGAGCTATAGCCAAGAAGCTGAAGACAATGAGGGCCATAGCCACAAGGGGAGTGAGTGGTGGGTGGCAGAGATGGCAGAAGGACGCTGCTGTGTCAGCCTTTCCTAGGAGGCTGCTCCCTAGTGACTGCTTTCCCCTTCCAGCTGGTGACAAACTTCCTCTTGGGACCCTCCTGAGGCTTTTAAAAATGCTTCAATTATCTGTGTACCCTTCTCCAGGGGGAAAATGGAGTAACTCAGAGAGGATATAAGGATCTATTTTAAACATTGGACCTATATTAGCTTTTATGGAACAATGTTGATCAGGCAAAATAAATCAGCAGGTGAAAAGAAAATATTTTTTAAAGTAACATCTCCTTATCCCAGTTATTAAAAATACCAGTATTATCTCCATCTCAATCATTCTCCACATTTTAATTAGAAATAAAAATAAAAAATACTATACTTAAACGTTTTGTTTCTAAAAAACAATTACAGTGCCAAGAATTTCCTCACCTCCAGCTCACCTGGCCAAATTCTTGTTCATACAGCTAAAAGTGTACAGTTAAATAAAATTAATTTTACATAATCTTGAATGTAATATACAACTGTCCTGTGAAGACAACTAATTGTTCACTATTTTCATTCTTATACCAAAAGCGCCCAAATAGACACTCCAACTCCGAGAAAGTGGCTGTGCCTGTAGCAGGGTGTGTGCCTACATTATGGCTCCGTCTATGACAAATGAGAAGCAGAAGTCTATTTTTCCTAAAAATATTTTTTTCTCCCCCCCCCCCAGTTTGTTTGTTAAACAAGTACCATGTAGTAGGTTCTGTGCTGAAGGATATGGCCTTAGCCTGGGGAGGAAATAAGTTACGTCACAGTTTGTAAAGCATTGAGTTTGTAGGAGTTGAGTGACTGAGGTTCTACTTTGAATTCATTTTACTATTAAAAAAAAAAAAAAAACAATTTTGGCTTTCAAACATTGCAGCACCATTTTCATTCTGATGAAAAGACAAAGAAAGACAGAAAGAAAAAAAGATGAGATCTTATATTTTTTCTAAAGCTAAGTTTTACCTATCCTAAAATCTGTACAACATAAAAACTACCAAGCTGGTACAATATTTGTTAGCAACAAATGAGTTTTTTCCTTTTAGCCAGACAGAATCTCACTGGCTTTTATTTTTGTTTTATACTTATATGTTACTACCACAAATTAGTGCAAAGTGAGAAAGGCACATTTATACTTTGAAACTGCTCTTCCACTTCACTCAACTCAGGTGAAAGATTTATGGTTTCTTCACCTTGCTGTTTCCTACAAATTGCCATATCATATACATGATGCCAGCTCTTGGTCCCACATCAAAAACTAAATTCTAGAATTAGTGGAGCAGGAGCAGTCAGTTAACAGTTACTATATATTCATTCTAACTTTATGGATGGTCATGCCAAAGGAATGCTCATAAACATTATTATTTCAGACAGGACTTAAAGGTGAGTGTATTCCAACTGCTTCTCAAGTTACTTTCTACGTGGCTTTTTTCCCAGTGGAAGTGAAAAACCTAAAGGAGGAAAATCAAATATCTAGAGTTTTTGAGGCAAAACAATGAGCAGATTTGAGATTTATTTTGGTTGTTGTTATTATCTATCACTGCATGATACACTAAGTCCAATTCCACGTGCAAATTTACCCACAGTACTCTCCAAGTACCACTAATGTTCTGTTAAAAGTTATAACAGGAGATGAATGAAGATAATAGGAAGCAAAATGGAATGTGGAGTCCTAGCCTGCTGGGTAATTCATAATAAAAAGAATCTATAACTTCTTACTTAAAAAATATTAATTACTCAGTACAAATGCCCATCAGTGGTATTCAGAAGCTACTTCTGTGTTGAGGTATATAGTCCTTTTCTTAAGAAATGTATGTAGAAAAGTTGCACAATTACGAAAATTTAATGAAATGTTACTTTAAAAATAGCCTAAGTAAAAAGTTGCTAAGGAGAAAAAAAAAAATGTATCTGCCATACATAAAAGTGATATTCATATTCTAACAGAGTCTTGCTCTTTTTGTTGAGTCTGTTTTCACAGTTAAGGGCATACGGTCCCTTTTACTGTTTTTATGAGAAAATCTTTGTTAATACAGAAGTGATTCAGATAATTTCCCCAAATGATAAAAGGTGATAATAATACAGTCTCTTTACCAAGCCCTTTATACTTGTGATATCCTAATTTCACTCCTATGATCTCCATGAGAAAACAGCAGCGAAGATTGTACTATTATTTCCTTTTGACAGATTAAAAAAAATCAAAGTTCAGAGAAGTTTGTGACTAGTTGGAAACTGCAGTATCAAGAAGCTCAACAGGAAGATCTACTTTTAGTCCAATGTTCTTTTCATTATATTATGTTACTTCTCTGAAGACATTTTGAGAAATAAATGGAGCCAGGTAAAAAACAATTGGGACATAACAGAGGTCATTTAAAATGCAGTTTAACTTAGTGATTATCTGTCATGCAGTACATTTAGTATAAGATTTTTTAGTATATCATTTAAAGGAGCTGGAAGCAAGCAGTTACTTTCTTTTAATGACCCCAAGCCACTGCTTCCCTCCCACCAAGCTATTTTGAGAACTATCTTACCTCTGCTCCTGAATATGTATCAGTTTGGAGGACGAGTTCATCCAGATCAACCTCTTTACTCACTGGCATAGAGTGAAACTGCAGGTTAAATATTTCCCTTCTTGTTGCTGCATCCGGTAAAGGCACATAGATGATTCTATCAATTCTTCCAGGTCGCATCAAGGCCTATAAAGAAGATGGGGCAACATGGATTTACCAGGCTTGGATTCCACATGGGAAGCAGTCAGGGAAAGAAGATGTCGAGAATCACATATATAACCCAATATTATCCATAATTAATAAATAAAACAAGTACTGGAGATCTGATAATCCATTTCAAAGATACAAACAATGTCAAGAATACTTTTCGAAATAGAAAAGCAATATTTCTGGGAGGCTTTTTGCTTCTCAGTAACTATCAGGTAAGTAAAATTCTCTATTAGAGAAATGTGCATATGATTTGCATTCATTATATCAAAAGGAACTTTTGTAACTTCCTTCAATAACTCTGAACTTCCCTAATATTGTATTGAAGGTTAATTCCTAAATTACCCTAGGACTAATGAATTTACTTATTTAGAAGGATTTATTGAACGTGTATTACATACTAGACATTGTTCTCAGTACTAGGAAAAAATATGAATAAGATAGGTATGTGTAAAATTGACTGTGGTGATGATTACAGATGTCTGTGAATATACTAAAAACCAATAAGTATGTGAAATGGGTGAATTTTATAGCATGCAAATTATATCTCAATAAAGCTGTTTAAAAAAAAGATATAGGTCTAAAATTGTGTGTGTGTGTGTGTGTCTATTGAGGGAATGGGGCAGCTTTTAGCTGGAGTAGTAAGAGAAAGCCTCTCTGAGGTGTGGTAACTTTTGAAGATACCCAAAGGAGTTAGCCATACAGAGATCTGCTGGAAGAACATTCAAGTTAAAGAGAATATCAAGTGCAAAGATAAGAATAACTGGCATGTTCCAGGGAAAGAAAAAAATCCATTGTGGCAGAAGCATAGTGAATTAAGAGAAAAAAGGTAGGAAATGAGGTCAGAGAGAGAGTTATGGGTAGATCACATGACTTGGAATGACATAGAGAGTATGGACTGTATTCCACTTACAAAGGGAAGCCCTCGGAAGGTTTTAAGTGGGAATGTGAAATGATAAGACTTATATTAAAAGATCACTCTTGTGGAACCATATCAAAGGCTCTAGCATATGTATAATTAGAGTTCCAGAAGAAGTACAAACAAAATGGGGCAGAAAAAAATATTTGAAAAAATAAGGGCTAAAAATTTCCCCAAATTGGTAAAAAATAAATTTGCACAATCAAGAAGCTCAGCCAATCTCAAACATGATAAAAAGAAAAAACAAAAACAAAAAACATACACCTAGACACATCATAGTCAAACTGTTGAAATCCAAAGATAAATAAATTCTTGGAAGTTGCCAGATTGTATATAGAAGACAAAGTTTCAAATCACCATTGACTCTCAAATCAAAAACAACAGAGGGCAGAAACCCATAAAATAACATCTTTAAAATGCTGAAAGAATAAAAATGTCATCCCAGAATTCTATTCCCAGTGAAAATATCCTTCAATAATGAAAAAAACAACTTTTCAGATAAAAGAAAACAAAGAAAATCGCTTTTAGCAGATCTGCACTACAGAAAATGTGAAAGAAGTTCTTCAGACTGAAGGGAAATGACATGAGACAGAAAATTGAATCTTCAGGAAGAAATGAAGACACTGGAAATGATACACTCCAAAACGTAGATACCTTTCACCTCCAAAAAATTTTTAAAAATTACTTTTGTTGCTGGCAAAATCAGAAGTGACATTTCTTAAAGATTTAACAGACACTCACTTATAACCAGTATAAAAGAGAACATATCTATATGTGTACTTCTGAATATGAAATATCCAGAAAGAGTGTTTGATGGAAGTAAATACAGATACTAAGAAAGAAAGGAACTTAGGCATCTTCTAGTTAAAAAATCAAATATGAAACAATCCACTCCCCCTCAAAACACCACAGAAAATATGAACATCAAAACCTCATGTGGTTAATTCTTAGGGAACGAGCACCAAATAATGATGATATTCTGTGAGTAATAAACTGTTTTTTTTCCTCTGACCCTGGAATCTCATGTCTTTGCTGACCTTTATGAAATTGAGGTAGACTAACTTATAAGCATTCAAATAGGGTAAAATCCCAGAACCTTAACAGTTCCTGACATGTATGATCCTAATAATGAAGCCTCAAAATATATAAAGCAAAAACTGACAGGATTAAAGGGATAAATATATAATTTCACAATAATAATAGATTTTTACACTTCTATCTTAGCAACTGATAGAACTAGAAAACAAATCAGTAGAGATAGACTCTGAACAAGACTACCAACCACCTTAAAAAAGAACTCTTCACTAAAAACTACAGAACACCCTTGAGAGTTAGTAAAGACCTAAATAAATAGAGAGATGTACCATGTTCATGGACTAAGATTCAATATTTTATCCATTCTTTCCAAATGTATCTATAGATTCAATGCAATTCCAATCAAAATTCCACAAGAATTTTTCAAAAGAAACTGGCAAGCTGACTATAAAACTTACATGAAAATGCATAGTTCCATATAAAAATATATGGAAATGCAAATGACTGAGAATAATGAAAGCAACTTTAAAAAGAGCAAAATTGGGCTGCCCAGTTAGCTCACTCAGTTAGAGCATGGTCGAGAACGAAGCTGAAGGAATTATACTACTTGCCTTCAAAATTTATAATGCTAAAGAAACAAGACAATGTTAGTGTCTAGAGGATAAAAATATAGATCAATAGAACAGAATACAAGTCCACACATTCATTTTGATTTTTAAGGCACTCAATGAGGAAAGTATTTCAAGAAATGGTGCTGCAACAACTAGACATCCATATATAAAAAATGAACATTGACTTTTACGCCTTGTACCATACTCAAAAATTAACTTGAAATTAATCACAAACCTCAATGTAAGAGCTAAAACTATAAAACTTCTAGAAGTGTAAAAAAAATTGATAAACTGGTAATTATAAAATATTCACAATATGCATATCTGACAAATAACTTGTACCAAAATATACAAAAAATTCTTACAATTCGATAATTAAAAAAATGAACCACCCAAGAGTAAATGGGCAAAAAAACTGAACAGACACTTCACAAAGGAAGTTATATGGTTACCAACTAAGTACATGAAAAGATGCTCAACGTCATTAATCATCAGATCAAAGCAAATTTAAACCACAACGAAATACCATTACATTCCCATAAGAATGACTAAAATTAAAGACACTGACAATACCAAAGATTGATCAAGGATTTGGAGCAACTAGAATGTACATACACTGTTAATGGGAATATAAAGTAGTGCAACCACTTTGGAAAACAATCTGGCAGTTTCTTAAAAAGTTAAACATAACACATCATAACAACCCAACTATTCCATTCATAGATATTTACCCAAGAAGAACAAAAACATATATCCAAACAAAGACTTGTACATGGATGTGCATAACAGCTTTATTCATAATAGCCCCAAACTATACAGAACCCAAATGTCTACCAATTTATGAGTGCATAAACAAAATATATAATGGACTATTACTCAACAAAAAGGAACAAACTACAGAAACATGCAACAACATGAATGAGTCTCAGCACTCATTGTGCTGAGTCAAATAAACCAAAGGTAAAAGAGTATATACTACATAATTATATTTATATAAAATATTAGAAAACTCCAATATAATCTATAGTAACAAAATGCACACCAGAGGTTGACTGGAGCCTGTGGAAGAGAGAAAGATGGACTGTAAAGGACCAAAAGCAATCTTTTGGGGGTGACAGAAATATTCTGCACTTTGAATACATAGGTTTATACATATATGTAAATTAATTGAACTGTACATATAAGTAGGTGCAGTTTATTATATATAAATTATAACTAGAGTTAGTTAAAAAAAAGAATAGCAACTTGCATTTGTTAGATTCTCAGTATTTACAAATCAGTAAGTTTAAGGGGAAAAGAGATATTTTTAGGTCTTCTCTATCTTCCTTGACTAAGCAGTTAGGGAAAAGTCACATAGAAGTCACATAGGAGAAAGACCAATAATCAATTTCTGTGATTTGGTAATGAATATAGGTGACAGGTATCACAACCACTTCAATGCCACAGCTAACTCTTTTTTTTTTTTTTTTTTGCTTCTGTTTTGTTTTGTTTTATCTTATCATGCTCATGCTTAGAGTTCCAAATAGGTTATTAAAACTCATGAGGTAAATAAACCATCATATCTCATACTAGTGTTTCATAAAATAGTCCCGTAAATGTGAATACATGTAATGGAAAAAAAGGATTTTTTAGTTAAATAAGCTTGGAAAACACTGGGTAGAAACAAAATTAACAGTTTATATAGGTCTCAATATGCAGGGATTTATGGAGTCTGTATTAATGGACATTAAAAATCTCCAAGAGGGCTGGCCAGTTAGCTCACTTAGTTAGGGTGTGGTATTGGTAACACCAAGGTCAAGGGTTCAGATCCCTGTACCAACCAGCTGCCAAAAAAAAAAAAAAAAAAATCTCCAAGAGAGGGCTACAATAGCATGTAGAAATTTTATCAGAAATTCCCATCATGGAACGTCTCAAAAGCTAATATCCCATTTCAACTTTGGAAAATGTTGCCATATACTTTTTGTACTTATTACAATACTTACGAACATGGTGAGTATCTACCAAATTATCTATTGATTCTTAAGTTATGTATAAATTAGCAAGCAAAAATTCAATTAAAAATAAATGGTGTGTGTATTTCCTTTGCTTAAAAGCAAATACTTTAATTACTGGCAGACTATTTCTCACACCTAACATTAATTCATTAGGTAGAAATGATGCATAATTAACTTCCTTAAAATGTACTTTATCAAAAAATTCAAAATTTCCTTTCAATCATGGTGATCACTTCTTTCCTACCTAAAATAAATACAGAATTCAGCAAATTCAGATGATTCTAGTAAACACGTATTTTCGAATTATTAGAAATTTTATCTAGGATAAATAACAATTTTTATATAGCCCTGAAGAATCTAGAAAGCACTTTTCTCATATAATATTCATCCAAATTCTGGGAATTAGCTATTGTTATAACCCTATAAAGACAAAGAAAACGAGGCCCAAGGCCATACAATAAATTGCAGAAATTGACTCAAATCTGGGGTTTCTGAGTGTTGAATCAGTCCTTTTTATTCTGCTATTCTGCTAGTACAATACAATGCTCATTATCAATAGGCAAATAAAAATAAAAAAATCTCGTTCTGAAATACAACATAGGTAACAAAATAAATTTAAATAATTCTTTCATCAAAAAAAAAAAAAAATATTAAGCATCTGCTATGTGCCAGGCCCTGTCATAGTTGTTGGGAATATAGCTGTAAATAGCTAGTTATTTTTATACAGCTAGTTATTATTATATAATAGTTATTTTTATAAAGCTGAAGTTATTCTTTTCGCTCTTCTGGAAAAACCTCAAATTCTAGGCTATTTTAAAATTTCCTTTCTAATAGCCAAAAGAACACCACAGCAAAGGATATAGAGCATACACATTAGCTAAGCATCGGAACACAGCATACATCTGTGCTTTTTTTTAGTTGAAGCTGTTCCCCGGCAGTATAGGTTGAATACACTTCAATGATTATAATGTTGTCTGGGCCAACAGCCAGCTAGGCTTTGTCTGGCCTGATCTTGTCAGTGAAAGTTATGCTTAAAAAATAGTAGGAAAGAGCCTTCCTTCCTGTAGAATTCTCAATGAGTTAACACCCTTCCCAGAATTTCTTTAAAAATACTGTTCTGGGATATTAGGGTAGAAGAATGTATTCTGAATGATGGCATGTTCTGTTATTTTAAAATTACCACAGGACAGCAACTCAATGAAGAAACAGGCCAAGGCTATCTAATACTCTGAACCCTGCTGGATCCAAGGTCATATTGGATGCTGTGGTCTCTCCATTATTAAAGAAACAAATCATAGGGCGAACTGCCTTTCTGAGTACTTACTAAAGACCCTGAGTAAGTCTCTATAACTCTAACAGCCTCAATTTTCTCATGTGTGAAAATGAAGGTGGCTCTTTAATCAGAGAGGCCTGTGTGCGTCTGACAAGAATTCCCCTCTAATTACACATATGCAAAAACATCCCCACACAATTCTGCAAATAATTCCAAGGAGTCCACCTGAAATCTGTCCATGTGCTCTAGACTAAGAATTATTGTATTAGATGACCTTTTTAAGTGGGCTTTTCAGCCTCCAATTCTAAGACTCCATACAGTATTCCCTGTGATTCTTACCCAACTAAATGCACAAAGCCTACCGAACAAAGCCTCATGATCACTACCGAAAACGACTTAGTTTATTGCAAAACCAATATTCTTTTCTTCTTCTGACTTTTATATATAAAGGACTCAAAACATTTCTGGTACTTCACACAGAGGAGTCTTACTTATGCAACTTTATACCACAGCCATAGGGCTGCCTTTTTTTTTTTTTTAATAAATTCTGGAATTCAATACTTAATAGTTTCATTTTCTATCAAATGTACAAATCTAATCTAATTAGCATAGAAATACTTGTTCAGGGCCAGCCCCGTGGCTCACTTGGGAAAGTGCGGCGCTGGTAGCACTGAGGCTGCGGGTTCGGATCCTATATAGGAATGGCTGGTTTGCTCTCTGGTGAGCGTGGTGCAGACCGCACTGTGCCGAGGGTTGTGATCCCCTTACCGGTCAAAAAAACAAACAAACAAAAAAAAGAAATACTTGTTCAGACCAAAGTATTAAAACAGACATTGAAAAATCAGGTCCCACTGGCTCCCATTCATTCCATATGAGCAGCAAGGGTGTGTATGTGAATGGAGGGAGTGCCTTCCTCTAGGACAGAAAGGCAGCACTGAGCCTTAACACTTTAATAAAAACATATCAATGAATCATGATTCATGGAGGAAATAGTTCCAGAAACTGGGGAGAGAGGTGGATCCTTGGTAAGAGCTTTGATTTATTTCAAGGAAACCTTGAATTTATTCTAGGCATCTCTCTCTTCCTCTAAATTCAATTGATTAATCTTAAATCTCTTAAATCTCTGTTGAAACTATCACTTCTACTCAGTCTCTGTTGTTATATATTCGTGTATTTACCATCTGTCTTTCCCAACAAACTGGAGGCAAAACATAACAGCAGGAATCACATTCATTTTATTCAACATTGTAAGCTCAGCCATGGCACATATAAAGCACTCAATAAATGTTTATCAATGAAGTCAAGCCAACATAATCTCTTGAGTAGAATATCATAACTGCCTTGCTAATTGTCTTTTTGCCTGCAGTCTTAGTTTTTCCATCTTTTTTTCCCTCTTTATCTACATCATTGCTAAAGTGGTCATTCTAACTGTGAGTATTACAACTGCCTATACTCTAACCATTTAATTGCACCTGAAAGGGAAAAGCCCAAGCTCAAGCATAGTATTTTAGGCTTCTATAATTTAGGCATAACTGCCCTACCTTATCAGCAGCTCCTTTTCACTTTTCACCCTGTGGCTCTAATTGCACTTTAGCACCCAGTTAGCCAAATTCACCATGCTGTTTTCTGCCTCCCTGCCTACCCACATACTTCTTTCTTGGCTCAGAATGGCGTTTTATTTCCTTGTCTATCAGGCAAGCTCCAAGTCTCATCTTAAAAGTCTTCTCTTTTGCAGAAACTTCTATGACTCTTCTGAGTATATAACTAGATTTTAAACTTGTAATTTGGCATACAAGGTTAAAAGTGAGGGCAAAAGAACCAGCCTGACTAGATTAAAATTCTAGCTTGATTACTTATTAGCTGTGTGTTTAAACAAATCACTTAAAACTCTTGGTACCTTAAAATCCTTAACAGTCCTATCCTATTACTATATCTACTCAATTGTATGAATCAAATGATATAATCATAGTGCTTGGCACAAGGCATGTATGCTTCAATAAATATTAAAAGCTATTATCATTATTACTATTCTTATATAATTAGCTGTAGTATTTGACTCTGAGATCCTTAAATATAGGAAATGTTAGTAATCTCTGTATTCCTAATACCTGGTACGTGGCAGATATTAATATTCTTTGAACAACTAAAATATAAATATTCTAAAACTATGAGGTTAAATGAATGGATCGAAAAGTCCAGTCAAAATACAGATTCTTAATTTATATTTTTAAATCTCAGTGTTTAAAGAGAATAGATATTTAACAACTCTCTATTTGCCTTCTCCTCTCCCTGCTTCTTACTGTGGCCTCTGAAAATGCTCAATTCATAGCACTTTCTTAACAGAGAAAGGAGAACTTCGAAGAGAATCATGCTTACATGCTTCAATAGAAACCTGATAGAGAGGAAACCTAAAAGAGAGGAGGCCCCAGAACACATCTGCATTTATTAAATCTTTCCATACTGTGATCCACATTACTCAGCTTAGAGATACAAGCCGATTTCTGGAAATATTTTATATCTTTGACTTGAGCTGCTATCTTTTAAAATCTGAAATTCTCAGTGTTCCAGTAATACAATTTCATAATATCTTTTATGCAATTTCATAATTTTTAAAAGTATAATTAGACTTAATGAAGAATGGTTTCAGAGACCAAAAAAAAAAAAAAAAAAAGCATTATTTCATAAAAGTCATATGCCAGTCCCTGCAAGGAGCACTCTTCATTATATTATTTGGTAATTAAGCTTTTAAGACATTGAGAAAGGATGTAAACTACTTAAGTCAGGGGAAGTATCTGCCGAACAAATATCAGGAAAGTGAAACAGATTTTATATCAAATCTAAATAATGAGATCTTAACTACTCACATGATATTTAAAAAGTAACTAAAAAACACCTACTGAGCAATTTTTTTGTGCAAAGCACTATGAAGAATACAAAGAAGCATATGACTTTGTCCTTACTTAAGAACTTCTAGTTTTAAAAGTAGAGATAAGTCAACATACAAAGAGTTAAATGCGGCAAGTTTTAATCAACAGGCTATGATTGCAGTAGCAGATGACAAAATATACAATAATTGCCAAATTAATTAATAATTTAAGGATGAGATAAGAATCAAATTACGCTTGATTGATACTGATACCACAAGGCATTCATTTAATGAGATAAAATTAGCAACATTTACCTAATGTATACATAAAAATTTTTTTGGAAAGGCAGAAATAATTATGAGAGGACTGTGTTAGAGATCAAGATCAATTATACCAAGAAAACCAATTTGCATAATTCTTCTCTTACAGCTTTTAGCTTAATAAACCTCTTCACAAGAAATAATTTGAGATCTTTTAACTTTAGAGTACAACTGAGTGAGTAGTAATGATTTATATTTGTAACACACACATATGCAAACACACACACACTCACACACACACACACCTTTTAGATATAAGTAAGCCTTTTGATATGGGTATATATCAAACCATGGATGATATATTCTATGGGGGAAAGACTGTTTACAAAAAGACAAGGAAATGAGAATTTTATTTGTATTTTCTTTTCTTTTTTTTTTTTTTTCTTTTCTGTGACCGGTAAGGGAATCACAACCCTTGGCTTGGTGTCGCCCGCACCGCGCTCAGCCAGTGAGTGCACCAGCCATCCCTATACAGAATCTGAACCTGCGGCGAGAGCACCACTGCGGTCGCAGCGCTGCACTCTCCTGAGTGAGCCACGGGGTCGGCCCTATTTGTATTTTCTAAAACATAAAATCATTACTGATGCAGTAGGTAACTGTTTAACGTTAAAATTAAGTTATTAAAATAGTTCAGAATGGGGAAAGTGAGAATTTCTAAGAGTCAAGACTAATTGATATAAGGAGAGAGTTTGATTTGAAACAAAGAACTTCTAATATTCTTTAAAAACCCAGAAACATTTCCCTGATCCAAATGAGCTGGGCCTTAAATGACAAACAGGAAAAATTTACCAGGTTAAGAAGGTGGGAGAACACAAAATGAAGACTATGTGCAAAGAAGGAAAGGTACAGCAATGTACAAACCATTCCTGAGAGGGCAAGAGGTTTACTGTGGTCACAGTGTAAGAAAGACCTTCCTAATGGTTGCACTGGGAATGGATTAGAAGTGTGCTTAAGATACTGTTTCCCTCAGCTCTCAGGAGGGCCAGAAGGCCCAGAGAAACCAGAGACTTCAGTCACACAGTGACTTCAACTGGTTATTATTCCATGTGTGACATGTCATGAAAAAATTTGAAAAGCACTGGACAATTCTTAGGACCATGGGAATATGGAGGTAGATGAAGAAAAAATCAACAGGTAAGATTATGTTACATATGATGTGTAATGCCAAGGAGTTTGGTCTTTATCTCATAGTACATAGGAAATTGCTGAAGGTTTTTAATCAGAAGAGGGACAGGCTTGTATTCTGTTTAAGAAAGGAGATGACTGGCAGCGTGTGGAAGAAGTACAGTAATGAAGTACAACTTCCAGTTAGGAAGCTAATACAATCTTGAGGTCCTAAATCAGAACATGAATAATAGCAGAGGCAGTAAACCTGAAAAGGAAGATTTAAGAGATGTCTTTGAAGTAGAACTGCCCAGTGTTTCCAACTTATTATTACACATTTCCCCCTTTTGACAATGCCTCTCCATTATGCAAAGAAAGATAAACAGGATTTCTTTTAACTAGATTTGTAATTATTCTGCAAAGAGACCAATACCTTTAATTTAAAGAGACCAATTAAAATCTGGATCTTACAATATGCCATGACTTCAGTTTTCAACTGCTGCTGATGCTTTTTAAGTGACATTTCAATTCGTATTATAGCTATTTAAGGTAATCAGATCCCCCCAGAGTTGAAGGAGTCTTTTGTACTCAGTTTGAGACTTCACAGAACAATCCAATTCTACAAACATTTGCTGAGTATCTACTATGTGCCAGGCACAGGATTAGGTGCTAGTGTTATGATGTTCTTTGTTCTTTGAAAAATAATTCTTTTCAAAAGGATTTCTGTATGTCAACATCTGAGCATGTGTTTGTATTAAATCAAATAAATCATTCAGTCTGTAGGCTATCTGTCTAATGTTGGGCTTGCTCAGTTCTGTAAAAACCCATAGCACTGTACAAGAAAAGACTTGATGCATTTTACAGCAGGTGTTCAGGAAGAATGTATCACAGTAAATGGCAGCACATGATGATGAGTACACAAAAGTGAAGAGAACAGAACAAAAATAATTCAGCACACACACACACAGGTTCTTTTACTAGCATGATATATTCTTCATTTACTTCTATTTAAAGAGTCTTTTAACAAAGCCAAAACAGTATTTATCTAGAACTAATCCTAATTCTTCATCTTTTAAAAAGTGTATCTGCTTTTATAAAAACTATAGCAGAAAACTAAAAACAATGCAAATTAATCTTTCAAATATCCCTATGAAATTCACTCTTTAAAAATGGTCTCCATAAGGTAGAAGAGGTGGGGAAAATTTCCTTACATATTTTATGATGTCCAAACATAAATAAACTCATAGGTTCTTAATGCAGGTAAGTGTATAGTGGTGGTGGGGAGAAATGTTCTGTCCTCTGCTTATTTCTCCAGCATTATGCCTCATTATTTGACCCTCCATGCCCTTTACTTTCTACCATTACCGACTTCCTTGTAGTTCCCTGAAAACAGCATATTCTTTACACCTCTGTATCTTTATACATGCTGATGTCTCTCTGAAAAGTCCTGCTCCCCTCTATGTCATGTATTCCAGGAAAATTCTAGTTGCAGTAGTCTCCTTTTATCCACAGTTTCACTTTCTTCGGTATTATTAACCACCAGTCCAAAAATATTAAATGAAAAATTCCAGAAAGAAATAATTCATAAGTTTTAAATTGCACACCATTTTGACCAGCTTAATGAAATCTTGCACTGTGTAGGTCTGTCCTGCCAGGTACATGAATCATCCCTTTGTCCAGCATTTTCATGCTGTCTATGCTACCTGCTAGTTAGTCACTTAGTAGCATCTCAGTTATCAGATTGGATGTCACGGTATCACAGTGATTGTGTCCAAGTAACACCAATTTTACTGTATAATAGTCCCAAAGTGTGTTAGTAGCGATGCTGGCAATTCAGATATGCCAAAGAGAAGCCATAAAGTGCTTCCTTTAAGTAAAAGGTGAAAGTTCTGAACCTGATAAGGAAAGAAAAAAATCGTGTGCTAAGGTTGCTATGATCGACAGTAAGAATAACTATTCTATCTGTGAAATTGTGAAGAATAAAAAAGACATTCATGCTAGTTTCGCTGTTGCACCGCAGAATGCAAAAGTTAAATCCATAGTCCATGATAAATTGTTACTTAATTTATAAATTAAAAGGCCTTATATTTGTGGGTGGAAGGCATGAACAGAAATACGTTTCAATTGAGGGCAATCAAGTTTGGTACTATCCATTGTTTTAGGCATGTACTGGGTAGCTTGGAATGTATCCCTTGTGGATAAGGGAGGATTTATAAGTCTTTTAAATCACTTCTGTGTACACAAAAGAAAAGTCATTTTCCTCTCTACATTACTTCTAATCATTGTTCACACTTCTGCTGCATATATTAAACAACAATATTTACTTACATGTTCTAATGCCCCCACTAAATGGCAAGGTATTTAAGGGACATTTTTTCCCCAATTTAAAAAGAAATCTTTTCATCAAAATGTAGGGTAATCTACCCATAGACCCCTACCAGGTATAGAAGCATGAAGAAAAGAAATAAGTAAGATATCTGGTGGTATCAAAAACATGTTGCTCAGATTATACATTTTCTGGATAGCTAGTTGTTGTTTTTTTTAAAAACACATTACACACAGTTTTTTAAAATTTAAAATAAAAATCTTCTCATATATACTATGCTGAATGGATGATATGGTAAATGGAAAAAAAGGTTTTCTTATTAACTCAAATTTTTCTTTTCACCCTCCATCACGATTAAACATTATTCTGTGCTAAAGTTATCAGATGTTAAGGATACGCACATAGTATGGCAGATTTATACAATGTGACTTGAATAGGCACCAAAGGACTGAAGGGCTGCAGAACAGTAATGCAGAGCTGTGTGTACTGCCTGCCTGTACTTGCAGGGTTCATGAATGTTTCCACAGCCACTCAGCTGCACAATGGTATTTCCTTGCCCCTCACCCTGAAGAGACTGATTGTTTCTCTTTTCCATTCCTGCCGCCCTCTAATATTTTTAAAGTACAAAATATCAAGGTATAGAAAACTGTTGCACCTTTCTTCCTTGTCTCTGCTGCCTTGTCTTTGATAATATATATTGTTTGTTTCTCTTTCTTTTTAAAAAATTCTTAACTATTTCATAGTTCAAAATTCTGGCTCTATTACTTACTAATTGAATTCTAACATGGTAGTTTTCAACCTTCACGTCAAACAACCAGAAGCACCTGAGGTTTAGAACGCTGCCTAACAGTGGCTCAGCGCGGCAGGTGGGGGACCACATCCCTCTGTATGATCTGGCAGACTACAGCCCACAGGCCGAATCTGTTCTGCCACCTGTTTTTGTAAATAAAGTTGTACTGGAACACAGCCACATTCAACCATTTAAGTATGGGCATACAGACAACAAATGTGGCCTGCAAAACCTTAAAATATTTATAACTAGGCCCTTTACAGAGAAAGTTTCCAAATTCCTTACAGGAGTGATTCTTAATCCTCATTGTGTGTCACAATCACCACGTGAACTTTAAACTAGGTTGCCTCATGCTCCTTCCTCCAGAGATTTTTATTCAATGTGCCCAGGTCTAGGCAAATTATTTTCTTCAAGTGATTCTAATGTGCAAGTTAAACCTCTTCACAGGATTTCTCAAACCTCAATGTGCACAGGAATCACCTGGGTTATTTGTTAATTTAGGAGAGTCTTGTGCCCCATTTACACCCCATTTGGAATCACCAGGTCTGGAGGGAGAGGTCAGAACCCTGCATGTTTAATAAGGTGGCTCTGACACAAGGAGTCCCTAGATCAGACTTGGAGAGATATGGCTTACAGAAATTAGTTTGAAAAAGCCTTACAGGTAAACTTGGACACTCCCCTGTCCTCCGCCTCAGAAATGAATCAAGTCACTCTAATTGCTCTTAAGTCTCAGTTTTCTCATCTGTAAAATGGGACTCTTTTTCTGTTTTGCCTACCTCATAAGTTTGCTATGAGAAGTACTTATTTTTCCATTTTAATTCTGTGGTCAAATCTAAGATGATATTTCTTTTGGAAGATTCAGATTATAACTTATATATGGCCTTCTAAAAATGTAGATAAACACATAAAAAGCAGATATGACATAACTAGCAGATAATGCAGATATCATAATCTGAAGACTATTTCAAATGCAAAAAAAAAAAAAGACATAAGTAAGAATTATGTCAATGATTTTCTGAAGTCAAACCTGGAAAAAGAAGGGTTTACAGAAAGCTAATCATATCCTGTAGTGATTACATAGTGCCTCATGGGTTGGAGTCATATATACCTGTATCTCCTTCAATATCCAGAGGATCTCAATTACCTAGAGGTTCTAGAATAGGTTTAGGCAAGGGAGTATCTACAAACCCTTGAAATTGTAGGCCAAATTCTGTGTGAAATTATTTGGTATTCCTATTTTTCAGGAGGGTATATCTATCAGATTCCCAAAAGAGGTGTGCACATTTATTCCTAAGTCTCCATGTCCTAAGACATGGGTCGTATCAACCCATTATGAGAAGTTCTTAGAAGAAAAAAAAGTCCATTGTGAGTCATTTTCAAATGCTGATGACTTGCTTTAAGATACATCTATTTAAGTAAGCATCTATTGACTTTCCTTTATTTCTGTGGTTTTCTAAGCAGAGTAGGTTAAAAAATTAATAATAATTTCCTCACTTCTGTGAAGGAAATATTTATAACCCAAAATTAAAAATCCGTTAGAAAAGCCTCAGTTGCATTACCATTAAACATAAGCAGAAAAGGAATTGGGTTATCCTATGGGAATGTGTTTCTGTAGTCTGAGAATAGCAGCATTTTCTTACACGGTCAAGTCCAAATATGAATACTAAAAGGAAGTGATTTATTTGACATCTCCCGGACACCTCATTATTCAGCGACATCAAGTGGTTGATACACCCAGAATAATGTGGATTCTACACTGCACTTACCCTATCTTTAGCAAAGGACCACTGGCTGTGGTCTTTCCAAACTCTCTGGAGTTACGAAAAGCAGTTTGACTTACTTCTCCAGAATATGCTCATCTCCATCTAGTATAAGGCAGACCACTGAGACTGATGGCTAGGTCAAGCTAACACTACCTTTGGAAGACACCGTCTCCTAGGACAGTTGTCTCCAAACTTTCTTGATCATTCATTCATATTAGTAAAAATAATTTGTGTATTTTTCCCCAATACTTCTATACTTATTCAGAAAGTATATGCATGCATCCTCGTATTAATACATTGTGTATAACACTAAAATGTACATTAAAAAAGAATGCTACATAAAATAATCATGCATACAAGTTTCCCATATTTTCTTCCCGTACCTTATTGGTATGTTCATGCATCTTATAGAGATCTCAGTCCTAAGTAAGAAGTAGCATATATCAAAGCTTATGGTTCTAACTGTATTTCAGAGAACCGAACCCTTATCCATCTATTGTAATATTCCCATGCTATGGTTAGGAAGTTAAGGATATGGCCAGATGAAAGAAAGAAAAGAAAGGAAAGAAACAAAGAAACAAAGAAAGAGGCAATGGAGGGATGATGACGATGATGATAACAAAAAAATAGTATGTGCATGTGAAATTTACTATATGCCTGATATTGTTCTAAGCCTTTTACATAAAATAACTCATTTAACCTATACAACAACCCTGTGAGTGAGGTGCTATTATCAGTCCCACTTTACAGATAACAAAAGTGAGGTAGAGAGAGATTAAGAAACTTGCCCAAAGTTACACAGCTGGTAAATGGTGAGTCCAGGATTGGAACTTTGGCAGTCTTGCTCTAGAGTCCACACTCAACCACTACATCAAAATACATTTTACTGAGTACTCACACTCGAAAGTAAAACCAGGATTACATTGTAAATACAAGCCAGGTTCCTTGCTTAGTAAGTCATGAAGGTAAGAATAATTTGTATCTAAAGTGTAAATAAATTTTCTTTATTTGACATGAAGATTAATTAGAGAATCACAGTACATTAATATCACACAGAATTCTTCCATTTCTAAACCCCTACATTCACTGAGAAGACTGAGGCCGAGAGGTAAAATCATTCAAGTAACGTTTAAAATCATGTTATTGAGCTCTTACTGTATATTCAGATCTGTCATAAGAGCTTTTACTATGGTAACCCATGTAATTCTCACTCTAACACTCAGAAGGAGATACTCTTATACCCAGTTTACAAGACAGAAAATGGAAGCTTGAAGAAGTAATTGCCAAAGATCAGAGAGATATTAAGCATTAAAACTGGAATCTGAACTAAGGTTTGATTTCATACCCTCAGATTTTGGTAACTAAACTATATTCCATTATTCTATAATGCTATTTCAAGACCAATTTCTAGGAAAGTTAAAATATTAAAGTTTTTGTAAAAATTGCAGGGGAAAATTGTGAACTAAGACAAATATGCCTTTGTTAGAGAATTAAGTTAAAGCTTTCCTCTTTCTTTTGCAAGAAGTGTTCAACATTAGGAATGTAAGTTATGTATGTGTATTTTTCCCTCTTTTTAAGGTGGGGCTTAATAAAAGAATACTCTTAGAAAAGGTAACAATTTATACGTAATAGACTATAGAACCAGATTCTCCTGCTAATTAGTCACCTAATGCAAACCTATAGGTTGTTTCTGACAGATCCAAGGGTTTTGCTTGAATTGTTGGATAAGATGTGTCTGGGCTGGCTAAGCCTTCAAAAGTATTTTAACATTTATTTACATATACTGGGGTGTGTGTGCATGTATAAACATTGCAAACAAATTTTTGCTTTACACACACATGCATACACCATGAATGAAACTGCAGAACTCATTTTATTGCTAAAAAATGTCGAAAGAAAGAAAAAAGACCTTCCTTTCCATCAACAGGGAGCTATCTATCACTTAACATAGATACTTCCTGTTTTTATGCAGTTGGGAAGGCATGATTTCCAATCTAAATACTTAGCTTGGCAAGTTAGTGCTGTGTTGATAGATGCTTTTATAGCCACTTTTCTTCCACCTTAAATTTCAGTATGAAAAGAGAAATGATTTGTTTTTTCTCTCAACTATTTTTATTTTTTTAAAGGTTACAGAGAATAGGAAATAGAAAAGAGAGGAAAAGGGAAGGAAAATATTATAACCAGAACAGATGGCCAACAGAGGTTAGCACAGCTCCAACAAATGTGACTGTATAATCTCAAACTTTCTCTGAGGGTAGGGGATGGAAGTGATTGTAGGAAAAAAAGTAAAAATGGAACTCTAGCCAAATATTACAAATCGTTAAAGAACAGTTTGAAAATTATAAGTACAAGTCTACTACATTCTCTAACAATGCATTTTTAAAAATCTTTCATGTGGGCCTTGGAATTAACACTGCTTCTGGCATTAAAATTAATGGGGCTGTAGATATAAAAGTTCTCAAATATGTAGTTCTACTTCAATTATTTGTAATGTATAAATGGATTTTGTTTTCGATTATTCAATATTGCTCCTTGGTGTCAGTCGGTTCAATGTCTTCATTTCCTTTTTTTGTTTGCTTTGTGTTTTGTTGTAACAAGGAAGATTTCCTTAGGAACAGCACAGTGCTTGCCTGGTTTTCATGGTTTCAGTGTCATGCTGAGAATTGACATTCAGGCTTGATAGTAAGTTTTTACATATTTTATCTAACTTTATATCAGACCAGAGATTCTTCTTACCTGAGTGCATTTGCACCAATCCCATTTCATTCTGCCACAGCAGAACACTGCATTGCAATTATCCTCCCTCTGTGATATATTCAATTTCTCTTTTCCATCAGGTATCTTCTGCCTACTAAACCCCCCTGTTCAGCACCTTATCTGGTCTTAACTACTGCCCAGCCTCCTTCTTCTCCATTCATAGCTAAAGAATTGTTTATGCTCTAGCTGTCTTTAGTTCTTCACTTATTCTTTTCTCAAGTGACTACAATCTGTCCCTATCACTCCACCAAAATAATTCCTGTTAAGATCATCAATGAACTCCAGGTTGTTATAGTTTTAAAAATGCTTTTTCTGCCTGTATCTTGACCAAACTTGCACCAAGATTTGAAAAGGTGAATTACTCCTTTGCTTTTAAAACACTTCTCTATTGGCTTCTGACACTCCACACTATATCTCTTATTTCTCTAGATATTCCTACTCAGGCACCCTGCCTGGCTGGCTCCTCTCCCTCTACTCTACCTAAATTTAAACAGGTTGAAGTGCCTCAGAGCTTGCGCTCAATCTTATCTTTTTTCTCTTCACTACTTCATCCATTCCTTTGACTTCAATTACCATCTACAAATATGATTCCCAAAATATAGATATCAGGCCCAAATTCCTCCTTGGAGCTTCAGACCCATGTGTCAAACTGCCTACTGGACATCTCTACTTGACACTGCATATAGGTATATCCAAATAAACATACCCAATATAGTTCATAACACTCTCTCCAAACCTGCAAAATTTCTAAGATTCCCATTCTCAGGAAATGGCTTTTCCATCAACCCACAAACCTAGGAAATGTGCATCATTTTTCTCATTTGCAACACCCCAAACTGTCAAATTTTGTAGGTTCCAAGTAAACACCTCTGTCCGCTTTGTTCCATTCCTACTGCTTGAACTACTTTCTCCTGTTTATCCTTTTGTCCATTCTTGCCACATCCCTCAGACTATTCATATAGACTGCTGGAATAAGCAAATGATTTTTGAATGCAAACATGATAACTGCCAGCCACCCTCCACCCACACCCTCAATTGTTTCCCATTGTCCTTAGAATAACATGCTATCCTCTTTCCAACCTCTATGTCTTTTCAAATGTGGAGCCCTCTGAATAGAATGATCTTCTGTACCCTACTCTCTTTTGTTCTGGCTAACAACTTATTTGTTCTTCAGATTTAGTTTAAAAATCAGTAACTCAGGAAAGCCCTCCCTAATCTCCCAGACTATGGGAGATTTTCCCCTCCTATGTGCCCCCATAGCACTTGGTACTTATTCACAGCACTGATACCTATAATTATTTTCTTAAATATTTACAGTGATTTAATAGGAATATTATATGCCAGAAATGGTGCTGGTTCTTTTAATATATATGATCTCTTTTAATCCTTAGAACAACCCTAAGAGGTAGCTAGAATTACACATTTCTCTTCTTTGCTAGACTATAAATAAGTTCCATGAGGATATGGAAACACACCTATATTGTTTCCAATTCCATTCCAATATCCAGCCAGGAATATCATATGTGCTCAATAAATACTTGACTAACAGAAATTTTCAAACATTCACACCACAACAAATAGTCTCCATCCAGACTACCTATCAAATCAAAGTTATGTATGTATTCTACTAGGAACAGTTTATAGTGAAAGGAGAAGTGGCTTAATGTCAATAACATCTGGTTTCAAATCATTAATTTTCTAATTGTTAAGTGTGTAACATTTATTGGCCACATCCCTTGGCTTCTTTGAGCCTCATTTTCTTCACCTCTAACATGGTAATTTTAGCTGCCTCTCTGCATTGTTCTAAGGATTAAATGATAACGCATATGAAAAGAAATCAGCACAATTTCTGATTTAAAATCTGTACTAGATAAATGAAAGCTATCATTATTCAGAATAATCTGGCTTTGCATATTCATTCGCTCAGCACCTGAAACATGTCATTCCATTGTGTTCTGCTTTGCATGGTTTCTGTGAATAATCAGCAGACTTATTACCTTGTTAATCTGCATCTTTTTTCTCCAGCTGCTTTTAAAATTTTTCTCTTTATCTTTAACAAATGGTGCTGGAAAAACTGTATAACCACATGCAAAAGAATAAAACTGGACCCTTTTCATACACCATACACAAAAATCAACTCAAAATTGATTAAGAACTTAAACTTGAGACTTGAAACTGTAAAACTCCTAGGAGGAAACATTGGGGAAAAGCTTCATGACACTGCTCTTCGTAATGATTTCATGGATATGACACCAAAAGAACTGGAAACAAAGCCAGAAATAAACATGTGGACCATATCAAACTAAACTAATAACCTGGTTAAAAAGTGGGGTAAGGACATGAATGACATTTCTCCAAAGACGGCATACAAATGGCCAACAGGGGGCTGGTCCGTGGCTCACTTGGGAGAGTGTGGTGCTGATAACACCAAGGCTATGGGTTTGGATCCCATATAGGGATGGCCAGTTAGCTCACTGGGTGAGCGTGGTGCTGACAACACCAAGTCAAGGGTTAAGATCCCCTTACCGGTCATCTTAAAATAAATAAGTAAGTAAGTAAAAATGGCCAACAGGTATATGAAAAAATGCTCAATGTCACTACTCAGCAGGGAAATGCAAATCAAAACCACAATAAGATATCATCTCATACTTGTCAGGATGGCTATTATCAAAGAAACTGTTGGAAAAATTCAAAATTAATTCTTTCAGTAGCCTGCTTTGCCTTTAAAATAGTACTTGCCTAGCTGTTAATCAACTGCTTGCATTCCTTGCTTGGGTAACTCAGCTTGCTTATCTGCTTAGACCACCTGAATTCCGAGAAACCGAAACTCACAGCTGCACTAGCCTTGTGAATGCTGAGAAAACGAAACTTTAAAATCCAGAAGAGTCTAAGAGACAATGAGGGACACTACTTAATGATAAAAGGACTGATCCATCAAGAAGACATAACAATCATAAATATGTACGCACCCAATGTTGGAGCAGCCAGATTTATAAAACAAACTCTATTAGACCTAAAGAAGGAAATAGACACTAATACCATAATAGCAGGGGACCTGAACACTCCACTGTCAATATTAGACAGATCATCTAGGCAAAGAATCAGTAGAGAAACACAAGATCTAAACAAGACTATAGACCAATTGGAATTGGCAGATATCTACAGAACATTCCACCCAACAACCTCAGAATATTCATTCTTCTCATCAGCACATGGATCATTCTCCAGGATAGATCACATATTAGGTCACAAATCAAGTCTCAATAAATTCAAAAAAATTGGAATTATCCCATGTATCTTCTCAGACCACAATGGATTAAAACTAGAAATTAATAACAAACAAAACTCTGGAAACTATACAAACACATGGAAATTAAACAGCATTCTACTTAATGACATATGGGTCCAAGAAGAAATCAAGCAGGAAATCAAAAAGTTTATTGAAACTAATGAAAACAATGATACATCATACCAAAACCTGTGGGATACTGCAAAAGCAGTATTGAGGGGAAAATTTATTGCATTAAATGCTCACTTCAGAAGAATGGAAAGATGGCAAGTGAACAACCTAACACTTCACCTTAAAGAACTAGAAAAACAAGAACAATCCAATCCTAAAGTTAGCAGACGGAAAGAAATCATTAAGATCAGAGCAGAACTGAATGAAATTGAAAACCAAAAAACAATTCAAAAGATCAACGAATCAAAAAGTTGGTTTTTTGAAAAGATAAATAAAATTGACAAACCATTAGCATGGCTAACAAAAAAAAGAAGAGAGAAGACTCAAATAACAAAAATTAGAAATGAAAAAGGCGATATTACAACTGATTCATCTGAAATACAAGGAATCATTCGAGACTACTATAAACAACTATACGCCAACAAATTTGAAAATCTGGAGGAAATGGATAAATTTCTGGACACACACAAGCTCCCAAAACTGAACCGTGAAGACGTAGAAAATCTGAACAGACCAATAACAATAAAGGAGATTGAAGCTGTTATCAGAAGGCTCCCAACAAAGAAAAGCCCAGGACCAGATGGATTCACAGCAGAATTTTACCAAACATTCAAAGAGGAATTGACACCGATTCTTTACAAACTATTCCAAAAGATTGAAACGGACGCAAATCTCCCAAACTCATTCTATGAAGCAAACATCATCCTGATACCAAAACCAGGTAAAGATATAACCAAAAAAGAAAACTACAGGCCGATATCCTTGATGAATATAGATGCAAAAATCCTCACTAAAATACTAGCAAACAGAATACAGCAACACATACGAAAAATTATTCATCACGATCAAGTGGGATTCATCCCAGGGATGCAAGGTTGGTTCAACATACGCAAATCAATAAATGTGATACACCATATTAATAAACTCAAACACAAGGACCATATGATCATCTCTATAGATGCTGAAAAAGCATTTGATAAAGTTCAGCACTCATTCATGACAAAGACCCTCTATAAGTTAGGTATAGAGGGAAAGTATCTCAACATAATTAAAGCCATATATGACAAACCCACTGCCAATATCATCCTGAATGGGGAAAAGCTGAAAGCTTTTCCTTTAAGAACAGGAACTAGACAAGGATGCCCACTCTCACCACTCCTATTCAACATAGTGTTGGAAGTACTAGCCAGAGCAATCAGAGAAGAGAAGGAAATAAAGGGCATCCAGATTGGAAAAGATGAAGTCAAACTGTCCCTGTTTGCAGATGACATGATCCTATATATCGAACAGCCTAAAACCTCTACAAAAAAACTGTTGGAATTGATAAATGATTTCAGCACAGTAGCAGGATACAAAATCAACACACAAAAATCAGTAGCATTTCTTTTCTCCAATAGTGAACATGCAGAAGGAGAAATCAAGAAAGCCTGCCCATTTACAATAGCCACCAAAAAAAATAAAATACTTAGGAATTGAGTTAACCAAGGAGGTGAAAAATCTCTATAATGAGAACTACAAACCACTGCTGAGAGAAATTAGAGAGGATACAAGAAGATGGAAAGATATTCCATGCTCTTGGATTGGAAGAATCAACATAGTGAAAATGTCCATACTACCCAAAGTGATATACAAATTCAATGCAATCCCCATCAAAATTCCAAAGACATTTTTCTCAGAAATGGAAAAAACTATTCAGACATTTATATGGAACAATAAAAGACCACGAATAGCCAAAGCAATGCTCAGCAAAAAAAATAAAGCTGGAGGCATAACACTACCTGACTTTAAGCTATACTACAAAGCTATAATAACCAAAACAGTATGGTACTGGCATAAAAACAGACACACTGACCAATGGAATAGAATAGAGAATCCAGAAATCAACCCACACACTTACTGCCATCTGATCTTTGACAAAGGCACCAAGCCTATTCACTGGGGAAGGGACTGCCTCTTCAGCAAGTGGTGCTGGGATAACTGGATATCGATATGCAGTAGAATGAAACTAGATCTATACCTCTCACCGTATACTAAAATCAACTCAAAATGGATTAAGGATTTAAATATACACCCTGAGACAATAAAACTTCTTAAAGAAAACATAGGGGAAACACTTCAGGAAATAGGACTGGGCACAGACTTCATGAATACGACCCCAAAAGCACGGGCAACCAAAGGAAAAATAAACAAATGGGATTATATCAAACTAAAAAGCTTCTGCACAGCAAAAGAAACAATTAAAAGAGTTAAAAGACAACCAACAGAGTGGGAGAAAATATTTGCAAAATATATATCTGACAAAGGATTAATATCCAGAATATATAAGGAACTCAAACAACTTTACAAGAAGAAAACAAGCAACCCAATTAAAAAATGGGCAAAAGAGCTAAGTAGGCATTTCTCTAAGGAAGATATCCAAATGGCCAACAGACATATGAAAAAATGCTCAACATCACTCAGCATCCGGGAAATGCAAATCAAAACCACATTGAGATACCATCTAACCCCAGTTAGGATGGCTAAAATCCAAAAGACTATGAACGATAAATGCTGGCGAGGCTGCAGAGAAAAAGGAACTCTTATACATTGTTGGTGCGACTGCAAAATGGTGCAGCCTCTATGGAAAATGGTATGGAGGTTCCTTAAACAATTGCAAATAGATCTACCATACGACCCAGCCATCCCACTGTTGGGAATATACCCAGAGGAATGGAAATCATCAAGTCGAAGGTATACCTGTTCCCCAATGTTCATCGCAGCACTCTTTACAATAGCCAAGAGTTGGAACCAGCCCAAATGCCCATCATCAGATGAGTGGATACGGAAAATGTGGTACATCTACACAATGGAATACTACTCAGCTATAAAAACGAATGAAATACTGCCATTTGCAACAACATGGATGGACCTTGAGAGAATTATATTAAGTGAAACAAGTCAGGCACAGAAAGAGAAATACCACATGTTCTCACTTATTGGAGGGAGCTAAAAATTAATATATAAATTCACACACACACATACACACATACACACACAAACCGGGGGAGGGGGGGGGAGGAAGAAGATATAACAACCACAATTATTTGAAGTTGATACAACAAACAAACAGAAAGGACATTGTTGGGGGGGAGGGGGGGAGGGAGAAGGGAGGGAGGTTTTGGTGATGGGGAGCATTAATCAGCTACAATGTATATCGACAAAATAAAATTTAAAAAAAATAAAATAAAATAAAATAAAATAAAATACTTTCTCCAAAAAAAAAAAAAAAAAATCCAGAAGAGTCTGCCTATAAAAACTCGGGGTCCAGATTTTGGAGCATTAACTTGTCTGGGCTGCCGGCATAATAAAATACCTGACTCTGACCCTCTGAGTACCGACTGCTTCCTTGCTGAGTCCATTTCCGTAACAAAACAAAACACAATAAGTATTGGTGAGGATGTGGAGAAATTGGAACCCTTGCACACTGTTGATGTGAATGCAAAATGATGCAGTTGCATGGAAAACAGTAAGAAGGTTTCTCAAAAAATTACAAATAGAATTACCACATGATCCAGCAATCCCACTTCTCAGTAATTATCTAAAAGAATTGATACCAGGATCTCAAAGATACATTAGGACTCCCATGTTCACTGCAGCACTATTCACAATAACCAAGATGTGGAAACAACCTAAATGTCCATTGACAGATGAATGATGGAAAAAATGTGGTACATACATACAATGAAATATTATATGGTATTTTAAAAGGATATTCTAATATATGGGACAATATGTATAAACCTTGAGGACATTATGCTAAGTGAAATAAGCCAGTCACACAAAGACAAATACTGCATGATTCTGCTTATCTGAGGTATTATCTAAAATAGTGAAATTCATAGAATCAAAGAGTAAAATGGGGGAAGGAGGAAATAGGGAGTTAGTAATCACCAGGCATAAAGTCTCAATTAAGCAGGATGAGTAAGTTCTAGAGATCTGCTGTACAACATTGCATCTACAGTCAACAATACTGCATCTTCTACTTAAAAATTTGTTAAGTGGGTAGGCCTCATGTTAAATGTTCTTACCACAATAAAATACAATTTAAAAAACCTGCTTTTTCTCTTTATCATTGGTTTTAAACAATTTAATCATGATATGTCTTGTGTAATTTTCTTTATGTATATTCAGCTTATGGTTTGTTGAAATATATTTTTTCATCACATTTGTAAATTTTGAAACTATTATTTAATCAAATAATTAACTGCTTCAATCTCTTTCATTTCTTTTAAAGTACTCCTATTACACAATACCATCCCACAGGTCACCAAGGCTCCGTTCCTTTTTTATTTTTCCCAACATTTTTTTCTCCCTGTGCTTTAGTTTAGATAGTTTTACTGCTATTTAGTATTTAATCTTTTAATGAGTCCAACTAATAAATTTTTATTTCAGATACTATATATTCAACTTTAGAATTTCCATTTGGTTTATTTTATAGCTTTGATTTCTCCCCTCTTAATGATGTTTTCCTTTAAATCCTTAAACACATTTAGACTAGGTACTTTAAAATCTAGTGATTATATCATGTCTATTAATGATGGCCTATTTCTGTTGACTGATTTTTCTTCTAATTCCAGGTCACATATCCCCTGTTTCTTCATGTCTATAATTTTTTTTTAATTGAATGTAATATCATGAATGTTATGTTTCTCAGTGTCTGGATTTTGTTGTCTTCTTCTAAAGAATGTTAGACTTAGTTCTGGCAAGCAGTTAATTTACTTGTGGATTCACTGGACCTTTTCAAAGCTTACTTTTGAGATTTAGGACAGATCTACAATAGCCTTTCCTCTAAGTACATGAAGACCTATTCCTATGACATGGCCTTTCTGAGGTCTCTATCAAATGCTCTGTGTTCAGTGAAACTTCTGTCCTCTGGCTGATTGGAACATGAAGCTCTCCCTGCTCTGTGTGAACACTAGTAGCTATTCAATTTACTGTTCTCTGCTAGTTTTTCTTTTTACAGCCCTGTGGAGTCTTACCCTACACATGTGCAACTTAGAATTTACCAGACTTTAGGGGACTCTATTATGGACTATTTTTGTTTATTCATTCACTCATACAGCAAATATTTTCTGATTATCTATTATGTGCCAGAAATTATTAAAGGCAAAAAAGACACATCCCTGACCTTATGGAGCTTATATTTTTAGTAGGGAGATGGAGACAATTAAAAAAAAAGCTTATATACATGTGTGTGTACATGCATGCGTGTGTATGTTAGATGATTATGTGCTATCTAGAAAAATAAAGCTGGTAGTGGGGTAAGGAGATTGCAATTTTAAGTATAGTAGACTTAGAGAAGGCTTTATTAGAGAAGGCTTTATTAGAGAGAAAGAACAAACACGTGCAAAACCTACAGGAGCAAGCCATGGGTAGTATCAGGAGAAAAAGCGGTCTAAGTAGAGGAATGAGAACCCAATATAAAGGCCCTAAGGTGGCAGTGAGCCTGAGATATCTAAAGAATAACAAGGAGGTCAGTGTAGCTACAGCAAATGAGCAAATGAGGAGTGTGGTAGGAGATAATGTCAAAGGGCTCATAGAGGGAAAAACTTTATAGGGCATTGTAAGATATCATAAAGACTAGAGTTTTTATTCTGAATGAGATGGCAAATCATTGAAGAGTTTAGATATGTGACATGACCTAACCTATTTAAAACAGATCACTCTGCTGTGTTGAGAACAGACTATGGACATTAAGAGTGAAAACAGGGAGACCAGTAAGGAGTCTTATGTAATATTTCAGGCAAGAAACAATCACGGCTTGGATCAGGGTGATATAGTAGAGGTAGTAATGAGTGGTGGGATTAAAGATAAATTCTGAAAAGTGTGCAGTTTGAGAGAAAGAGTCAATAATAACATGAAGGTTTGGGGCCTGAGCAACTTTACTGAATGGGGAAGGTTGTAGGAGAAGCATTTGGAGTGGAGAAAACAGTAGGTGGAGATCAGGAGTTCCACTTTGGTCATGTTTATGTTTGAGTTATCTATTAGACATTAAAGTGGTGCTGTCGAGTAGCCAGTTATATATGTTAAGTCTGAAGTTCAGGAGCTAGGTCCATTGTGGACACACACACACACAGACACAGACACACACACACACACACACACACACACAGACAGACACACACACACACACACACACACACACACACACACACACACACACACACACACCAGGAGCGAGGTCCATTGTGGAGACACACACACACACACATACACACACACACATACACACACACACATATAGAATTTGAATGAGATAAAGGTAACAAGTGTACATACGGAAGAGGCCCAAAGACTAAACCGTGGATATTAAATGTTAAAAGAGTAGAGGGATGAGGAGAAACCAGCGAAAGAAAATGAGAAGACCACTGAAGTAAACCAAGAAAGTATGTCGTCTTGGAAGCCAAGTGAAGATGGTTTCAAGGAGGATGGAGTAATGAGCTGTGTGTGACTGATAAGTCAAATAACATGAGACTTAGAATGGACCACTAGATTTAGCAATCTGGAATTACCGACAGATGTAGAGATATAAAATAACTGGAGGGTGTATTGGAGTTCAGAAGATGAGAGAAATTTCAGCATATCTGTGTATGCTGATAAGAATGATTGTAAAGAGAGGGAAAATCAGTGGTGCAGGTAAGAGTGGAGAAAATTGCTAGAACAATGTTCTTAAGTTATGCAAGAATGGAAGTATTTCGTGCAAAGTGGAGGGGCTGACCTTAAACAGGATTAAAGATAATTTGTCCTTATATTAGGAGAGAAAGGTGGAATATGTAGGTACAGATGTGTAGATGTCATGTATATGTGGTGAGATGGAAGCTTATGGAATTTCTCTTTGATCCTTTGGTTTTCTTACTGAAAAGACATCAGTTAAGAGTAAGGATGGAGAAGCTTGTACTGGAAGTCTGAAGAGCAAGAACACATAACATGGCTGTCTCGGAGAGTGGGAAAATAAAATAACAGGAATAAATAAAATGCTGCCATCCAGAAGAAACAGATTAACAACAACAACAAGGCCTTGGAACATCACAGTTTAAATACCTTCAAGAAGCTTCAGTGAAATGTTTGGATTTTGTTGAGAGGGGGAGATTCTGAAATAACAGAGAAGGCATTTGACTATTTTAAGTATTTTCAAAAAATTGAAAGGAGTTCTTAGAGTAAAATTGGAAGAAATCTTGTGGTCACTGTATACAAATGGAATTGCCATTATCTCTCTAGATACCCATCCAAATAAAATATATGTATAGTCCTTTCATATTTTTCATGATTAGTTTTAGTTTACTAAAAGAATGTTGGCCCAGACACTCAGACTAAGAACTCCAGTTTCGTAAAATGGTTAAGAGCCTTTAACCATTCCCTAACTGTTAGCAAAAGATAGGAAACTTCTGCCAGATCTCTGCTAAAAGAATAGTACCTCTAGTACTCCCGTCACAAATCTAGGAAAAAAATCATCACCACTTTTAGGTATTAGTTCAAGCTTGACTAGAGTTTTCAAGAACTTTTAGAAGGATCATCTGGAGGAGTACAAGATAAATGGTAATAAAAATGTGGGTACCTATGGCCTTTATTCTCTTGGCTCAAATTTCCTCATTTCATGGACCTACTTAATATTGTCTTACCCTCCCTGCCCCCCATACCTTCCCCTAGTGGTCCTGTGGCAAAAGAATTAACTGAAAAGACTTATTGAGAATTATTCTTTTTTATTAATCCTTGTCTCCAACAATCAGCACACTGGAAAGTAACAATAAGTAATATACAAGCATACATAAGAAGGCTGTTAGAAGCAGTTTTAAATGCTCCCTAAAATTTTGGGGCCCTGTTTTGCTCAGTATCAATCAACCCCTAATCTTAGTCACAGCAAGCAACAGCATTTAGTTGTAACCATGGGGAAAGTCCCCTGACAAAACTACAAAAATAACACTCTCTCAAAGATTAAAACCATGCATGGTTGTTATAACAATAACTAAACATTATTAAACACACAGCAACTACCAGAATATCAGTGCATAAGAACTTCTGGTGCCTGAAAATGAAACTTTTTAGAGCAAGAGGAAACATACTAAACCGACCCCAGAGCTTTATAATTTTGAAATTTAAAATAACAGAGACATAAGAAAGTATTACATATTTGTTAGAAAGAGCTATTCCTGATATAAAGTTCTAACTTATTTTATTAGATCTACGGATTGATGAAAAATCCTGTTATACTGTTAGCTCCGGACAAATTGTATTTCCTATAAAAATCAGAACACAACTGGGCCAGGAAGAAATCTAAGTAAAAGTGAAAGCCCACCTCTGAACTAAAGCCCATCTTTTGTTCTAAAACACATGCAATCTCTAGTATGATTATACACGCAGCACCACACATTGTCATCCATTTAAAGTGACAATGAAAAAGGTAAAACTCTAGATCAGTGCTGTCCAAAAGAAATACAGTGCGAGCTACATACATAATTTTAAATTTTCTAGAAACTACATTTTAAAAGATTTTTAAAAGATAAAATTAATTGAATATTTTGTTTAATCCAATATATCTAAAATGTTATCATTTAAAAATCAATGTAAAATTATTTAAAACTACTTAACATATTTTTTTACAAAGTCTTTGAAATTTGGTGCATATTTTATACTTAAAACATATCTCCATTTGGATGAGCCACATTTCAAGTGCTGAATAGCCACATGTGGCCAGTGGCTACCAAATTGAAAAGGCAGCTCTCTATTTCTGTGAAGACATTTGCTGAAATTACCCAGAAATACACAATAAGTTGTTAGGACACTACATAAATTAACTATATGAAGGCATTAACCAATCTTATCAACTTCCTTAACATGAGAAAGCATCTTTCTCTTCCAAAAACTTTTGTGTATCTCAACTGAAAATAGGATCAGTCTTCTCTTGTTGCCAAATGACTAATTTCCAACAAACGTCAGTTTCTGTCCAGCACCATATTTGAAACACAATATTATTCCTACCTGAACATCCAAGATGATCATTTTGTTAGATTACAAAATCAGTAAATCAGTTTAAAAAACTGACTAACCATTATCAACTGAAGAAATAGTCAACTCAATAACAACCACGATAAAAAAATCACTACTAATAATAACTGGAAACTAGAATCTGTAACAACAAAGGAGTGTACTCCAAGTAAAATTTTAATTTGTTACTCCATTATATGCTGAACTCATATTAAACTGTGGTTTACATCTATTTCTGTTAGAAGCATTAACTGTTAGAGAAAGCAAAGAAACCCTGTAAATTACGTAGGCTTTTTAAGTGTTATTTGTTAAGAGAAGTATGTAATGGAATTATATTGTTTATATGACACCAGGTCCCAAATTCTTGTCTTAGTTTCCAACTCATAAGAGTTAAATCGTTCAAAGACATGAAGAAATGACTATTTATTAGAACTTTATATTCATTTTAAGAAACAAGGCTGAGGTTTTCTTTTAGAAATATTTTATACACATAGACACATACATATACATAAAACACACACAGAGAAACAGAGAAGTAAAATTATATTTGATCTGCCAGAAATAGATTTAAAAAAATATTTTCCTTAAATTCAAGGACACAAATATTATAAGTGCTTGTTTTTCTATACATGTATTTATGTTTACACACACATAAATTATGGGTAAAAATATTATCCATAAGAATTAAAATATAAACATTTTTATCATAGATTTAGATATGCTTGAGTATAGCCCTGGCCACAGCTGACGATTTCTTATTCTCTAGCACACAGATGTTAAAACACAAAAACAGCTCCCAATATTATTGTTCCAATTCCCACTCAAGTTAGCGTGATTTCATCCTTTAATGCCAAAACATTTGCAAACTGTTGTAGCAAAAAAATTCCCATTTCCGAGCTTCTGAAGTCCGAATCAGCAGAAAATAGAAGGTAGGCCCAGTCTACATATATATGTATACATATGTGTGTGTGTGTGTGTGTAAAACTAATGTTAAGCAAAATTACCTGCATTAAAAGGCAAAACTGATTAACTAGTTAATTAACCAATCAAATAATTATTTATGAGTCTGGTACTGAATTTGTCAATGATAAGCAGTCTACTCCTGCCTTGAAGAAGCTTACAGTCAACGGAGATGACAGACAAGTAAACAAATAATTAACATTCAAAATGACACCTCTTAAAGATTTGAAAATTCTGTTCCTAAAAGCAAAATCTGCAAAAACTTTTAGAAACAAAACAATCATAACAAAAACCTCTCAACACTTCAAACTATATAAAAAGATGAGATTCACTTCAGCCCAATACAGCAGAATTCTGTTTTCTTGCATCAGTTGCCTACTTTTACTACACCTGCACACAAGCCAGCACACATAGCAAATGGATGTCTTCATTTCTCCAGTTTTATATTTTCTGTAAGATTGACTATTGTACTTGACAACCAGATTGCTGAAGAGACCTAAAATTCCTCAGGGGAAGAAATTATAAAGGAAATCTTAAACTAGAATCCCCAATACACTATCCTGGTCCAGTACTCCTGCTTCTCTAATTTATGTTCTTTGAAAAGGAAATGCTTTAAACAAACTTCCTCAAGTACTTGCACACATTTGCAGGCCTCCTGATACACAAGACTTCAAATTTTACTATCTTGGGCAGAAGCAGTCTGATAATATCAACTCAAATTTGATCCTAAGTCCCAGAGAACTGTTGACTACCCTATGCAGCTACAGCAGTGAATATTATGCCAGCTTCTGAGTGAACAGTCCTGAAATGGGTTTATTGGCTAATTATTAACTAAATGGGGAAGTAAAGAGAGAGAAAGAAATCTGTAAATGCTGAAGAGTCCTATGCTACACTCCAGGATACCATCTCTCACTTATTTTTAAACCTCTCAGAGTTGATTAGAGATAGTACTCCTTAAAAATGTGATTATTTCTAAGAATAGCCATGGAAGAGCACTCATGTCTCAAGGTAAAGGTTCTGGTGTGGGTGAGAGAAGTATGACACACACTCACTCACTACATCCTCCACACAGACACTTTAGAGTACCATTCACTTCAGTTAGCTGTGTAAAAGTTTTCCTTTTTTATTTTTAACCAAAATAATTTCTCCTCTGTATATACCTAAAAATAAAACTGTCAAGTCCGAATGAATGGAAAGGGACATTCCCTCTTTCCTGAAACTCACTAAGACAATGTCTAAAACATGACTGAGTTCTAAATGATGAGTAAAACTAAGGAGTCTTAAAATAGCCACATAATCCTGTAACTTGCCAACACTCCTTTGGATCACCACACTAATCTCTCCTAGGATCTGTCAACATTTTGGTTTCCCTCCACATTTTCCACTTCTCTGACAGCACTGCTTTTGCTAAGGAAGTTACTGATGAGAAATCTGACCCCCACATCCTTTGAGAAGGCATTCACTCCAGCTGTTACAGAGCCAAGAGAAGCTCAGGACTTGTAAATGGGGAGGAAGATGGGATATAACTGACACTGACTCTGAAAATTTATTATTACCTCCCTTTTTACATATGAGGAAGTTTAAAATAAATTAAAAGTCATACTGTTAGTAAATAGTAAGGCTATGCACATTTGGTTGTTTTTTTGTTGTAATATTTTGTTTTTATTGGTTATGAATATTCATGGGGTACAAAGCAAATTGTCACCAGTCATGCCTAAGACGTGACAGCCAGATCCATACTGGCAGCATGTCCTTTACCACAAATTGTGATTATACCCTGTATCCCCCACCCAATTATCCCTGACCTTCCTCCCCATCCCCCTTTCCCCACTCCACTTTGTATCCATAGGTATGTTTTCTCCCTTTCCAAGTCCAACACACCACTGTGGTCTTTCTTTCCTTTCTTCTTTATCTCTTAGCTCCCACTTATGAGAGAGTACATATGGTATTTACCTTCTGTGCTTTGGTTATTTCACTCAACATAAGTTTCTCCAAGCTCATCCACATTGTTGCAAATAGGAGAATTTCATTCTTTTTTATGGCACAGTAGTATTCCATGGTTTATATACACCACAGTTTTCTTATCCAATCATCCACTGATGGACATTTAGGTTGGTTCCATATCTTGGCTATTGTGAACAGAGCTGCGATGAACATGAGAGTGCAGGTATCCCTTTGACATGATGACTGCCATTCCTTTGGCTATATACCCAGAAGTGGGATTGCTGGATCATATGGAGCATCTATCTGTAGTTGTCTGAGAAACCTCCATACTGTTTTCCATAATGGTTGTACTAATTTACAGTCCCATCAACAGTGTAGGAGCATTGCCTTCTCTCTGCATCCCTGTCAGCATTTGTTGTTCTCATTCTTTTTGATTACAGCCAGTCTAACTGGGATAAGATGGTATCTCAATGTGGTTTAAATTTGCATTTCCCTCAAATCAAAACCACACTGAGATACCATCTAACCCCAGTTAGGATGGCTAAAATCCAAAAGACTCTGAACGATAAATGCTGGCGAGGTTGCGGAGAAAAAGGAACTCTCATACATTGTTGGTGGGACTGCAAAATGGTGCAGCCTCTATGGAAAATGGTATGGAGGTTCCTCAAACAATTGCAGATAGATCTACCATACGACCCAGCTATCCCACTGTTGGGAATATACCCAGAGGAATGGAAATCATCAAGTCGAAGGTATACCTGTTCCCCAATGTTCATCGCAGCACTCTTTACAATAGCCAAGAGTTGGAACCAGCCCAAATGTCCATCATCAGATGAGTGGATATGGAAAATGTGGTACATCTACACAATGGAATACTACTCAGCTATAAAAACGAATGAAATACTGCCATTTGCAACAACATGGATGGACCTCGAGAGAATTATATTAAGTGAAACAAGTCAGGCACAGAAAGAAAAATACCACATGTTCTCACTTATTGGTGGGAGCTAAAAATTAATATATTAATTCTCACACACACACACACACACACACACACACACACAAAAACCGGGGGGGGGGGGGGGAGAAGATATAACAACCACAATTATTTGAAGTTGATACGACAAGCAAACAGAAAGGACATTGTTGGGGGGGAGGGGGGAGGGAGAAGGGAGGGAGGTTTTGGTGATGGGGAGCAATAATCAGCCACAATGTATATCGACAAAATAAAATTTAAAAATAAAATAAAATAAAATAAAATAAATTTGCATTTCCCTGATGACTAGTGATATTGAGCATTTTTTCATGTACCTATTGGCCATTTGTATGCCTTCCTTTAAAAAATGTCTATTCACTGCCTTTGCCTGTTTTTTAATTGGGTTACTTGTTTTTTTACTATATAATTGCTTGAGTTCCCTGTATATTATGGATGTTTAACCCTTGTCGGATGCATAGTTAGCAAAAATTTTCTCCCACTGTGTAGGTCGTCATTTCACTTCTTGATTGTTTCCTTTGCTGTGCAGAAGCTTTTTAGTTTGATATAGTTTCATTTCTTTATTTTTTCTTTTGTTGCTTGTTCTTTTGGGCTCATATTCATAAAGTCTGCCCAGACCTAGCTCCTGAAGTGTTTCACCTATATTTTCCCTTAGTAATTTTACAGTTTCAGGTCTTATACTTAAGTCTTTAATTCATTTTGAGTTGATTTTAGTATATGGTAAGAGGTGCATGTCTAGTTTCATTCTTCTACACATGGATATCCAAGTTTCCCAGTGCCATTTATTGAAGAGGCAGTCTTTTCCCCAATGTATGTTTTTGATCCCTTTGTCAAATAAGAGATGGCTGTAAGCCTGAGGTGTGATTTCTCATTCTTTATTCTGCTCCACTGGTCCGAGTGTCTACTTTTATGCCAGTACCATGCTGTTTTGGTTACTATAGCTTTGTAGTATAATTAGAAGTTGGGTAGTGTTATTCCTCTGGCTTTATGGTTTTTGGCTTGTTTTTAAAATAAAAATAACTTCGCTGCTTCCTCTGAATATGAAAGTGATTCATATTTATTGTAAACAATATTGACACAAAGTTGATTAACATTAGTTAGAAAGTAAAATTTACCAAAATGATGGCTCTGCTTATATTTTGGGGAACAATTTCATAACACATATAGTTGCACATAAAAGTTGTGTTACATACGACTATTTTGTAATTTACTTTTATTTCCCAGTTGAAATAATGCATGGACTTCTTTTAATGTTAATACATACAGATATACTCATATGTATCACCATTTTAAAAATTGCTTATTCTGTTATGTAGATATAGCACATAGGTAATAATCTTTAAAGCAACTCTCTAAAGTAGTTATCATTACTCTTAAAATAGGTATCATAGATTCAATCTCGGTTTACTTAGCTTCTAGGATAAATTCCTAGAAGTAGAATTAGTAGGACGAAAAGTGAGTACTTGAAGTTTTTTGTTATATATTGACTGACTACCTTTCAGAAAGACTGTGTCCCACATTTACTTTCATTTACATACATTTTTTTAAAGTATAATATGGTTAGGGCTGACATTGAAAAAAATAACTGTGGAATGCCTTCTAGAATATCCAAAAAAAAAAAACTTCTCACAGGTCAAATTTCATGACATTGCATTGCCTATATTCTTTTGCTGTCTTGGGATACAAAATTCTGGAACATAAATGTCTGTTATACACTTACTTAACAACTTTAAGTTGGTAAGTAAGTTTACATATTTTTTTTAAGTCTTTTCCCTTTATACATACCCTTACTAGAAGATCGACAGTAAAAACAAAAAAGGAAAAGAACTAGAGTTTTTAGATCCCATGCAGTTCAGGAGTGAAGTGAGGAGCAAGAGAGAATAGAAAGCAAGACTGGAACTAGGGTAGATTTACAGACAGAATAGCCTCCATACTAGTAGCCTTTTGGCCCCACACTGAGTTCCTCTGACACTAGATTGCTCCTTTCATCTTGTTGCACTATTTGAACATGGTAATTAGAGATTCATTCAAGCAATAAATATTCCTAGAGGCAGAGACAGAATAGGAATTAGAAACCTTTCTTTGGTGGGTGTAGAGGGAGGGTAGGAAAAACAGTAATTAATTTCAAACATGGAAAGAGCACTTTGGGAAGAAGAGCAAACAGGCAGGAAGCTAGAAGGTAGGAGGCACTGCTGTATAGTGGGGAAAAAAGATGGGCTTTAGACACAGACTTGAGTTCATGCTTGCAGGTCTGTTCTCATCAATAGTGTGACCTTGGCAAAGCTATTAACTTTATTTCTGGAGCTTTAGTTTTTTGTCAAAGGAGAGATACTAAACCATGATATCTAGGATCTTCTTCAGCTCAATAAAGAAATCAATAAAGCATCCACAATTTGTGCAATAATTTCTAATCTTTAAAAAATAATATTACCAATCCATATTACCCCACATCATACAATTAGCATTAGAAGGTAACTTCAGGGCTTGATTTAGGCATAAAAATATTTCATGGTAAAATGGGCAAATCTGGTATGTCCACCTTATCTTAATTGGTTCAACTCTAGACTGGACTTAATTCATAAAATCATTACATATATTTTTGATATTCAAAGTAAACAGGGAAGAGTGACTATTATTTTTTCAATTTTAATTACAAAGTTCAATTAAAATAAAAAAGAATTTTTTATCTATATTTCTATATCTATATGATGCTATCTTAAGTTTTAAAAATATATCTTAAAAATAAGCAGTTAACATACAGTCAAAACAAATTATTTTAGTAAGACCAATGTTAATATCCTATTGCTAAATTTTCTGATAGATTATAACTCTGAGATCTGACATAATCTGTTTCCTTTTATTACTAAGCTTTCCATTAATGGTAAAATAACTGAGGCCATTAAAATTGAGGAGTATTTGTGTTATTAATGTCCTATGGTTTTCCCTCAACTGCTTAATCTACTTCTCTGAACCCCAGTGACCTTTGTTGGTATTAATAATAAATATATTTGACTTTTTAAATCACTGGTTTAGTGTCAAAATACTCAAAGGTACTTACATCTATGTAGTCTCAGATAAGAATAAACCCAGTGGGATCATCAATTTCAACTATTTAAAGAACTTATTACATGTAATAAGCTATTTGATGCTAATTAGATATAAAAAAACTAAAGAGATACAACTTATTCTACATAGCTTCTGTAAATAATTTGTTGAAGTAACTGATATACTAGCTTATTCTCCCAAACTAAATAGGACTGAACTGACAGGGACACTAAGAATTTCTATTTGCTAGTAAGGTTATTTTAAAAGGAGATAGACTTATTTTAGATCAATGTAGATTAGGTACTGTGTTCTTCTGCAAAAATAATCTTTACATTAAAAACTCTAGTGGTATATTATGTTGACCCACTGGCAAGGAAGCCTCATTTCCTAGATAGGAAGGTTGGTTGTCAGCAGTTCCCTGCCAGGCGTTACTGAAATGGTTTAGACAGTAACAAGCCTCAACAATGGAACAGAAGCCTCCACAACAGAGAGATACTCTGGAAAGCAACTCCAGCTACAGCTGCCTCTTGAACAGCTCTTCTTAGAATTAGAGTATTCTAAACGTTCCTTCCATTATTAGTCATTCTTACAAAGTCTTACAAATCCCATGTTTAATATTCTCTGACTCCATTAATAACTCATCTTTAGTAGTAGCTAATTTTATCTACCCTAACCCAGAAATGACAGGTGCCATGCTCAGAGGTGCAATGAATATTAGTTTTGTTGGATTGCCCCCTTTTACCTAAATTAAAAATATATTTGTAGATTTGGGATTATCTGATTTTAATCAAAAGAAGTCTAAACTTGAATAGATTTTTTTTCTGTTACGGTTATGTTAGGAAGTGTGCTTGTATGCATTTGCATGAGGCATGTATGTATAAAATTCTGGAAAAGGAAGAAATTCAGGAAAGATTTTATTCTATACAGGATACATAACGATTAAATATTGTTAGCTCCGAGCTTAGCTTTAGCTTGTACACAAGGATCAACTTGCCTATGAAAAATGGTATAGAAACTCCAAATATTGATAACATTTGATAAATACCAGTGCCATGCCATTCAATTTTTGGAAAATGAAACTACTATGTTTGTAGGTATATGAAGTAAAAAAGACTGATGCTGGTGACATAGCTTCAAATGTTGGAACCTTGAGTAAAACCTCTTTTGGGGAGGTGGGGAAAGAACCTGTTGCAAATTTGTAATATGATACTCTATAATATCATTATGCTGTTAACAGCTAAAAGTAACCACATAACAGGCATTGTGCTAAGTATTTTATATGTATTGTTTCATTTAATCATATAACAAATCAGTGAGATATTTTAAATACGGTGATTTCACACATAATAAAATTAAGGTTCAAAGAGGATAAGAAACTTGACTGAGGTCAAGCACATTGAAAGTAGAGTAGTGTAGATTTCAGATTCAGAGGACTACCTCTAACAATGTATTTCCATGCAAATAGCTCTCTGGGTAAAAGTAACTTTGCTACCTCATGTTATGCAGATGATCTCTTGTAACTATATATATCTATGTATAACTATTTTAGTTTGGGACTAAAACTGCTGTCTGTGGCTCTAACTCCTTGCTAAAATACTCCAATTTATATTAAAAAATATCAACCAATATCCAAATTTGATCATTTCCCAGCTAAGGTTGGAAGCCAACATTTCCCAGTTATACAAACTCCTTCCAGTGGAATTTTGGTATGTTCTTATCATGTTTATTTTGCCTACTATTATCTTCTGAGGGTACCTAAAAATGAATAAACTAAGAATGTTTCAGTTCTTTGCAAACAACAAATACTTAAAGACATAAAACAAAAATAATGTAACAATGGGAACACCTAAGACAAGAAAAAGATGTGTGATGGGGGGGTGAATAGGTAAAAGATTCATTTTTGGTCTGAAGGTCTGGGTAGGTGATGAAGAAATAAACTGAGAGGCTGTTAATCAGAACAAGAGAAAAGAAAAACTTTGGGTAGCCCCTAGAGGCAGTTAAAAACAACTAACTTTAGAATACAGCTAAGATAATGAAAGCTAGGGGACCAGGAATGAGGCAAGAATAATCTGTATACCAAAAAAGGTGTCCTTCCTGTTATCTATTTTTATTTTTTTACAGAGTAATATATACTCATAGTGAAACAACAGAAACAACAAACAGTACAGAAATGCATACGGAAAAGCAAAATTCTGTTTCCTCCTTCAATCTATAATAATTTCCCTTCATAGAAACCATTTTCTTCCAGATATTTTCTATGATTAGATGGATATATCCAAGCCTGTCCATTAAAAACATAGAAAAATAGGATTATACTTTTTTGCTTGATTATAATTTGCTGGTCACAAAGACATCAGTCTTAAGGTATCTTAAAGTACAACCTAGCAACCTGACTGCCACAGATTTACTGTACCGGGTCCAGGGAGCAAGTGGGCAAAGGGCTTTAAGTGATGTAAGGTGACAGGATTTTAAAGATTCATCCCCATTCTATTACTCATTAGGGCCCTAGAAACAAAATTAAGAGTTTGGGTGAAAAAAATTATTGAATGACTAAGGATTTCTAGACATTTACTCCAAATTGTAAACAGTATAACTAAAGTTTAAAAAGACCTCACTATCATTTACTCTTAGCTATAGCCAATTCACATATAAAAGAGTGCTTTGTAATCTGTGTGTTATGACATTTCTACAAAATATAGGTCTTTCTAATATGCTGGACTAGGTGGTGTATATCTAAAGGACTGAGGATCTTTATGCTCTCAGACAATGGTTTCTTCCTGCAGTACTTTTTCTCTCTGTCCTAAAAACATTTTCTAAAGCCTCTTCTACCTCGCCAATAAAACTGGCACTAGCTACAGAACATTCCTCTTCCATGACAAAGTGCTTTGGTTTAAATGTCCCCCCAAGCTCACGTCAGAACTTAACCCCCAATATGGTGGTAGAATATGGGGCCTTTAAGAGGTGATTGAACTTTGAGGACTGTGCCTTCGTAAGAAGACTGATCCATTCGTGGAGTAATGAGTTAATGGTTTAGTGGGCTGTCATGGGTGTGGTTCTGATGTCTTTATAAGGAGAACAAGAGTAGCTTTCTAGTTCTTGCTCATGCCATCCTTGCCATGTGACAACCTGCATCCCCACAGAACCCTGTATAGAACCCCACCCAGAAGAAGGCCCTTACCAGATGTGTCCCCTGGACCTTGGACTTCCCAGCCTCCAAAACTAGAAGAAATAAATTACATTTTTTCATAAATTACCCAGTTCCAGGCATTCTGTTACAAATAACAGAAAATGGACTAATATTCCAAGCTTGTCATGGGAAGTTTTAAAAACAGTTAAGATAGGTATTCTTACCCTGGGGTTCCCAGATGTGTCAGACAACTTGTGAACAGGTTGATAATGCAAAAAACTTTTATGTATATATGCCCTTGTGGGAAGATGGTCTTTAGTATTAACAAATGAATGTTAAGAATTACTGGTATAAGAGTATGCTGGAGACTAGGAAATGAAAGTAATAATAAACTATAAAAATTAAGATGATTTGCTGAAGTGCTCTTAATCTACCTCTGTTTATCTTATTCCCAAGATTTAATCTTTATTCTACATTTCCTCTGTAAAACATTCTGGCTTCTATTGCAGTGATATTAATCACAAAATGTCTACCACAATTCAACAAGCCAAAGTTGTATTAAATAATAGGAAAGGAAATTAAGACGGAAGATCAGAAATTTAGTCAGAGTTGGTGAGGATAAGAAAAGGGAAACCTTGTATGCTACTGTAGAGAGGGTCCTCAAAAAACATAACTACTGTATGATCCAGCAATCCTACTACTGGGTATACATCCAAAGGAAATGAAATTAGTCTGTCAAAGAGATATCTGTACTCCCATGTTCACTGCAGCATTATTCACAATAGCAAAGATATGGAATCAACCTAAGTGTCCATCAAAGCATAAATGAATAAAGAAAATGTGGTACAGAGAACAATATTATTCAGCTTTTAAAAACAAATCCCGTCATTCACAACAACATGAATAACTCTGGAGGACATTATGTTAAGTGAAAATAAACCAGGCACAGAAAGATAAATACTGCATGATCTCACTTATATCTGGAGTGTAAAAAAGTTGAACTCAGAAAGAGTAAAATAGTGGTTACCAGAGGCTGGGGGTGGCAGTGATTAGGGAGATGCTGTTGGTCAAAGGATGCAAAGGAGAAATAAGTTGAAAAGATCTATTGCATATCATGATGACTATAGTTAATAACAATATATTTATATTTGAAAATTGCTAAGAGAGTAAATTTTAAGTGTTCTCATCCCCCCAAAATAAGTATACGAGGTAATGAATATGTTAAATAGCTTGATTTAGCAATTCTACAATGTATACATAGATCAGAACATTATGTACCATAAATACATACAATTTTCACTAGAGAAAGAAGAAAGAATAGAAAAGAAAAGAAAAGAAAAAAAGGAAAAGGAAAAGAGCAGAGCAAAAGAAAAGAAAGAAAATTAGTCAGGGTCCTAGCAAGAATTTTGAAGACAAATCAATTTAAGGAATATTTCTGAGTCAGAAAGGTTAAGGAATTCTGAGGGACCCAAAGTTGTCTAGCAATTGTAGGAAGCTATTACTGTTTAGGAGCCTGAAGGAGTAAGAGGGAAGAGACAGTATATCAAAACCCAAACAAAGCTTAAGCTGTTGGGGAGGTGGGGTGGAGGCTCAAAGGACAAGAGATACAACCATAAAGGAACACAGCCAATACTAGAATGGAGGTTTTAGAGCAGGGAGGGAGTGGGAAACACATCTTGACCTCTTTCTCCTCCCACCTTCTAATCTCCTGTTGATTTTTCCCATTGGCTGAACCCAACGGAATGAAAGCCAGGGCTATACAGTCCACAGGGTTACCTCAACCCCAAACCCCCATCATACACAGACATTCATATGCACCAATGATAAAGACAAGAGTAGATCTGAGGAGTGGAAGCAGAACAACCAGAACAACGAACTACAGAACAATGGCTATTTCTTAATGTTTGATAAAAACCACTTTAGTATCCTTCTGGAGAATATCCCCAGTCTTCTTCACTGTCTAAATATGTTATCCCAAAGACTTTGGTACCTTCCAACCACATCACCATTGATGATTAGCTTTGTGATATGGGTTGAATGTTTGTCCTCTCCAAAGCTCATGTAGAAGACTGATCCCCAATGTGGCAGTGTTGAAAGGTAGGGGCCTTTAAGAGGCGACTGGATCATGTGAACTATGTCTTCATTAATGGGTCAATATTTTAATGGTTTATCAGAGAGCACCTCTGGTAGCTTTATAAGAAGAGCAAGTTAACCCTTGCACTTGCTATTCTCACCATGTGATATATCAGATTGCCATGGGTCTCTGTAGGGAGTCCCCACCAAGAAGGCCCTCAACAGATGTGCCTTCTGGACCTGAACTTCCCAGCCTCCAAACTGTAAGAAATCAATTTTGTTTTCTTATAAATTACCCAGTTTCAGGTATTCTGTTAAAAGCAACAGAAAACAGACTCATAGACTTTGTAAAGTCTGACAAAACTTCCAGAGGCAGAGTCTAGAGGTTAGTTACTGAATGCAGGTTAACTACCAACAAATCAAAATTTGGTTTCATATTACTTATCCAAAGCAGTGGAGAATTATATAATCTGTTTATACGGATCTAACTAATCTATTTTTATAATAGTTTTGACATTGTGGTCTGGGTTTATGGTTTATGAGCCAAAAGTTTCTATTAAACCTGTTCTTTCCTTGTGCTTTTGGTGTCACACCTAAGAATCCACTGTCAAACCCAAAGTCATTAAGATTTACTCCCATGTTTTCTCCTAAGAGTTTTATGGTTTTAGCTGTTATATTAAGGCCATTGATCTATTTTGAGTAAATTTTTATATACAGTGTTACAGAGGGCTTCAACTTCATTCTCTGCATGTGGAAATCCAGTTGTCCCAGCACTACTGGTTGAAGAGTCTATTATTTCCCCATTGAATGGTCTTGGCATCCTTGTTGAAATTCATTTGGCCTTATATTCTTGGGTTTACTACTGGACTTTTAATTCTATTTCATTTGTCTCTTTATAGTCTATCTTTATGCCAGTGTCACACTGTTTTGATTACTGCAGCTTTGTAGTAAGTTTTGAAAATGGCAAGTGTTAAGTCCTTTAACTTTGTTCTTTTTCAATATTGCTTGAGCTATTAGGGCTCCTTGCATTCAATATGAGTTTGAGGGTCAGCCTTTCCATTTCTGCAAAAAATGTCATTGGAATTTTGATAGGGACTACACTGAACCTGCAGATCACTTTGGGTAGTACCTACATCTGAACAATATAATGTATTTCAATCAATGAACATGGGATGTCCTTCCATTTATTTAGGTTCTTTAATTTCTTTTGGAATGTTTTATAGTTTTTAGTACACAAGTATTTCACCTCCTTGGGTAAATTTATTACTAGGTATTTTATTCTTTTGGATGCTATTGTAAATGGAATTACTTCCTCTTTTTTTAAAGGATTTTATTTTTTAATTGAGAAGTAATTATTTTACATATTTGTGGGGTACTGATTTATATTTCAATATATGTATATATCAGGATAACTAAGCAGAATTACTTTCTTAATTTCATTTTCAGATTGCTCACTGCTGGTATAGAGAAACAAAATGAAAGTAATTTGAGTGCTATCTAGAAAACAGGATAGCCAGAAGTGTATTAATATTCAAAGGAATATCTTATTGCTTTTATATAGAACAGGAGATGCAAAAGTGACCTCGTAGCTAATTTTCAACAAAATTCTCTAGAATGCTTCAACCCTTTATTCATGATGTCCTCCCCTCACCTCCCACCACCCCGCAAATAAATTAGAAGACTCACTGATTCAGTACCTTATGCATTCAGGAGGCTGGCACTTAGAATATGCTTGGTTCAACTGCCATATTAAAGTAGACATTCTTGTCAGTCGAGTTAATTAGTAAATGAATTATAATAAGAAAGCCTATTTTTTTTACTTGAGTCCATGAGATAATCAAGAGCAAAAATCTCTAGCAAACTTGCTAATAATTTTTATTAATTCCTTTGAAGCAAATACCAACTTCAGAAACATTTGCAAAAGGATGGGTAAAAAATACAGTGAGGGGTAACATTGTATAGTGCAATAGAAAAAATCTACTCTCAGACTAGAGAGAAAGACTTTACAAACTGTATCTCATATAATGACATTTGGAGACAGGAATTAAAACTTCCTGTAGGGGCAGAGTGGATAGACAGAGCATTTAATCTAAAACAACATGACACCGGATCTGTTTGAGGCACACTTCAGTATGTTTTCCTTGCTGCTTTTCCAGTTTTCTGTTTTATGTTGGATATCACCTATTGAGGTAGATTTAAATTCCTATTCAGAAGCTGAGAAGGTGTATGGCTTTGCAAAATTAATTTAAGACCTTTTAAACTTCCATTTCCTCTAGAAGGTTGTATGAGAAATAAGAACATATTTAAAGCACGCAGCATTAACCAGATGTTTTCTTGTTAGTTATACTCCACTTCATCAAACAAGTAAACCAGAACATAAAAAACAGGCACACCTGCAGAGAGTTTCCCTGGTTAACATCTTCCGGATAGAATACCTTTTGGTTGTAACACTCATACCTTAGGGAATATATGTCTCTCAGTTCAACATTTTCCAGCTGATGTTTATATAGGAAAAAATTTACACTTACATTCTTGAAACTTAACATTACATTTTAAACAAAAGGATGCATGGAGAAAGTCTCATGTTACATTCCAAATACAATTGGTAGAAAGGTCAGATGTGTAGACACTTCGGAAAGCCCTCTGAGTGCCAACCAAGCAACTATTCCTTAACAGCTAGATTTGGTTTTAGCTCATTAGGAAGCCATGGTTAAAGCACTTTACATCCTAAAATAATAATCTGTTATTTTGGGAAACAGGCTCCTAGTCAGCATTTTCAAGTAGAACATCTGATTTTCCAGGATGCCTGAATACTAAATTTTCTGTGACTATGAAAGGCTTGCCCTTGTAGAGATTATAGAGGAGGTGATTATAACAATATAACAGTTAACACTTACTGAGACATTATCTGTTAAATACTTTGTAAACATTATCTTGTACAAGCTTCATGATCTATGAAGTATGCATTATATATTATTACTATCACAATTTTACATGAGACAATATTGCCAGGGTCAAACAGTTACTACATTGAGGTGGGATTTGAATCAAGACTATCTGATTCTGAAATTCATTGTCTAGTCCACACCAATAAACTGTACTACTTACATACCAGTGTACTGTTACATATTCTAGAAAATTATAACCTTGAATAAGACAAAATTAATGAAACACAAATAAAAATAAAAGAACAAAAAAAAAAAATACAAAGCAAATATCATAATCTGTTGAAGATAATGCCCTGACATATTTATTTATAATGCATATCTCAATGGGCACTGACTTAAAAAAAACAAACTCAATTTCTTGAGAATTCTTTGCTTAGTCCCACCAGTGAAGTATTGATAAATATTTAACTACCTACTCTCTGGTGGGGGAGGCGGCAATTTCCATTTTATATACACTCCCACCATGGCTACTGACAGTTCAAAAACTGACATGCAACATTCCAGAAAGTTTAAAAAGTGGTTCTTGGAGGAGCCATTCAAGCACAACACTGGGTGCAACTTTAAGTGCATCCAAATCAGCGCAAAAATGTTACTTGAAACACAGCTTTAAGTAATGATTACTCTCTCACTTAAATGTTTTCTTTAAAACCCCATGAGATACTCAAGACTGTAGCATATGGAATCACTCACATAAGGTGAGAAATGAGGTTTTATGAAGTTTTCCATGAGCAAAAAACCCTGTTAAAAGGATAAAAAGACAAGCTATGGACTGAGAGAAAATATTTGCAATCCACATATGCAACAACAAACTTGTATTCAGAATATAAAAAGAAATCTCAAAACACAATAGTAAAATAACAAACAATCCAATTAGAAAGAGGCCAAAAGACATGAAGAGACATTTAACCAAAGAAGAAATATGAATAGTAAAATAAGCAAATGAAAAAAAGTTCAACAACATTAACCATTAGGGAAATGCAAATTAAAACCACAATGAGATATCACTACACATTTATTAGAACACCAAATGCTGACAAAGATGCAGAGAAACTGGATTTCTCATACATTACTGATGGGAATATAAAAGGATATGGCCGCTCTGGAAGATAGTTTGGTAATTTTTTTTTTCAATAGAACTAAACATGAATTTATAACATGCATTAGGCAGAATATATCCTCCCTCACCCACCAAGATGTCCATATCCTAATCTCTAGAACCTTAGAATACGTTATCTTATATGGCAAAGGGAAATTAAGATTGCATATAGAATTAAGGTTGCTAATCAGCTGACCTTAAAATAGGGAGATTATTCTAGTGGGCCCAGTGTAATCACAAAAATTACATTACATAATATGACATAATTAAAAGTGAAAGAGAGGCAGAAAAAAGTCAGTCAGAGGAAGATGTGACTATGGAAGAAAGGCAGAGAGATGCAACACTGCTGGCTTTGAAGATGGAGAAAGGGACCACAAGCCAAGGAAAATGAGGAGGAACTAAAAGAGGAAAAACAGATTCTCCCCTAAAGCCTCCAGAAAGGAAGGAACATAGTCCTGCCTACACTTGGTTTTAGCCCACTGAGATCTGTGTTGGATTTCTAACCTACAGAATAGTAAGACAATAAATAAATTTGTGTTGTTTCAGCTGCTACTTTTGTAGTGATTTGCTATAGCAGCAATAGGAAACTAATACATCATGAGATTCAGCAATCATACTTTTGGACATTTATCCCAAAGAAATGAAAACTTATATTCACACAAAAATTTGTGCATGGACATTCATAGCAGCTTTATTCATAATAGCCCCAAACTAGAAACAACCTAAATGTCCTTCAACAGGTAAATGGTTAAACAAACTCTGGAATATTCATACAGTGGAATACTACTCTACAATAAAAGAGTTACAACTACTGATACATACAACTTGAAGAGATCTCAAGAACATCATGCTTAATGATAAAAGCCAGTCTCAGAAGGTTACATACTCACTGCATGATTGTATTTATGTGACATTTTTGAAGCAACAAAATAGTAGAGACAAACGCAGTCTTGGGGTTGCCAGGGGACAGATATGAGAAGAGGGAAGTATCCAACTATAAAGAAGTATACAAGATAGTTTCTTGGTAGTGATCCAAGATACAATGCTCTATTTTGACTGTAGAGTGAATACATAAATTTTTAATACGGGTCAAATTGCATGGAACCACACACACACACACACACGAGTACATGTGAAAACCAAGTAAGGCCTGTAGTTTATTTAGCAGTATTGTACGAATGGCAATTTCTTGGTTTTGATATTGTTCTACAGATATGTAAGACATCACCATTATGGGGAGCTGGGTGATAGGCTCATGGGACTTTATGTACTATTTTTTTCAACTTTATATGAGTCTATAATTATCTCAAAATAAAGTTAAAAAATTAGGGAAAAGAGAAAAATGATCCACTGGGCACAAAATTAAAATATTACAACACATAAAATCTCATCCCTTTAAATATCTATTTTATATGTTTATATGTTTTTGTATATGTTGTATAATGTACCTGTATATAATAAAGAAAGAAAGAAGCAAGCAGGCAAGCATACATTGGTGATACATGCTAAAAAGTACTCACAGGTATATGCAATCAAAAAAGTTGAGCGACCACTGCTATGAAGTATTATTTGCTTATCTTTCCTAAACAGTGAAAAATAAAATGTAATACGGTATTCTGATGTAATATTATCTCCAGAATATTAAACCCAGCATTAAACCACAAAAGCAAGATATACTAAAAATAAATTTTAAAAAATACTAAATAGAAATGGAGGAAAACATCAGTAATTCTGGTAACTACCAGTTTACATTGCTTCTTTCCAGAAAAAGCATCAATAATCCTAATGCACTTTTCAATCAGCCAAGACTTTTGCACTTTCATCTAATTTATGTACGCTACTGTTATTATTGATATTATTTTGTATATTCTTATATATTCTTTTTAGATAATTTGTGACTCAGGATTAACTCTGCCAATAGTTTTGGAGGTCATAAAAACACATAAAATTAAAATTGAAACACCCAATTTTTGCTCAGCAAGGTATGTTTCTTCTACAAAACACATTTGAAGAACACTGGGAATTACTTGATAAAGATCAGCAAATTCAAGTTTCATATATTTGCAGACCATTTTGTTCTCAACCAAACAGTCTCTTTAATCAACTAGTGATTGGTGTTGCTACTGCTCTTCTGAAAAAGTACAATTCACGATTTTGGAGTAGAACTTGGCAAATGTAGATTGTGGTTAAATATCAGCCAATGAACAGAGTTAAGCCATAAAGACTTATCTCCATATTTGTCAATTGTGAGGTCCTGTTCTACAGAATAATCTTAGGACAAATCATGGTAATTAATAAATCTTAGATAATTTACAGGGTATTTGAAACATTTAAAGTCACTCTCTCAATACAAGGATGTTCACATTACAGCTATACTGGTATTTCCTGATATGGTAAAGAAAATAAGCAAGGAAGGTTAAATTTCAAATATATCTTTAGCTCATTTTATTAAAGTTACCTCATTGTTCTTTCATTGTGAATTAATAATCTTCCTTTTAGAGTACTTGGTTCTCTAAATTGCACGTTTTTAAAGTTTCACTTTAAAGGTAGAACATTAATCACAAAAAATGTGATTCAAAAATCATGGAATGGGAAACTCACGTGAGGACACCGGATCTTATCATTATACCGAAACTCGAAGCCTACAATTTATGAAAGTATTTTCTGAAAGTAACTGACACCTTGTCACAGCTACCTTGCCTTGGAGAGGTTAAAAAGTTGACCAAGTTCCAGACAGCAAAAGAGCAGCCTCTAAACTGCCAACATGAAGCATGCTTGGACAAGCACTTTCTTTTTACAATGAAGTAACAGGCTTGCTTTCTCAGTGCAACCAAATTCAAACGATGAAAGAAGCCACTCCAAACCATGAGCAATGACAAACTGAGGGCCTAGCTTGTCATATGCACTCCCAACTGAGCAACCATGGGCAAACACAAGTTTTCTTTTCAAAGAAATGTTTAAAGAATCGGTGTCAATCCTGTTTGAATGTTTGGTAAAATTCTGCTGTGAATCCATCTGGTCCTGGGCTTTTCTTTGTTGGGAGCCTTCTGATAACAGCTTCAATCTCCTTTATTGTTATTGGTCTGTTCAAATTTTCTACGTCTTCACGGTTCAGTTTTGGGAGCTTGTGTGTGTCCAGAAATTTATCCATTTCCTCCAGATTTTCAAATTTATTGGCGTACAGTTGTTTATAGTAGTCTCGAATGATTCCTTGTATTTCAGACGAATCAGTTGTAATATCGCCTTTTTCATTTCTAATTTTTGTTATTTGAGTCTACTCTCTTCTTTTTTTTTGTTAGCCATGCTAATGGTTTGTCAATTTTATTTATCTTTTCAAAAAACCAACTTTTTGATTCACTGATCTTTTGAATTGTTTTTTGGGTTTCAATTTCATTCTTTCCATCTGCTAACTTTAGGTTTGGATTGTTCTTGTTTTTCTAGTTCTTTAAGGTGAAGTGTTAGGTTGTTCACTTGCCATCTTTCCATTCTTCTGAGGTGAGCATTTAATGCAATAAATTTCCCCCTTAATACTGCTTTTGCAGTATCCCACAGGTTTTGGTATGATGTATCATTATTTTCATTAGTTTCAATAAATTTTTTGATTTCCTGCTTGATTTCTTCTTGGACCCATATGTCATTAAGTAGAATGCTGTTTAATTTCCATGTGTTTGTATAGTTTCCAGAATTTCGTTTGTTATTAATTTCCAGTTTTAATCCATTGTGGTCTGAGAAAATACATGGGATAATTCCAATTTTTTTGAATTTATTGAGACTTGATTTGTGACCTAATATGTGATCTATCCTGGAGAACCAATTCTTTACAAACTATTCCAAAAGATTGAAACAGATGCAAATCTCCCAAACTCATTCTATGAAGCAAACATCATCCTGATACCAAAACCAGGTAAAGATATAACCTAAAAAGAAAACTACAGGCCGATATCCTTGATGAATATAGATGCAAAAATCCTCACTAAAATACTAGCAAACAGAATACAGCAACACATACGTAAAATTATTCACCACGATCAAGTGGGATTCATCCCAGGGATGCAAGGTTGGTTCAACATACGCAAATCAATAAATGTGATACACCATATTAATAAAGTCAAACACAAGGACCATATGATCATCTCTATAGATGCTGAAAAAGCATTTGATAAAATTCAGCACTCATTCATGACAAAGACCCTCTATAAGTTAGGTATAGACGGAAAGTATCTCAACATAATTAAAGCCATATATGACAAACCCACTGCCAATATCATCCTGAATGGGCAAAAGCTAAAAGCTTTTCCTTTAAGAACAGGAACTAGACAAGGATGCCCACTCTCACCACTCCTATTCAACATAGTGTTGGAAGTATTAGCCAGAGCAATCAGAGAAGAGAAGGAAATAAAGGGCATCCAGATTGGAAAAGATGAAGTCAAACTGTCCCTGTTTGCAGATGACATGATCCTATATATCGAACAGCCTAAAACCTCTACAAAAAAACTCTTGGAACTGATAAATGATTTCAGCACAGTAGCAGGATACAAAATCAACACACAAAAATCAGTAGCATTTCTATTCTCCAATAGTGAACATGCAGAACGAGAAATCAAGAAAGCCTGCCCATTTACAATAGCAACCAAAAAAATAAAATACTTAGTAATTGAGTTAACCAAGGAGGTGAAAAATCTCTATAATGAGAACTACAAACCACTGCTGAGAGAAATGAGAGAGGATACAAGAAGATGGAAAGATATCCCATGCTCTTGGATTGGAAGAATCAACATAGTGAAAATGTCCATACTACCCAAAGTGATATACAAATTCAACGCAATCCCCATCAAAATTCCAAAGACATTTTTCTCAGAAATGGAAAAAACTATCCAGACATTTATATGGAATAATAAAAGACCATGCATAGCCAAAGCAATGCTGAGCAAAAAAAATAAAGCTGAAGGCATAACACCACCTGACTTTAAGCTATACTACAAAGCTATAATAACCAAAACAGTATGGTACTGGCATAAAAACAGACATACTGATCAATGGAATAGAATAGAGAATCCAGAAATCAACCCACACACTTACTGCCATCTGATCTTTGACAAAGGCACCAAGCCTATTCACTGGGGAAGGGACTGCCTCTTCAGCAAATGGTGCTGGGATTACTGGATACCCATATGCAGGAGAATGAAACTAGATCCATACCTCTCACCGTATACTAAAATCAACTCAAAATGGATTAATGATTTAAATATACACCCTGAAACAATAAAACTTCTTAAGGAAAACATAGGAGAAACACTTCAGGAAATAGGACTGGGCACAGACTTCATGAATACGACCCCAAAAGCACGGGCAACCAAAGGAAAAATAAACAAATGGGATTATATCAAACTAAAAAGCTTCTACACAGCAAAAGAAACAATTCAGAGTTAAACGACAACCAACAGAGTGGGAGAAAATATTTGCAAAATATACATCTGACAAAGGATTAATATCCAGAATATATAAGGAACTCAAACAACTTTACAAGAAAAAAACAAGCAACCCAATTAAAAAATGGGCAAAAGAGCTAAGTAGGCATTTCTCTAAGGAAGATATACAAATGGCCAACAGACATATGAAAAAATGCTCAACATCACTCAGCATCCGGGAAATGCAAATCAAAACCACACTGAGATACCATCTAACCCCAGTTAGGATGGCTAAAATCCAAAAGACTCTGAACGATAAATGCTGGCGAGGTTGCGGAGAAAAAGGAACTCTCGTACACTGTTGGTGGGACTGCAAAATGGTACAGCCTCTATGGAAAATGGTATGGAGGTTCCTCAAACCATATGACCCAGCTATCCCACTGTTGGGAATATACCCAGAGGAATGGAAATCATGAAGTCGAAGGTATACCTGTTCCCCAATGTTCATCGCAGCACTCTTTACAATAGCCAAGAGTTGGAACCAGCCCAAATGTCCATCATCAGATGAGTGGATACGGAAAATGTGGTATATTTACACAATGGAATACTACTCAGCTATAAAAACGAATGAAATACTGCCATTTGCAACAACACGGATGGACCTTGAGAAAATTATATTAAGTGAAACAAGTCAGGCACAGAAAGAGAAATACCACATGTTCTCACTTATTGGTGGGAGCTAAAAATTAATATATAATTCACACACACACACACAAAAAGAAAAATCTGGGGGGGGGGGTAGAAGATATAACAACCACAATTACTTGAAGTTGATACGACAAGCAAACAGAAAGGACATTGTTGGGAGGGAGGGGGGAGGGAGGAGGGAGGGAGGTTTTGGTGATGGGCCACAATAATCAGCCACAATGTATATCGACATAATAAAATTAAAAAAAATAAATAAATAAAATAAAAAATAAAAAATAAATTTAAAAAAAAATAATTGTTGTTAGTTATAGATGCCCAGCACTACTGTACACCACCAGAACCTATTTAGTAAAAATAAATAATCTAGCTGTAAAAAAAAATAAATAAATAAAATGAAATGTTTAAACAGATGACATATATGTCAGCCCCTCAGGTACTCTCAGCTATGCAAACTCACTATCTATAAAGACCGTTAATTAATATACACTGATAAATAGCACAAATTATTGTTCTGAACCCCAAATTCCCTTGGGCTCCCAACATGATGTACAGGAAGAGTAAAGAAAATAAAGGCAATTTCCCTTATGATTCTGAGTACCATATAAACAATTATGGGAGAAAATATATTAACACAGAAAATGTGGACAATCCTTTAAGAACAGAATAATCAGCACTAGTGTTCCATTTATTCATCTTATTCAGGGTTAGTGTGTATTAAAGCCCTATGAATTTAAGTTCATTTCTGAACTAATCATGACATATGAACTGCTACATATCTCTTACCTCAAAATCTGGAAAAGTGAATAAATAAGGCCTTGCTACACATTATCAATTCAGAAAAATAAAGGAAAGATGTAAGGACACAGAATTAAACAAAAATAGTTCTATGCTCTACAAAAGAATCTAAAGACACACTCCCTTAGAACAGTGTTAAATAAATAAATACATAAATGACTTTAAAAAATTTAGTCTGGACGAAAACCAAATCCTAGTTTAGGTAAATATTCCACACAAAATAAGGATTACATGAAGGTAGACATTCTTATACATTCTGCCATAGGATTAGTGAATTTATATGTGGCTCTGGATTTGTATGAAAAACCACAGATAAAACACTAGAACTCTGAGTGTATCATTGAAAAGTTTCTATAATTTATTACATTTAGTGCTTATAATATGACAGCACTTATCTCAAATTCAAAATTTTAATATGGAAAAATTAATACTGCATTATCTATTAGTTAGATTATAATTAGTTAGATTACTTATTAGTTAGAACTATATATTAGTCTCTTTCATTACTGCTGTATCCCTTTCATAAATTCACAATTTTGTTATCAATGACTCTGAAAATCACTCAGTTTCTGTGGGTCATCCAAATTTTCCAAGTTCAGTTTGCATAAAAGTCCTTTTGTATAATGTAATCATTAACATTATTTTATATTTAAAGCCCAGAGGGATCAGGGTGTATATCTCTTTCAACCCCCTAATTAGGCTCTGTGTCTATGTCTATGTCTATGTCTTGTATTTATCAATATCATCTATTTACTGACCCAGAATGTGTATAGCAGAGGTCAAGGAGTAACATTGATGTGACGGACTCTGCCCTTCTCCAAAGGGGTTAAGCATGAGCACTGTATGCTTGGGACTTAGGTCCACTTCCCCAGACCACCAAGTCTTCATCAACGTGCTCAAGAGGGAGCTCCAAACACTTGATCTTCCCCTCTCTACCACTCACAGCATCACAGCCACTATTTTGCCTTGAATCTACCAGTATTAATTTCATGTTGACCTTCATTTATGCTATGCCAGACTACCACAAGAAGCTCCAGAATTCCATTTCACCTCTCATCGTCTAGATTCTAATCACCGCAAATGTGAACACATTCCCTAATCTGTCTCCTTCTCTACCCGTCTCTTATTCTTCAACAAGTAACAGAAAATATATGAAAAATGCAGGTCAATCTCAGCACATGACAATCTCTTTTTTATTTATTTATTTATTTATTTATTTATTTATTATTATTTTTTTTAATGACAATCTCAGGTGGGGGAAAGAACCCAATCATAACGTAGAAAAATGTTTTGGCTTTTACTCGTCCTAATTAGTGGAGATATTTAGAGTTGTGTTTAGTCCTAGCTTCAATTAAGGATGTCTATCTGAGAAGAAACAAACTCACAAGTAGAGATGCAGTTCTAGGAAGAGCCTGGCAAAATCCATTCAAATAGGGCAGGGGTCTCTGCAGTGTTCAACCAGGTAGCCAGAGAGAGGATCACATTAATCAGACAAAAATACATGCAAATGTGAGTGACTGTGCACCTCCTCCATCCCTATATGATATGGAGCTAACTGGGCACATGCTGTAGGAAGGAGGCTCTGGGCAAGCGGAAGCTGGATGCCTACAACTTGGTTCCTATTATGCTTTTAATGCACCATTATGCTGGAGGTATCAAGATCCCAGTGTTTCTATTAATGTTATTTAAATAGAATTTGTGGCTCAGCATTCAAAAACTCTTAATTTCTAAAGTTAAGACTTCGTATTTTACATAAATTCTTAATATCTCCCTCCCTCTTAACACATACATGAAAGTAAGGTATAATTGCTTATAAAAGAGAAACTAGAGTGACACTAGAGAGCATGGTCAGTGAGTCTAGCAGGGAATTTAATACGTTTTTTCCTTTTTAAAAAAAATCTTGTTTGTTTTTGCAGTACCTGTTACTTACAAATGCCTATGTTCTCTTAACCTAGGGACAGATATAAGAATGAATGGAAATGAATATTAGAGATAAATAGGGAAACACATACAATTATAATAAACACTAATGGTTATTTGTATTATTTGAACAAACACTGTCTAAAATAAGAGAATCAATTCCCCCCCTGCCCAAAATGTTATATGCCTGTATTGGTAGGTTGTAATATTTATTTTAAACATGTTTGGTTACTTACAGTAAACTTAGGTAGGGCTGATCTAAAGTGTGTAAATCCAGTGGTTTTATACAAATCTTTTAAATGATTTATTACTGCAATGAAGACTTTGTTAGTATTCTTGAATACAGTTCTAACAAAAACCAGTAGGACATTGTTCTTTTAAAGCAAGTGCCACTGTTAATACTGATAACATCTTCTTTGAACTAAAGAACTTCATTCTTGCCTAAGATTACTAATAATCTTTTCAACTTATTTTATTCAGTGTTTTATGTTTAACAAAGAGCTGTGGATGGCCAAAAAAACGGTGCAGGAATCTTACTAATACTATACATAGGGCTGGGAATGGAAACTGCAGTGACACTTTCTAATACTATTAAATTGTAATGAACTTGAGAAGTCTCAGAAGTATGCTTATAATAATTTTACTTTATTTTCCCTCATCCAGTCTCCATACCTAGTTGTATCTGACCAACAGCAAATAAACCAAGATCCTATCACAGCATACAACACATGAAATTCTTTAAAGTCTAGAAGTAATAACCTCATAGAAAAAAAATTAAATGCTTTTTCTTTTTTGTGTGAAAGGTTCAGGAAGACTGTTTAGTCACTTACTACTTAAAGAATCCAACCAGCTTACATGTGAAAGAGGTACTCTGCATTTTAAATAAACAAAGCCTGATAGTGTGAGAGGGAGAGGTACAGGGTAGTCGGGGGTGGTAAAATAAATTACCAACATTTCCAGGTTGGGAAGGAGTGTTGGTTTCTTTATAGGTCAGACAGGCTGTCGCCACCAATAGTAACAGGAAGAGCTAGTGGAGTGATGCACTACCTATGATGACTGAGGGACACAGAGACAGCAGAACAAGAGGGAAATCATATCCCTAATACCATGAAGACCACCACCAAAAGAAACTTGTTATCAAATCTTGTTATCAAGTCTTTTCATAGAGGATTAAGATTCTTATATAAATAAGATATGTTGTTAAACCTGAATTTTATATCAGGTTTGTAATCAAGATTTTAAAAACATAACTGTATATCTGCACATACATAAACTCATAATCCCTCTTTCTGCATGCATTCTATTTTGAAACATCTACTAGTTAGATTCTTCCATCTAACAAGTATTAACTTTTAATTGAAACTAACACTTTTTAAAGGAAGTTTTAAATCATTTTTTATTAGAAAAAAATTTGAAATTCATAATATTGACCTTATGAAGCTTTGTTTGTGATACATTTTGGTGTGTATTTTACCAATAAGCTAGCTTCAACATAATTTAGATTTTAGTCCAAGGATAGCAAATAACTGTGAGATAAGAGAACATTTTGGATCAAGTCTTCTCTACGTGATACAAAATGGTTTGGTAGATTTTTTTTGTTTGTTTTTTACTTGACTAAGTGGCATCATGTCTTAGTGATGAGAGAAATGTGTCACGCTTTCATACTTTTGCTTTATTTTGTCAATTTGTTTACTCAAGGTATAATAGGATGATTTAGAAATAGGAGGGGAATGAATAAATTAGTGAACGAGTATGGAAGGCTGAAGAAGAAATAAGGTTATTTTACTTCTCTTCGACTTATATTTTCTATTTGCTATTTAGGAATAATAATGTCATGGGGGGTATCCTGAAAAAAATTAACCAATAGATGGTAATTAAGCAAGATAATTATTCTGATTATTTGCATTACTACTTTTACAACTGCTACTGAGTATCGGTCTTGCTCAAGAGCTTAGAAACTGTTCCATAAAACTAGGAAATGTCATGTTTAAGGTTACGCACAGATCAATCTTGAATTAAGTATTCAAAAAAATTAAACATTATTCAAAAATCCAAAAAAATTAACTCGTTAGTCAAAATGTAACCAAAATTCTGAAATATTTCCTTTAAATCTTTTTGAAATTTTCAAATCCCTAAGATTTCATATAACTTCATATAATTTCATATAACTCACTAAGACAGATTTGCTGTTCCTTACAGAGAAAACGTTTTAAAAAATGGCTCAACCTGAATGTAATACTAAGTATCCCAACAAAAAGATACTGTAAAAAATACGATTGAAGTTTCAATTAGTTTTTTCTCTAGCCCTTATATCTAAACTTGCTTTCTCTCTGCTAATACTACTGTTTCCTATGGCAGACAAGGAGATGATTGAAGTCATTTCAAGTTGCTGCTTAATAAAACCTTACAATTCAATAAGTACAGAGAATGAATTAGTTTCTCACCCTAAGAAAAAGTGGAAAGTAATCTGAGAAAATAATGGAAGAATATTTGCCTTATTACACTGTACCTTTCCTTTCAATACACAGGAGACATTAATTCTAATGCCATTAGTTATCTTTTTTCCCCCTTTACATTTTAAAGTCTTTTTGTCTTAAAAATGTAAGTTTGTGTGTGGTCTGTTTTCAGGAATGATTGAGATGTACTATACATGAGTTATTTTTTTCTTATTCACGTAAGTGATGACATTTCTATATTTCTAATTTTTGAGGCATATTTTAATGATGTCAAACTCTGGTTTAAATTCTGATGAAAATACAGTTCTGTATTTTATGTCCCTTTTCACATTCTGACTAAGAGACAAAAAGTATATTCCATATTAGATGTTAAAGATCTATCTTCTTTGCTTTTACTCTGACCTAGTGAACTTCTCTGGTAATCGTATACCAAAGAACAGCTTTGTTGTGGGTTTCAGTCTCATTAAATGCTTTAAAATGTTAAATCATTTATTCACTGGCTGCTAAATAAATATTATAGCTTTGTCTGTGGTGCTTTAAAAGTGAAGCCTGTTGTTATAACATTCAGTAACTAAAAGTTTATCAGGAATAATCTGTAATAATATTTATTTGCAATCTTATTTTATGTGCATTACATTGTAGGTCAACATTTCATTTGGGTAAATATATAAAATTTTGTACACTAGAGAGTGTTTTAAAAACACAGTAACTTTAAAAATATTGTGTTCAACTTCCTAGATGCTTTCCGAGTGTACTAACATTTGTAGTATTTATTTTTAAAGTTGGTAGCACTACGTATGTTAACATGTACATGCATTAACAATACCCTTATTGAAACCAGTATCAGGCAGTTTAGCTTTAATGCTTCAAGTTGGGTTGTTCTCACTGTGTTAATCTGCAAAGTTTATAATTCTCCCCACAAAATCCTGTTTCAGCAAAGTTTTACTGGAAGCTTCAGGTTTCCAAGACCTCTTGATTCACATGGAGTTTACGGGTATTCTCAGAAGAATTAAAGGTATTCAATGATCGAGTAGGCAAAACACATAAAAATAAATGAACAATGTACTTTTTCAAATAAGCTTAGACTTATTTCTGATTTACTCACATGTGTAGCTTAATATACAAAACAAATATTCTACTATAATTTATGTTTAAAGTTAATGCTGAATACGACATATTTTTAAAATATACCAATTTATTTACTTGATAGACAGGTCTAATCAAAGGTAAAATAACAAGCTAGATTTGGAAAAATATATTGTTTAAAAAATCAAACATTATTTAATTCAAATACAGTGAGTTCAAAACTAAGGGTAAAAAATTGAATTTTTATATAAATTCTTGTAAAAAATATTTTAGTTAAAAAATAGAACCTTGAATGCTGGGTTGTTACAGTTGTGATAACGGGCACCTAGATAATTTGAATAAACACTACTGCTCAGAGTAACTAGAAAAGTTGAAGAAAAAAATCTCATTAAAGGAATCAGAGAAGTAACATGTAATAATGGGCCAGGACCTGGCAGAAGAAGGAGGACCATAGAGATGAGTCCTGTATTTAGGCCAGCTTTTTGCTTGGAATCTGCTTTAGTTCCTAAAAGAAGCTATTGAAGGATAGGAAGCTAGCTGCCCTTTCTACACACTTACAGGTCTAGGAGGAGAGAATCTGGAATCAAAGCTCACTAAGAGGAGAGTCCTCATAAAGACCCTAGGGGATCACAAAAGACGACTTACTGCAGTGAGGGGAGGTGTTCTATATCTACATTGTCTAATAGAACAGTCATCAACTACAGTGGCTACTGAGCACTGGAAATGTGGCTAGTATGAAACCAAGGACCCGAGTTTTAAATTTTATTTAATTTTCATTAATCTGAATTTAAATTGTTATATGTGGCCAGTAGCCTTCGCATTGGGTAGGGAAGACAGAGGGAGAAAGTGAGAGAGGAAGGAGGGAGAAAGAAACAGGGAGAGAGATATGAAAAGACAGAGAAATAAGAAATATGGATAAAAATATGAATTTTTATTACTGGAAAATGTAGCTTATATGTATACTCACAAGAGTTTCCTAATATTTCATCTCTGAATTAGATGTAGTTATCTTCTCAGTCATATGAACAGCCTTCTTCTCAAGGGACAAAGCCCTCCCTGTAAGCTTATAGCATGCAAGAGTAGGTAGGTATCATGAAACTTCTCTCCCTCCAGGCAGTTCCAAAAAGAAGAAAGAGCCCAGAATAGGTTAAGCTGGGCATGCTCAATTCCTTTACTCAAACCAATCAATCAGTTAAGACATTCCTTCTCACAGTAATGATGCTTATTTTGTGGAGCTGGTAATATTTGACAGTAATACCTAAAGATAGGTTTATATTTTTTCTGCAGGGTATCACTTATGTGAATCAAAGAGTAATTTCACTTTTAAAATAACAAAATGAATGCAAACAATGCACTGTCCTACCTTAAACTTTGCTTATCTGAATTACTCTGCCAAACTGCCTGTAATTGGTTAAGACTTTACCAGAAATTAGCCATCCAAGAAAAGTGCTTCCTAGATAGCATGATGAGAGCATTAGAACAATGGGCAAAAAGAAACATCTAAGAAAGATCTCTGCAAAGTTTTGCTTGGACTCAGTTTTTTAAATCTCTGCATGCTTTCAGACAATGTTCAGTTAACAAATAAATGGAGCCCTTCTGTAGTATTGCAGTGAAAGGGTTGAATTCTAACTGTAAGCACTGAGGCAGCATTCACCTACAAACTGGCTTATTAACATTCTTCCCAATACTCACACAACAAAATATTTTGAAAAATCATGAACAACAAAATGCCCCCAATACGATGACTGTACAGTATAGAAGTCATGATTCTATCTGATAAACCCACCCATATTAGCACCCGATTTCCTAACGTCTTAGTCAATTTTTTTAATCATGTGAATACTGATATTATTAACCTCTGTCCACTAATCTATGAGAGGAAGTGCATTCACTGGAGGAGGAAGAGTAGAAAATAGAGATACCCTTCAGGCCTTTCTCATCTGCTGGCTCTACTAAATACACACAGGAAAGATGAAAATCTAACTAGAAAATGATACTTCAAAGTCCTCTATTCATCTTTGTGAAATCTGGCCATGACTATGAAATCAGATGAGGTTACACAGAGAAAGCATACTGCGTTATTTGCCTCCATCATTTGTGCTGAGATGGAAAGCTGATGAAACAAAATGTGACACATATTTTCTCCAGAATTAATTTGAATGCTGGTATAAGGCTAAAAGTGCTGTTACTGAAGTAGAGATATATTCACCACATCAACTGCTACATTGGGTTTACACAACATTATCAGGAACTTCTCCTTCTCTTTCCCACCTAAAACACTTAAATATATGTAAATTCTTGAAAAGAGAGAATAATCACAATGTTTTCATAAAATCCTGGGACTACTACTTAGGAGAAGTGTATTTCCAATATTCACGTGACCTGGACAAATGGATATTAAAATTAACTCTGATCAAACTAGTTAGAAACAATCCAAACAATAAGTCAGTGTAGGCAAGGAGAAGGTAGAGCTCAGGAACAAAGGCTGAGGCAGTCCTTAAAGTGAACAGCCAAGGTCACAGAATTGGAGAGAAGCAAACAGCAGCATGTCTATTCAGAGTAAGACCACCCTCAATGGCCCATCCTTAATATTCATGTGCAAAGTACAAGTTTCTACCTTGTGGTTAAAAACTTGATATGAATAAGACAAGTGTAAGCAGGGAGTTAAAAGAAGATTACTGGGTTTAGTACACGTTGGAAAAGCCAAATTAAAAGAAAGGCATCTGAAGGGCTCTAGCAGAGAGAAAATGAGTCTCCTCTAAAAAACAATTTATGAGAATTGAGTTATGGTGTGGCTCTGGTCCCTGTATGTATCCCAGGCCTCCACTTGCAGCAAACTTACAACTCTAAGCAGATGATAACAGATGAACAAAACAGAAACAGAAAATCACAGGTGAATAGGAGTTCCTACAAAAGGCAGGGAAATATGGAATACTGGGAATACCACACAGCAAGGTTTCTCAATGCTATCAATACTAACATTTTTGGGCCAGATAATCCTTTTTAAGGGAAGTGGGGCTGCCCTGTGCATTGTAGGATGTTTAGTAGCATCCCTGGCCTCTACCCAGTAGATGACAGCCAGTTGTGACAACCAAAAATGTCTCCTGATAGTATCAAATGTCCCCTGGAGGGCAAAATCATTCCAGATTGAGAACCACTGCTGTAAAGGAAAAAGTAATCACTTTAGATGCCATTTTACCTCATAGATGCTTCCTGTATTAAATTTTATTTACTTACACAGTATAGTACTTCTGTTGCATAAAAGGTAGACTGCTGATTTGTTAGTAGCCACACCACCAGACCACCAGGAATCAAAGCCGTTTCTGCTTTTGGTTTTAAACTAATTTATAAAATCATTTGGCTTCTCTATTGAGATCTCTCCTTTTTTATTTTTTTAATCTTGAACTAATGTTAAAAACTGCAGAGACATTTAACCATTTTTCATATCCTCATGTTTTGCTTCGAAAACTTTTTTCAAAACAGAGAACCCACTACTAAGCTTCACATAACGACTTGTTCACAGTAGAAATAGTTGTATTTGTTTATATGATTTAATATCCAATAAAAAATTATATTCGTTAATATGATTTAACATCATAAAACCCAATCTCATTCTAGCCTAGACCTCCTCCCTGCTTTGTCTTAACTTTGTCCCCTGATTCTCTGCAACTCTGTTTCAATAACTCTACTGTCCTAGGGGTGGATATGGCATACTCAACAAATGCTCGTTAACTGATGATCACCTGAAACATACATGTAAAGATGAAGTATGTGTTCCTGAATCTGGGGTATGATTGCATTCACTGAGTCACTGATTCCTAACATGATCATTTATCTATGTATTCAACAATATTATACTGAGTATATACTATGTCCAAACCATTGTATACAGGTTAAATAGATACAAGGATATATAGACTTGGTCCCTGCCCCCAGGGAGCTTATATCCTAGTGATTGAGACAGAATGCTATAACAAGTCTATGTACAAAGTGCAAGGGAGGCAACTGTCAACTCTATCCTTGAGATGTGGAAAGATCAGAAAGTTGCCTTAGGTAACATGACACCTGTACTGTTTTATAGAATGAGCCAGAGTTTGTCAGGCAGGCTGAGAGAGCAGAGCATTTCAGGAAGAGGAAATAACATGTACAAAGACAAAGCCTTTGTATGTAATTATTTTTCTGAACCAAAGGAAAGGGAGCATAAAGTTTAACTCCTATTAAGTGATATCTGAAGCTCTAAGACCCCACCCCCCATGATAAATTAGTAAAATGGTGGGAGACTGTTAGGTAAAGATTTATTTGGGAGCTTAGAATTTTACCATCTAGGAACCAAAGGTTTAACAGTGTCTCTGGATCTCAAATTTAAAAAAATATTCAGCTGAAGCACATTCTGACACCTGGATTCTAAAATTCAGGAATTATATCAAGAAACAAATAAACAAGCCTGGACAGGAAAACCAGTGGGCATTATTTAACTTTTTTTCTGCTATTTTACATTAACATAGTTTTACAGAAGATGGTGCTCAAAGAAAAGGTAGGGAGTAGATAAGTAATTTCCAATAATCTGCCTCTGTTTTACTTCTTCTGTCCAAATGACCCTCTTTTTCCTTATATTTTTAAGTGGGCCTCAATGAGACTATTAGAAAGACAAACACAACATGGGTCGGCTTGTAAAAAACTTTTTTTTCATAAAAGAAAGGAACTGGAAAAGTATCCCATCATTTTTCAACCTTTCCACTACCATTCGTCATCCACCTCTGCTCAGCTGCTGAGTTAACCTGAACCAATATAAAATGTTTTTTGAAGCTTTAGATGAAAAACCAAAAAATCCAAGGAAAAAACAGAGAGTGTAACCCACGGAAGAAGGCTGATTTGCACAGTGATAGCCATAACCACCAAATGTTTAGTTCTTCAGATTTTCACAGATATTATGTCATATGCTTACAACAAACCTGAGATAGGTAACACTGACACTAGGAAATTAAGACATTTTGGATACCAGTTTTAGATAAGAGCAAGTTAAATGGTAGCACAGAATGACAAACCCAGATCCCATAATGTCCAAATACCATATTTTTGTGCAAACACTCAGATTGCTTTTCAGTTGTGAGAGATTTGGGTACTAAGAAGGAATCGCATTTAGGAAAAATCAACAGAAATTCACTTGACAAACCTGCAAATTTAAAGAATTTGACAATTGTCTCAACATTACTCTATAGAACAATGACTAGCCTTTTACAGAATTCTGAGGCTCAATTAACCAATATATATCTAGTAGTCTACCACTTTTTGGATGCCTTTTTATAAACTGATACCTTCATGATTCTATGCTTTTATGACTGATCCTACTTATAATAGATAAACCCTTAAAACAAAATGATTGTTTTCATGATCAGTATTTTAAAACAGAAGTGATGCATAAAAAGATGTGTAAAAGATCAGTCAGTAAGTCTAAAGGAGAGGAAAGGCTAAGGGGAAAAAATATTGATACCTTGGAGATAATGTTTGAAGTGATAGGCTAGTTACACACTAGCAAAAATGTGTAGCCTAATCACTAAAGCTTATGTGACTGCTCTATGATTGAAGAACAGTTTATGAAGAAAAATGAGAATGACTCTCTGTCAAAGATTATTCTTGTTTTGTGTATAGTGCAGAAATGTTATATTTCAAGATTACTATTGATATGTTATAGAAGAGTTATTGCTTTTAAGCATATAGAGAAAACAAGATTTTATGACAAATAAGATTTTATGACATTTAGATATCAGAGCTAAGAAAATGGTTTACAGATTTAATATTATGCTGGAAATCATTGGGAAAAAAATCACTACAAATTAAAGGTTGTTGTAGAGTGAACTTTGTAGGAATGCATAAATTCTACTAAGGAACAGATACTAAAACATATAAATCCTCAATATAGATTATAAAATAAACAAACTATATAATATTGTGTTCTATGTGTTTAACAATAGGGAATAAAAATGAAAGGTTAAGAATAAAAGAATAATTTCTTTTTATTTATTTTTACTCAAAACCCGGAAATATAATATTTAAAGCCTAGAGTTTAGCCTTTACCTCCTACAGCATAAAGACATGTGGAGGATCATTTTAGCTTAGATACAAACAACCAACTAATACAATTATTACATATAATCGGTAATAAAAATGATTTTGAGGACATAATTTCCTCAGCTTCAAAGAGAACACTAATATTCTCAATAAATAAAGACTGTCTCCACACATATCCTAATTACAAAAAAAAAAAAATGTATTTTTGAACAAAAACCCAAGTGCATTCCTGGTAAAAACTAGAATTCAGCAATCATAACATGCTGGGTCACTCAATGATCTTTTTCACTTATTTATTTTTTAATTGACATGTATTAATTATACATATTTATGGGGTACAGAGTTATATTTTGATATATGCATACATGTGGTGATGATCAAGTCAGGGTAATTAGCATATTCATTATAACCAAAGCTTATCATTTCTTTGTGATGAGAGCATTTGAGCTCCCCTCATCTAGTCAATTGAAAGCATACAATAAATCACTGTTAATTACAGATGCCTAGCACTACTATAGACCACTGGAATTCATTTGTCCAATCTACCTGTGATTTTGTAGCTGTTAACCAACCTCTCCCATGTCACCCAGCACGTAATAACTACAATTCTATTCTCTACTAGTATAATCTCAACTTTTTCACCGCTTTTTTTTTTTTTTTTTACCACCCACATATGAGTGAGAACATGTGGAATTATCTTTCTGTGTCTGACTTATTTCACTTACAATGTCTTCCAGTCTCATCCGTGTTGCTGCAACTGACAGAATTACATTCTTATTTTTTTTTTAGAGCCAAATAGTATTCCATTATGTATATATACCACTTTTTCTTTATCCATTCATCTGTCAATGGACACCTACGTGGATTCCATATATTGACTATTGTGGATAGTGCTGCAACAAACATGGAGGTTACAGATATCTTTTCCCTATGCTAATTTTCTTTCCTTTGGATAAATACCCAGTAGTGGGATTGCTAGGTATTTATCCACATGACAGTTCTACTTTCAGTTTCTTGAGGAACTGAAACAATGTTTTCCATTATGGCTGTACTAATTTCCAGTCCCACCAACAGTGTATAAGAGTTCCTTTTCCCACATCTTCACCAACATTTGGTATTTTCTGTATTTTTGATAATAGCTATTTTAACTGGGGGGAGATGATATCTCATTGTGGTTTTGATTTGTGTTTCCCTGATGATCAGTGATGTTGAGCATTTTTGCTCATACCTCTTGGCCATTCGTTATGTCTTCTTTTGAGAAATGTCTATTCAGGTCATTTGCCTATTTTTAAAAGATTGTTTATTTTTTTAGCTGTTAAGTTCCTTGTATATTCTGGCTATTGACCCTTTGTTAGATAATAGTTTGTGGGAATTTTCTCTCATTCTGCTTGTTGCATCTTTGCTCTGTTGATTGTTTTCTTTTGCTGTGCAGAAGTTTTTTTAGTTTGATGGAAACCCATATGTCTATTTTCACTTTTGTTCCCCTGGCTTTGGGAGTCTCCTCATGTAATTTTTGCCCAGACCAATGTACTGGAATGTTTCCCCTATGTTTTCTTCTAGTAGTTTTACAGTTTCAGGTCTTACACTTAAGTCTTTAATCCATGTTGAGCTGATTTCGATATAAGGTGACAGATAAGGGTCTAGTCTCTTTCTTCTGCATTTAGATATCCAGTTTTCCCGGCACCACTTATTAAAGAGGCAATCCTTTCCCCAATGTATGTTCTTGAAGACTCTGTCAAAAATCAGTTGGCTGTAGATACGGGGATTTATTTCTGGGTTATCTATTCTGTTTCACTGGTCCATGTGTCTGTTTTTATGCCAGTACCATGCTGTTTTGATTACTATAGCTTTGAAGTGTATTTTGAAGTCAGGTAATGTTACACCTCCAGTTTTGTTATTTTGCACAGGATTGCTTTGGCTCTCCAGGATCTTTTGTGGTTCCATATAAATTTTAAGATTGTTTTCCTATTCTGCGAAAAATTCCATTTTTATTTTTTATTTATTTATTTATTTTTAAAAGATGACCAGTAAGGGGATCTTAACCCTTGACTTGGTGGGGTCATCCCTATATGGGATCCGAACCCAGGGCCTTGGTGTTATCAGCACCACACTCTCCCGAGTGAGCCACAGGCTGGCCCCCCAAAATTCCATTTTTTAAAATTTGTTGAGACTTGATTTATGGCCTGACATGTGGTTTATCCTGGAGAATGTTACATGTGCTGATAAGAAGAATGCATATTCTGCAGTTGTTGGATGAAATGTTTGGTAAATGTCTATTATGTCCATTTGGTCTATAGTGCACTTTACACCCAATGTTTCTGTGTTTTATTTTCTGTATAGATGATCTGTCTAAGCAGAAGAGGGGTGTTAAAGCCCCCACCTATTACTGTATTACAGTCTATCCCTTCAGGTCCATTAATATTTGCTTTATATATCTGGGTGCTCTGATATTGAGTACACATATATTTACAACTGTTATACCTTCTTGTTGACTTAATTTCTTTCTCATATAATGCCCTTCTTTGTCTCTTTTTATAGTTTTTGATTTAAAGTCTATTTTGTACAATATAAGTATAGCTACTACTGCTAGTTTTTAGTTTCCATTTGCATAGAATATCTTTTTCTGTCCCGTAATGTTTAGTCTATGTGTGCCTTTACAAATAAAGTGAGTTTCCTAATGGCAAGATATAGTCGGATCTTGTTTTGTAATCCATTCACCCAGTCTATATCTTTTAAATTGGGAATTGAATCCATTTGCATTCAAGGTTGTTACTGAAAGGGATAGACTTACTTATTAGATTTTGTTCATTGTATTATGTTTGTTTTGTATGTCCTTTATTTCTTTCCTTCTCTTTTATTGTTTGTCTTTACTGTTTGGTGGTTTTCTGTAGCAATAAGACACAATTTTGTTCTTTTTCTCCTTCGCATATCTGCTCTACCAGTGAGTTTTATTCTTTCACATGTTTTCATGATGACAGTTATTCTTTTAATGCCAGATGTAGCACTCCCTTAAGAATTTCCAATAGGGCCAGTCTAGTAGTGATGAACCTCCTGAGCTTTTGTTTGTCTAGGAAAGACAATATTTCTTTTTCATTTCTAAAGGATAGCTTTTCTGGGTAAAGTATTTTTGGCTAGCAGTTTTTCTCTTTCAGCACTTTGAATATATCATCCCATTCTCCCCTGGCCAGTAATGTTTCTGGTGAGAAACGTGATATTAGTCTCATGACGATTCTCTCATAAGTGACTTGACACTTTTCTATTGCTGTGTTTAGAATTCCCTCTGTTACTGACTTTTCAGTTTCACTACAATGTGCCTCGAAGAACTTTTTGGATTAAATCTGTTTGGGATCTTTGAGCTTCTTGGATCTGGAAGTCTAAGTTTCCAGCTATTATTTCATTAAATGAATTTCAATGCCTTTCTGTGCTCTTTTCTATCTGGAACACCCATAATAAGAATGTATGCTTAAAGCTGCCCCATTAATTAAATTGCCTTTCTTCTCTTTTAAATGTTTTTCAATCCTTATTTCTTTATTCTTTTTTTTTTTTTTTTTAGTCCAATTGGGTTATTTCAAGAGATGTTCCTTCAAGTTCAGAAATTCTTTCTTTTATTTGATCTAGCTTCTTTCTTAAGCTCTCAGTTGTATTTTTTATATCATTTAATGAATTCTTCAGTTCCAAAATTTCTCCCTGTTTATTTTTCATGATACTTTTCTCATTCTTGAACTTCTCTTTCAGATAATAAACCAGTTTTCTGATTTAGTCAAATTGTCTATCCATATTCTCTTCATTTCACTGAGTTTCCTTAAAATTATTATGTTTAATTTCTTTTCAGGCATCTTATAGATTTCCTTTTCTTTGGGGTCAGGTACTGGAGCATTATTCTATTCCTTTTGGGCTGTCATGTTTCCTTCTTTTTTTCATGTTTCTTGTATCCCTATGTTGATGCCTGGGCATCTAGTGAAACAGTCACTTCTAATTTTCTGGAGTAGCTTTTGAAGGAAGAGATTCTTTCCTAAATACGTGTTCTACAGTTTTGGTTAGATAGGGTATTTTAGGTTTGGTTCTGGATGAGTGCAGTAGTGTAGTCTCTGTGTGATTTGATCAACTTTATTCAACATTGAAGTTGTCTGCGAGTACCACCACAGCCTAGGCTCAGGGGCACTTAGCATCTCCTTGGTGGAGTGATGACACTGGGTGACATTGCTAGGGCTACAGGAGGGACCTAGAGCCTCTGGGAGACATGCTGGTGTTCTCAATGACTTCTCAGCTGAAGTGAGAAACCCTGGATGGGGTCACTGGGGTCACAGTCAGGACTCCAGGGTTTCAGGAGTGGTAATGTGGCAATTAGCTTTTCCTCTGCTAAAGTGGGCAGAGTTGCCAGGAAAATGAATGGGACCACAGGGCCCTGGGAGAAGTACTGGTGCACTGTATAGCTTCTCAAGTAGAATGGCCAGCCCTGGTGGGAGGTCACTGGGGCTGTGGTTGACACTGCAAACTCCCAGGCATTGGGGTATACTGCAGCTCCTCAGCTGGAATAGGCAACACTGGGTGGAGTCACTGGGGCCCTGAGAGAGATTTTGGGCCTCTGAGAGAGGCACTGGGGTGCTCTGGAGCTCCTCAGCTGGAGTGGGTGACCCCGGAAAAGCTGACTGGGGCCATGGCTGAAAACCTGTGTCCCCAAGAAAGGTGCCGTTGCACTCTGCAGCTCCTCAGCTGAAATTAGTGACCCTGGGCAGGGTTGCTGGGGCCATGGTCAGGATTCCAGAGATGCTGGGGTACTTTGAAGCTCTACAGCTGAAGTAGGCATCTGAGTTGGGTTGCAGGGGTTGTGGGTAAGACCTTATGCCACCAAGAGAGGTGCTAGAGCACTTGTACCTGCTCAGCTGGTGTGAGTGACTCTCAGCAAGATTCTTGGTGCTGTGAATGTTACCCTGCACCCAATGCCCTTAATATTTTCTTCTTTATATGTGGTTTCAGCCATCCCAGAATTAACTTAGGAAATAACTACAAATGCAAGTTAATACAAACAACTTCAAAAAAGTCTGATTACAAAGAACTTACTGAAGAAGTGATTGTGGAAGATTTTTTTTTCGGAGAACACTGTAAACACAAATGCACACCACAAAGAATAGAATTGAGCATTGACTTCTCCATTTCATGATCATTTATATTTTTTGAATGACTGGATTTGCTATCTATTTTACTTATAAAGCAATGATAACAAAAAAGACACTTGGAAAATCATGGATGTGGGTTTTTTCCCCCAACACTTTCCCTTTGTATCTACACTCATCCCCTTTCCTCATTTCTTTCCTCAAAAAGCAGCATGTAAAAACCACTTCAATTACAAACTAGTCTTTTAGGTAGCTCAGTCCACCCCAGCCCCCAAGCTCCATTCATACACCAACATCCCCACAGGCTTTACACCACACACCCTCAACTTCATACTTGTTTAGTTCTTTTATCACCCTTAACATGACTATAGTTTTCATTATTTTCCTTTTATGACACTAAACTGATATTTTTCAAGAATGAAACCTTCTGGTAAACTACAAATCATCATTAAAGTATTCAATGAGACATTCCAAGAACAGTTCAAATTTAAAATAATGTATTTTACAAGGTTACTAGAAAACTAAAGTTTAAAGATCAGAAGAGCACATTACATTTCAAGAAAAGAAGGCACCCAGCTTCAACATGTCCACCAATTTCTATTTGAACAGGTTACAGCCATAAACTAAACTCTAAAAGCTGCCTTAGGCAGAATATAATGATGTCAAACTGCATTATATTCTGAAAACACACTGTCTCAGCCCATTCAATTGCTGTAATGGAAATCCACAGATCAGGTAATTTATAAAGAAAAAAAATTATTTCGCACAGTTCTGAAGGCTGGGAAGTCCAAGGTTGAGGGGCTGCATCTGTTGAGGGCCTTCTTACTGCCTCTTAACATGACAGAGGACATCACATGGCAAGAGGACCACAGCACATCAGTTCAGGTCTCTCTTCCTCTTCTTAAAAAGCCACCAGTCCTATGATGGGGGCTCCACTGGGATGACTTTATCTAACACTAATTACTTCCCTAAGGTCTCACCTACAATTATCATCAACATATGAATTTGGGGATTAAGTTTCCAAAGTATGAAATTTGAAGGACACACATAAACCACAGCAGACACTACCTTTGAGAAGTAAAAGTAAAACTTACATACCTTTTATATAATTAAAAAAATTTTTTAATATAATTTTAAAATAATTTTTATTCAACCTTTCAATTTCTCGTTTTAAAGCCATCCCTTATACTAACTATTCTGTAATCACAATATTCATATAAGATGAATCAATATCATTGTATTATTATTATTAGACATAAACTAAAACAGAAATGCATGAATGGTCTGTCTCCAAAATAATTCTTACACTAGGATTCCTAGACTAACATATTATTAAGACCTATGAAAATTTTGGTATCACATTCTTATCATGAATATGTGACTCTGAATGTTTAATCAGCTTACCTACATAAGATCAAAATCAGCATTTTTGAATGATATGTTTTTATAATTTTGTCTAGCTTCCAAAAGAAAAGCAAATAATTAACTGTGTTACACTATGATACATTCCATAAATATCTATGTTCTGACTATATCAAACAAAAGTCACCTTGAAATATAGTGGGAGAAGCCGAGCCCGTGGCGCACTTGGTAGAGTGCTGCGCTGGGAGCGCGGCGACGCTCCCGCCGCGGGTTCGGATCCTATATAGGACTGACCGGTGCACGAGTGCCGGCGACAAAAAAAAAAAAAAAGAAATATAGTGGGAGAAGACTTCTGAATTAGTAGAGAAGTCAATACAATACATATTTTCTAAGTAAGTTTTAAAGTCTTGATATATGGTAGCACTAAATTGATTTTCCACTATTTGATAACAATGAAACAGGAACATGTTTCCATGTTAGAAAATTAAGGCATAAAAATCATAAGAACTCCTTCGTATTTAAGAAAAGAAGGTTATCTTGCTCTAACATGCCCACCGTATTTCCCAAGTAACCTAGTCTTATTTTATAAGAGTTATGAGTATAGCTTTGACGAAGTAAAATAAAGTAGTGGGAAAGATGAAATTTGGAGTCAGACCTGAGTTAAAACCTCAGGTGTTTCAGCTATTTAGCTGTATGAATTTGGGTAAGTTACTTTAACTTATTCAGTGTCAGGTGATAGATGTTTAAAATGTGGATAGTCGTACCACATTTACTTTCATAAAGTCATGAATATTAAATGAAATAATATGTGAGACACAAAATAAAGGGCAGTATCAAAACTAAAGATCTATAGTAACTACTCTAATGCTTGTTATAATTATGGCTTTTTTGATGTTATTAAATTATGAATACTAAATAGATAGTGATAAGCTCTAAAATGGGCATAACAACAATATCTACCTCATAGGGGAGAAGATACAAATTACATGAGATAAACACATAAAGCACCAACTTGGTGTCTGAATAAAGGTTAACTATTACTACTCACATTACTCCTGTTCTTCAGATACCTGGACTTGATGTACTCTAAGAATCCATCAATCAAGTCCATTTTGGGGAAAGGGTGAGCACCAAATTGGCTTAGCCTAGGTTTCATCTACTAAATAAAGGGATAGCCTTGGAAGGGAGTATGGAGATCTGAGTTTTAAGCTTGACTCTACTACAAACTAGAGCTATGATTTGGCCAAATTCATGTTATCAACACAATGCTCTAATTTACATGGCTGTTCCTGGTAATATGATTTATTGCTCTAACCAAAGAATCAACATTACTGGCTACTTAGTAATGGCTGTTTATTGCTTATTTTCACTTTAGAAATGGTTGTCCTAGAACTTATTGAAAGGGATCCTATCTATAATACTAAGTGTAGTAGAAGTTTAATGTTTCACAGAACACATCCAAACTACTGGGCAAATATATATTTATACACACACACACACACACCAGTGTGTGTAGATATATATACACACACACTATATATATACACATACACATATATATATATAAAGTCAGAGAGTACTTAGCATAGTATGAGTGGAACATGAAGCACTCTTATTTTGTCAGAATTAGACTTATTTCCTCAAAATATAGACAAACGTAAAAAGATAAAAAATATTTTTAAAAGATCTCAGAATATTTAGGATGTTAAAAAAGTCATAGTAGTCATATAGATACTTATTTTAACACAAAGCAGATTGATATCACTCTTTCTGGTATAGTATTTGAAATCAGATTTTTAAAGAAAACTAAATGTTTGCTAAGATCAACATCTATATCTCAAAGTCTTACATATACCAGCTTCCCTTTATTCAGTTGTGGCTTTAGTCTAAAAAAAAAATTAGGTTGGGCCTAATGTAAATCAAGCAGTGAACATAAAAGAATTGTGCGTTCTGTCTTTTCAATTTTTCTATTACTGAGTTAGGTTAGAATTCTAATGTTTTTCTCAAATGGATATGACTGTCTTCTTAGCTTATTAGAAACATGTACATACTACTCTGGAAAAAGTGCCAAGCCTTAATAAGAAACTGCAGAGTAAATATATAGCTGCATATCTCTATTAATAAAATACTGAAAATTCACATGTAGCATAAGTAATTTGAGACTGTCTTAAATTTTTACTTCAAATTCTGTTCACATGAAATTCTGCTCAAAATTTAAATTTTGTTTAACTTCTTCACTAAGGAATAAGCATCTACCAAAATAATAATAATACTACAGTCATACATAACAATAATAAAAATGACTTACTGAGTAACTGTTATGTACTAAGCACTTGCACACAATATTATCTCATTTAATGAAAACCTCAATGAAATAAAGTTTTACTATTATCTTTACTTGAAAGGAGGTTAAATAATTTGGTCAAATTCATACATGTAGTAAAATAACAGAACAAGAATTCAAACTCACATCTGTCTTATTCTAAAAACCATAGTATCTACTGGTTCTCAAATCTGGCTGAGTCTTCTAAAAAACACAAATTCCTAGGTCGGACCCCATCCAAGATTCTGATCCAGTAAATTTGGAGCAGAGCCAGGAAATCCTTGGTTTTTTCATGTGGTGATTCTGATGTACAGCCAGATTTGTGAAGTACTGCTCTAGGTTACTCTGCTTTCTTACCCCCTTAAATTGTGTACAACATAAAACTAAATAAATCTGAAAAACCCAGCTCAGGTTTCTAGAGTTTTCTCCCCCATTCCCTTCTCCCTCACAAATCAGCTTCCATTAACAAAGGCATTTCTTTTATCACATGAAATTTGGCTTAAAGTGGCCTTTGATGGAAATAACTGATCAGGAAGTGAAGTCAATAAAAAAATAAACTGAAAATTAACTATCTTTTAATTGAACAAAACCCATCTGGTCTTAGAGAATACTTTTCATTCTTTTGTCACTGAAGAAGGAAATAAAGAGAATTATTAAGGGAAAAGAACAAACATTTGTGGAGAATTTCTTTAATAACAAACTAAGAAGGAAGGAAAGCCAACAGTTTTATACTCTAAATATAAAAATGTACAGTTTAGAGGTAGATGGGAACATCTATATCTAGGGAGACTAAAGTCCTAGAGTAAGTCGGCAAATGTTTGAGTGCCTTCTATGTGCAAGACACTATGTTAAGAGCTCGGTTATCTATATTTTAGAAAGCACGTGACACAACTGTGTTAGTAAGAAAGAAACAATACAATCAATACTGAGGTGTATGTAAGTTCTTCAGAAATGCTACTGCCATCTCAAATAACTAGCCACTGAGTGTCCACTATTTGCCAGGTGCTAGATACTGAGAAGAATTATTGGCCTTATTAGTTAGTGGTTTTAAATAAAAAATAGTTTTTTCCTATAATAAAATTTATAAAGGAAAATTCACAGTTATAAAAGCATATAACTTAAAAGAATTATTCCCAATGATAGTTTTATGTTTTGTGTTTATAACAGCATTTTCAGTATCTACATATCAATTAGAAAATAATTAAGCAATTTTAAGAGAGAAGCAGAATTCATGTTATTTCCTCAACTTGATGAAGAGGAAACAGAAACTTAAAGCAAGTTTCCAAGCTTGTCTGAGACAGCAGTCTAGTAAGTGGCAGATCAAGGACCGTAATTCAGACTTTCTGAAACTGAGTTCACATGCCATATGGCTTGAACCTAGATAATACTAATTTCAGTATTAACGAAATTTAACACAAATTATTTTCTGTAATAATTTAAGTGCATAGCTAAAATGAGAAAAAAAAAGCACAAATATGTAGATATTTCACATGATCTTCAAGCTGCAAGAGACTATTAAGTTGTCTTTGTAAAAAGGCCAGAGAAGCACAGGTCAATCATACAAACTGCCCTAAATCTCACTGAATATGGGGCAGAACTGGATCTAGAACCAAGGCTCCAAAGGAGCCAGTAGACCGAATTTGTTTCTGTAGGGCACTCAAGCTTAAAATGGTTTTCTCCATTTTAAAGGGTTGTGAAAAAGTAGAGGAGAAAGAGGGGAAACAAGATGTGGGGGAGAAGAGATTCCACAGAGACCATACATGGCCTACATAGCCTAAGATATTTACTATCTGGCCCTGTACAGAACAAGTTTGCTGACCCTTGTTTTAAAGAAAAACAGAGATACTGAGACTTAAGAACAAAAAGAATACCACCCACACACTCTTACTATATCAGGATTAAAAAAAATACAATTTTATTTATTTACTTATTTATTTTTCCTACTGACAAAACATTTTAATAAGTACAAACATTTTCACATTGGAAATAAAGACTTATATATGTAATCTGAATAAACCACAATTTTAAAGTTTAGTTAAAACTTTCTATAAAAGGGGTACTAAATACAATATCCTTTTCTCTTTCAAAACAGAAGAATGGTTTAGAGTAAACTAATTATTAATTTCAGGTTTTAAACACTTGTATTCTCAGGAATTTCTCTGATTGGAGAATCTTAGCAAGTGGAATTTACTACTGTCTACAATGTGCAAAAACATAAGAACCAGAAGAGAGAAGACTAGTATAAATGCCAAAAATAAGAATTAACTTTACCTAACAGATATGCAATTCTCTCCTCAAGAAACAAATCACACTCTGGTCCATGCTTACTAGAAACATTGGGAATTAGATGTCTGTAGCAACCCTAGATTACTTTCTATGATGGTGCCAACCACAGTTACTTTTCAAGCAAAATGAACTATATATGAACCTCTATGAATATGAAATTTGTCTGCTACTACCACAGATTAGTTCCAAAATATACCTGTAAAATAGCTAAATAAATTTATACTAAGTTCTTTATTAGCATTCCATTTCCTTTGAAATTACATGCTCAAAACACCTTATATGTCCTTTTTGAGAAAATTCCTCTGGAAAAAACACTATTTCATGTTAATGATTTTAACAGATGGTCCAACGCTATAAGCACTAATTCTCAGAGCAGGTACAAGAAGGTGACATTTATTATGTGTGTATGAATGTATGGCAAACTGTGTTGTTATATTTCTGATATTGAGATAATTACGAACGTCCCACTTAAAGTGTGTGTGAGTTGATGATTTGAGGAACAGCAAAAAAATAAAAAAAATTAAAAAAAAAAACATTCAGGAGAAAACCTTTCAGCTTTTATTATTATTATATTTGTTAAGAATGGAAACAAGACAAGGATGCCCACTCTTACCTCTCCTATTTAACACAGTATTGGAAGTACTAGCCAGAGCAACCAGGCAAGCGAAAGAAAGGGCGTCCGGACTGGAAAAACAGAAGTCAAATTGTCTTTGTTTGCAGATGGCATAATCCTATATATAGAAAAGCCTAAAGACTCTACAAAATACCTCTTAGAGTTGATAAATGCTTTTAGTAAACCTGCATGATAAAAAATCAACAAGCGAAAATCAGTAGTGTTTTAATATTCTAACAATCAACTAGCAGAAAAAGAAATCAAGAAAGCTCGCCCATTTCCAATATTCACCAAAAAATTAAATGCCTAGGAATAAAGTTAACCAAGGAGGTGAAAGATCTCTCCAACAAGAACTACAAATCACTGCTGAAAGAAATTAAAGAGTACACAAAAAGATGGAAAGACATTACAGATTATTGGATTGGAAGAATTAACATTGTGAAAATGTCCATACTACCCAAAGTGATTTACAGATTCAATGCAATCCTCATCAAAATACCAATAACATTCTTTGCAGAAATGGAAAAAATAATCCTAACATTCATATGGAAAAACAAAAGACCCTGAATAGCAAAAGGAATCCTAAGCAAAAAAATTAAAGCCAGAGGCATTACACTACCTGACTTCAAATTATACTACAAAGATACAGTAATCAAAACAGCATGGTACTGGCATAAAAACAGACACTCGGACAAATGAACAGAATAGACAAACCAGAAATTAACCCACAAACTTACAGCCAACTGATCTTTGACAAAGGCACCAAGAACATACACCGGGAAAAAGACTGCCTCTTCAATAAATGGTGCTGGGGAAACTGGACATACACATGTAGAAGAATGAAACTAGACCTGTACCTCTCACCATACAACAAAATCAACTCAAAATGGATTAAAGACTTAAATATAAGACTTGAAAGTATAAAACTCCTAAATGAAAACACTTCAGGAAGTAGGACTGGGCAAAGACTTTATGAATATGACCCCAAAAGCACAGGCAACAAAAGGAAAAATAAACAAAATGGGATTATACCAAACTAAAAAGTTCCTATACAACAAACAAAACAATTAACAGAGCAAAAAGACAACCTACAGAATGGGAGAAAATATTTTCAGACCATGCATATGACAAAGGATTAATATCCAGAATATACAAGGAACACAAACAAGTTAACAGTAAAAAAAACAAATAACCCATTTAAAAAATGGATAAAGGAGCTGAACAGGCATTTCTCAAAAGCAGATATACAAATGGCAAACAGACACATTAAAAAAATGTTCAGTATCTCTCAGCATCAGGGAAATGCAAATCAAAACCACACTGAGATATCAAGTCACCCCAGTCAGACTGGCTATTATAAAAAAGACAGAGAAAGAGGAACCCTCCTACACTGTTGGTGAGACTTTAATTAGTGCAGCCATTATGGAAAGCGGTATGGAGGTTCCTGAAACAACTACAGATAGAACTGCCATATTATCCAGCAATTCCACTGCTGGATGTATACCTAAAGGAATAAAAATTGTCACGTTGAAGGGATATCTGCACCCCCAAGTTTACTGCAGCTCTATTTACAAGAGCCAAGAATTGGAACCAACCTAAATACCCATCATCAGATGACTAGATAAGGAAAATGTGGTGTATATACACAATGGGATCCTACTCTGCCATTAAAAAGAATAAAATATTGACATTTCCAGCAACATAGATGAACTTAGAGAAAATCATGTTTAATGAAATAAGCCAAGCACAGAAAGAGAAATACCACATGTCATCCTCATAAGTGGGAGTTAAAAAACAAACAAATAAATACAAAGAAAGTAAGAAAAATACAACAATCACAATAATACAATGAACTTTCAAAAGGAGAGAAGAGAACTGAGGTTACCAGAGGTGGAAAAGGGGGAGGGGGTGGGTGGGTAAGGGAGGAACTGGTAAAGGGACACAAAAAACGATTACATTGTATGATGTTGAGTATATTAATTATCCTGATTTGACCATCACGTATTGCTCAGGTAATGATATTCAACTCTGTACCTCACAAATATGCACAATCAACTGTGCTACAATAAAAAAAAAAAAAAAGGGAATCATTACACATCACACATGTTCTAAGTTAAAAAAAATAAATTACTAACATAAAAGAAACAAACAAACAAACAGAAACAAACAAAAACCCATTCAGTTTCAAAGCCACTTCAAAAAGTTCGTGGAAAAGTAGAATTAAAAGATAGCACAACTATTTCCATGAAAATTTTGAAGTAATCTTGTATTTAGCCGATGAAGCAACCTGTCTGTTATCCTACTCCTACTTCCAGATTACTAGCATCTGAAGAAAAAACTGCCTAAGATCCTTGTCAAGTTAGGTACACTGGCTTGAAAAAAAGTTCCTCAAAAGGTATTTGTTCCTTTTGGTTTCTTACTGTGCTTTATAACCCTGGGCCCAAGGATGTATGTGATGTAGGAAACATATATGATATGTCTAGGAAAGGAAAATTGGTGTGAGTTTGCGTATTATATTATAAACTAAAATTATATCACTGTACATTAGCTTCCTCTATTTCATAAGCTCAAAGACAAATCAACACCCTTCTACTCATCTTCAGTGTAAATGAACTTCAGAATCTGGAATGGACCATATGGAGCTATAGGAAGCCTATCTGCAGGTACTAATGAACGCATATGGGCATGTGGAATTAAACACTATTTTGCATGCTTGCGGCAATATTATTTTTCTAATATTCTTTACTGAAGACATATGTCAACCATGTTATGAATTTAAAAGGGTTGTAAGATATTTTTAATATTGTTTTATGGGAAAATATGGAATTTGGACAATTTATAAACAACTCAATTTTTTTTTTTTTTTGTCTTTTTCGTGACCGGCACTCAGCCAGTGAGTGCACCGGCCATTCCTATATAGGATCTGAACCCGCGGCGGGAGCGTTGCTGCGCTCCCAGTGCTGCACTCTCCCGAGTGCGCCACGGGCTCGGCCCTAAACAACTCAATTTTGAGAACACAGTTCCTTCTTAATCCTATCTACATTTAAAAAACCCTGGGGCTTGGAAACAAGATGGCAGAATAGATGGTCCCCAGCGTCACTCTCCCACAATCAACCAATTTACAACTATTAAAAAAGCAACAACTGCCACGCTGGGGCTGCTAGAGCTCAAGGGAAGAGGAGGAGAGACCTACAGAGTTCACGAAGGTGAGAGAAGCTGAGATGAGAGAAAGGGACCACTCCAACAATCTGGAGCCCCAGCCATTTCAAGTCTGGCCCTGGTGAGTACATGGAGCAAGAACTGGCAAAAACCACAGTTATTGCCTTTTGTGTGAAGTTGCTTGGAGACGGCAAGAGAGGAGATGGCCTTGGTGGACCCCAGGCCAGCAAGAACACTGATAGGGTTCCCATGGACCCATGTAGGAGCAAGGGACCACAGACAACTGAAAAAAGGAGCCCCTCTGAGGCCAAAGTGTCATTGCAAGGGACCAGCACATGGCCCGTCCTGTGGGAAGTGTTTAGAGTGAGGTGAGGGCAGTCGGGCAGACAGACCCACCGGAGGAACACTGGGGCACCGCATGGACAGCTGGTCTGCCCTTCAATCAGCACAGGACCACTCAGTGGAGACTAGTCAGGAATATAGAACTGCAGGGAGTACAATTTGCTGAAAAGATTCAGTCCCAGACCAGAGTTTCCAAATAATCCAAGTGTATCCTACCTCAAAAGACCCGGAAGTACTTAATAGGTCTACAACTAAAATCTAAGCTGCACAAAAGGCCTTCCCCAGAGAATCAGCAGCAAAGCAGCAATTTAGCTCAACCACAGGGCTCAAGTGCTGGTTCCCACAGGAAGTTCCCCAGTTTAGAAGTAAGCAAAGAACAACAAATTAGTGCAGTAGCAGAGTTTATAATAATCTAATTATATAGATCATTAATCCAACTAATAATCTATCCAACACAGAACTGAAAAAAAACACAAAACACCCACAGATCAGAGACCAACTTCTGATAATTAGTAAAGGTCTAACACCACCAAAGAACACCTATAAAACCTGAAAAAGCCCAAAGGCCCCAGGCACCCAAGCCCGGGTGAGGGGAGCCCAAGAGCCTCAGTCATGCCCCACCCCAATGTCCGCATCCATCCCAGCTATGACCAAGAAGCTGCCAGAAGCCCCGAGGCTTCTGAGCCAAGGTGGTGGCACGAGGGCCTCAGCCATGTCCCCTGACATCCACATCCAGCCCAGTGATGAGCAAACCACCACCAGAAGTCCCTGGGATCCCAAACTGAGGAGGAGAGGGCCAATGACCTTAGCCAGACCCCCCCCCCCCAACATCTGCATCCAGCACAGCAACCAGTGCACCACTGCTGGAAGCTCCCCATGCCTCTGAGCCAGGGTGGGGGATGCCAAAGGCCTCAGCCATGCCCCCCATCTCCACATCCAGCCCAGTGAGGATAGCACACTGACCAAACCCTCTGAGCCCCTGTGTTAGGGTGGGAGGGCCAAGGGCCCCAGCCAGACCCCCACCTATGTCCGCATTCAGCCCAGCGAGAAAGAACCTATTGCTGGAAGCCCCCGGGGCCTAGAGCTGAGTAGGGGGGTTGAGGACCTCAGCCACGACCCGATATTCACATCCAGCCCAGCAACAATTCAGCCGCTACCAGAAACCCCCTAGACTCTTGAGCCAGAGTAGGGGTAGCTCATGAGTCTCAGCCATGCCCCCCACTCCCTGCAACCAGGCTAGCAAATGAGCTGGGTGTTGGCTAGTACCCACCCCCCACCTCCACCTCCGTGTCCTACCCCTCCTACTGCTCCGCAACAACATCTTTTAATGTAAAATAATAAATAAATAAATAAATCTGTGGAATTTGCTTCATATATTTAAAGATGAAACATACAGAAATTTTTAAGAGATCAAACCCAGAAATCTGAATGAATAAGTTCTTTCAGAAATAATATGATTTCTCTCAAGAAAACAGAGGTCTTATATATACAGAGATTTCATACTTTATGTTTTAATAAGCACAATTCCAGAGTAATTCACCAACTGGAGGTACTATTCAAGAATGTGAATGAAGACATGTTTGTTTCTTAAATAAAAATACATTATAGTTACTAATAGACATAGAAGACTGGGGATTTGCTATGGATTTATAGAGGTGGTAGAATAAAGAGCAATTATACTTAAACGTTAATGTCAGGGTTTTTATTGCTTATAGAAAAAGTTCTATATTTGCTCCTAAAATACCAATGAAAGTTCAAGTAATTATAGAGATGATTAAACAGGATTTGATGACATAAAACTAACATAGCATAGTTTTGCCTCTTCCTTACTATAATATGATACAAACTAAGAGAATGAATGTTTAAGAAATAACACCAAGACCCCCACTCCAGAACACAGCCAGTGAAGAAAAAGAACTAACAGTAGGACACAACAGGAAGGTAGCCCCCCTTCATAAGTGCATTAGCTGATTTTGATAACACGCTTGGGAGGCCATGGGGCTCAATGCAGTTGAAATGCTGGGAAGGGCGAAGTTAAGCACAGTGAGGACCACAGGAGACAAAGACCTTCATGTTCACTTTGTAAGAGCTGAGCAGAAAAGTGTAAAAATCAAAAATTTTTTTCTTTCCCAAATTAAAGAATATTTATAAATACTGCCTCTAAATACACATTAGGAAAGCTGAAATGAATTCACTCTTTTAAAGAATCACTGACAAGTGCACTGGGGTAAAGGATAAGGAAGTCTATTTACTCGTAAAAAAAACAAGCTCTTTTCTAGAGTTAAAAAATAAATGATGACATAATAACATGATTACAGGCATCATTTTTAAGGTTCATAAAGAAATCTTTTACCTAAGATGTAACAAACTAAAACTAGGTTTCCCTGAAGCTAATATGAGCTTTTTTTTTAACTTCCAAAGCATTTGGGTACGCTTAAAGATAAATCAAGCTCCCACATGAAATATTAATGCTCTCATTTTATGCTGGTGGGCTCGTTTTATTTCAACAAGCATCAACATGCTATCATTAAGTAGCTCATTCCTGCTAGGGGAAATGAAGAGATTTAGGAAAAGCTTACAGAAGGTGTTTTTTCTCCCCTACCTCCCACAAGGCAAGGGCAATAAATGCAAATAAGATGCTGGGCTACAGTCTCCTTTCTCCACCCCCACCCCACACTTCCTTTCCCTTACTACTTTTCTGCTGATGTGTAGACTGGTTTTTGGACCTCAGCCACTGAGAACTTAATTATCATAATCCTCAATCTATAGCACTCCATCACATTGGTCCACACTTGGCTCTTCTCATATTTAATATTTCCTTTCACTCCCAGTACTGGCTACTGGCCCCTTAAGTAAGGACACTTAAGTTGTCCTCAACTCTACACTACCAGAAAAAATTTTGTGATAAACATCCTGGAACACACCATAATAAAAAGCCGACCGGTGTTTCTTTAGAATGTATACACAGAAATGGGACTCCTGAGTGAGTACCTATATACTTATTTACTTTTACAAAGAACTGGGACATTGGTCTTTAGACCAGCTGTGTTAATCTACATTTCCACCAGCAGTACATGAGTATCCTCATTACCCCAAATCCTTATCTTTGTTTTGATTTACCAACTGACTTTTCGAAAATTTCTTCCCAAATACATGGCTATGAAGTGGTTATATTACTGTTGTTTTAATTAGCATTTCTCTAATTACTCATAAGACTGAACATCTCTCTTCATACACATGGATATTCAAGAGTCTCCCTCCATTAATTGTCTAATAATAACCTTTCCTTTTATATATATACTGGTTTCCTCTTCTTATTCTACTTGATTTGCAAGCATTTCTCATATGGTCTGCATATTTATTTACCTCCTTTCAGCTTTGGATATTGGAGATGTTTTCTTCCAATCTGTCACTTTTCTGTTAATATTGTTTGTCCTATAATCACAACAGAAATCCTTAGTTTTGACATTGTAATGCTAACAACTTTCTCCGGACAGTTTGTGCTTCTGGGGTAGGGTTTAAGAAGTTCTTCCTCATACTAAGATCAGAATGATATTCTCTTACTTTTTCTATTAGCTCTATGGTTTTACCTGTCACTTCTAGGTCTTTGTTCTCTCTAGAGGTCACATGGTACATGACGTAAGGTAGGGATCCAACTTTATATTTTTAATTTTGTAAACCAGTTTTTCCAAGAACCTACTAGGCAGATTAGTAGAAACGTTCTTCTTCACCATGGTTGTTTTTGATCTGTCTCTTTTGTTTCATCAGTCTGAACATCTGTTTCTGTACCACTACCTTACTGCGCTAATACGGATTAAAATCTGGTCAAAAAATCATTCCTTTGCCTGATACATTTCAAAACAAACTTAGCTATTTGTACAACTTTCTTCTTCATCAGAATCAGTTTATTGAGTTCCTCAAAATATCCTACTATAATTTTAGTTGAAATTGCATTTGGCAAGAATTGACATGTTTATGTTTTTATGTGCCCCACCAATGAATGTATCATAGCTTTTTATTTATCCAAGTCTCCATTTATGTCCTTTAGTAAAGGTTTGTAATTTTTTACATGAAGTTACTATGATTTTTGTTCTGTTAATGTCTAAACGCATTATAGTGTTTGTAACTATTGTGAATTTTGAAATGTTACTGCAAAATGTGGAAAAAATATGTTGATTTTTGAAAGTAAATAGCTTGCTTTTGCTAGTTCTAATAGTTTTCCCATGTAGACAATATACAGACTTGAAATAAGAACTATTTTATCTGTTGTATTTTCTCATTTCCCCCTTGCTGTCTCCCAATCTTTATTTCACTTTTTTTTTTTCCCTTATTGGATTAGCCAGATCTATGTCAATAATATCACTATCAACAGGGATATTTGTCTTGCTTTGTCTAAAGTTTGTCTAAAGTTTTAGCATTGGTGTTTGCTGTAGGTGTTTTTATATATAACCCTTATCAAGTTTGTAAAACTTCCTTCTATTTCTAGTTTTCTAGACTTTTAATCATACATAGGAGTTAAATTTTATCAAATGTTTTTAAGCATTCTTTTAGATAATTACATGATTTTTTGCCTATTATATATTTTCATCATTAATATAGTGAATTTTGTTAACTTTTTTTTATGTTAAACCACCCTTGCCTTCCAGAGATAAATATTTCATTTAAAAGAATCTTTAATGTCAGATTTAGTTAGCTAATAATTCATTTAGAATTTCCACACTTGTGATCATGAGATGGACCTATATCATTTTTTGGAATTAAGGCTGTATAGCCTTACGAAATTAGGCAAACAGCCCCCATCCCCTGCCCCTGGCCTTTTTTTATTTTTGGAACATCCATATAAGGCAGGAGCTATACCCCCTGAAAATCTGGTAGAAATATCCGTAAAACCTAATAGGCTTGGGAAGGTATGTTTGTTTATTCAGGTGTCTGTGTGACGTTTTGGGGGAGGGCTTTGATTACCACTTCTATTTTTTTGACAAATTTTAATCTATTTAAGTTTTCTGCTTTTTTACATATTTACTTTGTGTTTTCAGCCCAGTGGTTTCATAAAACGAAATTAATCACGAAGAGGTTTTTGACAACCAAAGTTCTTCTGAAATGATTTCTAAGGAATGAGCTGTCTAGCAAAAAAGTTCTGTTCCTAGTCTCTAGACAAAATGATCTGTTCCTATATAGAGAGCAGCTTCAGTATTTTGGACAAACAAGACAACATCCTAATGGGAAAAACTGAGAAATTATACTTTAAAAATAGGAAGCAGTGCATTTCTGGAGTAAGATTCTTAAGTAACAGTGAACTGAACAACAACAACAAAAAAAACAGTTTTCTGAAGTCCCATTAAGTAGGTAAGAAATGTTTTGCCTCTGAACCTGGTTCCTAAATCTATTTCCTTTTGATAGTCTAAGTCAATGCTCTTCTTTGCCTATAGATTATAGGAAGATAGAGAAATTGGTTTAGATGCAGATTAAAGAGGGAACATTTCTCTAAGGATATGAAAAATTATTAGAAATACACTTCAAAGCTAGGCAGCTAATTTATCATACAAAGATAACTAAATTGACAGAATGGAACTCTTTCTCATGGTCTCAACAATTAAATTATTTAAGGTATGCTGCCTCATAAGGACATAACAGGAACAGAATTTTTATAAACTGTTAGGATGAATGTTGATGTGCTTCTTACTTTGTTTATCAATGAATCCAGGCCAAAAGGCACTAATTAGAGTAGTTCTGCTACACAATGTTTATATACTTATTACACCATTTCCTAAACCAAATATTCCAAGAAGTACTAAGAATGCAAGGCAAAAAGCCACTGGTTGCAGCATCAAGTATGCTGCTTTACAAACAAAAAGAACATACTCTGAAAGGAAGAAAATAATAGAAAAGTTAACACATACACAAAGTGTGGTGAACAGGAAAACTGTCTCTTCCTAAAGGCAAGCATGATTATATTAAAGAGCATAAGTTCTTAATTTTAGCTGTGTTGAGACTCTAAATTAAAGAGAAAATAAAAATTTAGAAGCAAAAATGTTATATGCAGTAAAGGCAAATATGTTACACACAGTCAAGGCATTTTATGAAGTGGGAGATAGTGCTCCCAGAGTACTTACTCCAGTCTACAATTTTATTTCCCCTGTGTGTGATTATAAACAATGAATTTTAGAAGTAGAAAGAACTTTCTAATCTTTTCTTTTCTGTCCTCTCTCTCTGGGTGTATATGTTATGTTTCTGTGGTACTTATCCTCCTGCCTATTCTTCTTAGTTTGCCTCCTCTTTTCTTCCTTTCTTGTGCTTTAAATTTATCTATCCTTGTTTGTCTACTTGGCCATGTTGTAGAGCAAGTGTACATTTATAGTACTTTTATGCATTGTTAAAAAACCTACGTTGACGGGCTGGCATCGTGGCTCACTTGGGAGAGTGCGGCGCTGATGGCGCCAAGGCCGTGGGTTCGGATCCTATATACGGATGGCCGGTGCGCTCACTGGCTGAGTGTGGTGCAGACAACACCAAGCCAAGGGTTACGATCTCCTTACCGGTCCAAAAAAAAAAAAAAAACCTATCCTGACAAAAATATGATGATATTGAAAATAATTATAACAATAGGCTTACTATGTGCCATGTTGTTCTAAGCACTTTTATATGCATTAACTTCTTTAATTGTCACAAAAATCTATAAGATAGGCATCAATATTACTCACATGTTACAGATGTGGAAACTGAGATACAAAGAGGTTAAGTAACTTTCCTAAGGTCACACAGCTAACAGAGGGCAGAGATGGAATATTATCCTTGCCAGTATGGTTGAAACCATACTGGTTGCATTTAAAACAATAGCTAATATTCATGGAGTAATTATCAGGTATTATTTCTAATTATCCTACTCATTCCACAGCTATGATGCCATTTAATTCTCACAAGAACCCTGTTAAATAGGTGGGTTAATAACAGCAATTTAAGGATAAGGAAATTGAGGCAGAGTGAGATGTATAGGTCATATAACTAATAGTTTTCTTTTTAAATGAAAGAAAGTTTAGGAAAGGAAATGAATTTTGAAATAAAGAGAAAAATTATAAACTAAATTATTTTATACAAGACCATATTCTCTTGGTCAAGACTATGGAGAAAAACAAAAATCTCTGTTTCAAGCTAATAAACCGGACTCAACGCAAACTCATCAGTTACAAGAGTTTCCTCATTCTGTAACTAAAAAGAAATAAATAGACTCTGCCTTGTCATTTTTCAGATGTGCTCAGTAACTCGGTAAATCATTTTCCTTTCAGCTGACATAAAACCTAAGTTAATATTTATTCTTTCTACCTTCTTAGCATTACCACAATAAACTCAGGTAACAGCAGATCGAAAAGAAATATAGGATCAGATTCCGTTAGTTACAGATGGAATCTGAAAACCAGGAGACAGAATGAATCCTCTTCATAACTTCCATGCTTTCTATCAAAAAGCACAGACATCTCATGGATATCTTAGAGTAAATTTTTAAACTTATCTACTTCTTACATGTAGGCAATGCTAATTGGGATACACAAAAATAAAGACATACTGATTTTTATTCTGTCATAAAATTATAAGCATCAAAAAAATCTTCCAGAAAACTTTATTCAAAATCTAGTTTCCTGAATTCTGAAGTAAATGTTTCTCCAATGTTGGGGGAAGCCCTCTTAGAATGACAAAGACTTATTAGTTCAAAAGCACATCAAAATTCAGTTTAAGAAAAGGAGGTAATTAATGCCTGCAGCTTTGTTTAGGGTTATTAGTGCCAAGGTCTATAGTCAAAGAGTACAATGCAATCAGTCTTTGCAAATTGTAATTAGATGATTGGAAGGACAGAGCTCAACATCACAACTACTAAAAATACTACTATCACCAGAATTGCAAAAATGAACCTATTATTATTAGCTTTTCCCACTTAATCATTTTTTCCATCTCTGCTACATTAGCTGTGTGACCTAAATGCTTTTCTAAACATTTTTTGAGAGAAATGGTTTTGGCTGAATATTTTTAATTTGTGCCTAAACATTGCTCCAACCCTACACAAAGGCCTAGGCATACACATGCAGCCAGGTCTCATGATCTGAAAAAAGTATGAAACCTGATATAACTGATTTCTTAGATTTAGAATGGTGAATATTAACACACAATTATTTGCTCTGTATCGACCTCAGATTTCCGAGAAGAAAATAGAAAAACTTTGTGGTACAAACATAATTCAAGTTTAATTCTCAAATTTCAACTTGGTCCTTGCTACTTGCTATTTGGCAATTTTGTTATGAATCCATTTGCCCTGGTCTCTGTGGCTAATCCAAACCTCTCCTCCCCTCAAAGGTTCAATGAAATTTCCCATCCTTTAAAGCTGACTGAAGGTATCAGGTGTTAACTCCCTTCAACTTTGTTCGTGACCTCAAAATCCCTCCTTTTTTAGAACCACTATGGCAATTCAAAGGAAAAGCTAACTTGAGATCTCTCTCTTCCTCACCATTCCCACTCACCCTCAACCCCCACCAGACTAACAACTGGTGAAAAAGCACTATTAATTCTGCTTCCACCAACAGGGCAAGAATGTACACTCTCAGCTATGTTTCCCTTATCTCCTAGAATGTTTTCAACTCAGCAAACATTTATGAAGTGTCTACCTAGCTATTAGGCACTGTGCTAAGCACTAAGAAGTCAATAACTGAGATGGTGCTCTTAAGTAAACTTCTTCCTTTTTGTCTTCGAATACAAACTAACATTTATCTTCCAAAAATATTTTAGTCTTCACTCCTTCTGTCTCTACTCGGCTATAATCTATGCAGAGTTCATAGTCACTCAAGTTGTATCTTCATATTGCTTTTCTTGAACATTCCAGTCCAGGGTAATCTCTCCTTTTCTTGTTGCAATCATTTGGCCCTAACCAAAAAGTTCACTGTACTGTCAGTTACCCTTTATTTATGTTTCGCATACAGCTTATACACACAGCCTGAAGGTAATTTTACACAATATTTTTTATAATTTTATGCATTAAACAAAGTTTGTGCACATTGAACCATCAGAAAACAAAAGTATCACTATCTCAGCCACTCATGTGGAAAATCAGTGGTTGTTAGGCATCATCATCACTTCTGAATCTGGATTTATATTCTACTGATAAGCAATCATTTTCTTACACTTATTCACACATAAGTACTTGACAGTTAAAATATATGGCTTACCATAAATACAGTGAAAAAAAATGTGTCAGGCTAACTAAGCAATACAGTAGCATCACCAAGTCCTGTATCAGCTGTCAAACAACAAAAACAATAACAGGCTTTTGGTCTCTACCTACAATGCTGTGTTTTGATTAAAAGGTTACTATACACTGTATTTTTTTTTTTTTTAGGGGAGAAGAAACAACAGAAGCAGTTGAAGGATCAGGAAGTAGGTCCTCTGGGAATGACAAGGCATTCTCCTAGACGGCTTTTTCAAATGTTTCCTGCAGAGTCATCTGGCTCATTACACTTAGAAGTCTCTCTTTGATTTTATAAACTGACATGATTTCTTGCTCTGTTATGAATGCGCACTGCTCTAATTCTTCAATAAGCCCATCACACATTTTCACCATGTCATCTATAGGCACTTTTTCTGCAATGTTAACAATGTCATCTTCATCGTTAGTATTACAGGTTGAGTATCCCTTATCCAAAATGACCAGAGGGGTGGAATTTTCCACTTGCGGCATCATGTCAGCGCTCAAAAAGTTTCAAATTTTGGAGCATTTTGGACTTAACATTTTCAGATTAGGGATGTTCCACCTGCATTATGCTTCATATCTGCTTATTTAAGAGGAAAGAGTTTAGGTTTTAAAGTCAAACAGAACAAGGCTCAAAGCCAGGCTCTGTCTCTTTGGGATTGTATAACCTTGGACAAATTACTAATCCTCCCTGGATTTATGGGTTATTGTGATGATTAATAATCTAAAATATAGGCACACCATAGGTTGGTATTAAATATAAATTCCTCTCTTGTTTGGCACTCACTGATTAAAATCGTATAGGATATGAGAACTTATTAACCCATATTTCTAGGTTCCTCATTTTATTTTCATTATGTCTGCAAGGATTGAAAGCAAAAATGGAAAACTGCTACCTTTGAAAGGATCATTCAAGAAATTAAGAGATCTTCATATAAGCTTTCACTTACTGCACTTCCAACCAAGAAAAGGCTATTACTTTGTCCTCCCCCAACCTGCAATGAAAATTCAACCCTCTGATGTTATAGCTGACAAGACAGTTTCTACCTCATCATCGCAGATTTAATGTGATGTCTATATCCATTAGATTGGATATAGCACTATCCTCATCCGATTAGACATTTACCAATTGAGGATAGACACTGTTTAACCAGGATGACAACTAAAGGATGTGCTTAACTATAAGGCAGGTATTACTCTCAAACAAATCATGTCATAAGATTCTAAACATGATAACCAGAGACAAAATGAAACTCCAATCACCTACAATTAGCTTCAACTACTCACGAACAACAGATCATGTTTATGGTAATACCAATTCTTTTCCACAGGGAACTATCAGACATAAATTAATAATATTTATATCTTTTAGCATATACAAAAGAAATCTTTGACTTTTCCCTTAACAAATTTTAGAGAAAAGAACTACAAAATGATATAATGCTTGCTATATCATAAATGACATCTATCTTAATGTATTTGAAGTAGTCCATGTACAACTCTATCACCCATTTGAAGTAGTATTCAATTACTAATTATTTATGATCATTCCTTTTATTAAAAAGCTTTATAAGAAGAGGAAATGGGGACTATTCTGCCTAGGAGAAAAGATATATTTGTCCCCATTTTCCCCTTTTCTACTAGGAGAAAAGACATGTTCTTGCTTTACAAACATAAAAAACTACATTAAAAATATGTATTTATATTTCTTCTTATTGAACTTGCCAGAGGGTGGAAATTTCAATGGAAGAGATTCTATTGAGTCTTGACATCTTTCAGGGACTTAGTACTGTTTTATAAAAACATAAATATTCCGGAAAAAGTTACACATTAAGCACCTTATTGAGGAGCATTTGGAGAAAGAACAGAAGAATGTAGTAGGGTGACAGGAAGACAATGAGACCTCAACCAATTTTATCATTCTACCTAGAGCTGGCTCCAAAGTGGAATTATCCTGGCTCACTCATGACCAAAATTGGCTTCAGTTATTACTACCACTGGCAGCCAGACCTGGTATTACCCTGCAGTAACTTCCGTTGATCAAAACAAACAGGTGTAATAGAGCATTGGATACATATAAACGCTAAGATAGAAACCAGAAAGAACACAAAAACAACAAAAAAGACGATGACACAAAAACAGATACGGACATAACAACAAAAAAGAAAATTAAAAACCAATATCCCCGATGAACATAGGTGCAAAAATCTTCAAGAAAATACTAACAAACTGAATTCAACAGCACATAAAAAAGATCACTCACCATGATCAAATGGGATTCATCCCAAGGATGCAAGGATGTTTCAACACACACAAACCAATGAACGTGACACATCACTTCAACAGAATCAAGGACAAAAACCATATGATCATTTCAATAGACACAGAAAAAGCATTTGATAAAATTCAACATCCCTTCATGATAAAAACTATCAATAAATTAGATATAGAAGGAATGTACCTCAACACCATAAAGGCCATATATAATAAACCCACAGCTAATATCATACAGAATGGGGAGAAGTTGAAAGCTTTTCCTCTAAGATCTGGAATAAGACAAGGATGACCACTTTCACCAATTTTATACAACTGGTAGTCCTAGCCAGAGCAATTAGGCAAGAGAAAGAAATAAAAGGTATCCAAATTAGAAAAAAAAGAAGTCAAATTACTCCTATTTGTAGATGCATGATCTTATATACAGAAAACCCTAAAGAGTCCACCAAAAAACTGTTAGAACAAATAAACAAATTTAGCAAAGGTACAGGATACACAATCAACATACAAAAATCAGTAGAGTAACTACACACCAATAGCAAACTATCTGAAAGAAAAATAAGAAAAGCAATATCATTTACTAATAAGCTACAAAAAAACCCCAAAAACCTAGGAATAAATTTAACCTAGGAAGTGAAAGATCTCTACAATGCAAACTATAAAATATTGATGAAATAAAGAGGACATAAGTAAATAAAAAGATATTCTGTGTTCATGGATTACAAGAATTAATATTGTTTAAATGTCCATACTATCCAAAGCAATCTACAGATTCAATGCAAACCCTATCAAAATACCAATGGCATTCTTCACAGAAAGAGAAAAAACAATCCTAAAATTCATATGGAACTATAAAAGACCATGAATAGCCAAAGCAATATTGAGCAAAAAGAAAAAAGCTGGAGAAATCACCCTACCTGACTTCAAAATATACTACAAAGCTATAGAAATCAAAACAGCATAAAAGTAGACACATTGATCAGTGGAAAAGAATGGAGAACACACACACAAAAAATTCCACACACTTAAAGCCAATTGATTTTTGAGAAATGTACCAAGAACACACCTTAGGGAAAGGACAGTCTTTCAATAAATGAAAAAACAGGATATCCATATGCAGAAGAATGAAACTAGACCCCTATCTCTCACCATATACAAAATTCAACTCAAAATGAAATAAAAATTGAAATATAAACCTGAAACTATAAAGCTACTAGAAGAAAATATAAGGGAAGGGTTGCATTACATTGGTCTTGGCAAAGTTTTTTGAATAAGAAATCAAAAAGCACAGGCAATAAAAGCAAAAACAGACAAATGGGCTTGATTACATCAAACTAAAAAGCTTCTGCACAGCAAAGGAAACAACACAGTGATGAGACAACTGACAGTATGGGAGAAAATATTTGCGAACTATGCATCTGACAAGTGGTTAATATGCAGAATATAGAGTATAAGGAACTCAATTCAATAACAAAAAAAATAGAAAACAAAACAAATAATCTGATTAAAAAATGGGCAAAACACCTAAATAGGCATTTCTCAAAAGAAGACATACAAATGGCCAACAGGTATATGAAAAAATGCTCAACATCACTAATCCTCAGGAAAATGTAAATCAGAAATATCATGAGATATCACCTCACACCTGTCAGAACGGCTATTATAAAATACAGAAATTGACAAATGCTGGCATAGATGTGGAGAAGAGTGAACACTTGTGCACTGTTGGTGGAAATGTAAATTAGTATAGCCATTATAGAAAACAGTATAAAAGTTCCTCACAAAAACAAAAATAGAGCTACCACATAACCCAGCAATCCCACTACTGGGTATTTATTCAAAGGAAATGAAATCAGTATTCTGAAGGGACACTTGCACTCCCATGTTTATTGCAGCACTATTCACAATAGTCGAGATATGGAATCAACCTAAGTGTGTCTATCAGCAAATGAATGGATAAAGAAAATGCGGTATATGCACACAATGGAATACTATTCAGCCTATCATTTGCAGCAACTTGGATGAACTTGGAGGACATTATGCTAAGTGAAATAAGCCAGCTATAAAAGACAAATACCACATGATTTCACTCATTTGAGGAATTTTAAAAAGCTGGTCTCATAGAAGCATAGAGTCGAATAGTGGTTACCGAAGGATGGGGACAGGAGGAAGAAGCATGGGGAGGGATTAGTCAATCGATACAAAATTACAGACAGATAGAAATAAATCCTGGTGTTCTCCTGCACAGTAGGGTGACTATAGTTAACAATGTCATATTGTATATTTCAAAATAACTAGAAGAGAGGATTTTGAATGTTCTCACCACCAAGAAATGATTAATGTTTGAGGTGATGGATAAGCTAATTTACCTGACTTGATCATTTCACAATGTATATAGGTTTCAAAACAGCACACTGCATCCCATAAACATGTACAATTATTATATGTCAACTAAAAATAAAACTAAAAAAAAAACTAAAGTGGGTTATTTTTAGCTCTCAAGCAATAGTTCTCATACTAAGATCTACTGGAATAGTCCCAAGATACTTTATAAGTTTAAAATTTGTGTTTTCATTTTTATAATTTTAAAAAATTAAAAAGCTAAATCAATTGAATGGACAGCTTACAACAGAGTACTGCTAACCTGATTTAGGCATCTAAATTTGCATTTACATTTGTGTTTCTGATTGTGTTGCCACCAAACTATCATGAAAAATGACAGTATTTAATTAACTTTCTTTAAATGAAATTTGTAGGTATATCTTTAGAAGTCTAAGAGTACTTTCTTTATAATGTGTCCATGCATCACATAAGTTTAAGAAACACAAGAAAAAAGCTAGTAATATGAATCTGCCTCTTTACTCATCCTAACCAATTTGTTTGGCTTATATTAATTGTTCATCTCATTATTAACATTATATATAATAATAACAAATTCCTATTATACCATATTCAATGTAGTATTCTAAGTATTTCCTATGTATTGTCTAATTTAATCCTTATAAGCTTATGAAGAGTTTTATACTCCCCATACTGAGGAAAGAAGAACCTGTCCAAGGCCACAGTGTAAATGAGTGGCAGAGCCAAGACTCAAACCCAGGGAGTTTGAACCCAGAATATGTGCTTCTACTACTATAGTATACTCCTCATAAAAAGTACAAGGAGCCAAATAGGTAGCATCTACAAATTATAATCTGGAATTAATGTGAGTCGGACTATGAGCAAATGAAACTAGCTAGGCAAGGCTGATTGCAAAGAGTAACATCCATAGCATTACATTTGCCATGGTTATAGTTGATAGATTTATGGAATTTTGGAGTTCAAGCAACTGAAAATCAATCTAATTTTCTTCTTCCTGACTAGACGAGGAAATTCTGCTGGTTTATCATGACTATTTCTGACAATTAAGAGCTAATTAATTACATAATCAATTAATCTTATATATCCAAACAAGTCTCCTATCAAGTGTATAATTTAATACATTAAACTGGATACTTTCTAAGTTCTCTTGCATCTTCAAATTTTCCTGTTCTGATAATACGTATTTGTGAGGTTAAAAAAAAAAAAAAAATCAACACTAATGCTCACTAGGACATAAAAACAGAAATCTAGAAATAGGAGCCAAAAGTATTAAAAATAATCAGACATAGGGGAAATTCATATGCTTTGACAAATGGAATACTGAACAGAGATGAACAAATATTTAAGCCAATAGCTCAATCTTCCACTGCCAAAAGTTCATAACTTAAACCAAAAAATTCGATTTTTCCCCAAATCTCTCAAATTTAATCTTAGAAGTACACAAAAAATGAAGATAACCTTTGAAAAAACTCACTCTGTAGTCAACACTGATATAATAACTTGATTTTTAAAGGCCATAATTTTATTATTTTCAGAGCAGCAAATCACAAATATCAATGAGAAATTATCTAAATTTATATAAATATAAAAGTTTCCGAAAAATAAAATAAGAAGACCATTCTGATACTTTTTACATATGAAAAGCTATATTTTAAAAAATTCTACTGAATAGTGCAATATAAATTTGTTAACAGTAATGATATACAAGAAACCTATTCGTATCCATACAACTAAAGAATAGTAATAGATTTTCTAATGAAATAATGTCAATCAACATATTTGCTTTCATAATGGAAATTATGGGCAATGTATTATAAAATAAAATTTAACCATATATTCTCATAAGTTATTTTTAACAACTTTTTTTTTTTTTTTTTTTTTTTTGGTCTTTTTCATGACCGGCACTCAGCCAGTGAGTGCACCGGCTATTCCTATACAGAATCTGAACCCGCAGCGGGAACAACTTTATTAAGGAATAATTTGCATCTTATATAATTCACCAATTTTAAGTGTACAATTCAATGATTTTCAGCATATTTACCGAGCTATGCAGCCTTTACCATAATCCAGTCTTAGAACATTTTCATAGTCCTAAAATTTGCCTTATGTTTGTTAACAGTTAATCTCCCAGGCAACTGCTAACACTAGCCCAAGGCAACTACTGATCTACTCTTTTGTCTCTATAGATTTTCCTTATCTGGACATTTTATATAAATGGAATCATAAAATGTATTGGCTATTTTCACACTAAGAAGAATTTTTCTAAAGCCTAATATACTTTTTTACGGATACTCTGAACAAAATTAAAGTCAAATGAAACTGAAAGTCTCAGATGTGTGTTACAGATTACAGCCATCTATATCTTCAATGAAAAAAATTTTAAGTTTTTTCAGAGACAGTAAAAGAGCCTGCAAACTTCAAATTCTTACTGCCATTAAAAATATATTCAGAATAACAGAATCATCTAATAAGTGGAAATGTCATTTGTTGTTTGTTTCAGTATCATATATAGAAGAAAACTGCGCTAGGAATCAGAATACTTGTCTACTTTTCATAATAAATGATCCTAGTCATGACACCTCAAAGTTTTGCCAATTACTAAAATAAATCAGAAATGCTCAGAAAATTCTCAAAGGCAAATTAGCTGAACAAGGTACTGAGGGGTTGGCATAGAGACCTCAAAAAAATCCAAAAACTTTAAGAATTTTAATAAATCTTAATTACATATCCACATAATTACATAACTATATTTTTTGCTAGGGACAGTGGGGGACAATAAAAGAAATCCAATAATATAGTTTCCTACCCTTCAAGGGCTTAAATTTCTATTGAGAAAATCAATTACACACACGAAATAATTTAAAAATAACTCAAAGTAGAAAGTAGGGGTAAAAATGTGAAAGTTGGAGAATCAGGGCTGTCAGAGATCAAGGTGGAGAAAAATCACTATGGGCTAGAAGGATCACTAGAGGTCACAGAGGAGGCAGATCTTGGGGTGACTCTTGAAGTGTGGCTCAGAATTATAAAAGAGCCCAAAAGAGGTGGTTTTCTAAATAAGAACACCACGGTAAATTTGCAGAGTGAAAGAGCAAAGCAAATTAACTCAATAATCAGGAAATAAGCCTGATTAGAACAATCAATACAAATGGACTGTGGTATTTTGATGAGAAGTAAAAAACTAGGTGTAAGTGGCAGACTTCATTACATCCTCCTGAAAGATATAGAGTATTAGGAAAGGTTTAGAGAGAATTATTTGTGTCTGAATATTAGTAACTTAAACTCTTTAGTTTTGTATAAAACAAGAGATGAGTCTGTCCTCTCTTCATCTATTAAAACTTTGAAGTTTCCTTTCAAGTGTTGCATAACAGAGGGCAATCCATTAGGTAAATCAGAACCAGGAGACTGCATTGGCAAATAGAGGCTGCTCTCCCTTCCCTCAGAGACTGTGGAGCCCAGCCAGGACTTTCAGTCCACCTAAGTTTGTAAAACACATGTTAGTAGGTCATAAGTGGGGTAGAGCCAGTACATATATTTGGGAAAACAAAATGAAATTAACACTAAGATTTTACCATATAGCAGACTCTGTAAGCACAGAACTAATAAACATGACCTAATTTACTATTGTGAACTTATGGAGTAGACAGGTATTATTCTTATTTTACAGATAAAGAACCTTTCAGATTGGTTAAACAGGTTGCTATGCATATACTACTACTAAGTGACTAAGCTAGGCTTCAAAGCCATTTTTAATATCCAATATGTACTAGGTTCTTTTCTATGTACTGCATAAACATTATTATTAATGTATTTAATAACCCTGGAGAGAACTTTTATCCCTGTTTTGTTTATTTATTTATTTTTTTGCGGCTGGCCTGTACAGGGATCCAAACCCTTGACCTTTGTGTTATAACACTGTGCTCTGACCACCTGAGCTAAAGGACCAGGCTTTTCCCTATTTTATAGATGATTAAACCAAGACCCATAGAGGCCAAATAACATGCCAAAATTAAAATATCTAGAAAGTGGCAGAGCTGCCTTCAAATTCAGGTACACCTGATGTCAACCCATTGCTCTTTATACTATGCCACGATGATTCCTTATAAATAAAATTTGTTGTTATTTGGTATTCATTTTTAAAAAGAGATTTTATTATTTATACACTGGTACCTAAACTTTCTGATATGTCTCTATATTTTCTGTTTATCTGAGAACTATAAATTCTAAAATAACTCATGCAATAACTTGAGTAAACAGTATGGACATACACTCTAAGCCATTTGTGGCCTACTGCTTCTTCTTTCTCTGATGTTAAGAGATACTAATAAAATAAATCCAATGGAAACTATTAATTTGTCCTTTTAAATACATTTGCCACTGTCAACATTCCCTTCCAACAGAACTACATTTTCTACAATATTTCTGACAAATGGCCTGCAATAATTGATAGTAAATGCTTCATGTTAAAGAGGAAAGATGCTTCTAACTTACAAATGATGCTGATGTATGGAGTTAACTGAATCTGTTTTAAAGTCCCATTTCTATGGCAGATCTCACATGTATTTGAACACAGTGCTCAAGTTCCTTACAAGTTTCCTTTATCATAAACTAAACCTCTCAAAATACTTCAATTCTTCCTGTGTGACACAGCCTCCAAATCAATCCATATCTTGGTCATACTGTTCTGAACACAGCCCAGTGTTACAATGTCTCTTCTTGCCTCTCTGAAGTAAAAGAATAAGGATGTTGTCTCTTCTAGAGGGCAGCCCTTCAAATAACAGAAGCTATACATCACAACCCTCCTTCACAGTCTTTTTTCCCCTCCTGATTAATCAGGAACTCATAGTTTGCAGACCTTCATCCCTTCCTCCCTCCCAAACCTGATTACTGTCCTTTGGACTTACCTTAGCTTGCTAGTACTTCTCTTATAATATGGTGATCAAATATAAACTGACCAGCATGAAAATACATGGTCATGATTCTTTATGTATTACATCACTCATATATATCATTTTCTGTTTTTGTTTACTTTAGCTTGTCTTAAATTCGTCTCCTGAACAACCCTTCATCCCTAGTCTGTAGTTCCTGCCTCTTCTAATCCAGTCTGAGCACTAATTAATCTTTGTTAAATTTCATGAGTGTTTTTTGCTACTCAGAAATTGTCTCTCCACTGCCTAATAAATTCTGAACTCCTCCATGATGTGATTTTCAACTTATCTGCCCAGCTCTCTCAACCACTGATCTTTTATTTATAATTCTGAGATATGAAAATTAGAATACACACCATTCTCCACATTCCTTACTTTCATGTCTATGTCCCTTGCCTAGAATGTTATTTGTATGCAGAATGCCTTCCTACTCCTCTCCTCTGCCTCCTGAAAGATCATCTTTTTTCTCCGACTTTGCATAGTAATTATCACTTAGTCACCTCAGCTGAAAGCAGTCTGTCCTTCCTAGATGTTTATAAGCCTGTTTTTAGAGCACTTATTTCATGCTTCCTTGTCTTCCTATTAGTTTTGTGCCTTAAATTTCCTATTAGGTTCTAATTATAAGGCTAATTAATATATCTTATTAGAACAATACAATGAGAGAAATTATGCATTAAGAAAATGAAGAGAGAGATAGGTAACTGCTTTACACATAGAAGCAGCACAATTCTTTGCTGGAGGTGGTCAAAAGATCTGATTCTCAAAAGATGAGAAGGAATTTAGCAAGCAGACAAATAGAAAGCAGTTTTTTGTTCATAGTGATATAATGGAGGTGATAAAATACTGTCAGAGATTAGAGAATTTTGTAGGAAGGAAAAATGTCAAGGAAGGTACTATAGAATGAGAGATTATCCTAGAATACCATCAAAGGAAGCCTGGTGTTTGAAAAGGGCAGTGTTTACATTAGTACTATTAGGTGATTAGCAGTTAGGGATGAGCTGATGTAAAAATGATAATGTAAGAAGCTGGCCACAGCAATTTGTGTTGTCTGTGTTTCAGGAAGAGGTGTGTCTTTATTTTGCCTGCAGTAAAACTGATGACTATGCGCAGGTTGGTACTCCACCCAAAGTGAATCATTTCTGTTTTTTAAAAGGATGTAACCTAATTTAGAATGTTGTGTTTTAGCATTGAGCCTACTGATTAGGGTGGGTAAAAAAATCTCACATAAATAACTACTGGCTTCTTTACTATCAAGTATAGAACTTGGATTTTTCTCAAAGAAGTAGCAAAACTTGGTAAAACAGAAAGAAAGAAAAAAGGTTAGTCATCACACCAATATGTTTCTCCAGAGAGAGTACTTACTGAGGGGGGGAGGAAAAAAAAGGACAAAATTTTTAGCAGATTATAATTATTCACATTCTTGCTAGGCTCATCTTCTAAAAACACTTTATTTTGCTCTTTTCTGGATGTTCACTGTTGCCTAAAAAATAAGGCTCAAATGCTTTAGGCTGACATTCAATCACTTTACCTCTTCTAAATTTTAGAAGTCTCAAGATTTTGAGAGTTGCTGTCTCATTTAAATGGTTAAGACAATTCCTGGGCTAGCCAGTTAGCTCAGTTGGTTAGAACACAGTTTTATAACACCAAGGTCATAGGTTCGGATCCCCTTACCAGCCAGTCGCAAGAAAAACAAAAACAAAAACAAATCTGATACATTACCCTGTTCACTCCTAAATAGAATCAGGAGGTGGAGGCTCAGGACAATGGCTCTGGTCTGGACACTGTCCTCACTTTCTGCACCCTCCAGTCCCAGGTCTTTCCTGGAGCCTTCCAGGTATGTCCCATTGCTCCCCACAGGAGCCTATAACTCAGGCTCTGTCTACTGTGCACTCCTGCCTCTATTGTGCTTCCTCCCCTTCAGAAAAGCCTTTAGCTTTCATAAGCAACTCCAACCTATATTTCAATAACTCTAAGGAACACATTTCTTCATCTTCTAACACTGCGGAAATCAGTGTATCTTGCAATTAATGCATATTATAATTTAATTAGCTGCATTTTTCTTAATTAGTAATCTATAAAGTAATGGTGTACCTTGTATCTTCACTGTAATACTTCCATGACTTCCATCTGACTTGACTCCAAAGTATTCCCCTACAGAACCATGCCTGCTTTATCAAAACTGTAAATGAGAAATATGACTTTAAATGCAACATTTGGTAGCTCCCAAATGCATTAGAATATCAAAAATACTTGTTAAAATTTTACAAAAGAAAACTAGATAATAAGTTATCTGTAAATCCTTCAGAACTAGTTTCTCAGAACCACTTAATAGTTATAATCAAACCACAAAGTAATTTGTTAGAATTATTATTCTTCATAACAGAATGCAACGGACAAAACCCTGGACTAGGAGTTAAAAAATGCACTCTGATCCATGTTAACTTCATGTGAAAATAAGAGGGTTGGATATGATTCTAAAGTCCTTTTCTGTGATTTTTCAATATCAATATGTAGATAAAACATTACCTTTATTGATAGAAAAATGGATTCTAAAATCTAGGACACCACTTGCAATTTTAGCATCTGAATTTGAACATTGTTTTGAGTTACAGAAATCTGCTCTCTCCCTTGAATTGCAAGTGATGAGACATTCTGGCACTTGCAACTTGGCATTCTTTCCCTTTCTTGCTGACTTCCTTCCTCTGCTGCAGACAGGTTCCAGCAAGTAACATTCTCTTTTGGAGGGATTTATTGTGCTCAAAAGTTCTTTCTGTATTTTCTTCCACTGACATGATGCAACAATAAGCATCTTTATATATTGCCTATTTACTAAGTATTTCTTGATCCAAACTACTTTGCGGAGCCAGTACATAATAGGTATTACCACACCCTGAAATTTACTTGTCAGGAAGAGAGAGAAAATACTGAAAAGATATTTTATTCATCTCTACTATTGTTACGCCTAAGTAAATTAAAAAATAGCTTAGTAAACTTAGACTTTATACTGAGTTAATATAAAATGGCATTGATACCAAAACTATTCTCGCCCCCTGCCCCCACCACAAACATAACCTCTGCTCTGAAATTCCTGAGATTAACCTTTCATTGCACATACACTGTCATAATTCCAAGAGGATCCCCAAACTTTTAAATGTACAAAAGAAACGGCAACTTGATCTGATATTCAGGTTTATTATTTTCTCTGCCAAGTCATTTTATCTTCTCAAAGCTATAATGATCATATGTGTAAAATGAGGATTTGGACTGTCAGTGGTTTAAACCTATTTTCAACCTCAACACACCAGAGACACTACTCAGTGTCATCATTCAGAAGCTTATTATCCTAATAATGCTATAGTGAGGGGTGAGGGTGTGAAGATGTCTGTGTATCTGGAAAAGTTTCCAGGTTTATCTGACAAACCTACAGTGGCTTATGTATGAGGGGTGAGGGAAGATGTCATTCCAGTCCCCTCTTTAACCGCAACCTCATTGCTATAGACTATCTTAGCTCAAAGGTCCTTTTCAGCATCCAGTGTCTGTGACTCTATGAAAGGAAAAGACTCTTTCAACAATAACACGTTTCATAATTTAAGCTCCTTAGGTTTTGCTCACGGAGTGGGAAATATTTACTTTCACTTGATGGTGATATAGAAAGCTGTACTTTTGGGAAAGACTACAGATTTTGTAATGCTGGAAGTTAAGGTGAATGTGGCCAGAGATTTGTTTTATATTAACTAATTAAGATGACATTAAGTAATACTTTACATACTATATAAATACTTTAATATTATATAAATCAAAAGTTAGAATCTTTCTTTTGGGGATAACTTATTCTGAAAAGCAGCTTGGAAAAATAAAAAGGATTTATCATGCTGGTCATGGATGAGAGAGAGACTGGAAAACTTTCTTGTAGAAAGAAAGCTCATAAAAATTCCTTTATTCTTTAACACTTTTTTAATTGATAGATATAATTATATGTACTTATCCTCTAAAATAGGATGTTTTGAAGTATATATACATTGTGGAATAACTGAATCTAGATAATAAATATGCATTACTGCACATATCATTTTTGTTGTGAGAATACTTCCATTCTCTTAGCATTTTTCAAGAATAAAATATATTAACTATAGTCACCATGTCATACAACAGATCCAACAGATCTCTTGAAGTTATTCCTCCATCAAACTGAAATTTTATATTCTTTGACCAATATCTCTCCACTCCCCACCCCCCAACCACTCCAACCCCTGGTAACCACCATTCTACTCTCTACTTCTATGAGGTCAACTTTTTTAGATTTCACATATGAGTGAGATCATGCAGTATTTGTTTTTCTGTGCCTGGTTTATTTCACTTAACATAATGTCCTCCAAGTTCACCTATGTTGTCACAAAGGACAGGATTTCCTTCTTTTTTAAGGCTCAATAGTATTCCATTATATGTATATATACCACATTTCTTTAACCCACTAATTTGTTTATGAACACTTAGGTTGATTCCATATCCTGGATATTGTGAATAATGCTGCAATAAACATGGGAGGGCAGATATCTCTTCGACATACTGATTTCATTTTCTAGATATATATATCCCATAATGGGGTTGCTAAATCATATGGCAGTTCTATTTTTATCTTTCCATTTCATCTTTTTAAAAAAATCCTCTTATAGTGATTCTATATGTTTTCATAGTAACATACCCTTTTAAAAATCTGCTGTTGCTTTGATTTATTATAACAATACCGGAAAAAAAAAACCAGTAGATAAAATACTGCATATTTGCCAATCTTGGTATGATAGAGGTTTCCCTGTTTCACAGGAGCCCAAGGAAGTCACAGCACCTTTTACGTAAAACACTAACCCTATCCTAAGGGAGCTAACAAATTTGGAAAATAAAACACAGATGTAATAATCAAATAATTTACATAGAAACCAATGTAAACCATACAACTTGGGGGGTGGGAGAGGAGGACCACAGTCCAGAAAAGGCTTTAGCTTTGCTTTATGCATCTTACTATATGCAAAAATAAGTGTTTATGGTTACGATGAGTAAAAACTTGTAGAGAGGTCATTCATTGTTGTTGGTAAATTTGGGCCTCACATGATGGGTTAATTTTTATTTTGATGAAAGAAGCAACCTGGCTCACAGATTGAGATTTCTAGTAATGTGAATTTCATTTTCCATATGAGTCCCTCCTTTCCATATGCGCTTGCCATTTTTATTAGCAGCACTCTACAGTATGTCCAGATAAACTACCAGCACAGGACAGTTTACAATAGGAGTTTTTAAATTTATCTCTGTTTTAGAGAACACGAAGCCTTCAGAGGGCAGAAGCTTTATAAGGAGATTGGTTTGTTTCCTTTTAAAAATTGAGATACTGGCAATTAGAAACTTAAAATATTAAGAGATATGCTGTAAACAAAACCAACTGTCTTGGTTAAAAAACAGGACTAAACTGAGAATTTCCAATTTGAATAGTTACGGAAGCAGTTCCCAACTCTCAAAGTAATTATTTCCTAAAGTTTTATTTGTAATATAATTATTTGGTACTTTTTTGAATATTTTCCTGTCAAGCTAATGTTTAAAAATAGTAATTAGGTGTCCAGGAATTTTGTACTAACGATGCTATTATTGACATTAATTTAAAAGCCACAGTATGGAGAATAGGCCCTTTATGGATTATGCACCTAGTGTGGATCCTAGAACCCATCTTTTAATGTTGCTGATTCAGTGTTCTACCCCTGTTCAAACTTTACTGTTATATCTCCAATATTTTGTTCAAGACAGAAATGATAAGCATACTTGAAGGAATTACAACCAATAAATAAACTTTCAATGTAAACACGGCCATGTAGCTGAGAGTCCTAATCTGAGAGTTAAGATCTAGCTGCATCCCGAGTGCTAGTCCTTTTAAACTATATGAATGTGTTTAACATACTTATGCCAATGCTAGGGACAGTGGCAAATTTACAGTGGTAATTTCTGGGTATTAAAGTATTATTTTTTTTCCTTTAAGAAAAATGGTAAATGAACAGGATAATTATTTATGTTTTTTGGTGCCACAATGAATCTTTACTTAAAGCAAAATCTCACTATGGTTTAAAATTAACAGAATAGCAACATTTTAATTGCTAAAAAAATAAAATATATACTGAAAAATGTAACTGTTCAGTATTTTGACTAGCAAAAAGGAATCAGGAGGGAAATGAGATAGGGAGAAAAAGACATTGAGAAGAAAGAAAAAAATTTTATATAATAGGAATAGATACCCAACAAAGAAGAAACATGTATATATAGATCGAGACCATTAGAAAGAAGAGGCAGGAAGGGAGGGAGCAGGCAGGCAGGGGATGAAGGTAGAGAGAAAAAGGTTGGCAAGAGTTTCAGATTCTCTAAGGTTAGTCAAAATCATCTGTTGTACTTCTTGATCACTTTTACTGAGGTCTCAAAAGTAACCCGCTTTGACCTTTTTGATTTCTTTAGCAACATACATTAAATTTGTTAAATTTAACAAATATGTATGTCAAGCACCAGGCACTATGCTTTTGGCTTTACGTATATTTTCTCTAATCCTTCCTATAACCTAATGTGATTGATATGATTATCTCCTTTTTATTAGTTTGGAAATTAAGGTCCAAATAAATGAAGTAAAGTGCTGCAGTTACACAGCCAGTAACTGACAAAGCTAGGATCGGCTGAATATTCACTGCCTGTCAACTTCTTATTTTTTAGTTTTCAGTCCTTAAATTCAGAGGGTTTTCACTCTCAACCTCTCACCATGGGCAGTTATCATAGTTTGGTAACATGTATAGGGCAGTATCACTTTAGATGTGAATGCAACTGTTCTGGGAGCTAGATACAATCTCCATTACTTCAAATTGTTGGCCTACCTACAAATATTACTTTACCACTTCATGTTTAATAAAGAACCTTATAGGAGTATGTTTCCATTTTTCCTTTCTCTTGTCACTTGCGGTAATATTGTCATATATTTCAATTTGATAAATATTACAGAACTCTCTAATATACTATTATCAGTTTTGCCTTTAAAAGAATTTAAGAAAATGAGAAACAACGGTGCTCCTGTATGTTGACTCATATTTACAATATCTAACACTCTCCATCCTTTCAAGCTTCCATCAAGTATCATTTTCTTCAGCCTCAAGAGCTTTATAATTTGCTGCAGGTGAAGTTTGCTAACAACAAATTCTCTCAACTTCAGTTGATCTGAAAATGTTTTTACTACACTTTCATATTTAAAAGATATTTTTGTTGGATTGAGAATTCTATGCTGTTTTTTCTTTCAGTAATACTTTAAAGAGAGCATTCCACTGTATGCTGACTTGCACTGTTTCTGCCATGAAGTTAGTGATAATTTCTACCTTTGTTCCCATGTATTTAACACGTTTTCAGCAATTACATTAGGATGTGCCCTTATATGGTTTTTATTGTACTTACCTTGCTTGGTTTTATTTGTGCTTGCTTATCTGCCTCCTCTTAGAATTTCTGTTATCTGTTCAGTTGGGTTTTTTTTTAATCATATCTGAACAAATTTTGGCCATTATTTCTTTAAATATAATCTTTGAACCTCTTCCCACCTCACCCCCAAGGAATACAATTTCACCTATGTTATATCCTATTATTGTCCCACAGGTCACTGAAACTCTGGGTTTTTTGGTTTGTTTGTGTGTGTGTGTGGTTTTCTGTGTTTTTGTTATTTGCCTTTTTCTCTCTGTGCTTCAGTTTGAATAGGTTTACTTGACAACAGGTTGATATATTCACTGATTTTTCTTCTGCAGTGTCTAATCTGTTGTTAAACTCATTCACTGAATGTTCATTTTGGATTTTGTATTTTTGAGATCTACAATTGTCATTTGGTTCCGCTTTGAAGAAGAGTATAAACCTGGTATTTTAGAACCACAAAGGTAAATGGGAGAAAAAAACTTAAGAGTAGAGAGTAGGTCATCTTGGAGAGTAGAAACTTGAGAATGAGGAGAAAAGTGAAGGAGTTTCCTGTTTTCTTTTTTACCTTGTAGTTCTTCTTGACTTTTAAAAATGTGAGCGGGTATTACTATGATAAAACTAAACAGAAACAGATATAAACAATAAATAAATGTATACACATATATTAAATGATTTTACAAACAATACTATCCTGTCTGTCTCTGTCTGTAAAATAGAAGCTTTTGACTTCTTGGAAGAATTTGGACAAAATATCTTAAATTTTTCTCTACCTTATACTCTTTGGAGTGATCTACTTGAATGCTGAGACTGAGAAAAGAGTCATGCACAATAAAAACTCTGTGCACAAGCACATCCAATCTCCCTATCTTTCTCTCTCTTTCCTTTGTCCCAGGACTGAAATCTCATCTATCAGATATTCCTTTAAAAAAATTGTCATTGGCAAGAAATTTTTGAAATAGGTTCATTTAGTACAAGTAAAATTGATGAATAGCCCTCACAAACAGAATTTCACAATAATAGTAACATAGGAAGCTATCATAATACCTGTGGTGGGCTAAAAGGGGGTACAAAAGTTTTCCTACTCCTCCTATCAAGAGGCTGAAGCTATTTCTCCTCCCACTCAATCTGGGCTAGCCTTGTGAGATGCTTTGCCAAAACACAGGACAAAAGAATTGGCAAAGTGACACAGTATAACTTCATATTGGGGCCTTCAGAAATCTGCAGGTTTTTATTTTCAGGGCTTGAAACATACCACCTTAGAACCTGTTGCCATGCTGTGAGAAGCCCATGCTGTAGAAAGGCCACGTGGAAGAGCTCCAAGGTAGTTCGAGAAAATGTCCTGGATGAGCCAGACATACAGACGAGCAAAAAAGGAAGCTGCTACACAGCTCAACTGCCCACTCAGACAATTTAAAAACTAATAAATAATGATAAAAGAAAACAGGAGAAAAATTGGGGACCCTTCTTTGCTAGTAAGATGCATATGTGGTTGTTATTATGAAGATTAAATAATTAAATATATGTAAAATATTTAGGATAGGGTATGACATAAAGATACTAAGTATTCAATAAATGTTATATTCCAGCTACCATCACCCACTTCTCCTTAAGAAATGATGGGTATTACATATTTTAAATGGCTACTATATTTCTTCATTCAAATTTTCTTGCAACTCAGTTAAATGAGTAGTATCAAATTTATTCTAGCAAAAAACTTTTTTTTAAAGACTTCATTTTTTTTTGGAGTTTTAGGTTCACAGCTGAATTAAGAGGAAATAACAGAGATCTCCTATATATCCCCTTGCGTCACATATGCACAGCATCCCCTATTATCAACATCCTCCACCAGTGATATATTTCTCACAACTGACTAACCTACATTGATACATTACTGTCATTTAAAGTCCACAGTTTATATGAGGGCTCTCTGTTGGTGTTGTACAGTCTATGGGTTTGGATAAAAGTATAATTTTGTATAAAGGAATCCATCATATTCTGTATAGTATCACACAGAATAGTTTCACTACCCTAAAAATCCTCTGTACTCTGCCTATTCATCCCATTCTCCTCTGTAACCACTCATCTTTTTATTGTTTCCAGTTTTGCCTTTTCCTGAATGTCATATAGTTGGAATTATACAATAATGTAGCCTTTTCAGATTGAGTTATTTTATTTAGTAATATGCATTTAAGATACCCTTCATACATTTTCATAACTTGATAGTTCATTTCTTTTTAATGCTGAATAATAGTCCATTGTCTGGATGTACCACAGTTTATTAACACATTCACCTGCTGAAGGACATCTTGGTTGCTTCCAAGTTTTGGCAATTATGAATAAAGCTGCTATAAAAATCCATGTGCAGGTTTTTGTGTGGACATATGTTTTCATCTCCTTCCGGTAAACACCAAGGAACATGATTGTTGGATCATATGCTAAGAGTATGTTTAGTTTTGTAAGGAACTGCCAGCTGTCTTCCAAAGTGGCTGTGCCACTCTGTATTCCTTCCCGTAGTGAATGAGGGTTTCTGTTGCTCTACATCCTCACCAGCACTTGGTGCCATCAGTTCTGGATTTTGGCCTTTCTAATAGGTATGTAGTGGTATCTCATTATTGTTCTAATTTGCACTTCACTTATGGCATACAATGTGAAGCATCTTTTCATTTTTATTTGCAGTCTTGTATATCATCTTTGGTGAAGTGTCTGTTAAGGTCTTTGGCCTTTTTTTTTTAGTTTTTGGTGTCTGGTCCGGCTAACCCTGGCCCATTTCTTAATCAGGTTATTTGTTTTCTTATTGCTGAATTTCAAGAGTTTTCTTTACATATTTTGGATAATAGTCCACTATCATTTGTATCTTTTGCATATATTTTCTTCCAGTCTATGGCTTGTCTTCTCATTCTCTTAGTGTTGTCCTTCACAGAGAAGAAAATTTTAATTTTAATAAAGTCCAGCTTATCAGTTCTATCATGGATGGTGCCTTTGGTGCTATATCCAAAAAGTCATCTCTGTACCCAAGGTCATCTATGCTTTTTCCTGTTATATTCTGCATTTTTTATAGTTTTGTATTTTACATTTAGGTCTATGGTCCATTTTGAGTTAATTTTTGTGACTTAAGGTCATTAAGTAAGATCAGTAGCTTATGTCTACATTCATCTTTTACATGTGTACATCCAGTTGATCCAGTACCATTTCTTGAAAAGACTATCTTTGCTACATTGTATTGCCTTTGCTCCTTTGACAAAGATCAGTTAGCTGTATTTATGTGGATCTATTTCTTGGCTCTCTGTTCTGTTCTATTGATCACTGTACAATGACATGTATCAGTTATTATACTAACATTCAGAATAGGTTCACTACCCTAAAAATCCTTTGTGCTATATATATATATAGTTTGGGAGGAGTGACTGGCCAGTACGGGGATCCAAACACTTGACCTTGGTGTTATAACAATGTGCACTACCAACCTCAGTACTCTATTTACCTCTCCTTTTTCACTAAACCCTGGTAAACACTGATTTTTTTTTTTTTTTAACTGTCTCCATGGGTTTTTTTTTTCCCTAGAATGGCATATACTAGTTTTATAGTAAGTATTAAAGGTGAATAATATCAGTCCTCCAACTTTGTTCTTCAATATGAAACTGGCTATTTTGGGTCTTCTGCTGCTCCATACAAACTTTAGAATAAGTTTGTTGATATCCACAAAACAGTTTGCTGGAATTTTGATTGGGATGGCATTGACTCTATAGATGAAGTTGGGAAGAACTGACAAATTGACAATATTTAGTCTTCCTGTTCATGAACATGGAATATCTCTCCATTTATTTATGCTCTCTTTGATTTCTTTCATCAGAGTTTTATAGTTTTCCTCATACAGATCTTGTACATATTTTGTTAGGTAAACTAAGTATTTCACTTTTGGCAGTGCTAATGTAGATGTTAATGTGTTTTTAATTTCAAATTCCCTTTGTTCATTGCTGACACACAGGAAAGTGCCTATCTTCTGTATATTAATCTTACATCCTGTAACCTTGCTATAATTGCTTATTAGTTCCAGTACTTTTTTTTTTGTCAGTTCATTCAGATTTTCTACACAGATACCATCATCTGTGAACAAAGACAGATTTCTTACTTCCCAATCTATATACCTTTTATTTCCTTTTCCATTTTATTGTATTAGCTACAGCTTCCAGTATGATGTTGAAAAGGAGTGGTGACTAGATCAAAATTTAAATTGCCAGAATGGAGGAGCAAATAGAGGTTTCTGGGTAAGTGTAAACAGAAACTGCAACAGGGGTGAAATTAGATATTCAGAGCTTAATTGGTGCAGGCTGCTTTAAGTAATCGTAAGGTATTTCCTGCCCTTACAGAGTTTAGTCTAAGATTGTGGTTCTCAACTATATCAGACTTAGCACACCCTTTTAAATATAACATTGTAAATTTGTAACATCTATCACACCCAGTATCCTGAAATGAAATTCATATATAACATACCTATATACACGATTTAAAAAAGAGTCAGTCTGCTACCTTTATACTAATATAAAGGAGGAATGAAATTAATTTGTAATGAAATATTATGCATTTCAATACATAAATGCCCTCATACTACTACACTAGAAGACAATAAAGTCGTCAGATGCTTGCCCTTAATAAGTTTGGAAGAAAAAAAATCTTCACAAGAGTATTGTTGACACCATTCACTATTTTGAAATAAGACTGACTTTATGATTCATGAAGAGCTATAATTTATAATTTTAAGTGCATATTGATAACAGGAGTTTTACTGGTGATTCAAAGACTATGAATGATGTTACTGTTGGGAACATTTACCAAGAATTGATTACCATTTCAGAAAAGTTTTGAATAAAAGAATAACATTTAAAAAAAGAAAGAAAAGGAGTGGTGAGAGAGTACATTTTTGTCTTGTTCTTATCATAGCAGATAAGCTTCTATTTTTTCACCATTAAGTATAATATTAGTTTGGAAAAAGATTTTTTTATTTTGCTTTAAAGAGCGTTTTACAAACTATTTCCTAAAATAATATTTAGGAAATTTAAAATTTTTAAATGTTTGCTATATGATGAATATCATATCACCTAAAAATCACATATTACATAAACAACACATTACCATCTGCAAAATCCAGTGGGTTTTGTGGTGGAGGGGAGGGGATAGGTGGGAGAAGCATTGTTTAAGGTCATTAAGTCAGATCAGGATCCTATGAAGGACAACATTTGTATATTTTGATGTACCTCAATACTTCTCAGATACATACCCTGGATCCACTGACTTAGACAAACATACAACTTTTAATTTTCTTAACTATTAGTTATATAATCGGAAAGTATTAATTGAAGCAGAGGAAAAATTTCAGTCTTTATTTTGTTTGTTTTATTATACATATCCTACCACCATTTCTCATTTTATTTTCTGTTCCCAGACCTTTATTTTTTTACAATTTCTCTGTAATTTCTCTTTCACAATATCCTTTCTGTATTCATTTCTTTTTTATTCCATTGGCCTATTGTAAATTTTATGAATTAGATGATTCAATTCATTCTCTGAGAATTTCACTAAGAGCTGCAGCAAAGATTCATCTTATCTAGTTTTATTTCCACCTCACTTTAATTACCTGATTCTCTATTTCCCTATTTCTAAGCATGTAACTTTTCTAATTTCTTCACTAAGAATAAGTGACATCTCTGTTATAATTTAGGTAAAATGTACAAAACCAGTGCTTCAAACAGTGTGTGTGCATGTGTGTTCGGTGCTGACTTCAGTTCTATCATGTGGCAAATTTTTGCCAAGGTGGATATCTCTTATTGATAACCAAAGAAACACTGCTGGCCTCCCATTCCACTTTGGAAATATCCAATGGATTAGAAAAGGCTGTAGTGGTATCATGGACCAGTTCACTCAATTCTAATTACCCAGTTCACTTAACTCTATTTACAAGTCAGTCATTTTGATGGAAAGCTGAAGAAATCAAGAGAAACAGCTAATGGCACATATTAAAATATTATAAGGCAGTTGCTACAGGTTGGCTAGGAACCATCTCCATCATCCTTTGCTATATCTGCAATCTGATTCCTTTCACCTTTCACCTTTCTGGCTGATCTGCTTCCAAAGGTCATTATATAACTACCCACTCTCTTCACCACTACCCAGACAAGTTTCATTGTTCAATTTTAAAAGCATTTCTCTCCCTCTTTACTCCCCCAACTTTCTCCAAAAATGTAGAGTTTTGGTCTCAATCACTGTGCACAAGTAGTTCTTAGTAGAGCTAAAAAGAAACTGTATGTATGTACTAAAAAAAGAAAATTGAGATTTTTGCCTCCTCACATGTACTCGTTTTTAAATAGTTGTAAAAGGTGTAATTTCACTGTAAATACTGAGATTTTAAAATGAAACCTTTTCATCAACTCTTTTCAATGTATTCAATAGATTTAAATCTACAGTGATTTAACACTACCATCCACTTAAAAACTAGCTTTGAGAAATTTTATATTGCTTTTTTTTTCTCCTTGAATTTGTACTTCCATTTCACTACTCCAATAGAATTTCCTTCTTTCACTGATAATTGTGTAATAATTCTAAGAAACAAAAATACGTGTATACATTGACTTTTTAAAAAAATTTCACTCACCTGAACAAAGGTTCCAAGTGTTAAATTTCTTCTGTATTGAATAAGCATCACATTTATATACAATTGTATAAATATATTAAAGATTTAGTGAAATATTATTAAGTATAAAATGAAAAAGTTCATTGGAAATTAATTTCTTAATGAGACAAATAGAATTATCTCATCAGTCCCCCTCGCCTCACCTCACCAGGACTACTTGTAAGCATGGGAGACTATTACTTATTGCTATAGTTGTATTCTTTTAAAATTCACTTCAACTTTAAAAAAAAATTGTGGAATAAAGTAGAGCAAGATCTTGTTCATATAAATAAATGACAATAGAAGAAACTTTGTTCCAATAACATCCTGTAATATTGTTTGAAATCTGTGTTATATATCAGGAAAGGAGACAAACAGATGGCAACCAAAAGTCCTTCTTCACTATAACTACTGAGAAAATGAGATGGAAAAAGGCAAATAGTAATTGTTATGATATCCATACCACACTTAAAAAACTGGTGATTCAATCATCTACTTTCTCAAATCTATTACTTATATTTCCCAGTTGCCCTCTTGTTTGGTGCCTCAGAGGTTATTAAAGAGGAGTTTAAAGATGAGAAACCTCCACCTTTATCACAAATGGATTTTCAGGCAAATCAGTTTTAGGCACTGAAGATCCAGAAATGGATTTCCTTAAACTATCATTCCTATACCATGCACACTCTAGATGTAAAATCTCCCGGTTTAAAGAAATTAACTGCTGTGAGATTGATCATACAGCATTTAAGTGTTACAATCAAGATAACAGAAGACTGAAAATGTAACATGAATATACACTATCAATAAAACAAGATCAAGTTTATCATAAGATGTTATTTATCTTTCTTCTATATGAGAAAGCTATCTCCACTTCCCTAGTTGGGAGGTAGGCTAAGATCATCTCTAAGGTCTAACATTTCCTGGTTCTAAAATTGAGTAAATTTTCTCTATTTTTATTTCTCTTCTTTGATATTGAACTGATTTTCCCCGAAATTATTTCTAACTAGACTGTGAACTGCTTAAACAATTAGCAATAGCATTCTAAAAATTCATGCACTAGCAGGAAGTACTCATACTTTGGGCAAGCTCACACTGCATGCTACGGGTCATATTTTAAATTTCTACTTCAATTTTTATTATGTAAAACCTTATTTGTTTATTCTAGGACCTGGAGTTATGAGGGACCATGGGAATCTATAAAGAAGGTCATACTCATAAACACTAGGGTTTCTGAATGCTGTTGGAACAATTAACAATATTATAAAACATGTAAAGTTCCAACACTCAGTAACTATCACATGATTTTTTTCAAACCAGAAATCCCGGTTACTTTGTAATTTAGCAGGAACATTTTCTTCATTTTACAAATGAAAATAAAAAAGATAGCAAACAAATCTTTTTCTGTTGACATTTATCTTAACGAGATTCTAGACGTTAAAAGTGCATTACAAATAAAAATTTACTGTACATTTTCTAGACTATGACCTGTCTAAGATGCCCTGAACTATTGCTATAAATCATTAAAATTAATTCCCATGCAACCTCCAAAGAGGGGAAAAAAAATCCAAGGACCAAGAAATAACATATAGGAAAAACTTCTTAAAGAAAACATAGGAGAGACACTTCAGGAAATAGGACTGGACACAGACTTTATGAATACAACTCCAAAAGCACGGGCAACCAAAGGAAAAATAAACAAATGGGATTATATCAAACTAGAGAGCTTCTGCATAGCAAAAGAAATAATTAACAGAGTTAAAAGACAACCAACAGAGTGGGAGAAAATATTTGCAAAATATACATCTGACAAAGCATTAATATCCAGAATATACAAGGAACTCAACTTTACAAGAAAAAAACAAGCAACCCAATTAAAAAATGGGCAAAAGAGCTCAGTAGGCATTTCTCTAAGGAAGATATACAAATGGCCAACAGACATATGAAAAAATGCTCAACATCACTCAGAATCCGGGAAATGCAAATCAAAACTACACTGAGATACCATCTCACCCCAGTTAGGATGGCTAAAATCCAAAAGACTGAATGATAAATGCGGGAGAGGTTGCGGAGAAAAAGGAACTCTCATACATTGTTGGTGGGACTGCAAAATGGTGCAGCCTCTATGGAAAATGGTATGGAGGTTCCTCAAACAATTGCAGATAGATCTGCCATATGACCCAGCTATCCCACTGCTGGGAATATACCCAGAGGAATGGAAATCATCAAGACTAAGGTATACCTGTTCCCCAATGTTCATCGCAGCACTCTTTACAATAGCCAAGAGTTGGAACCAGCACAAATGTCCACCATCGGATGAGTGGATACGGAAAATGTGGTATATCTATACAATGCAATACTACTCGACTATAAAAATGAATGAAATACTGCCATTTGCAACAACATGGATGGACCTTGAGAGAATTATATTAAGTGAAACAAGTCAGGCACAGAAAGAGAAATACCACATGTTCTCACTTACTGGTGGGAGCTAAAAATAAATAAATAAATTCACACACACACAAAAAAAGCCGGGGGGGGGGGGGAAGATGACATAACAACTACAATTCCTTGAGGTTGATTCGACAAGCAAACAGAAAGGACACTGTTGGGTGGGAGGGGGGAGAGGGAGGAGGGGGGAGGGGTTCGGTAAAGGGCCACAATAATCAACCACATTGTATATCGACAAAATAAAATTAAGAAAAAAATAAAAAAAGAAATAACATATAGAATATATTGAAATTAAATTATTGCTAATTACATTAAAAATTTAGTAGTTCAATTAGCCATTAGAATTGTACTCTCAAATAGATATATTATTATTTAAACCAGTATAACAAATGGATAACCCTCAATGGGGATCAAATGCCTCACTGGGGATTTATTTCCTATAAAATGAGAAGATACTTGAAGGAGAATTGTTGGGAAGATTTAATGAGATAATATGGACATGTATGTACACAGTGAACTCTCAAGGAATGGTACTAACATTTTTCATTTTGTTGCTATTATTATTGTTTGGAAATTGCTAAAGTCATTGGCTTTGGATTCAAACAAAATTAACACTAATGCATCCACTACTATTAAATCTGTGCACGTTTTTAAACTCCCTAAGCTTCAGATCCTTCTCTTGTAAAAGAGATAATGTGAAGTGCTTGATATATTAACAGATTGACAGTGCATGATTTCCTGCTATTATTAGGTGTACAGTATCACCAACTGCTCAATTTGTTGTATAATCAATGACTTTTATTTGATTAACTCCTTATGTCATTTACAAGGTTAAATGAAGAAACTGCAGTCACCTTTAAGGCTCCCAGGTCTTTTATCTCACTCTGTATGTTCCTCTTCCCTGACTTATCCATTGCTTCAGTTCCACTAAAGAACTGGGCAGCTGAGTAAAAGAGCTGACATATATATGCTCTATCAGAGTGGCCAGATAAAATTATTCTGCAAATTGTAAAACAGGTAAGACAAATAGTGAGAATACTACTTTATTAATGATTTGTTAAAAATTAGCTCTATGTAATATACAGGCATTAGGAATGCCACAAGTAACAGAGTGAATCTCTGCCTTTTACAAACTTCTGATTTAGAGATAAACAAAAAAGATAAATAGCAATGTAAAGCCATATGCATTAAATGCTAAGTGAACCCTCTAAACAGTATATTCTATGACAGAATGAGAGGACGAGAAAATAAATTATTCTCATGGGAAAATATCTGTTTTAGACACATTTTCAAAGCTAGTTCCACTTTTCCACAAGTCCTTCTGCTGATGTGAAAAATCAAAACTGATAGATTTTTTAAAATTATATATTTAAAAGAATACAAGGACATTCAGAACTATTCATAAACTAGCATCGATCAATTTTAATAAATAATGAAGAAACAGTGTTCAAGTCTCTGAGCCTCAAAATCTTACACAACAGGTTCTATGTGGACATACTTTCATCCCAGTGGAGCTTTCTTTTGTTTCAAAAACTGACTATAAAAACAAATTTTTATTTTCTGCTTATTGAGAGAAATGCTTCTGCTTTTAATCAGATCTAACACTTAAGACAGGTTAAAAAAAAAAAAGGAGAGAAAATACCCCTCTGTAATTAAGGGGCATTATAATTACTGAGTGGTTTATAACAAACAGTTCCACTTACAAGGCACTGTTCTTTTTAAACTAAAGATGGGATCTCTCTGGTTATTACTGTTATTTACTGGCTTCCCTTGCATCTGGCAATCAGAGCAGGACATAGAATATAAAACTATAATCTGAGCTCAGATTATAACAGAACTAAAGCCAGAGAGATCATAGTTTGCATTACTATATTACTTACAGCATGTGAATAAGTTGAATTAGATAATTTACATAGTTTATCCTTACATTAACTGAACTTTTCTGAGCAAGACAGAAAATATCCATTAGAAAGAACATTAAAAAGTAAATGAAACCAACAAATATACAGAGCTAAATAATTATGAGAATGTGCTCTTTCCAAAGTTTCCATCATGTCTATAAGGCAGTATAATAAAAACAGAATGATTATAGTAATCCCGAGAGCAACTGGAAAAACTGTCAATCCCACAGGCCTAGACTGTCCTTGAGATCTTCTACCATTTTGTTTATTGCTCGCCTCTCGGCAAAATGCTTAACATTTTCTATCCCTCAGTCTTTTCATTTGTAGAAAGGGGATACTAACTTCACAGTACATCTTGGCAAATTAATTAGAAAGGAGTTAATTTGTCTCCTTTTGGCTGTGAAAACAGAACACAGTTTAATTTCTGAGAAAAATATATTTATAAAATGCACTTTCTTGACTTGAACAGATTAAAGTACCATTAAGAAGTACTTCTTAATAGTAATAAGAGGTTTTATTTTCAAAGCAACTTGATTAAACATATTATTATTAAAACCAATACTAGCCCCTATTTGTAGTTTGGTTTAGGTATAAAAAGGAGGATAGAAGATTCAACAACAAAACATTCTCAAAACCTCAATATTCACATAAATTAATTTTTATGACTATAAGATTAATATTTTTCTTAACTATCATACTAGCTCTAATTTTTGGTATAACATATATAAGAATTGTAGAATTAATTATAATACTCAGAACCAATAACCCTTGGTTTACTTACTATCACAGAATAAATTTGCCATATATTTTTAGTTGTGTTGGTAAAAGATTTTACTGCATACATGCAGGTCCTTATAGTTTTTATCATTAGTGGGCACAATCATAGTAAGTTGAAGCCTGCTAAGTATGCTCTGAAAAATAATATGCTTATGTAGAAATAGGTCATCTACGGGCATTTAAGGGAAAGGCCATTTATTTCATCTGAATGAGTTCTTCATTGTCCAATGACTGTTTAATTTGTCTTGACTCATCATGGAATTGAGACCTGCTACATATATCTAGTTATGGTGCTAGGAAATGGTAGAAAATTTAGATCAGAAGACTTAGTTTAAGATATTATCAAGATATTTTATTTATATACAAAATATCTTTATTATACTCTTAAAAATAATTTCAAGAGAAAAGCATGTTCACTGAAGAAAACTTAGAAATCAGAAGAAAATATGTACATACAATCACTTTTATAGATAAATAACCATTTTAACATTTGAACATATATACATATATTCCTTTTTTTCTATAAACAAAGGTACATGCATATACAAATATGCATATATGGCAGGTTTATTTTTTTAGAGCTTATATTGGAAATTTCCAGGGAAAATGAAGAGCTGATTCTCCCCAGTCTATTAATAAACAACATCTATGGGATTAGAAAATATGTGAATATATGTGCAGGTCCAAATACAAAGTGCAGTCAATTTTTAAAGGAACAGTTAATTGAGTTAAAATAAAGTTACTGAATGAATTTGTTAAAAGAGAAGAGTAATGAAAGGGAAAATCTCAGCAAAATTTTTTCCAACCACATATAGACCCTTAACCTTGCCTAGCATTCTTCTTATTTCCCTGGATAGTTTTTTCATCTCCTCAAAAGTTATTCCAAGTTTCTTCATTCTCCTCAGATCCCTAATCTGGCCATTCTCCTTTCTTATTCTCGGCAGTTGATCTAGTCTCCTCTGTCACACAGCAAATAAAATCCATTAGACGGGAAATCTCTTAACTTCTTGATATCAACAAGCTTACAAACTCTAATTTATTTATTTTTAGTTTTAGCATTACTTAATTTTAAAGTTTCAATAAATCCATTTGAGGTTAATCTAACAGAATATGAGTGTTAAAATCATTAAGTCAAAGCTTAGATGACATCCAGAAATAAAAAAAAAAATCTCTGGATTCTTCCATCTACACACCCCGCACAGACTTTTGCTCACCATAAAGTGGAAGGTCATTCCCTACTGTGGGGAAATGCTTACAACAGCAGCTAGAACTTTTGTTACCTCTCTCCATTCCCTCACCTAATACCTGTCTGAGGCTATAATCCAAACAATGGAATTTATTTAAGAGGTGGAAACAGAGGACGGTGCTTTATTTCTGGGGTTTAGAAGTCAGTAGAGAGCAGAAGCTAAGATTGGAAGAGCCATGGAAACAGCATACCGTATGTGCTATAGCTTCCCCATTCACTGCTTCTGAGAAAAGAAATATTCCAAATGCCTGAAACTTATCTGGGAATAAATGCTGTTCCTCATAAAAGATGCAAGGAAATCCCTTCCAAGGCCAGTAAAAGCAATCTGAATAAGAGACTGAAAACCACTAGAAATTTGGTTTAGGAAGCCTTAATTCAGATTTTATTGTAAACTTCCCTGGTTTTATTTTATTTTTTTCATATTTTTCATGTGTAGGGTAATTGTTCACAGGGAGGACACAAGTTCTGTGCCCCTTTTCACAATGACCCCAGATTCCTGTCAGATGTGTACAAACTCTAATTTAATATGGTCTCTTTCTTCTGAATCTTCAGACTCCTCCACCTACATAATTTTCTTTTGCTTTCTGAACATGTTCAGTCTTTTTCCTATTAATCTTGCTGGACAAGGGATCTACATGAGGATAGAGAAAATTTTGTCGAGATTTTATCAGCACTCAACCTCATCAGCTGTATTTGTAAAAAATGAAGACAATTATATTGATTAGGACAAAGTTTTGCCATATGAAGGAAAGGGAATTGAACTGGATGATTAGGCAGTGATTCTCAAACTTTTTTTAATTAAAAAAAAATTTTCAGTCACTGTGCTGTACGTAGATCTCTAGAACTTACTCATTTTATAACTGAAAGTCTGTACCCGTTCCAACGGCTTCAATTACCACCAAAATGCTGAGTCTTAAGTCTGTACTATCAGCCCAGCTTAGCTAAGGATCCAATCACTATTTAATGTTTTAAGTACCTTAAACTGAATATATCTCAAAACAGAAATATTTATTTTTCTCAAGAAATATATTCTTGTTTTCCCTCTCCCAGTGAAACAATCAGTTCTCAAGATCAAGACTGGCTACATAATTTGTAAGACCAACTGCAAAATGAAAATGCAGAATCCCTTGTTAAAAATGAAGAGTTTCAGGTGTTTATGCATGATATTTCTATTTTTTTCCACCCTGGAGAAAGTAGTAACCACTGTTACTGTGTGTCAAGGGCTCACTTTATAACAGGCTCAAAGCGAATTAATTCATTTATGTATTACCTTACATAATCCTCCAACATTTCTGTGAAGGAAATATTTATTCCTATTTTACAGATGAATAAATGGAGTCTCATATCACTAGAATTCAAGCCCGGCTTTATCAGCACCGCACTCTCCCGAGTGAGCCACAGGCCGGCCCCTCAAGCCCGGCTTTAAATTATTTAAGAACCATTTATAATACTGATTATTTTCAAGGGAAGAACAAAGGAAAAGCAGCTATCTCATCCGGTATTATGTACAGAAATATTTTTCATGCTGCTCTCAGTTTTTCAGTTGTTGGGAGATTAACACTGACAGTCCTAAATTAACGGCTTCAAGAATGGTGTGAAGTCTGTGGCAAATTACCGAAGTCACTATATCTCAATCTAGATGCTATGATTAACATAGTCTAAAATGACATTAGCATTTATTAGTTGGCTCATGACACTGTTGACTTATGTGCAATGCAGGCTCAAATGTTCATGTACCAACTAACAAGTAAAATCTTTTTCATCCTATATGTGTTACTTTGGTGAATGTAAATGTAAAATTTTAGATTTGAGAAAATTTCATATTAGGAGAAGAACGTTACATAATGTTATTCTTCTTATTACCATGAATACCAGTATTAATATCTTACTGAAGTTTTTTAAAAAAGGAAATACACATAGAGCAATGTGGTCATCAGCAATCCACTTTAAAAACCAGCAGGGGACTGGCCCCGTGGCTCACTTGGGAGAGTGCGGAGCTGGCAGCACTGAGGCCATGGGTTCGGATCTTACATAGGGATGGCCGGTGCGCTCACTGGCTGAGCGTGGTGCAGACAACACCAAGTCAAGGGTTACAATCCCATTACCGGTCAAAAAAAACCCCAGCAGGTATCCAAAGGGTTAATCTTATAGCTTTAAGAACCAAATTTAACTCAGCATTTTTCAATCTAGAGATTTATAATGCCTCTGACATAGCAAGAAAGGATGGCTTTTTTTTTTTCTAAACCCATCCTGTGAGGAAGGTGTTATGACACAGAACAGGTGTGCAGCACTGACTCAGTAAATAAGCCTAATCCATCATCCTATATCAATCATTTAGAAGACCATTTGCATTACTTTCTATTGTGATGGTGAATTGTAAGCAAAAGAGTAAAACCAGAATTTTAAGCACAAAATCCATTAAACCATGTACACCTAACACTCCCACAACCACTAAAACTGAAAGCAGATTCAATATTTAAAAAAATAACAATATAAGCACGGTTGACAAAAGACGGATTTCCTCACTGAGTCATCCTCTTGTATTAACAGCTTAATTTCCTACCTGTCAATTAGTCAACTAAATTCTGGATGTTCTGTAAACAGGTTTGATCGGTTTGTATAATGTGGACCGAAGGAAAGAAAGGAAAGATAATGCAGTATTTCTTTTCCTGAAAGTTACCAAAATGTTAGTCTTCATGAACTACAGTATGCCAAAAAAAAAAAGGCGGGGTGGGGGGGTAAATTCCTTGATCTGGCAATGATGGGTCAGTTGATATTTGCCTATTCATAGGGGCTCTTCAGGAACCTAAACAAGCCATCTGTGATTTTCTGTAATGTTCTAGTGGATAGTCAACACAGGTCTGACAGAGTGAGGCTATTATTTTGACATACAAATCTTAATGGTAATGAAAAGGAAAAATTTCTTTATTTTATGCTTTGCTTTATTTTGAAAAGAAGGGAGAATGAGCTCCCCAACTCTGGCCTCATCTCTACTAGATAGCTATTTATATCTCTGTGGGCAATGTGTTTTAAACTATTTGTTTTATCCTGGAAACCCATTCCTCTACTACAGCTGAAAAGCAATGGATCTCATTTGAAAACAGGAAAATGTTCATATTAAATAATAGGCTTATAAAATTTAATGCAATGTGGAACTTAAATGATTCAGAAAATTAGTAACCATTCACAAAATAAATTGTTCTCAAATTGCTCCTATTTATGGCCTACAGGTAGTATAATGATATGCCAATTTTTGTAAAACACAAAATGTAACAAGTTTTAACTTAAAGATAAAAGTTCACTTCATAATGGCTATTCACTCCTTCATAATGATTAAGTACCACTATATCAACCCAGGTGTTGTTTTATTAATCTGATACCTTGAAACCTATCAAGTATCTTAATTCTCTAATATGAAGATTAAATTACCAATGAAGTATATTCTTTATTACTACATTTATAAAACTAGAATTTATACTTTTATCTCCAGCTTTTCTGAATCACAATTCTGTCAGATGAATCAAGTTTAACTTTCAAATATTAGTGCTCATTTTGTCAAATCTTTAAAACTTATCTGGTTCCAGAAAGAAAAAAGAAAGATAAAAGATTGTTGTGCCCAAGGCTTAAAAAAAAAAAAAAAAGAAAAAAAAAATAGAGGCTGGTTAAAGGAAGTCGGTTCAAAATTATTTCACCACTGGTTTTAATGAATCTTTTTGAATGACCTTTGAGTACTAGTTCATTAGGAACAAGATTGGGAAAGGAAATCCCAAATTCAAAGGCTTTTTAGATATTTTCACTGTATATTCCTAAAAATAATTTGGTTCATAGGCATCAAGTTTTGTTTGTTATAATATTTACAACATTTGTTTATTTTCCCATTTGAGTAGGGCTATAAAATAATCAAAGTTGCAGAACAAAGAGATAGCTATTAAAAATTCCAAAATTATACTTGTTAACACCACATGGTTAATAAGAACACTTTAGGTAGATAATATAAAGAGTATTTCCATATCAATGGTAAGGTCTGAGGTTGATTAAAAATTAGAGTTCTTCAATTTTAAATTTATATATACATATATTTGTTTCTAAATTTGAATCTATTTAACTATAGTATCTTAGGAAAAATGTAACTCTTACTTTTGTTATTATTCACTAGTAGTTTAAAGTATGATTCTTAGTCTGTGAGTTGTAGACTCTTGGGCTTGGAGACCTATATAAATACCAAGTATCTAAAAAATGAATAATAATATGCTTTGTACATATATATGCTGTTAGTTTTCAAATATATGTGTATGCTGTTATGACTACAAAAATAAATTGTTTTAAATTGCTACATACTTCAAATCAGCACATTTTCCATAAACTATTTTTTTAATTACATTTAAAAAATTTAACTGCAATTATGTGGGAATCACAAAATGTTTTGATCCCAAAAGAAGTTCCACAAATGCAACAAAGTTAAAAATTGCTGGAATAAGCTGAAGAGTTATTTTAAGAGGTACTGAAGATACCATAAGAATGAGAAAATACAGTACACTTTTACAATGAAATCTGAACACCCAAACATATAAGAATGTGTAAATTGAGAAGCCACATATTTAAAGATTCGAGATTAACAGATTTGTCATAAACATTACTATTATCAAAAGAAAAATACAGGCAGTAGCACTGGGGTCAAATGTGCAAACTCTGAAGCCAAACTGCCAGAGTACAAAACCCAGCTCTGCCACTTGTTAGCTGTGTGACTTGGGGCAATTAAACCTTTTTGCCCCTCAGTTTTCTCATCTATATCAATAATTTCATATTGAGTTTAGGAAATATCGCAAGAAGGGAGGCATGTATATAAAGCTTTTTCCCACATACTTGTACACTACAGGCTGAAAGTAATAGAAAACAAATGATTAAAGGGTGAATAATAGTTGGTACAAAAAAGATTAAGCACAGAGAAGCGGGGGCTAAAAACTTAATATAAGAAAAATTAACATCGCCTTCTGTGGCAGACACCTAGCTATCACAGAATATCTATTCTCCCTACCTTCTTTATCTAAACAGTTGTAAGGTTTCTACATTTCAAGTGATAAAATACTAACTCAAAGTAGACCCTGAAAAATTAGGTGAGAATACTGTAATTGTTAGAGTAACTAATAAAAAACACAAATAAACATTTTTTTAAAAAACCCTAATAGATGAATTAAAATGAAGTAATGAAAAATATTCTAATGCAAAAGAAAGCAGAAAAAGGAAAATAAAATAAAAAACAGAGGGACAAACAACAAACAAGCAAAGTCTCAGATATAAACTCAAAAATAAGGACAATTACACTAAATACAAATGGTATAAACACTCCAATTAAAAAACCTGAAATTCTTAGATTTTCTAACAAACAAAACCAAATTAAATGTTATCTACAAGAAACTCAACTGAAATAAAATAATACATATGGAAAAAGATACCATGCAAATACCAGCAAAAGAAAAGCAGAGTGACTATGATAACATCTGAGAAAATTAAAAATCAGAATATGAAAAACTACGAAAACTACGAGGAATATAGAGGATGCAATACATGATACATTTGAAGTACCTAAGAAGAGAGCTTGAACATAGATGAAGTGAAAGTGATGAGAATAAATCCACAATTATGCAAGGGTACTTCAAAAAGTTCATGGAAAGATTCATATTATCTCTCAATTCTATTCTTCCACTAATTTTTTGACATGCCTTCATACTTACAGACTATAACATTTCTCTCTCAGGAATCATTAGACAAAATAGAAACTCAGCTAGGATACAGATGACGTGAACAGCACAATCAACCAAAGTGACCTAAATGGCCTCTACAGAACACTATACTCAACAGCAGATACATTCTGTTAAAGAGCACAAAGAACATTCAACAGTATGAGGCCACATCGTGGATCGTAAAACAAACCCTAACAAATTTAAAATAGCTGAAATCATGCAATGCATGTTCTCTGACTATAACAATTAAACTAGTAGTAAAAAAAACACTAAGATGTCTGGAAAATCCCCAAATATTTGGAGATTAAACAACATATTTCCTAATAATCCATCAATCAAATAGGAAGTCTTGGGGAAAATTAGAAAATACTTGAACTAAATTAAAATAAAATAAAACATATCAAAGAACTTGTAAAATGAAGGTAAAGTAGTGCTTAGAGAGAAATCAATAGCATTTAGAAAAGGTTTCCAGTCAATAATCTATGTTTACCATATGCAATAAGAATAAGTAAAGCAAAATACACCTAAAGGAAGCAGAAAAAAAATACAAGAACAGAGATCAGTAAAATTAAAAGCAAAAAAAAAAGCAATACAGAAAAATCAGGATGAACAACTCTATGGGTATAAATTTGACAACTTAAATGAAATAAACTAAATTCCCTAAAAAAAACCCAAACTAACAAAACTTATTGAGTGACAAATAGATAACCAGAATAGTCCATTATTTATTACAGGTATTGAATTCATAGTTTAAAAAACAAAAAAACAAAAAAAACAAAGTAAACTCCAGACCCAAATGGCATCAATGAAGAATTCTACCAAACATTTAAGAAAGAAATAATATTAATTCTACCTAATGTCTTCCCATAACTAGAAGAAATGAGATTGCTTTTCATCTCATTTTTTTAAATGAGTATTACTCTGATACAAAACCACACAAAGTACAATAAAAGACAACTATATACAAATACCTATCATGAGCATTTAGTAGAAAAATCCTCAACAAAACATTATCAAATTTAATGTACCTATGTGAATATATGTGTCTATATATGTATGAATGTATATGAAATGACTGATAAAGCAAGGTTTATCCTGCAAATGCAAGACTGGTTCAATATTTCAAAATCAACCAATGTAATCTAAGATTTTAACAGTTTAAAAAAGAAAAATTCCATGATTATATCGGTAATTGCAGAAAAAGCATTTGACAAAATTCAAAATCCATTTATGATTAAAAACTCTGAGCAAGCTAGGAATAGAAGGGAACTTCTTCAATCTGTTAAAGGGCTTCTACAAAAATACGTAAGCTATCATCTTACTAAATGGTAAAACACTAAATACCTTCTCCCTAAGATCAGGAACAAGGCAAAGATGTCACCCTAACCACTTCTATTCAACCTAGGTACTTTAACTCCTAGGCAGGGCAATAAGTCAAGAAAAAATAAAAAGCATACAGACTAGAAATGAAGAAATAAAATTGTCTTCATTCACAGAGTACACAGAGATGTGACTGAGTACATAAATATCAAAAAATCTACAAAATAACTCCTCAAACCAATTAGTGAGTACCTAAATACCACAAAATCTACAAAATAACTCCTTGAACCAGTAAGTGAGCATAGCAAAGCTAGTCAACATACAAAAAAGTTATATTTCTACACATTAGCAATAAACAACTGAAAACCCAAACCGAAATAAACAATACCATATATAATATCTCAAAAAAGAAATTAAGTATAAACTTAAAACATGTTCACGGTCTTTATGCTGCAAACTACAATACACTGAAATAAAAGAACACCTAAGTAAATGGACAGACAATGTTCATGACTGGAGATTCAATACTGTTTAGTTGTAAATTCTTCCCAAATTGATCTACAGATTCAAATGATATCAACAATCTGACTCCAAACTTTAAATAGAAAGGCAAATGAAGAATAGCTAAAACAAATTTTGAAAATGAAGAACAAAGTGGGAGAATACACGTTTACCTCATTTTAGTTCCTACTATAAAGCTACTATGATCAAGACGGCATGGTTTGATGAAAGAATAGGTAGATCAATGAAACAAAACAAAAGATCCAGAAATGGCCCATGCAAATATGTTACTAAGGATTTATGACACAGGGGTACAGACAATTCAATGGGGAAAAGACTGTCTTTTAAGTGCTGGAATAATTGGGCAACCACTTGCAAAAATGGACATCTATTTATAATTCACATTGGATAAAATTTAACTCAAAATTGGGTAACGGCTCTAAATGTGAAATGCAAAACCATAAAATGTTTACAAAAACACAGAGGAATCTTCTCAACAAACAGAGCTGGAAAAATTAGGTATACACATGCAAACAGACAAGCAAAAAAAAAGAAATTGGATTCTTAACTTACACCAAATACAAAAAATTAACTCAAAATAAAACAAAGACCTAAACGTAATACCCAAAACAATAACTGTCCAAAAAAAAACATAGAAGGAAAGCTTCTTGAGATTGGATTTGGCAATGACTTCCTTCATATAACACCAAAAGTACAGGGAACAAAGTAAAAACAGACAAACTGGACTAGATCAAAATTAAAAACTCTGGGCCGGCCCGTGGCTCACTCGGGAGAGTGCGGTGCTGATAACACCAAGGCCCCGGGTTCGGATCCCATATACGGATGGCCGGTTCGCTCACTGGCTGAGCGTGGTGCTGACAACACCAAGTCAAGGGTTAAGATCCCCTTACCGGTCATCTTTTAAAAAAAAAAAAAAAAAAAAAAAAAAAAATTAAAAACTCTGTGCCTCAAAGGACACAATAAACAGAGTGAAAAGGCAACCTATGAAATGGGAGAAAATATCTGCAAATCATATATTTGACAAGGGGTTAATATCCAGAATATAGAACTCCTACAACTCAACAACAACAAAAACAAACAACACAACTAAAAAATGGGCAAAGAACTTGTATAGATATTTCTTCAGAGATGATATACAAAAGGCCAATTAAGAGAATATCTGCACTCCCATGTCCACTGCATTATTTTCCACAATAGCCAAGATACAGAAACAAGTGTCCATCAACTGATGAATGGATACTGAAAATATAGTGTGCACATATACATATATATAATACACGTATAATATATATACTCACACGAGTACACACACACAAAATGGAATATGATTCAGCCTTTAAAAAGAAAAATATCTTTCCATTTGCAACATGCATGAACCTTGAGGACATCATGCCAAGTGAAATAAGCCAGACATAGGAAGACAAATACTGCATGATCTCCCTTATATGTGGAATCTAAAAAGGCAAACTTAAACTCATAATAACAGAAAGTACAATGGAGGTTACCAGGTTATGAGGATGGGGGAAAATGAGAGATATTTTTCAAAGGGTACAAACCTTCAGCTATAAGATGAATAAGTACTGGAGACCTAATATACAACATGGTGACTAGAGTTAATAATAATGTATTATATGCTTGAAATTTGCTAAAAGAGTAGATCCCAAGTGTTCTTATCACAAACATACACAAAAGGTAACTAGGTGAGGTATATGATATAATTAGCTTGATTGTGGTAATCACTCCACAATGCATACATATATCTAGACACTACAATATATACAATTTTAATTGTCACTCATATTTCAATAAAGCTGGGGGGGGAAGGCCAACAAGCATGTGGAAAGATACAAAAATCACTAATCATTAGAGAAATGCAGATAAAAACCACAATGAAGTAACACCTCACACTTAGTAGAATACTACATCCAAAAATTAAAATTAAAAAAAATAAAAAACAAGAACAAAAAAAATCCCAGAAAATAGTAAGTGTTAGAAAGAATTAAAGAAACCGAAACCTCATACAATGTTGTTGGGAATGTAGAATGGTGCAGCACTGTGGAAAACAGTATGGCAATTCCTCAAAAAATTAAAAATAGAACTACCATGTCATCTAGCGATTTCACTTCTGGTTTGCAAAGGAACTGACAGGATCTCAAAGAGATACATGCACACCATGTTCATAGAAGCACTCTTCACAATAAGCCAAGAGGTGGAAGTAACCTAAGTGTCCATCTGCGGATGAACAGATAAACAAAATGTGGTATTTACATACAATGGAATATTACTCAGCCTTAAAAACAAAGAAATTCAGATATATGGACAACATGGATAAATCTTGGGAGCACTATGCTAAACTGTGAAATACACCAGTCACAAAAAGACACATCCTGTATTATTCCACATTTATGACGCATCTAGAATAGTAGCATTCATAGAAACAGAAAGTAGAATGGTGGCCACAGGGGCTGGGTAGAGGAAACAATGGAGAATTGTTTACTGGGTACAGATTTTTAGTTTTCCAAGATGAAAAAGTTCTAAAGATTGGTTGCACAACAATGTGAATATACTTAATACCGTTGAACTGTACACTTAGAAACAGTAAATATGGTATATTTTATGTTATGCATTTTTTACCACAAAAAATAACAATTACAAAAACCATAAGAGACATTACTCATGACCTTGGTTTAAGCAAAGAATTGATTTTAAAAGGGCACAGGGGGGAGAAGTAGACTTTTCCAAGATTAAAAACTTTTGTTCTGTGAAATATAAGAAAGAAAAGATAAGCTACAGACTGAGAGAAGATATTTGCAATATACTAGATAAAGGATTTCTATCCAGAATACATAAAGAATAAAAGAAAACAAACAACACTTTAAAAAGTAAAAATCATTCAAAACTACTTAAAACATTTCACCAAAGAAAACATTCAAATGGCAAATGAACACATGAAAAGATGCTTGACATCAGTCATTAGAGAAATGTAAATTAACACCACAATAAGATAACACTACATACCTAATACAGTTGTTAAAATTTAAAAAACAAAAACTGACAATAGCAACTGCTAGCAAGTGTGAAAAGCACCTGGAAGTCTCATGTATTGTTGATGGGAATGCAACAAAGTTCAAACAATCTGGAAAGCAATATGGCAGTTTCTTATTCTTATTCTCAGTAGTCTCACTCTTAAAATGATCCTGGAGATAGGAAAACTTAAAACAAAAACCTCTCTGCGTATGTTAATAGCAGCACTCTTCACAGTAAAGACCAGAAACAACCAAAAACATCCTTCAACAGCTGTATGGATAAATAAACTGTAGTGTATCCATAAAGTGGAATACTACCCAACAATAGAAAAGGAACGAACTATTGATACACACATAGGTCAATCTCAAAAACTTGTTAAGTAAAAGAGGCCATACTCAAAAGATTACATACTGCATGAGTTCATTTATATGACATCTGGGAAATGGCAAAACTAAGAAACAGATCAGTAGTTGCCATGGGTAGAAAGAAAATGGCAACGTGAAAAAATGTTTGAGTAATAAATTTTGTATTGTGATTGTGGTAGTGGTTACACAATTCTAGGCGTTTCTCAAAACTTACAGAACAGTACACCAGTAATCAACTCTGTAACCTTGGTTAGGTTTGTTAACCTGTCTGTGTCTCATTAGTTTCTCATGTGTAGGATCAGGTATGACAACAGAATTTACCTTACAAAGTTGTTAAGAAGATTAAATAATTTAATATATGTACATATAAAACACAGCAAAACTTAGATTTAGGATATGCTGAACTTTAAGTGCCTTTGAGACATCTAAGTAGACAGCTGAAGAGGTCAGAGTAAAAGTCTAAGCTAAAGCAAGTGCTGAACCATGACTGAGAACTGAGGCCATGAAAGTGGATGAAAATGCCCACGGACAGAGAAGAGGAGCCCTAGTGCCAAGCCTTGATAAACTACAACATTTTATGGCTAGGTAAAGGAGAATAAACACATAAAGGAGTTAAGAGGGGACAGAGAAAGAGAAGGAAAATTAAAGAATTACTGTTTTGTGTAAAACAAAGTAAGAGAGTCTTTCAAAGAGGAAGGAGTATACAATGACAGTAAATGCTACTAACAGTAGCTAGTATTTTTCTTTTCCCTTTAGTAATAAAACTCCTGAATCCAAGCTGTGTAGCCAGCCACTCAAAATTGAGAATACATTTATTTTGCAGCCTTTCTTGTAGCTGAATATGATCTTGTAGCTAACTAAGATCAGCAAGTATGATATAAATAATACATGCTATTTAAAGGTTATGCCCTTATGGAAAAAACAACCCTAACATTTCATATAGAACAACTAAAGATGCCAGATAGCCAAAGCAATCCTGAGCAAAAAAATAAAATAAATAAAGCTAGAGGCATAACAGTACCTGACTTTAAACTACACTACAAAGCTGTAGTAAAGATTATGCCCTTAAAGAGAAGGAATGAGCTCTCAATTACCTCATCTCCTCATTCTTGTTGACCTGAATGAGAACCCAATTGATGTGATAGTAAGATTTTTTACCATGTGGTCTAAGAGATGGCACAGCAGCAAGACAGAAGGAATTATGAAACCACCATATTAGGAGCTATGTTGTCTTTAATTATTAATTATTCCCTCTAAAAGATTCTTAGCCCACCTGACAGATGGCACCAGAGCATGTGGTCACCTTACCAGCCCAGGGGAAGCAATCCCAACCACCAGCCCACCCAACTGACAGTACCAGCATGGGTGGCCACCTTGCCGGCCTCAGAAATGGCCCTGACAACCAGCCGAACTGACAACACCAGCACACTGGCAATCTCACTGGTAGCAGCGCTTCCTGCCACAGGCACAGACACTGGTACTGTGCGAGTGGTCTGGAACAGCCACTGTCACAGTAATTGGTGCCACAAGGGCAGTATCCTGCTGCACCAGCAGCTACTGTTGCCTTATATATGACCCACTGACACTCAGCGGCATAGACACGAGTCACCAGTGGAGCCCAGGGAAAGAAGTGCACAAGTGCAAACCTGCAACCCTGTGGCCCAACCCACAGGGGGAATTATGCTGCCATATACAGCATCACACCTAGGGGTGGGAGGTAAGTGTGCAGCCCACAGGACTGCATTCATCTGGGGAGAGAGACATACAGAACCCCCAAGAGTACAGAAACCTAGAACAACCAAATAGAGCATGAAATAAAATTCTCCATCACCAACAGTCCATACCCCATCCCAGGGAGGCAAGGTCCCAAGAGGAACCTCTGCCTGTAGGAAAGTGAAAATCCACCTAGTGTCATCCATTCAAACCAAGAAGTACCAGTACACACCACTGCACCCATTAGGGTCACCCACCACAGCCAAGGAGTGACAGGGCACCAAGGCGTTTCTCCCAAGAATTCACGTGCTTGCTCACATACTGGACGAATCAACATAATGTCACCAACTTCAGCAAGGAATCACTAAGTGCCCAAGAGACTAGTCCACGGAGGCACTCACATGCAGTTCCAACACTGAATCCAGCCAAAGTACCCACACAAAGGCTACACTACTGTGTCTACCTGGAGCTAATACTAAAACACCCCACTCAATGGTCATTATAAAACATATCTACAAGAGGAAGTCTCTCTCTTCAAAGCCCACTCCAGAGTAACAGAAAAAGCAACTGCTCTACCAGATGACTACACGTCAATGTAGATATACTAGATATACAAAAAAAAAAAAAACAAGAAAATATGACACCACCAAAGGAATATAAAAATTCTCAAATACCATACCCTACAGAGCAGGAAGCCCTAAAATGACTGAAAAGGAATTCCAAGCAACATTATTAAGCAAACTCAATGAGATACAGGCATATTCACTTAGATGACACAAGGAAATGAGAAAAAGTATACAGGATCTGTAGGAGGAAATGTACAAAGAGATTAATGCCTTATAAATCGAGGTAGCAGACCTCCTGGAGCTGAAAGATTCATTCAACAAAATAAAAAACATAACCGAGAACTTAAGCAGCAGATTAGAGCAAGTTCTGATCTTGAAGATGGTCTCTTTGAAATAATCCACGTGGACCAAGAAAAAAAGAAAAAAGAATCAAAAAGAGGAAGTAAATCTAAGAGAGGTAGCAAACAACCTGAAACATACATCCAAATCGTGGGTGTTCCAGACAGGGAGGAGAAAGGAACAAGCACTGAAAATCTATTCAATAAAATAATACGACAAAACATCCCAGGTACAGGGAAAGATACAGACCTTCAGATCAAGGAGGCTCAAAGATCCCCAAACAGATTCAATCCGAAAAGGTTCTCTCCGAGACACATTATAGTCAAACTGGAAAAGCTCAAAGACAAAGAGAGAATCTTAAAAACAGCAAGAAAAAAGCATCCAGTCACTTTTAAGCAAGTCCCCATCAGACTAAAAGCAGATATATCAACAGAAACCCTACAGGCCAGAAGAGAATGGGATGATATATTCAAAATACTAAAATAAAATAACTGCCAGCAAAGAATACTAAACCCAGCAAGGATATCCTTCAGAAATGAGGGAGAAATAGCATATTTCCCACACAAACAAAAACTTTGGAAGTTCACCACCAAATTAATATCCCTACAAGAAATTCTCAAGAGAGTACTGCATCTGGAACCTGAAAAACAATAATCACTACCATGAATACGTAAGAAACAACAAAACCCAATAATAGAACAAAAAAATACAAACAAGAAAGAGAAAAAGAAACTTTATCTAATCATCTCCAAAAACCAACAAACATGGAAGACACACAATAGAAGGGAAGAAAGGAACAGAAGATATTTAAAACATCCAAACAAAAATCGATAAAATGCCAGGAGTAAGTCAGTACATTTCAATAATAACCCTAAATGTAAACGGATTATATCCCCCACTCAAAAGACACACACAGACTGAATGGATTAAAAAGCTAGAGCTAACTATATGCCATCTTCATGAGACTCACCTCACCTGAAAAGACACAGACTAAGAGCGAAAAGATAGAAAAAGATATACCATTCTTATATCAAAGATAAAATAGACTTTGAACCAAAAACCATATAAAGGGATAAAGAATGTCATTATATATGATAAAGGGATCTATTCAGCAAAAAGATATAACAATTATAAATATATATGCACCCAACATTGGAGCCCCCAGATATATAATGTAAACACTATTAGACCTAAGGAAAGAGATAGACCCTGATATGATAATAGCTGGGGACCTGAACACCCCTCTCTCAACATTGGAGAGATCATTTAGGCAAAAAATCAACAGAGAAACACAAGATGTAAACCACAGTTTAGATCAATTGACTTAGTAGATGCCTACAAACATTTCATACAATGACCACAGAATATACATTCTTCTCATTAACACATGAAACATTCTCCAGGACAGACCATGTTAGGTTGCAAATCAAGTCTCAACAAACTTTACAAAACTGAAATTACTTAAAGTTTCTTTTTAGCCTCCACCCAGAGCCACTGGTGAGTCTGAAGTGAGTGCGCAGCACTGCCTCATTCTGCCCAGGAGTCGCCTCAGCGTCCCAGACCTGCTGATCAGCCCCAAGCGCATGGCAGCTGCACCAGCAGGGCAAGCGATGAGGTATGGTCAGCCTCATAGCCAGGGAGTCAATAAGATAGAGCAAGACCAAGAGTGAGCACAGGGAGCCGGCACCATGCCAGGCTGGAAGAAGAATATCCCCATCTGCTTGCAGGTGGGAGAGCGGGAGAGAGTACTATTTAAAAAAATGAAACAAAAAGACAGACAAGCTGCCACTAGGGCTTGAGGGAAGAGACCTATGGAGTTCACGAAGGCAGAAGAAGCCACGATGAGAGAAAGAAAAGATCGTTCCCACCATTCAAGTCCCAGGCGCTTAAAGACTTGAGCTGGTGAGCTCACACAGGGATCCTGTGGGCCCACAAAGGAGTGAGGGGCCACAGACAACTGAAAAAAGGAGCCACTCAGAGATTGGTGAGTCACTGCAAGGGACTAGCACACAGCTCCCAACCCATGGGAAGTGTTTGGAGTGCAGGTGGTGGGGGAGATGGACACATTGGGAAAACATTGGGTCACAGCATAGAAAGCTGGTCTGCCCCCCAATCAGTGAAGGACCACTCAGTGGAGACTGGTCAGGAATATAGAACTGCAAGGGGTGAAGTTTGCTGAAAAGACTCAGGCCCAGACCAGAGTTTCCACACAGCCCGGGTGTACCAGACCTCACAAGACCTGGAAGTACATACACAGTAGACAATTAAAACCTGAGCTGCACAAATAGCCTTCCCCAGGGAATCAACAGCAAAGCAGCAATTTAACTCAACTGCAGGGCTCAAGTGCTGGTCCCCATAGAGAATCCCCCCATTTTAGAAGTAATCAAAGGACAACAAATTAATTCCAGTGCAGAGTTTTAGTGGTGGGAACAGCAAACAATCCAACACAGAACTGAAAGAAAAAAAATATCCACACATCAGAGACAAAGTCTGATATTAACTTGTAAAGGACTAAATAATACCACCAAAGAACACCTATAAACGTAGATGAACCAGAATACCCCAGGGCTCCCAAGCCAGAGAGTAGAGAGGGCCAAGGGCCTCAGCCATGCCCCTCCAACAACTGCAACCAGCCCAGTGACGACCACCAAGCCGCCTCAGGAAGCGCCCAGGCACCCGACCTGGAGCAGCAGGGGGATGAGGGCCTCAGCCATGTCCCCGACATCATAACTACCCCAGCGACAATCACCAAGCCACTGCAGGAAGCACCCCAAGCTCCCAAGCCAGGGTGGCAGGAGGCCAAGGACCTCAGCTACATCCCCCAACACCTGCAACCAGCCTAACAAGGACCACTATGCTGCTGCCAGAACCCCTCTGGTCTCCCCTGCCAGAGTGAGGTGCGTGCTGCAGGCCTTGACCAAGCCCCCCCTCCTTCCTACTCCTCCCATTCTATTTCCTTCCCCCTTCCCCTGTCCCTTTCACCCCAACTGCTCTGCAACATCTTACAATGTTAAAAATAATATTAATAAATTTTTAAAAAGCAAAAAAAAAATTTTTTTAAGTATCTTTTCAGACCACAATGGATAAAACCACAAATCAATAACAAGTGTAACTTACGAAACTATACAAACACATGGAAATTAAACAACATGCTCCTGAATGACCTATGGGTCCAAGAAGAAATTAAAAAGGAAATCGAAAAATGTCTTGAAGCTAAAGAAAATAAAGACACATCGTACCAAAACATGTGGGATACTGCAAAAGCAGAACTAAGAGGAAAGTGTATCACAATAAATGCTTATATCAAAAGAATGCAAAGATTTCAAATAAACAGCCTACTGCTACCCCTCAAAGAATTAAAAAACAAGAACCCAAACCCAAAATTAGTAGACAAAAAGAAGTAATTAAGAACACAGCAGAACAAAATGAAATAGAAACTCAAAAAATGATACAAAAGATCACTGAAACAAAGGTTTTTTAAGAAGATAAACCAAATAAACAAACCATCAGCTATGCTAACTAAAAAAGAGAGAAGACTCAAATAACAAAAATTAGAAATGAAAAAGGAGACATCACAGAAATACAAAGAATCATTAGGCACTACCATTATCAACAACTACATGCTAACAAATTTGAAAACCTGGAGGAAAAGAATAAATTTTTGAATATATGCAAACTATCAACACTTAACCAAAAAGCCATAGAAAACCTGAACAGACCAGTAACAACCAACGAGATTAAAACAGTAATCAGCAGTCTCACAACAAAGAAAAGCCCAGCCCAGGACCAGATGGTTTTACTGCTGAATTCTACCAAACCATTAAAGAGAAATTAATACCAATTCTCTTCAACCTATTCCAAAAAATTGAAACAGAGGCCATTCTCACAAACTCATTCTATGAGGCTAGCATCAACCTGATACCAAAACCACACAAAGGTACAACAAAGACAGAAAAGTATAGGCCGATGGCTTAGATGAACAAAGACACAAAAATACTCAATAGAATAGTAGCAAATAGAATACAGCAACACATCAAAAAAATTATACACCATAATCAAGTGGGATTCATCCCAGGGATGCAAGAATGGTTCAACATACACAAGTCAATAAATGTGATACATCAAATCAACAAAAACAAGGACAAAAATCATATGATTAACTCAAAAGATGTGGAAAAAGCATTTGACAAAATTCCACATTTGTTCATGATAAAGACTCTTAGCAAATTAAGTATAGAAGTATCTCAAAACAATAAAAGGAATATATACAACAAACCTACTGCCAATATCATCCTGAATGGGGAAACGTTGAAAGCTTTTCCCTTAAGAACGGGAACAAGACAAGGATGCCCACTCTCACCACTCCTATTTAACATAGTATTGGAAGTACTAACCAGAGCAATTGGGCAAGAGAAAGAAATAAAGGACATCCAAATTGGAAAAGATGAAGTCAAACTGTCTCTGTCTACATATGACATGATCCTATATGTAGAAATGCCTAAAGACTCTACAAGAAAACTCTTAAGGTTGATACATGATTTCAGTAAACTTGCAGGATTCAAAATCAACATTCAAAAATCAGTAGCATTTTTATATCCCAACATGAACTAGCAGAAAAAGAAATCAAGAAAACTATCTATTTACAATACCAAAAAAAAAAAATACCGAGGAATAAAGCTAACCAAGGAGGTGAAAGATCTCTCCAACAAGAATTACAAATCACTACTGAAAGAAATTAAAGAGGACACAAAAAGATGGAAAGACATTCCATGCTCTTGGATTGGAAGAACTAACATTGTGAAAAATGTCCATATTACCCAAAGTGGTTTACAGATTCAGTGCAATCCCCATCAATATACCAATGACATTTTTCACAGAAATAGAAAAAAACAAACCTAACATTCATTTGGAAAAATAAAAGACCCCAAATAGCCAAAGAAATCTTAAAGCTGGAATGATGACACTACCTGACTTCAATTTATACTGTAAAGGTATAGTAACCAAAACAGCATGGTACTGACATAAAACAGACACTTTGACAAATGCAGCTGAGAGAGAACCCAGAAATCAACCCATATAGCTACAGCCAACAGATCTTTGACAAAGGCACCAAGAACTACATTGGGGAAAAGACTGCCTCTTCAATAAAAAGACTGGTGCTGGGAAAACTGGACATCCATATATAGAAGAATGAAACTAGATCCGTATCTCTCTCCATATATCAAAATCAATTCAAAACAGACTAAAGACTTAAATATAAGACCTGAAACTATAAAACTCCTAAATGACAACATACGGGAAGCACTTCAGGAAGCAGGAATGGGCAAAGAATTTACGAATATAACACCCAAAAGAACGGGCAACAAAAGGAAACATAAACAAAATGGGATTATATCAAACTAAAAAGCATCTGCATGGCAAAAGAAGCAACACAGCAAAAGACAACCAACAGAGTTGGAGAAAATATTTTCAAACTATGCATCTGACAAAGAATTAATATCCAGAATATACAAGGAACACAAACAACTTAACAATTAAAAAAAAAAACTTGATTAAAAAACAGGCAAAGAAGCTAAACAGGCGTTTCTCAAAGGAAGATATATGGTCAACAGACACATGAAAAAATGCTCAGCCTCACTCAGCATCAGGGAAATGTAAATCAAAACCATACTGAGATATCATCTCATCCCACTTAGATCAGCTATTATCAAATGACAGAGAATAACAAAAGGCTGGTAAGGATGCAGAGAAAGAGGAACCCTCCTACACTGTTGGTGGGACTGTAAATTGGTGCAGCCATTATGGAAAACAGAATGGAAGCTCCTCAAACAATTACAGATAGAACTGCTGTACAATCCAGCAATCCCACTGCTGAATATATAACCAAAGGAATGGAAATCATCATGTTGAAGAGACACTTGTGTTTCTTTGTTTATCACATTTCTGTTTACAATAGCAAAGAGTTGGAACCAACCTAAATATCCATTGTTGAACCACTGGATAAGGAAAATGTGATATATTACACAATGGAATACCACTTTGCCATAAAAAAGAATGAAACACTGCCATTCGCAGCAACATGGGTCAACTTAGAGAAAATTGTTAAGTAAAATAAGCCAGGCACAGAAAGAGAAATATCACATATCCTCAGAGAAGTGTGAGCTAAAAAAATAAACAGATAAATAAGAAAAGGAAGATAGATACAACATTCACAGTAATACGCTGAACTTTCAAGAGGAGAGAACAAAACTAAGGTTACCAGAGGTGGGAAAGGGGGAGGTAGGGGGAGGTAAGGGAGGAACTGTTAAAGGGCCATGAAAATTGATTACATTGTATAATGCTGAATATACTAATTGTCCAGATTTGAACATCACATATTGCACACCAGTACTGATAATCAATGCTGTACCCCACAGATATGTACAATGAACTATGATTCAATAAAATAAATAAACTTAAAAAATTTTTTTTAATGTTAACATATTCTTAATTGAAGATTCAGTAGCCTCAGTATTTCAGAATAAATCACAGCAGACTTATGAAAAGGGGCATATATGAAGAATAACATTCAACATATTTTTAATTATTTTTAAAAAGGTTATAACATGATATATATATTAATAATATAAGAATTATATGATCATAAAAAGCATTTGATACTTTTCTAAAGTTTGAACATTACCAACAAGCATTTTAAATCTTGTATTTGGAAATTCTTACAAATGATCTTCCATTTTGCTGGGTTTTACAGTAAGGACTGAAGTACACAATTACTGTAAATAATGGGATATATTAATAATGGGATTACTGAGGAAGAAAAAGAAGAAAAAGAACCAATGACCTAGAAATTAGAGATAGGCCAAGTATGATGTCTGTTTTGTAAATTGAGGGTTTAATCATTACCATCTTTTTCAGTCACTGACCAGAAATCAGTATAATTTTAAGTGAATTCTTAGCTTAAGTATATGAAAAGCCATTTATTAGATATTCACAGTTAATGTTTTATATGTTTTAATGACTCGCATTAAATAATAAAAAACTCCAAATCTAAAAATTTAATATATAGTCTGTGTTCTAAAAACAATCTCCCCAAATTATTTCTTTGGTGGAAGTTCTGAAAGGTAGTGGGACACGCTAAATCTTTTAAGTCTGCAGAGAATTATCATAAGCCTCATTCCTGTACCAAAAAAAGTTTAAGCTAAGGGAACAAAAAGTAATAATTATTCACTAAATCTGTTTTTATGTTTACCCTGTAATGTTTCTACCAATAATTTCCAGTAAACTACCAGGAAGATGCTTCTTTTTCAGACACAATAAATATTTTTCCAACTAGATGTGTTTCTGAACTAAATGCCTGCAAAGTTAATAAACGGAAGGTAAAGCAAATGTAGAGCTGTCATTTTAAAATTATATTCTTAAAAGATTTTAGGGGTATCATTTGTGGAACACAAAGAGATTTCCTTCTCAACAGCATTCCAGGACATCACTCTTTCCTGCTTACCAGCAGACAAGATTATACTTGTCTGGAATGTCAGTAAAGTGTTTATACAATGGCAGTTTTTTTGGAATCTTCTTGAGAACACAAAACAGGAAACACAGTAAGAGCATCAGTATACGTTAAACACTGTTTTAGTATGAACTGTTTTTCTCCCTTAATAAGTAGTAGGTTTACTTCCAGGAGGAGGAGGTGAAAATGAGCAAATCTATAAACCTATCACTAATTGTTTGCAGCCAGCCAGAGGAACAGTTCAGGAAGAAAAAAGTCAATAAAACTTTAGGAATCTGTCAAACTATGGTTTGATTAGTTTTATACTACAGCCTCTAATAAATACTCATTTTTCTTAAGTTCATGGGAAGAATAAAGGTATCCTATAAAAGTTAAGTTTTTTAATGAATAATAGCCTAATTAATAAAAGTTAATTTAACTGAAATACTGTTACAGCAGAAAAAAAACAAATTTCTAAGTAAAGAGACTACCCATCAAAAAACACCAAATAATAAAGCATTTCATGTTCTAAAAAAAACTAACTTCAATTAAAAAAATAAAAAAACCTAATACCTTCCATGGCTAAACATATTAATACAATTCCACAAACATACCAACTTAAGAGCTTTAAAATTTATTTACAAATGGATTATATAGTGCAGCTAGTATTGTAAGTATAATAACTCTTATAGAGATAAACTTAATTTTCCATAGACAGCAGAATGAACCTTGGTTTGACTGCCCTCTGCTGATATGAAATTTTTACAACTATAAAAGTTGACTTGATAAAATTGTGATGGTATCATTTTAAAATAACTGTTTCTACTCAGATGTTGGTTTAATTACTGTCTCCCTATGAAAACTAAGGCAATTTAAATATTTAACCTATGTCTTACTTTTACTCAATGAGCAAGTATTAATGGAAAATCTATTATCAAAAATGTGATTTGACTTCTCTTACTTTGAGATACTTAAAAGTTATTAGATGGATAGAAAAAATATGAAACAGATGAACTATTAGGGAAAATAAAGAACTAAACTAAACTAAGTGGTACAGAAAAGAAATAAGCTAGAGAAAAAAGATTGGTAGAGCCAAATTAGTGAAAAGTAGGAAGCAACAAACCCAAAACAAAAACTTCATGGAAAAGGTTAAGACTGAGAGCTGAGAAAAAGTAATAAGGATGGCCTTAGATGAATGAGGAGGAAACAAAATAAGCAAAAGCCTGGAATGAAATAATGAACATGACTACCAGAAGACGTAACTGCCAGGATAAATGGACAAATGTTCAGTGAAAACAGAAAATAATCATAACAGGAGGGGGCCATGACTTTTGCAAGCCCAAAAAGTGAGAATTAAGAGCCAGGCTTGTTAAGGCAAATAAGAAAAGAGTCCCTGTAGGTTCCTTAGCAGTATAATAACTTGGTAAAGACATTCCTTCAGAAAGAGTACTGTGAAATAGAATGAAGATGAAATGGAGGAAGAAGAAACTGGAGACAGAAAAACCAGTTAAGAGGAAAATGCAGTAATCCAGGGAAAGAACTGAACAAACCAAAATAACAATGAGAACAAAGAAGAAAAAAGAAACTGAGACACATTTTGAATTAAAAAAACAAAACTGTAGGCCTGATTAGATCAGATCATCATCCAATTCTTAAGTGACTGTTAAATTCAAGAAAATAAAAAAGTAGTGGATGCAGAGTAATCAGAAGGGAAAATGGTAGTGTCATTAGAGCTAATAGGGTACAGAGTTTCAAGGTGTGGGTAGTCAGCAGAATCGAGTTTGTGGAATTCCAGACAGTAACAAAAGAAGCTACTGAATTTTGTTTGACAGTTGCTGGTAACCTTCACAAGCTCACTTTTAATATCGTGTATAGTCAAGAGGAACTAGAGAGCTGAAAATTTTAAAAATTGAGATGAGCTATAGAAACTAACTGAAGCGATTCATATCAGGGAATAAACATCTTTCTCTGAGAGTGGCGGAAAGGAGCAGCATGAAAATAAAAGAGCCAAGCTATGTTTAGTTAAAGATGGGGATACATGAGGAGGTTCAGGGCAAATGATCTCAATTACCTTTGCAAATCAGTTTCCAAGTTCATTTCTCAAAGAAGAATGATAGATTAATATTTGGGAGGAAAAAAAAAAAACTTGGGAAATATTTGATATCACCTTTCTACCCAAGACTCCAGTTTCTACTAGAGATGTCCAGTCCCAAGGGATGTTTCATTTAGCCAAGATTTCTCATTTTTCTATACCTGTCTACAAAAATCTATGTGCTATTTCATAAAAAATTTCAAAGCTGACCCACTGATGGCACCGCTTCCTACACATACAAGTAAAGTCTTCCCAAATTCTGTTTATGTGAAGATGTTTGGAATCAAGCATGCTACTCAAAAGTAGACCATATTCGTATGTCCTGGGTAAAACCGTTACACAGGACAAAGTAATATGTCTCCTGACAATTGTTTTAGAACCAAAAAACAAAACCAGAGAAATCATTATTTCTGAATTTCGTGTCACATTTTCTCTGCAAAAATAATTTCTGTTAAAAGAAGATTATTTAAAGTTAGATTTCAATTAATTCCTTTGCTTATAGTGCAAATCATTTGGAATGCTTTAGCCACAGTTCACTCTCTTGTGTCACTGTAATGTCAGTTTTAAAAAATGAGCATTGTAATAAAGAAATTTCCTCTTAAAACTCATTCACAAAATAATAAATATCAGGATGTGCAGAAGCCCAATAAGGACAAATGTGTATTAAAGAACACATCAGCTGTTTTGGAGCAAGGTCTATTCTTCTTTATGACTAAATATTCTAAATATTACAATAAAATTGATATGAGATGTTAATAACAAGAATAAAAAGGATTAAAGATCATCAAGAACTCATAAGTATTTGTAGAATGAGTAAAAGAGCTAAAGTGCTACAATGATTACGTGTCTAACTCAACAGACCAAACTAAGTTCTATCTAAAGTTAAATAGGCAGGAACCTGATAACATCTTTTTCCTTTTAAAATGAAAAAGATTATATGATGTTACTAAATAAAATCCCAGAAAAAGAGAACAGAATTTACCACTATTTTCTTCATTATCCTCTAGTCTTCTACATAAACACATGAAGACATTTTTATAGCAATAGTTATGTTTTAGATATTTTAAGCATCTTTTGCAACTAAAAATAAGTTTTCCATTTTTATACTAACATAAAATAGTGAAAAGCCTTTTGAAAAAATATAATGCAAGTTCTTCTGATAAGCTTTCCATGCAAAAAAATAAAATAAAAAGGTCAAATTTTAGAAGAAAAATATATGTGATAAAATAATAGAAATGTCAATTTTAAGCTGAGGAATGCAAAGCAGATTTTAGTCTACACTACAAGTAGGACCCATGTGGATGAACAGTAGAAGTAGATGACTACCTAGTAGTGAAACACTACCTAAAACCTAATATGCTGTCTAAAACAATGCATGATTAAAAAAAAAAAAAGACATGGCCTAGAGAACAGTTTTATACTCTATTTATTAAAGGAGATTAATATAAATGCAAAGAGAGAATTTTATGTATAGAATAAACAGTTAATACAACATCAAAACTCAACCTTCCTGGTATTTCTCTTCATTGGCTATTACTATATTAGGCATCAAAATTATTAGCACGGTTAAACTGAATATATGTATCTCAGAGCACATCTATCTCTTTCCCATGAACACATCCTGAGGAAATATTTACCTGATTATCTAATTATTATCCTAGATACTAAAACAGGTAAGTTTTGAATTTGCATATTGGAAGTACTATACAAGGTGATGTGTAGAAATAAGTGAGGCAGCAAAAAGCCAACAACAAATAAATGAAAAACAATTAGGCAAATTGGGGGACTGCAATGGGTGGGTCAGGAATGAAAGACATAGGATGATGGTATCCATGTGACAAGGATAATTTACAGCAAAAAAGTCAATTCTGCCCCCACAAAGTTTTGTAAACAACCAGCCTTGAATATACACATCTTTTAAAAATTCAGAAGGAAAAGGTTCATTATACTCCAACGAGACACAAAAAGATCTGCAGAATTTGGCAGAATTAAAATAATCTATTTGAAAAAGAAGGTTACAGAATAAATTATATTAATTCTAACAGGAGTAGCAGTCTTCATTCACCAAGACTTAGTCTTGCCAGAGGGCCACATACGTGATGGCAGCACATACAATGAGAAAAATAAGTTATGTATACATAAACTGAAAGGATGGTTAATTAATATTAATTTTTTATTGGTTAATAATAGTAAATAAAAGGATGTCATCAGTGCACTGAAGCTCTTTCTTATTTAATAATTATTATTGTTCTTTCTTAGACTTTCTGGAGATGTTGTTTAGATCAAGGCAAGACAGAACAAGTCAGAAAAGATAAAGGCAGAACTTTAAATAAGGAAATTACATTAATGATTCACAGTAAAAATTCAAATATTATGGATTGTGTCTTCAACAGAAGTGAATAATTTGCAGATATCCTTCTACATTTCCTTGACAAGGCCTTGCAACAATTAAGATAAAACTTAAATGGCTGGTCAGGATGGATGATGAATTCTGAGTTTGGAAGAGATGAAAATCACTGGTAACTACAAGGAAATATCCTATAATTATGGTCTCAAAACACATTATTATCTAAACTGAACCTTTATTGCTGTAATCTGGTCTAAGAACTCTGTAAGCCCCAGCACATCTAGCCCATCAATTCTGGCAGGAAATGTTATGACCGTCAAGAAAAAAGTTGAAAAAGGAGAGCCAAATTAAGAGTAAAAAAGGACCCACCCGACATACTACTCTATTTCACTTAAATTTTTTATGTCTAAGAAGAGAAAGTTAGGAAACTGGAAAGCAAAGTACATCACTTCCTAGACTCTTCAGCCTTGGCAGGTTAAATATCCTGGCTGATAGAATTACCCTCTGCTATACTGCCCCTTCTACTCTCCTGTGCTTTGCTTTCTTATTTTAGGTGCATCCATACTACCTTGTCCCCTTCTTCTCTTCCAGTCAATTAGTATTTACTGAGTTGAGCACTTAATATGATCAGACACCATAGTGATAACGGTGACACATCAGTAAACAAAACATGACTTAAAAATCCGAAATCAAAAATTCTAGTTTAACAATCACTTAATATTGAAATTATGTGACTTAATGTCCCCCCCTTATCTGCGGGAGATACGTTCCAAGACCCCCAGTGGATGCCTGAAACCTCACATAGTACTGACCCCTGTATATACTATGTTTATTTCTCTCTATATATATACCCATGATAAAGTTTAATTTATAAATTAGGCACAGTAAAATGTTAACAGTAACTGATAATAAAAGAGAACAATTACAACAATATACTGTAATAAAAGTAAAATAAGGGTTCCTTGAACACAAGCACTGCAATACCACAACAGTCAATCTGATTACCAAGATGGTTTCTAATGGTAGCATCTACAGCCATGGGTATGCTGGACAAAGGAAGGATTCACATCCCTGGCAGGATGGAGTGGGATGGCGAGAGATTTCACCACACTACTCAGAAGTGCACACAATGTAAAACTTATGAATTGTTCGTTCCTGAAATTTTCCATTTAATATTTTTGGACCATGACTGACCACACGTAACAGAAACTGTGGAAATTGAAACTGTGCATGTGGTGGTGGTGAGGGGGGAGAAGACTACTGTATACATTACCAATTAAAAATATCACCTTAACAAAATATCCTTTAAAAATGAAAAACTAATGACTAAAGGAGTGTACAGAATATAAGATAACACAAAATTTATTACACTGCTTCCTGTTATCAGTGAAACAATTTTATACACTACAATCTTTAACAGATCATAAAACTTTGCAATTTTTGCTCCTAACTGAGATCCAGTTTCTCTCTCGTCTGAATTTTTCTCTATACCAGCTGCACAGCTCTGGCTCATCCCTTAATTCAAAAAAACCCAAAAAAACAAAAAGCTCTAAGACTTTTGGTGTTGACAGAATACAGATCTCCTGTCTGTCTCCACCAAAGAGATGACTTCTTCTTAAGTGTGTAAACAAAGGTAAAGTGACTTGCTATAATTTGTGACTCCAAGCTGCATTTTTTCACTCTTTCCTCCTTTACAGAAAGCAGAACTTTTTCACAACATGAACTCAGTTAATTAATGAGGTGTGGGTAGCATGGCAGATAACATAATTGTTTTAAAGATAAGATGAATTGCAACTTTTAAAATATAGTTAGAATAAGAAGATCACTTACATATGCTCTCCAAGGTCTGTTTTTGTTTTCGCACAGTGCGTGGAATACTATTATATCTGTTTAGAAGCTATATGCTCTACCTCATGTACTAAGTCCATGAACCATAATGGGCACTATTGGTATGCCAGATTCCAGAAACCAAAACCTAAATCTCTGGAAGGCAATGTAAACACTTTTTGTTAGTCCCTAACTTCCCTACCACTAAGTCACTAGGTGTGTTTGTGTTTATTCATGTGTGATTATACATACATCCTTTTACTGCAAATTATTGTGATTAAGCAGACAATGCTGAAAATGGAGGTTCTATAGCTCCATTTGTGAAGTGAACAAGGGAATGACTACTCCTTACACTGAGGTTCAGCAATCAAGTAGTTAAAGGTTGGTCAATTCTTTTAACATCTAAAGAAAGCTTAGTGTGAATACAAATCACCAAATACAAATTAACAAACACCCATCTGACAAGTTTAAAAGAACTACCTTACTTTCCAGATGTGTTTTAACTGAGACTTAGACATTAAATAAATTACCCATAGTCAAAACTAAGAAGTGAATCTAGAGCTTCAGGCTTTTGAATATTCTGCCTAGATAATTAATTTTTAAAATTGTGATGTTGTTTAAAAAATGATTTAATTCATCAAAATAGAAATAATTCTGTACAACTCTGTCTCCCACAAAGTGAAAGTTTCCTTTCATGTAAAAAATAATGCAAAATTTCTCGTTTTTCTATGATGAAATAGGTTTCCATTTCTTTGTATTATAAGATCACCATATTGTCTCCATGAATATTTTTCAAAGAATGTTTGTATTTACTGCATCCATAAATCCCCAAATCACTACCTAAAGCCTCTTTTCTCTCTTATTAGTAATTCAAACAAACAAAACAAAATCCCTCTATAAAAACACTGTAAACATCAGTGTAGCTATTTAGAAAAACTCCCATCTATGGTTTAGAGGAGGGTTTCTCAATCTCAGCACTACTGACATATTGGGCTTAGATAATATTTTATTTGGGGGTGGGGGTGTAGGTTTCTGTACATTAGAGGATGTTTAGCAACATCCCTGATGACCTCTATCCACTGAATGCCATCCCTCCAGTTGTGAAAATCAAAAATGTCCGGGTGGGTGGAGGTGGGAGGTGGAGGGGTGGGGTGGGGAAGAAGCAAATAAGTCAGGTTGAGAACCATTGCTTTAGAATAAGGTTGTAAAATCCCCACTTATCAGAAATCATTAAGAAGAGAATAGATAACTGGCTTCCTGTGTAGCTCAAACATCCACTGCTTGAGGTAGAAGCTGGTTCCAGTAGTTCTTAGTTTACAAAATCTTTTGAAGTTTTTTTGGCATCACCGTTTGTTTCTATAATTCTATCCTTTTAAATCTTCATACAGTCAAAATTTTTACTATAGCTTCTTTAAAAGAGAAATATTCTCAAAATAACTCAAATTACCAGCATACCCATCATTGCATATGCCCATGTTTTTCTTCTCACCTTAAACAAAGATGACAAAATATAAACCATTCAAATCAGGCCCAGTACTAGAGGTGTGGCCAGCAATATGTGAAAACTGAAAATAAAATCTAGGTGATTCGCATTCCTTTAATTATTGACACTCCTGTTTGATTTATCAGCACAATCATTCTTCGTAAGGGTTGAACTGGTGAGGACTTTGCAAGCTATTAAAAACTGTTTATAGCCAGAATCTTTTTTTTTTTTTTTTTTAACTGCATATGAGGCTACAGTACACTAAAAGCTATCACTAATGCAGGGGGAAGTTTTAATCCCTGTGGAGATTGTCTGGGTAAGTGAGCAAAGGCTCTAGCTGACAGCACAGATAATACAATTCAGTTCCAGGCCAAAGCGCTGTATTTGTTTTTGTTGTTCTCCTCCTATCCTATCAGCAGCCTGTCTCCATGGATTTGTCTGGGAAAACGATAAATAGTAAAGCAAGCAACCATCTCCATCCATCTAAATCATCCTCCCAGCAAAGAACCAAAGCAAAGCTTTTGGAAAGACCATCTTTTTAAATGCCCACAAATGTGCAGAGTAAGTCAAACTCAAAACCAATGAAAATAAACACAAGAAAGGCACAAGCAGAAAGACAAGTGTTTATACAAACCCTTAATTTCTTAAAGTTCAAACACATTAGAGAAAAAATCAATGACAATCATCACATATTTATAAATATGTGAATGGCTCCCCACTAATCACTGGTAACTAAATTACATTAGATTAGTTACTACTAATGGTCATCTATGTACAAGCCTTTTAAGAAATCTAATGTTCAAATTATACTCCAAATCCAAGAAATAAAAATCTAAAGATTTTATACAGATATTGACTTCATCAAAAGTAAACAGCAAATTCATTTTGGCAAAAATGAAAATATCAAGAAAATAAAGCACACGAAAAATATCTAAACAGAGCTTATGTGCCTGGGGATACTTTTGAAAAGACTTTCAAAGGCTGAAAACAGAAGAAAATAATGGTAATGCTTGGGAATTAAATAAAGAACAGAAAAAAATTCACTATCCTGTATTTAAGTTTCTTCCCTCCGCATTTTGTACTTTTCACTAACCATTCAGACAAAATGATTCCACATCACTATACTCTCTGATGGAAGAGAAAGTGATATTTCAAAGATGGAAGTAATTAAGTTTTACAAGACTTAAATGTGATGCATAAACAAATATGGACTACAAAAACAATCACATCCTTAAATCAAGAAGCAACTTGGCAATACTACTGTCTGATATGGAGAATACCAACATGACAGACTCTAACATGTAACTGAAAAGAGGACTACATCCCTGCCTGAAATTTTAATGGAACACATAAAACAAATAAAAATTAACAACTTAGCTCATCAGTTTTTTTTGTTTTGCTTTATCTCCTTACTAGTCTTTAGGAGAACACTATAATTTGTTTTTCACAATCATAGGAAGTAACTTAATACCTACTACATTAAGCCAAATTTTAACTTAATGTTTCCAAAACTGAGGAAAACAAACTTCCATTTAAAGGGAGGTTCTAAAGGAATTGGGAGTCCAAAGCTCTGAATTTATTTATTCATTAGTTCAGTAAGTCATACATTCATTCAACAGATAATAATTTAAGAGGACTCTTTGGTATTAATGAAGTGTTCATAAGGCATTCCTTCTATAATAATTATTATAATAATAAAAAACTAATATTTGTATAATGTTTAAGTATATACAAAACATCCTTACTACATTACCATAATTGATCTTTCACTCTTTCTTCACTACATGATATACTGTAAAAGGAAAAAAGTCAAATTTGTGATGAGTAAGACATAAGAATAGAAGGTACTTAATGAAGTCACAGAACTTAAGTATAATACTAAAACTTAAGTCTCCCAATTTTTCCAAACTACTTTTTCATATGCCACTTCAAAAGCTTAATATATAAATTTTATTGGAATTACTAATTCCTTCATTGCTCTGTGGTTTCTCAGTCTTTCATCAAATGAAAGGCTTAATGAGTACTATCCATTGTCCTATTAAATGTAAAATGTAAGAGGTATCCAAAAACTTAGTGTCTGTGCTAACCAGAGAATATCAAATTCTGTGCTAAATCAATAATACAAGTGTTCACAAGTCACATATCTTCAAATCACAATAAAGACAGTACATTATTAATGCTTTAAAAATGAAAATACTAAATGAGGCAAATTGTTTACTCTTAGACAACTAACAACATCTGAATTTCGAAAAAATGTAAGTGAATCTTATGGGAAGGACTACAGAATGAAATCATCTCAATTTCCTGGCTAACAAGTCATGCTAATCTCAGTTAATGATATAAACAAAATAAGTTATGTGATTAAAAAGTACGATATAAAATCCCAGTCTCCTCAGCAGTCACTTTTTATAATAAAGATGTTCTTTGTATAATGCATTTACACACAATATTTTTATTTTTTTAAGTTTGAGGCATTATTTTTTCAAAAACACAAAAAACTATGTTGATGATTATGTGCTTGTGTATATATGGCTATATAAGACCTAATAAACATCATGAGGGTAAGAAAGATAAAATAAAAGAATATGTGTCAGCTTAAAATTAGAAGCAATGCCTTTAACTTTAAAATGGCAAAGAAGGACATTATTTATCACTCCCTGGAATTAGCAAACCATTTCCTTTTGTACAACAATACTCTCCTCAGGTTCAGAAGCATACTACATTTTGAAAACTTTAATTTTAATAGTATGTAGTGTAAATGTTATGAGATGTAAAATTTTCAAAGAAAGTATGAATAAAAATATAGTCATTTTGATGGTACGTCATGACAATACATAAGAAAATGACATCCTACAGGATAAAGAATAAAGTATTTAGAGAGAGAGGAAACCCTGCTTTACAATACAGTCTGCATTACTTAGTTTCTGAGCGATGGCATGCTATTTAATCTCTCTAAACAACAAATTTCTCATCTTCAAAATGTAAACAAAAATACTGCTTTGCAGGGTTGTTAGAATTACAGATGATGCATGTAAAGTACAGTGCACAATGCCAGGTATATTATAAATGCTTAAATAAAACTGGTGATAACCATTATTATCTTAATTACCGTGGGTTGAATGTCCCCCCCAAAACTTAATCCCCAATGTCAACTGTTGAGCATGGGAACTACTATTGTGGTAATTGAAAAGTGAGACCTTGAAGAAGTGATTAGATTGCAGGACCATGCCATAGTGAACAAATTAACAATGGTGGTCAGGGGCATGGTTATGAGGGCTTTAAAAGAAAAGCACATGAGAAATCCTCTCTCTCTGCTCCGCCATTTTTGCAATGTGATACCCTGCCATCACTGAAGTCACCACCAAAGAAAGCCTTCACCAGATGTGTTCCCTGGACTTTGGACTTCCTATCCTTTGAAACTGTAAGCAAAAAATTTCATTTTCTTTATAAATCAGCCAGTTTCCAAGTATTTTGTTATAAGCAACAGAAACGGACTAATACAGTAATATTGCTGGATTTTCTGGTTCCCTTCATGTATTCAATATTTTATTTTTCTACTTCAAATATAATACTTAAGGAAAAAACCTGCAATGAAATACACAAAAGCACATAATATTAATTTTCTGTAGATCTTCCTATAATATTCAATATACACATTACAGGTTTGTTTGGATTACATTTTTACTTTTTTAGTTTCCACAAATGAAATCCTTGTTGCTTATAAAAACATTCGGCTTCTTTCGCTGTCTGAAGGAATACAGGTTTAGGTCACAAATGTGATGTGAAATATCAACTCATGGAAACTTGGCTGCAGAATACTGTTCTCCTTACCAATTTTGCAACTACGTAGGCAGGACAATCAACTATCACCAAAACACAGACACAAATACAACTGAAAGAAAGAGAAGTTTTATGAGAAATTATTCTTACTTATTTAATGGTGATTAAACAAACTCTCAACCACATTACTTCTTCAAGGCCGTAACTGTAGTTAACATAAGCTTTAATCTTCATGTGCATTTTCTATTCAATAAATGTATTACTGAACTACACTTTACTCAACACACTACCCCTAAGAAAAAATTATATGTACAGTATGAAACTGGCGATAAATTAAGGAGTTAAAAAGTAAGAAATTAATTTTTTCAATGAAAAACATATAAAACAAATTTAGAAGACACACAATTTAGCTCAGCAAATTATTTGCATTTTGAAACAGCAAAATTATAGGTGACATGTATTAGTCCATTTTTGTGTTGCTATAACAGAACACCTGAAAGTCCGTAACTTGTAAAGAAAAGAGGTTTATTTGGCTCACAATTCCAGGGCAGATGCATTTGGTGTGGGCCTCAGGCTGCTTCTACTCATGGTGTAAAGCGGTAGGCAGCTGGCAGATACAAGCAGATCACATGGCAAGAGGTAGCAAGAGAGAGGGGGGGGAGGTGCCAAGATCTTTTAAACAACGAGCTCTCGCAGGAACTAATAAAATATATTTATCCAGTCATCAGCTGATGGACATTTGGGTTGTTTAGATGACTACATATAAAGCTGCTATAAATATTTGCATACAGATATCTGTGTTGGACAAATGTTTTCATTTTTCTTGGGTAAATACCTGGGAGTAAGATTGCTGGATAGTATGTTAAGTATATACTTAGCTATATAAGAAAAATTTTAATAAAAAAAAGATTGATCACTAAAATTGTGAATAAAGCTGCTACACTGGCTGATAGTACATTATAGTTTTTTTAAGAGCACACAACGCTACTAATCTTACACAATTCACTGAACCAAGGAATACATTGGTATAGTGAAAATTCACATAAGGTACTTAAATTTGACTAGAATCAATTATATGTCACATGTAAATCACCTTGCATGGCGCTTGATGCATACTGTATACCTAATAACTGCTAGATCTCCACTGTTCAGTCTTCTCTTTTCCCAATGCTCCCAGTGTCCCCATTACCAACTCACGTAAACCCACACTTAAACTCGAATTATTATCTAAAAAAATTATACAGTAGGTCACATACACACACTAATTTCAACTATTATTTTTGGGTTTTTTTCCTTCAAAACTCTTTATTAAATGAAAATCAATGTTAACTTTATATAAAGAAAGATTAATTTAAATATTATAAAAACAGAAGTATTTTTGGTTTTTTTTTATTTATCATTATACAGTGTAATTGATTTTCATGGCTCCTTACCAATTCCTCTCTTTCCCTCCTCCCTCTCCCCTTTTCCCACCCCTGACTGACTATTATTTTTGAAAGCAAAGCCAGTTTGACTCACTTCCTTAAACTGCTCTTTCTCTGAATGGAGGAGAGGAAGCCTCTAAAAGCAGTGGAGACTATACTCAGGAAACATTTCAGGTGAGTATCACCACCTTGTGTCGAAAAAGAGTAACTGCAATACCAAATTTACTACCACACAAAAAACACAGAGGCTAGAGTATGAGATCCAAGATCTATTTTTCCAAATTTACTCTGATGCATATGTCAGTAAAGTATTGCAAAGTTTAAAGTACTGCAAAGACTGTTCATTTTTTATGATATAATGCATTAAAATTTACATGTCTTTCAAATTAGATTGTACATAATATGAAGAACTGAGTTTTCTTTTATATGACCCCCTCTGAGTTTTTCACACCCCTTCCAACACACACACAATAAATGCCAGGCACAAAAATGACACTTCATTATTGTTATTACTCTCTATGTACTTTGAAAATAATCACCAAATTAGCCCTTCTACAAGTGACTTTGAAACATTCAATATATGGCTTCAGTTTTAGTTCCTGTTTACACTGAACATTAGTTCCCAAATATGAGATTCAGGGAGCATTAACAATACAGGAGAAGCACCTTTTTCAAACACAAAAGTGACTTGATCTAAAATACTCAGATATTTCTGTTCTAACTCAAAATTATTCTTCCATTTGCAGCAGTTTTTAAAAATAGTTAAAAGCATATTAAATAGAACCAAAATACTACAGGCTGATCAGACATCTGTGAAAGGAGAAAATATGCAGCTCAACAAGTTTTCCTTTTTCAAAGAGTAATAAATTTTAAATGAAAAAGTTAAGGTGTTCGTCAACTGTCAACCAAGGTTTTTATTACACAACAGCAGCCTTATGGTTGATTTATGGCTTTTTCCCCTTTTTCTGAAAATCACATGGTTAAAAAGAAAAGTCACTTTTGCACACCTGGATAATATCTGGTTGCTTTATGATCTGTTTGAAGAAAGCGAACTTTTCAATAACAAGAATGTTTGAGAAGGTGACAACTAAAAAGAAAAATAACAAAACAGAAAACAAAAACCTTAGAAACTTGTTTGGTAAATAGCATCCTTTTATGTAGTATTGGGAATCTCTGCTATTGTCTGGCTCTGTCACAAAATAAGAGAATCATAAAACTGGAATGATATACCAGAGATTCTTTAGCACGTTTTTGAAAGATACAGAAATAGAGGCCCAGTGAGGCTAAATAATTTCAAAGAATACACAGTTAGCAACAGAGCAGAATCAGAAACTAAGATCCCTGCATTTGTTCATCTGCCTTAATTCTTCTATTGCTTGTTTCTCACAGTCAATTTCAGGCCTTTCTATCACATTCTGCATATACCATTCTGGTCCCTATCATCTTTGTCCTCTGTTACATGTGTCAATGTCACTTTCTTCTAGACTCATTTCCCCAATTGTACTGCTTGCATATGCAAAAGCCCCTCTCCATTGCTGTGCACTCTCCAAAAAGCTATCTAGAAATACTAAGGTTTGGAAAGGGCTGTGTCCAAAACACTATAAGCAAAAGGAACAAAGAAGAAAATTATACCTCCTTATATGATACAATACAATAACTCTAATATCACAAACTCATGAAATTACAGCTATAAAATAAGAGGAAAGTAATCAGGAATCTAACTACATATTTCAGCATCATTTTAAAGCTAAAAGAAAATAAAATAGGATTTAAATACCTACAATGTTCAAACCAGATTAATGTTGAACTTTTCACTTGAATAGTATATATAATAAAGACTTAGAGTTGTGAAGTTTATCTAAATTTCATTGAATGTAAATCTATTCACTCTTATCTTGTCCCTTTCTATCAAAGAAAACACAAAGCATTTCTTTACCCAGACAGTATTCTTCAGAGAAATTATGAGAATTTTACCTTTGACTGTTTTTCCTGCATAAATAACCTTAATCATCCTAGTTTCTCTTCAGGAGTTCTCTTTGGTAACTCTTCGGAACATTCCCTGATTATCTCTATGCTGATGAAATGTTCAATGAAGCTCACTTAAATTGGGGATCCTGAACTAAAACACTTTAAACTATTTTTCAGAAAGAAAGTTACATAAATTCTTCTTGGTATTTAAAATATATAGTGCCTCTGCTATCAATGGGTAGAGACACATACAGAATGATAGAAACAGTATCCCACATTTGACAAGTTAGAAAGATCGATCAAATCTAATATGATGAGTTTAATAAGAATTACTTCCTCTATTCCTAAGTCCTAAAGATCTTTTAGATACTGCCATAAAAATTACTGGGAAATCACTTGGATTTAAGGAAAAGAATCATGTGAAAAGAATCTGGGATCATGTGAAAAGAAGGCGGAACTTAAAGGAGTTAATTTTGGAAGAAGACCTCTGCATCTGATCGTACTGTGACACAACTTCTGAGACTTAAATCAATTTAATTACACAAGTCCATAGCGTGAAAGCTATTACTTAGTAGACTCTGATGAGAGACTTGAGCTTTTTACTTTTGTTTTGTTCTTGATGACAATAGCAGTCCACAGCATGCAACTAGGCAAATAAACTAACACAATCCTGGTATGGATTAGCAGAGTCATAATATTCAGATTGAAGGCAGTAAGAGCCTCACTAAGCTCTGTACTGATCAGAACACAATTATTACAGTATATTCATTTGTGGATGCCACAGTTTTAGAGAGAAAGAGATGAATGAACAATAGTTCAGAAAAAAAGGACAGAAGGCTGAAGATGAAATAAGAATATCCTAAGAAATAATCCAAGATGCCAAGCCTGGAAAAGAAAAACATTGGTTAGTGAGATACAGTTTAAAAGAAAGACAATAACAGTCCTCAAAAACAAAGAAGAATCACACTAAAGAGGTATAAAACTATTCTCAACAGATTTTGTAATAAAATCAGGCTGATATATGCAAGTTTTAGGAAGACAAAGAGCTGCTGGTTCAGCAAAAGAAAGAACTCCCTAATAATCTGAGACAAAGATGAAATGGTCTACTTCTTGAGGTTAATTAATAGTTCCCATCAGCATAAGTGAGTGAGTAATGAGTGGTACGGATTTTATAACAGGGGTCAATACATCAGAGGAAAATTAGACTGTGGAGACTTCTAAGTCCTCTCTAATCTTGAAAAAGCTAATTTCTTTTAGACCTTGGGTATGGAAAGCAACAACTTTTATTACATTATTACTTTTTCTCTAACAGAATATTACACATACATCTATTCACATGTTTACATCATACAATATTATTTACCAAACAAATATACCTAAGCACAAGATCTCAACTTCTCAAAATTAAATATGTAAGCCTGAAAATTCCAATAACGACAAATACTAAAAATGGCATTCAATTCACAACTATAAAAAGCTAAAAACCAATGGAGCTTTAAGATTCAGATGCAATAAATAAATATCTACATGATTCACATAATAAAATTTGTAGATTTATGGATTTGGGGGTATCATTCAGTTGGAAAGAATAATTATTGAGACCATAAAAATATATTTTAAAAAATTAAATCTTGAGATTGCTAAGGAACTGAGGGTTCTGGGAATTTAACCATGCCAATGCAGTCTTTTTTTACATGATTAATTGAAAAAGAACGGGGGCCCTTTAAAGATTTTTTTCTTTTTTTAAAGATGACCAGTAAGGGGATCTTACCCCTTGACTTGGTGTTGTCAGCACCACACTCTCCCAAGTGAGCCATGGGCTGGCCCTTAAAGATTTTTTAAGATTAGGAAACAAAGAGAAGTCAGGGTTTCAAGATGGCGGCGGCTGGCACGGAGTAGCTGAGGTGGAAAAGGCGGCCACTGGGCCACAGGCAGCCGGGAAACTTGTGGACCTTCCTCTTGCCATCTCTTAAGGGAGGACCGCTGCTGCTGGCCGGTCGTGGGGGGTGACCGCCACTTTGCCCCCGGCAGGAGAGGCTGCCTCATTTACAGGCAACAGCTTTGAAGTGTGGAGCAGGAAAAGAACTGTTTCTTAGCTGCAAAAGCGAGTCTCGAAACAGGGAACACGGCGCCAGGGCTGCTGTGGATGCAGCCAGGATCCCGGAGGCCGGGGCCGCGCTGAAGGCGGCCAGCTGCCCTATTCAGGATTCGAGGTTTCAGGCCGGCATTAAAGAAGATTCCTGGGAGCACCCGAGCCGTGCCGCGACTGAACAGCCCGAGGCGGCAGCGCCGAGAACACGGAAGGCGACAAACCAGAGACAGAGAGCGAGCACCCGACCTGGCACAGCACTGTGAGTGATCCCTGGCACAGCTCTGTTCGGGGGGTGGATGCCCACGCGGCTCCCCTGCACCACCAGGCCACTCACCGCCCCGGTGCTGCCTCCATTTTCCCAGGTGCGGGCAGCTCCACCCTGCTCGGCCATCACTGAGCCCATTTGCTTGGCCTGGCACGGGGCTTTCCGGAGCCTGCAGGCCGGCCTCCTCTCCCACTCCCTCCGCGGTTCTCTGGCGGGGCTGGGGGCGTGGGGCGTCCCGACCAGTGCTGGGAGGGCAAGGAAGTACGGGCGGGCCGACTGTCACTCCACCACACCCTGGACTCCGGCCCCGGTAAACTTCCTGTTACTGGGAGGCAGATACCATCTCTGCGACCACCAGTTTGGAAAAAAGCCTAACGAATTTCTGGTTGGGAATAGTGTGGTAGGAGAGTTCCCAGGTCCGCTTGAACCTGCCGGAGAGCAGGCTGCAGGCGGGCACTAGACTCGGTTTATACTGGGGGGATACAAAGGTGAACAAGACCCGAGAAAGATCTACACAGTGCTACAAAGGCACCCAGAGAGACCGGTCGTCTGTGCCTAGCAGAAACCTGGTAGACTTCCTGGGCGAGGCGGTGCCGAGCAGGGTCTTGAAGACCCAGCTGATCTGCACGAGGGGTGCAGAAGACACACCCCAGCCCAGCACAGTGTGCACAGAGGGGGGAGACGTGCGGCCAGGGAGGCGGAGACTCGACAGAAACCACACACTGCATGATCTAACAGCCTGGGCCAGAGCACACTGAACGGGGAGAAGTCCTGTACAGGAAGTGAAAGCTCAACAGAGATCACACACCCTGTGGTACGTGATCCACCAGCCCAGCAGAGTCCAAGCTGACCAGAAAGGTGGATCCCCAGAGAAGCCCAAGACCCGAGGCAACCACACACACAAGACACTAGAGGCCAACTGAGCAGTCACGGCGGGAGCCATACCAAATTGGCAACCACAGCAACGTCCTAGTCAGTCATTAGTCTCAAACCGGTGGACTGTGAAACCCCCTGCCACAATGAATAAACACCAAAAAAAAGACACCAGAAATACAAAAAATCAAGAAAGTACACCACCAAAAGTTAATAAATCTCATACTCTAGATCCTATAGAACAAGAAGCCCTTGAAATAACTGACAAGGAATTTCGAGTGATAATTCTAAGGAAACTGAATGAGATACAAGAAAACTCAGCTAGACATCATGATGAAATGAGGAAAAGTATACAGGATCTGAAAGAGGAAATATACAAGGAAATCAATGTCCTTAAAAAAAATGTAGCAGAACTTGCTGAACTGAAGAAGTTATTCAGCGAAATAAAAAACACAACGGAGAGTTTAACCAGCAGGCTTGTCGAAGTTGAAGAGAGAACCTCTGAACTTGAAGATGGGCTGTTTGAAATAACACAAGCGGACAAAAAGAAAGAAAAAAGAATCAAGGACATGGAAGAAAATCTGAGAGAGATATCAGACAACCTCAAGCGCTCAAATATCCGAGTCATGGGTATTCCAGAAGGGGAGGAAAATGGAGATTCCATTGAAAACATATTCAACAAAATAGTGGCAGAAAACTTCCCAGGTATAGGAAAAATCACAGATCTTCAGATCCAGGAAGCTCAACGATCTCCAAACGTATTCAACCCAAAAAGGCCTTCTCCAAGACATGTCATAGTCAAATTGGCAAAACTCAGAGACAAAGAGAGAATCTTAAAAGCTGCAAGAGAGAAGCGTCAAATCACCTATAAGGGAGCCCCAATCAGGTTAACATCAGACTTTTCATCACAAACCCTAAAAGCTAGAAAGGAATGGGATGATATTTTCAAAATACTAAAAGACAAAGATTGCCAGCCAAGAATACTCTACCCTGCAAGGCTATCCTTCCGAAATGAGGGACAAATAGTATATTTCTCAGACAAACAAAAACTGCGGGAGTTCACTACCACACGACCACCCTTACAAGAAATCCTCAAGGGAGTACTGGGTTTGGTTCCTGAAAAATAACTACCACTGCCATAAAAACCCAAGAAAAATCTAAACCCGCTAGTACAATAAAAATGGCATTCATGAAGAGAAAACAAGCTAACAAAAACACTAACTACAACCTAAGGAACCAACAAACAAAGAAACCAAACAGTAAATCAGAAAGCAAGGAACAAAAGACACCTAAGACAACCAAACAACCAATAAAATGCTAGGAATAAATCAACACCTTTCAATAACAACTCTTAATGTTAAAGGCTTAAATTCCCCAATTAAAAGACACAGACTGGCTGACTGGATCAAAAAGCAGGACCCAACTATATGCTGCCTACAAGAGACCCACCTCACCCATAAAGATTCACACAGACTAAGAGTGAAAGGATGGAAAAAGATTTACCATGCAAACAGAAAAGAAAAACGAGCTGGAGTGGCTATTCTTATATCTGACAAAATAGACTTTAAACTAAAAACCATAAAAAGAGACAATGAGGGACACTACTTAATGATAAAAGGACTGATCCATCAAGAAGACATAACAATCATAAATATGTACGCACCCAATGTTGGAGCAGCCAGATTTATAAAACAAACTCTATTAGACCTAAAGAAGGAAATAGACACTAATACCATAATAGCAGGGGACCTGAACACTCCACTGTCAATATTAGACAGATCATCTAGGCAAAGAATCAGTAGAGAAACACAAGATCTAAACAAGACTCTAGACCAATTGGAATTGGCAGATATCTACAGAACATTCCACCCAAAAACCTCAGAATATTCATTCTTCTCATCAGCACATGGATCATTCTCCAGGATAGATCACATATTAGGTCACAAATCAAGTCTCAATAAATTCAAAAAAATTGGAATTATCCCATGTATCTTCTCGGACCACAATGGATTAAAACTAGAAATTAATAACAACCAAAACTCTGGAAACTATACAAACACATGGAAATTAAACAGCATTCTACTTAATGACATATGGGTCCAAGAAGAAATCAAGCAGGAAATCAAAAAGTTTATTGAAACTAATGAAAACAATGATACATCATACCAAAACATGTGGGATACTGCAAAAGCAGTATTGAGGGGAAAATTTACTGCATTAAATGCTCACTTCAGAAGAATAGAAAGATGGCAAGTGAACAACCTAACACTTCACCTTAAAGATCTAGAAAAACAAGAACAATCCAAACCTAAAGTTAGCAGACGGAAAGAAATCATTAAGATCAGAGCAGAACTGAATGAAATTGAAAACCAAAAAACAATTCAAAAGATCAACGAGTCAAAAAGTTGGTTTTTTGAAAAGATAAATAAAATAGACAAACCATTAGCATGGCTAACAAAAAAAAGAAGAGAGAAGACTCAAATAACAAAAATTAGAAATGAAAAAGGCAATATTACAACTGATTCATCTGAAATACAAGGAATCATTCGAGACTACTATAAACAACTATACGCCAACAAATTTGAAAATCTGGAGGAAATGGATAAATTTCTGGACACACACAAGCTCCCAAAACTGAACCGTGAAGACGTAGAAAATTTGAACAGACCAATAACAATAAAGGAGATTGAAGCTGTTATCAGAAGGCTCCCAACAAAGAAAAGCCCAGGACCAGATGGATTCACAGCAGAATTTTACCAAACATTCAAACAGGAATTGACACCGATTCTTTACAAACTATTCCAAAAGATTGAAACGGACGCAAATCTCCCAAACTCATTCTATGAAGCAAACATCATCCTGATACCAAAACCAGGTAAAGATATAACCAAAAAAGAAAACTACAGGCCGATATCCTTGATGAATATAGATGCAAAAATCCTCACTAAAATACTAGCAAACAGAATACAGCAACATATACGAAAAATTATTCATCACGATCAAGTGGGATTCATCCCAGGGATGCAAGGTTGGTTCAACATATGCAAATCAATAAATGTGATACACCATATTAATAAACTCAAACACAAGGACCATATGATCATCTCTATAGATGCTGAAAAAGCATTTGATAAAGTTCAGCACTCATTCATGACAAAGACCCTCTATAAGTTAGGTATAGAGGGAAAGTATCTCAACATAATTAAAGCCATATATGCCAAACCCACTGCCAATATCATCCTGAATGGGGAAAAGCTGAAAGCTTTTCCTTTAAGAACAGGAACTAGACAAGGATGCCCACTCTCACCACTCCTATTCAACATAGTGTTGGAAGTACTAGCCAGAGCAATCAGAGAAGAGAAGGAAATAAAGGGCATCCAGATTGGAAAAGATGAAGTCAAACTGTCCCTGTTTGCAGATGACATGATCCTATATATCGAACAGCCTAAAACCTCTACAAAAAAACTGTTGGAATTGATAAATGATTTCAGCACAGTAGCAGGACACAAAATAAACACACAAAAATCAGTAGCATTTCTTTTCTCCAGTAGTGAACATGCAGAAGGAGAAATCAAGAAAGCCTGCCCATTTACAATAGCCACCAAAAAAATAAAATACTTAGGAATTGAGTTAACCAAGGAGGTGAAAAATCTCTATAATGAGAACTACAAACCACTGCTGAGAGAAATGAGAGAGGATACAAGAAGATGGAAAGATATTCCATGCTCTTGGATTGGAAGAATCAACATAGTGAAAATGTCCATACTACCCAAAGTGATATACAAATTCAACGCAATCCCCATCAAAATTCCAAAGACATTTTTCTCAGAAATGGAAAAAACTATTCAGACATTTATATGGAACAATAAAAGACCACGAATAGCCAAAGCAATGCTCAGCAAAAAAAATAAAGCTGGAGGCATAACACTACCTGACTTTAAGCTATACTACAAAGCTATAATAACCAAAACAGTATGGTACTGGCATAAAAACAGACACACTGACCAATGGAATAGAATAGAGAATCCAGAAATCAACCCACACACTTACTGCCATCTGATCTTTGACAAAGGCACCAAGCCTATTCACTGGGGAAGGGACTGCCTCTTCAGCAAGTGGTGCTGGGATAACTGGATATCGATATGCAGGAGAATGAAACTAGATCCATACCTCTCACCGTATACTAAAATCAACTCAAAATGGATTAAGGATTTAAATATACACCCTGAGACAATAAAACTTCTTCAAGAAAACATAGGAGAAACACTTCAGGAAATAGGACTGGGCACAGACTTCATGAATACGACCCCAAAAGCACAGGCAACCAAAGGAAAAATAAACAAATGGGATTATATCAAACTAAAAAGCTTCTGCACAGCAAAAGAAACAATTAAACGAGTTAAAAGACAACCAACAGAGTGGGAGAAAATATTTGCAAAATATACATCTGACAAAGGATTAATATCCAGAATATATAAGGTACTCAAACAACTTTACAAGAAGAAAACAAGCAACCCAATTAAAAAATGGGCAAAAGAGCTCAGTAGGCATTTCTCTAAGGAAGATATACAAATGGCCAACAGACATATGAAAAAATGCTCAACATCACTCAGCATCCGGGAAATGCAAATCAAAACCACATTGAGATACCATCTAACCCCAGTTAGGATGGCTAAAATCCAAAAGACTATGAACGATAAATGCTGGCGAGGCTGTGGAGAAAAAGGAACTCTCATACATTGTTGGTGGGACTGCAAAATGGTGCAGCCTCTATGGAAAATGGTATGGAGGTTCCTTAAACAATTGCAAATAGATCTACCATACTACCCAGCCATCCCACTGTTGGGAATATACCCAGAGGAATGGAAATCATCAAGTCGAAGGTATACCTGTTCCCCAATGTTCATCGCAGCACTCTTTACAATAGCCAAGAGTTGGAACCAGCCCAAATGCCCATCATCAGATGAGTGGATACGGAAAATGTGGTACATCTACACAATGGAATACTACTCAGCTATAAAAACGAATGAAATACTGCCATTTGCAACAACATGGATGGACCTCGAGAGAATTATATTAAGTGAAACAAGTCAGGCACAGAAAGAGAAATACCACATGTTCTCACTTATTGGAGGGAGCTAAAAATTAATATATAAATTCACACACACACACACACACACACACACACACACACACACAAACCGGGGGGGGGGGGAGAGAAGATATAACAACCACAATTATTTGAAGTTGATACGACAAGCAAACAGAAAGGACATTGTTGGGGGGGAGGGAGAAGGGAGGGAGGTTTTGGTGATGGGGAGCAATAATCAGCTACAATGTATATCGACAAAATAAAATTTAAAAAAAAAAAAAAGAGAAGTCAGAAGAAGCCAAAAAAAAAAAAAAAAAAATTAAATCTTGAGAACTTTCAAGAAATGGAACATACTTGAAAGAAGTTAATGCAGCCTTCCTACTATTATTGTTTTAATTTCAGCATTATATTGTTGACTCATATATAATTTTTGACATAACGTAACTTTGGAAAATTTAAGCAATAAATATATTTAAATAATCTTTAGAAAATTGCTGTGGCTCATCAAACTCAAAATGGTTTAAAGACTTGAATGTAGATCTAAAACTGTAAAAATAGTAGAAGAAATCATAAGAAAAAAGCTCCATGACACTGGTCTGGGTCATGATTTTTTGGATAACACCCCAAAAAGCACAGGCAACAAAGCAAAGATAGACAAGTGGGGCTACATCAAGCTAAAAAGCTTCTGCACAGCAAAGAAAACAATTGACATAGAAAAGAGACGTCCTATATAATGGGAGAAAATGTTTGCAAACTATATATATGAGAGATACTCAGTCAATATCCAAAATATATAAAGAACTCAATTTAATAGCAAGAAAACAAATAACCCAATTTAAAAATGAACAAAAGAACTAAACTGACATTTCTCAAAAGATACACAAATGCCCAACAGGTATACAAAAATGTGCTCAACATCACAAACTATCAGGGAAATACAAATCAAAACCACAATGAGATATTACCTCACATCTATGAGAATGGCTATTATCAAAAACACAAAAGAAAATGTTCATGAGGATGTGAAGAAAAGGGAACCCTTGTATTCTGTTGGTGGGAATGTAAATCAGTATAGAAATTATGAAAAATAATGTGGAAATTCCTCAAAAAATTAAAACTAAAACTACCATATGATCCAATAATCCCACTACTGGGTAAATGTCCGAAAGAAATGAAATCCATAAGTCAAAAAGATATCTGCACTCCATGTTTACTGCAGCATTGTTCACAACACCCATGACACAGAATCAATCTAAGTATCCATCAGCAGATGAATAGATAAAGAAAATGGAGTAAATATAACAAAAGAATATTATTCAGGCTTAAAAAAGAAGGAAATCCTGTCATTTGCAACAGTGTGGATGACCTTGGAGGACATTATGCTAAATGAAATAAAGCAAGGCACAGAAAAACAAATACCATATGATCTCACTTATATGTGGAATCTAAAAAGTCAAACTCATGAAAGCAGAGAATAGAAAAGTGGTTATATATTAAACGTTAGAATAGTCCTTTTGTTTTTTTAGACTAAAAACAAAATCTTTACCTTTCAGCATCAGCACATAAAACTTACTTTAATTCTTTTGTCACCTCTTTTCTTCCTATAACAGTTTCCTCTAGACAATAAAGGTGATTAAAAACTATGTCTAATCGTTTCATAACAGGACGTTACCTTTTTTTAATAATTGTCTCCTGAGACTCTTTGTTTCTATCAGCACATTCATGACACGTTTTGACCATCATGTTCTAATTATACCAGTACAGAAAGATTTTTATTTGTAGAGTATGTACTATTGAAAATACATAAATAATGCTCTATAATAGTTCTTCAGAGAAAAAAATGGAATGAAAGTAGACTTTTTTTACTTTAGCATATATTCTGTTTTATTTAACAAATTTTAGAGAACATGACAAGAAAATAGACTTTTGATACCAAATATATCATTTAGTAGTAACAAAAGTATAGTTAAGAAAAAAAATCATGTTCCACATTAATATGAAATTCTACCTGAAACAGAAATGGATTAACTATTAAAATATCTTTTACAAATATCACTGAATATTTAAAGAAGATTTTTCCCCCCAAACTGTGGAATATATGCACCATATTTAGACCATGGTTCAATGTAGTAAATTCAAAGTTGTACTTTAAAGCATAGCATATATATCATTTGAGGACCTTGAAACCATATTTATAACACTTAAAAATACTTTTTAAAAAATACTTACCAATTTTGTTTTGCTGCGAGTAATTATTTTATTATGTCATCTACTGCAAATAAACATTATAGATTTTGAAAAATTTGGATAGTAAAGACTATTAGAACCCCCTAACCTAATGAAAATGATATAATATGTACTTATCCAAAATTAGGCAATTAAAAAAGTGGATTTCTAACTTTTAAAAAGTAATCAAAGTATGTGTGTTTGCATATAAAATGTATATATGCACATATACATAAACACACACACAAACACACATGGTTTGTATATGTTTGCGCTTCTCTCTGAAGCCACTTGAAGCAATTTAATTAGTCAAGAGCTATTAACACTTTGTAACAATATTGATACTTAAACCGACACTTTGGAAAAATTAAGTATTTATTAAAACTGAGGCACTGAAGGTAACATATAATAAAGGATCAAAAATATGACCAGAATATTGCCAAGATATTCCCAAACTTTTAGTTCTCAAATGTGATGCTATAAGCTGCTTTTAACTGGACATAGTATCATTATTAGAAGGCTGGAAACACATAAAAATGATAACAAAAAAAGATACAAAAAACAATGAAATGTAAAAAAAAAAAAAACCACTTTCATCCTTTCACTCTACCACCTTTGAAAACAAGTTGTACCCAAAATCCGGTTAAGCATTTTTTCTAAGAGATACAAGATGTCTGCAGGCTAAAGTATCCTAAAAGAATGGAAGTCATCTACCTTAGGGGTTTTGACTTATTATACTATGAGCTTGAAAAAACTCAATTGGCCTACAACCTTACAGAGGCCCAAGAATAACTTCCAATCTCTAGGTTTATAAGATAAATCTTTATGTTTATAGTAGGTGAGAACTGATTAGAAAAAACCTGGAGGAAAAAAATCCCATAAAATCAAATGATCCAGCTCTTGATTTCATAATTCCCATAATGCTTGCTTTCTTACCTTGTCTATCCTATCTGGGCGGTTAGTAGCTGCCAAAATTGTCACATCCTTTAGCTGTTCAATTCCATCCATTTCCGTTAAGAGCTGAGCCAAAACACGGTCAGCTACATTCCCAGCATCTGAAGAACTGATTTGTAAAAATACAGTTTTAAAAATGCTTATCTACCCTTAAATTCTATATCTATTATTTTTAAAAGGTTCTGTATAAAAGCACTAAGAAACAAGATACAAGGTTACTTAAAATAGCTTATCAAATACATACAGAATTATTTAATCAACTTTTAAGTTCTACATGGCAAATATATTGACAGGAACTGGAAATTAAAAAAAACTGAATAAGATACAAATCCATTCCTCACATGAAGCCTGCAGTCCATGTAAAACAAAAAACTCTAAACATCCATTAAAAAATGGGATATTTCTGATGTTTCTCAAGACAGATGGTATCTAACTTATAATGGTCCGACAGACTTCTAGTCAAGATGGTGGAATAGACGGTCCCCAGCATCACTCTCTCCCACAAATCAACCAATTTACAGCTATAAAAAAGCAACAATAGCCAAGCTGGGGCTACTAGAGCTCAGGGGAAGAAGAGGAGAGACTTACAGAGTGCATGAAGGCAGGAGAAGCCATGATGAGAGAAAGAAAAAACTGCTCCAACCATTTTGAGCCTTGGCCATGTCCAGGCTGGAGCTGCTGAGCACACAGAGCAGGAACCAGCAAAAGCCACAGCTGTGCCCTCTGGATGAAGTTGCTTGGAGGAGGCAGGGGAGAAGAGGGCCTCGGCGACTCCCAGGCCAGCAAGACCACTAATAGGGTTCCCGTGGACTCATATAAGAGTGAGGAGCCACAGACAACTGAAGAAAAGAGCCACTCAGACGCCAGTGAGTCATCGCAAGGGACCGGCGCACGGCCCATCCCATGGGAAGTGTTCACAGCATGGGTGGTGGGGGAGACAGGCCCACTAGGATAACACTGGGGCACAGCAAGAACAACTGATCTGCACCCCTATCAGCAAAGGACCACTCAGAGGAGACTGGTCAGGAATATTGAATTGCACGGGGTGCAGTTTGATGAAAAGACTCAGGCCTAGACCAGAGTTTCAGATCTCCCGAGAGCCGGAAGTGCATATAAAGTCTACCATTAAAACCTGAGCTGCACAAAAAGCCTTCCCTAGGACACAAAAATCAACTACATTGTATATTGATAAAATAAATTTTTTTTTAAAAAGCCTTCCCTAGGGAATCAGCAGCAAAGCAGTAATGAAGCTCAAACACACAGCTCAAGTACTGGTCCCCACAGGATGTTCCCCCATTTTAGAAGTAAACAAAGGACCATAAATTAGTTCCAATGCAAAGTTTAAGAGGTGGGAACAGCAAATAATCCAACAGAGAACTGAAAGAAAAAACAAAGTACCCTCAACCAGAGACCAAGTTTCATATTAGGTAGCAAAGGTCTCATTTCACCAAAGAACACCTATAACACACAGGACCAGAAGTCTCCTGGGATACCAAGTGAGACAGTGGGGAGGGCTGGGGGCCTCAGCAATGCTCCCTGCCACCCACAACCAATCCCAAGGGTGGGGGATGAGGGCCTCAGCCACGTCCCCCCCAACACATGCAGATCGCCCAGCAGTGAGTCACTGCAGGAAGAGCCCCGGGCTCTCCCAGCCAGAGCAGTGGGGGCCTCAGGCCTTGGCCACGCCCCCCCCAACACACACAGCCAGCCCAGCCGCAACCACCAAGCGGCTGCAGGAAGCGCCCCAGGCTCTCCCAACCCAGGATTGTGGAGGGCTTCAGGCCTTGGCCACACACCCCCAACACACACAGCCAGCCTAGCAGCAAACACCAAGCTGTCGCAGGAAGTGCTCAGGGCTCTCCCAAGTAAGGGCGGTGGGGGTCCTTGGGTCTCAGCCACATCCCCCTGACACATGCAACCAGCCCAGTGTTGACCACCAAGATGCAGCAAGAAGGGCTCCAGGTTCCCAAGCTGGGACAGTGGGGCATGAGGGCTTTTCCACACCCCAACATCTGCACCCAGCCCGGCAATGACCAAGCCACTGCTTGGAAGCCCCCAGTCTCCCCTACAGGAATGAGGGGGGTGCCACAGCCCTCAATCCCACCCCTCCTCCTCCCTCCTTCTTCCATCCTATTTCCTTTCCCTTTTCCCTCTCCTCATTCCTCCCAACTGCTCCTCAACAACATCTTACAATATAAATTAATAAAATTTCATTTTCTTTAATAAAAATTAAAAACAAAAAACTTATGATGGTCCAACTTAAAGATTTTCTTTATGATGGTGTGAGATCAATATACATTCAGGAGAAACTGTACTTCAAGTACAACCATTGTTCTTCATTTTCAGTACAGTATTTAATAAGTTACATGAGATATTCAACACTTCATTGTAAAACAGGCTTTGTATTAGATGATTTTCTCCATCTGGAGGCTAAGGTAATTGTCTGAACACGTTTAAGGTTGCCTAGGCTAAGCTATGATGTTTAGTATTTAAGATGTATTAAATACATTTTTTTTATTTACGATATATTCAACTTATGATTGGTTTATCAGGACATAAGCCCATTGTAAATCAAGGAACATCTGTATATTTAAATATTTATAATACTTTTAAAACATATCAGCAAGTAAGTAGTCACCACAATCCCCATTTCTGAAAAAATAGGCAAAGAAAGCATGTTATTTTTTTCCTTTGGTTATGTATTAGGTCAATACAAAGATAGTACTAGACAGACTACCCTTTAATTTAGTGTAATTTCCTTTGAGCACACAAAATATCCCATATAGATTTTAAAAAATAAACTCAAGGATCCTACTAATGAACAATACAATATCTGATATCATATATCACACCATCAAGATCTCCAAAATAACAATTCTAATTAGCAAGAGCTTGGATTTCCTAAGGTCTATTCAGAATTGAAAAATATATAATAAGCATCTGAGTGGACAATTATAGAGTGAAATAGCATTGTAAGTGTAAGATACATTTGGGTAGGGTGGGGGTGGGAGGAAAAAAGGAAAGCATATAGAAGGAACATACTCCATACCTTTGCCTTAGCACCTGTGACAGAACAAGAGCACATCGGCATAATGATCATGTACATCTAATAAGGTAATAAGGATCTCTAACTAACAGTATTTAGAAATCAACATGCACTATAAGTTTAAAATTTTAACTTACTGTATCCACAGGAGAGGAGCCTCTAATTCACACTAATCGACCACACATTACATTGTTATATAAATTATATAGTCAAATTATTAATTTAAATGGTCCTTTTCAGTGTTTAAAATGTTTGGGACCAACAATATCTGGGTAGTCAATGTGAACTGTTTTGCTGACAACTAATTCCTATAGGTAGTTAAGCTGCAGGTACATTTTTTGCTGGTCTGGTTCTACCTAAGAGTAAATGTAGAACATTTTAAATAAATAGATTTTATATCCTTCAAAAAACCCTGCAAAATATAACTTTTCCACATGAGAGTTTAACTATTAAATATGAATACTATTTTAAAAAGCTCTAAGAGCTCCTTCATAATTGCTACAAGCATATTAAATATTGAAGGCTCCAATAAATGGCTTTTGAGGCCTTTAATTTTATCTACTCTACTAATTAGCTGTGATCCTACACTACAAGGTATTAAGGAAGATAGCATGAACAGATCTTGGAAGATTCGATGTGGGCTGTCCCTGGGGAGATGGTTTCTAAGTTAAGACCCGAAAACTGAGAGAGAAACAGACAGGCAAAGGGAAAGAGAGGAGAGAGAAAAAATACAGTGGGGATACTGAAAACTGAAAAAAGTGCAGACTGGCTCAGCATAGCAGTAAGGTAGAGATGTAGATTAGCATAGAAAGATAAACCAGGGCTGGATAACAAAGACAGTGTTATCCAAATTATGGAGTTTGCATTTTAAGCTAAAGTTAATGAGAAGTTTTAAACAGGGACATGACATAACCAGATTTGTGTTTTTGAAGAACACTATGGCTACAGTATGGAGAAGACTATAAAAGAGCAGTATTGGTCCAGTTTCTGGTCCAGCATGTCAGCAGCTTGAAAGTCTTCACTCTGTCCTAGTAACAAGTAAAAAGCTGTACTGAAAAATCAACAACTCTTCTTAAATCCATCATTGAAGTGAGGTCACAGGGCAAACCACTGCCCCCAAAATTGGAGAGACAGACAGGCTGAATACAGAGAACCACAACTCTCTGGAGCAGAAACCCATGAGCAAAAACCTCCACAGAAACCAGTGCCAGGGTAAGAAAACCTGAACTGTAATTGATGAATTGATGGAGGCTCAATGTGGACAAGTCTGAGAGTCATTAGAGGGCTCTCACACATTTGTGAGTTTTACCTTTAGGTACTATATCAGGTTCTTACAATGAAGATCTGAGAAAAATCCTCTATGCTTCCAGCAGGGGGAGGAAAAAAACACCAATTTTGAAATACACCAGGGCATTCTGTTCTTCTTAAAAAGGCTGCCTCTCAAGAGAAAATATTTTACCAGAGCTTAACCAATTGAGTTTTATTAGAGCCCAAATGACCTGAAGGAAGAGAAGTACCCAACTTCAGCCTTCTCTAGCTTTCCACATGGAAAAAAAGGAAAATACACCAGTCCAGCCCCATCTAACCATCCTGTCCCATTTAATGGAGAGATACTTCATGTTCACGGAAAGGAAGACTCAATATTGTCAATATGTCAACTCTTCCCAACTTCATCCATAGATTTAATGCAATCCCAATCAAAATCCCAGAAAGTTATTTTGTGGTTATCAACTAACTGATTCTAAAGTTTATATGAAGAGGAAAAGGATTCAGAGTAGCCAATTTAATATTGAAGAAGAACAAAGTCAGAGCATTAACACTATTTAACTTCAAGATTACCACAAAGCTTCAGTAACCAAGACAGCATGGTACTGGCAAAAGAATAGACAAAATGATCAATGGAACAGAATAGAGAGCCCATAAATAGACCCACATAAATCACATAAATATAGCTAAACAATCTTTGACATAGGAGCAAAGGTAAAACAAAGGAGCAAAGACAGCCTTTTCAAACACTGGTGCTGGAACGAGACATCTGCATGCAAACAAATGAATCTAAACAGATCTTACAATCTTCACAAAAATTAACTCAGAATGGATCACAGATCTAAATGTAAAATGTGAAACTATAAAATACCTAGAAGATAACATAGGAGAAAACCTAGATTACCTAGGATATTGTGATGATTTTTTTTAGATGCAATACCAGTGGCACCATCCACAAAAGAAACAATTGATAAGATGGACATTATTAAAATTAAAACCTTCCACTGTGTGAAAGACATTATCAAGAGTATGAGAAGATAAGCCACAGACTGAGAGAAAATATTTGTAAAAGACACATCAAGATAATGGACTGTTATCCAAAATAATAAAGAATGCTTAAAGAAAATAAACAAACCTATTTAAAAATGGGCCAAAGACCTTAAACGATACCTCATCAAAGAAAATATACAGATGCCAAATAAGCATACAAAAAGACATTTAACATCATATGTCATTAGGAAATTGCAAATTAAAACAATGAGATATCACTACATATCTATTAGAAGAGCCAAAATCCTTGGGCTGGCCCTTGGCTCACTTGTGAGAGTGTGGTGCTGGTAACACCAAGGCCACGGGTTCAGATCCCTATTTAGGGATGGCTGGTTAGCTCACTAGGGAGAGCATGGTGCTGACAACACCAAGTCAAGGGTTAAGATCCCCTTACCAGCCATCTTTTGAAAAAAAAAAAAAGAAGAGCCAAAATCCAGAACCCTGCCAATACCAAATGCTAGAGAAGGTGTAGAACAACTGAAACTCTCACTCACTACTGGTGGGAAGGCAAAATCGTACAACTACTTTGGAAGACAGTTTAGTAGTTTCTTACAAAACTAAAGATACTTTTACCACAGGATCCAGCTGCTCTCCTAGGTAGTTATCAAAAGGAATCAAAAACTTATGTCCACACAAAAACCTGCATACAGATGTTTCTAGCAGTTTTCTTCATAACTGCCAAAACTTGGAAGCAACCAAGACATCTATCAGTAGGTGATGGGTTAATAAACTGTGGTATATCTAGACAATGGAATACTACCACGCAGTAAAAGGAAATGAGCTATCAAGCCATGAAAAGGCACAGAGGAACTTTAAATGCATACAACTAAATGAAAGGAGTACCTGAAAAGGCTACATATTGCATTATTCCAACAACAGAAATATTGTATAGAACATTCCAAAGAAACGCAAAACTAAGAAGATAGTAAAAGGATCAGTTACCTGGGGTTAGGGAGGAGGGAGAGATGAATAAGGGGAATGCAAAAGATTTTTAAGCCAACAAAACTATTTTGTATTATTACAACGATGGACACGTTACTATACATTTGTCAAAACTCACAGAACATACAATACCAAGAATTAATCCTCATGTAAACTATGGACTCTGGATGATAATAATATGTCAATGTAGGTTCACTGATTGTAACAAATGTACCTCTTTGATACAGGATGTTAATAATGCGGAAGGCTGTGTGTTTGTGGAGGAAGGCAGTATATGAGAACTCTGTACTTGCCATTCAATTTTGCCGTGAACCTAAAAGCACTCTAAAAAACAAAGTCTATTCAGAAAAATAAAAAAATAAATTTAAGGGTAATATTGAACTCAGTCAATGAGAAAAATGTCATAGTACTCAAGCATAGAAAGATAGTTTTCTGAACTAAAATCATGGCAAGAGAGACAAAAAGAGTGGATATATATGATAAATATTAAGGGGGTATAATCAGTAGGGCTATAAAGCCAACGTCTCCATGGAAATCACTGGATGAAAAGAACTTTAACTGTAAACATGTTGAATCTGAAATAACTGCGGGACAATTTGAGATTTAGACATAGAAGATGCGTTAAGTGGAAACACAAATCTTGGCATCTTTGTTATAAAGATGTTACCTGGAGAAACAGAAGTAGAAGAGATCACTCAGGAAATGTGTGTAGTGAATGAAGTCAATGAGTAATGAATGGAATGCTAATACCAATATTTTAGGTACAGGAAATGGTAAAGCAATTTGCAAAGGAGAATGGGTATGTAATAGCTTGAGCTGCCATAACAAAATACCATAAACTGGGCAGTTAAAACAACAGAAATTTATTTTTCCATATTCTGAAGGCTACAAGATCACATGCCAGCATGGGCAATTTCTGGTGAGAGCTCTCTTTCTGGTTGCAGATGGCTGTCTTCTCACTGTGTCCTCACACAGCAGACAGAGAGAGAGAGTGTGACTATGCATATTAGCTCTCTGGTGTCTCTTCTTATAAGGGCACTAATACAATCATGAGATGCTCATGTATGGGACCACACCCTTTTTCTAAGCAAAAACAAGATGGCCTAAACGGATAAAAGGTGGCGCCCAAGGGAAGTTAAGGGGAAGGGCTAAGCATAGAGAGGCAAGGCACGTGCACATTTGACCTTTTCAAGGATTGGCCTAAGCTTGTAAATCCCTGCCTGCTAAGCATATAAATATGACCTTTTGTGTTACAATAAACGGAACTGCCTGACAGAACCCCGGCTGCATGTGTGTGTGTTTGTTCCCTATCTGGGAGAGCAGTGGCATGCTCACCCATCTCTTGGAATCTCTTTTCGCCCCGCGTTCTGGGGGGGAGGAAAGGGCAATCCCTTTGGCCTCAACCCTCTAGGGAAAGGAAAAACCTGTTGGGGTCCCGTGTGGCTGCCAGAGACGCCCAACAGCTGGTGCCCCATGTGAGGACGGTGCCTCATACCACTTTCACCTTTTCCTTTCCATGGGGACGGCCAAAAATGCCACACGATCCTGAAAGACGGATGACGAAGAGGTCCTGACCTACAGTGCAGAGCTTCAAAAAGAAGGACAACATTCAAGAGAAATCTGCTATAGGGGTGAGTACCAACGGCCTCAAGGTCGTATCTTTCCTTTTACTTTCGTTTCTTTCTCTGTATTCTCTTTTTTAGTTTTTGGCCATGGGGAATTCTCAGGAGAAACCCAGCAATCGAGCCCTTAAGGCTCTAAAGTATTTGTTAAAAAGTCGGGGGTTACAGCTTTCAGATGCTACTGTTGCCACAACTTGGGCAGTTGTTCTATCTATAGCACCTTGGGTGCTCTTGGCTGTTTTGTTCTCATATGATACCTGGGACCGTATTCAGGCCCTGGCTCAGAAGAGGGAAGTCCACCAGGGAGTCGAGTCACCCTTAGGCTTTTATCCCACTGTATCCGCCCTTAAACTATGTTTTAAACCTAGCACTAAAGATGACTCAGACTCCCCGCGTACAGAGTGCATTTGGACAGCTTTTGCTGAGGAGCAAGCACAGGACAATACAATTAGTGAAAAGGGTTATCAATAGCCTGAACCGACGGCCGACGGGGCCCCTTGTGCAAAGCTCTATCCCGACCTTTCCCCTTTTGGTGATAAAGTAGAATAAAAGCAGGGTCATAAGACTCTGCTCCAAAATATCAATTGGGCTAAATTTCAAAGTCCACCCCCACCTTTTTCTGAACCCCAAGCTTTCCCAGTTTCAGCTCCTCTTTTCAGTACACCCGAACCACTTGAAGATACAGGGGGAAATTCCATAGATCAACTAACACCTTCATTTCAAGCCTACCCTGTAAATGTTAATCCGGGGGGCAACAGACCAGCCCCCTGGTATTGGGAAGCCCAGGATTTAAAAGAACTAAGAAAGGCTGTTGCCGAGGATGGCCCTAATTCTCCATGGGCAGAAACTATCCTTCAAGGACTAGCCCATCAGCCCTGCACCACTCAGGACTGGAAGATGTTATGTAAGGCAGTCCTCCCCCCAGATTTGTTTATTAAGTTCTGTGCCTTTTATAAGGAGGAATGCCATGCCCAAGCGGAAAGGAATCAAGGAGCCAATCCTGTCATCCCAGTTACCTTGGGCATGTTGTCTGGAACTGCAGATCAATATAGTACAGGAATCCAACAGGCGGCAATCCTGCCTCCTTACCAAGACCAAGTCAGGGCTGCCGCCTTAGCTTCCTGGGCAAAGCTCCCAACAGGACCCATGGAGCCCCCAATTGCTGGAATAACCCAGAGGCCCAATGAAGACCTCCCTTCCTTTATTGTTAGGGTCAAGCAAAATATAAAAAGAAAATTTCCCCTGGCCCACTCAGAGATCAGTTTGCTAAGACGCTTATATGGGATGGAATGACCACTGATCATAAGTTGGCTTGTGCAGGCTTAAGGGACCGATCCATGGAGAAGTGGGTTATCGCTTCCAAGGAGGTAGGGAGTCAACATTTTCAATCCAGGACTTTATCCACAGCCTTGCAGGCTCAGACACAAAACTTAACTGACGCCTTCAAGTTGTTTACCACCCTGATCCCCTCAGGAAACAATACTTCCTCACCCGTCAAGGGACAATGTTTTGATTGCGAAAGACAAGGTAATTTTAAAAGCCAATATCCCAAGGCTAAAGGCAAAAACCCCCCTACCACACCTTGCCCCCAATGTAAAAAAGGATTACATTGGAAAAAAGACTGTAGGTCCAAATTTGACAAAGATGGCAATCCTTTAAACCAGGGGCAACCCCTAGCCCCGTCACCCCACAGGGGTCATAAAAGTAACCAGCCAAAAGGGCCCAGGGCTAATTGGACAGTCCCTATAGTCCCCAGAGTAAGGCCAAAAATGGACATCACCATCGAGGGTAAAAGGTTCCGATGCTTAATTGATACGGGGCAGATCGAACTGTCCCCCGCCAAGAGAAAGTGCCTCCTAGCTGGGATGTTGTCCCTGGGCCTCAAACCCTCGGGGTAGGAGGTGAAACACCATCTTTTGAAACAAAAGGATGGTTAAAATGGAGAGATACAGATGGCACCACTGGGGAGGTGAAGCCCCTCGTTGCTTCCGGACTTAATGCTGATCTTTTAGGATAAGACATCCTTGGCCAGGCAGATGCTTACATCACCACCAATCATAAGGGCTTTTATGATGAGCTTTTAGATAAGGAACAATACCAACAACAGTTCAACACCCGCTGTCACCCTAATTACAAAATGCGAGCTCAACAACCCCTCCCCAGAATCAGGGTTCACCCCCAATTCTAGAGGCCACTGCTCCCCTGGTCCCCCAGATTAAATGGAGAGACGGACCTCCAATATGGGTGGAGCAGTGGCCACTCCCTTCTCACGAACTACAGGCTTTAAGAGATATTATCCAAGAACAACTTAGGTTGGGACACATTCGACCCTCTGTCAGCCCTTGGAACATGCCCGTTTTTGTAATAAAAAAGGCTTCAGGAAAGTGGAGAATGCTCCAAGATCTTAGAGAGATAAACAAAAGGATGACTATTATGGGGACTCCTTTGCAGGGCCTACCTTGGGCCCCTGCCATCCCCAGCCACTTACATCTCATGATCATTGATCTCCAGGACTGCTTTTTTTCCATCCCTCTCCATCCACTTGATTGAGAAAGATTCGCCTTTTCGGTCCCATCTACCAACTTCCAAGGGTCCAACGAATGGTATGAATGGGTGGTATTGCCCCAAGGAATGGCCAATAGTCCTTCTTTTTGCCAAAATTACATATTTCAATTGTTGCTGCCTATTAGGCAGCTTTTCAAAGTTACATTATATATATATATATGGAGGATATTATTTTGGGGGCCCCTACACCCAATCAGTTGGCCAACGTTTACAAAATTTTACAAGGTTGTTTGAGTAGGGGAAACCTTCACATTTCATCTGATAAAATTCAAGTTGTACCTCCTTTTAAATTCCTGGGGTCACAACTAACCCTGGAAGGCGCCAGCCCTTTAAAACCTCAGCTTTCTATTCAGGATGAGTACTCACTTCCTGAATTACAGGGTCTTTTAGGAGAAATTAATTGGCTTCCATCTTGGATCCCCATCCCCACAGGGGAATTAACTCCTTTGAGTTATTAAAAGAAAAGTCTATAACAAGAAAAATTCCATTACAATTGTGCCAGAAGCAAATATTAAACAAGGTGCAAAATTACTTAAACCGGGCCCAATTAGCCAGGTATTGTGTCACCATTCCTTTACAGCCAATCCACAATAATGGTGGTTTTGGTACAGGAAGGGCAGCTCCTCCAATGGATCCATATTTCTCCCGGGGGGTCTTCCAGAGTTTACACCCTTATTGATCAATTAGCTGATTTAATTATAAAAGGGAGAGACACCGCTATGCGCTCTTACACCAAGGAACCAGATAAAATAATAGTCCCCTATCGACTGTCTGATTTTACGTGGCTTAACAGAAACAATGGTCGACTGGTGCTGGCATCAGAAGGGTTTTGGGGCATTATTGACTGCCATTATGGAGTTCACAAGTGGGTATCATCATTCAACCAGTTAAATTGGGAGGCCCCACGTTTGTTTTCCAACCATCCTTTAACCGATGGATATAACATATTCACAGACGGGGGGAAAGCGGGAGCTGCAATTATAATTTATCAGCCTCAAACATTTCAACATAACCCCCCGCCAAAAAAGAGTTTTCAACCTAGCGATGGGTCTGTACAATATAAAGAATTATTGGCAATTATGATGGCTTTAAAAGAAGTTCCAGACCCCATGAATTTGTTCTCTGATACTTTATATGTTGTAAATTTATTGCCTGGGTTGCTCGATTCTCATATACAACTGGACAACAACCCTATCACACCACTAATGATACAAGTCCAGTCCTATTTACAACAAAGAAACCAACCTATTTACGTGCACCATTAAAGGGGGCACCAACAAGGGCTGCCCGGGTTCCTTTCTTCAGGAAATGTCCTGGCAGACAAAATATCTACCGCAGGCACAAATGTTTACACCACACACTGTGCATCTGATTTTCATGCCTTAACTCATGTTAACTGGAGAGGGCTTCAAGCCCGATTCCCACAAATCCCAGTTTCACAGTTTAAAAGAATTGTTCATACCTGTAAACCTTGCATCCCGTATTTACAGGTACCGCCTTTACAACCCCCCGGTGTAAACCCTAGGGGGCTAAAATCTAATGTTTTATGGCAAACTGATGTCACTCATTTTCCAGCATTTGGAAAATTAAAATATATTTTCATGTCTGCTGACACTTATTCTCATGCCTGTTGGGCTACAGCCCACACTGGGGAAAAGGCTAAACGTGCACAAAGTCATTTACCACAATGTTTTGCCACACTCAGCCTCCCCAGTCAACTTAAAACAGACAATGGCCCTTGCTTTGTTAGCAAAGCCTTCCAAGATTTTTTCCACTCCACTGGCATCCCTTACAATCCTCAGGGACAAGCCATAATAGAGTGTCACCATCAGAATCTAAAGAACCAACTTTTGAAACAAAAAGGGGGACTTATTAGCCCCCACCAACAGTTAGGAATGGCATTATTTACCTTAAATACTTTAAATTTTCTAAAACATGAGCCAATAACTGCTTTCCAAAAACACTGGTCAACCCAATCCCCACGTCCTGCCATTCAGGTGCGATGGAAAGATCCCCCTTCAGGACAATGGAGAGGCCCCGACCCGCTCTTAACTATGGGCAGAGGATTTGGATGTAATTTTCCTTTCAACAAGCCCAACCCTATATGGATGCCAGCCAGAAATCTCAAGTTCTCACCCACTGCCCAGGGCGATAATGACTCTTAGGAAAACCTTTCTTATGTTTTCCAGGAAAGTCCACAATGAAGCGAGCTTATCTTCTGCTAGGGGTCTTCTCCATGACTGGTAAAGCAAGTCCACCCTCTTCTCCACACACTCCGGCTAACCAAACATGAACAGAAGGGGCTTGGACTTGCTGTTTCTGCACCAAGGAGGATTATGTGCAGCCCTCAAAGAAGAATGTTGTTTTTACACAGACCATTCCGGCGTTGTTAAAGATTCTTTAGCTAAATTAAGAGAAGGATTAGAAAAACGTAGGAGGGAAAGAGAGGCCAATTCCGGCTGGTTTAGAATTTCCCCTTGGCTCACCACTCTAATATCCACCTTAACAGGCCCTCCATGCATGTGGGGTCGGCTAACGGCCCTTATAAGGCACAATCTAGGGTCCCTCACCATGCTCACTCAGGTGGTGGAAAAGGTAGCTAATGAACAACACCCCCAAGACTCTTGGGTCAATTTGGCCCTTCAAAAAAAAATTAACACCAAGGTGTAATCTCCTATTTGGCCTCAGCTTGTTTGGATAGTCAATGACAGGTAAGATCCCCCACGGGGGGGACAACCTAAGATAGGCACAACCACACAAGACCAATACAGGTTCTTTCAGCCTCGGCTTGGTTGGATAGTCAACGATGTGTAAGATCCCCTAATGGGGGGGGGACAACCTAAGACAGACACAACCACACAAGGCTTCTATTAAAACAAAAAGGGGGAACTATGGGACTGCGCCCTTTTTCTAAGCAAAAACAACAGATGGCCTAAACGGATAAAAGGTGGCGCCCAAGGGAAGTTAAGGGGAAGGGCTAAGCATAGAGAGGCAAAGCACGTACACATTTGACCTTTTCAAAGACTGGCCTAAGCTTGGAAATCCCCACCTGCTAAGCATATAAATATGATCTTCTGTGTTACAATAAACGGAACTGCCTGACAGAACCCCTGCTGCGTGTGTGTGTGTTTGTTCCCTATCTGGGAGAGCAGCAGTGTGCTCACCCATCTCTTGGAATCTCTTTTCACCCCATGTCCTGGTGGGGAGAAAAGGGCAATCCCTTTGACCCCAACCCTCTAGGGAAAGGAAAAACCTGTTGGGGTCCCATGCGGCCACCAGAGATGCCCAACACTCCTGCTCAACACCTCATCTAAAACTAATTACCTCCCAAAGGCTCCATCTCTAAATACCATCACATTGGGGGTTAGGGCTTCAACTTATGAATTTGGGGGGAATACAATTCAGTCCATGCCAGGGTGCCAGAGAAGAAGGAAGGAAAACAAGGAACAGTAAAGGGATAGTGTTTCAAGAAAGAGGGAGATAACTGTGTCAAATGCTTCTGAATTAAGTAAAGGAATGAAAAATGTTAATTAAATTTATCCATAGGAAAGTTATCCTTCCTAGCACTGGAGAGAGTTACACATCAACTAAAAAATGTTAACCTAACTGCACTACTAGATAACAAAATTCTTCTAATTTTTGTGCCCTATCTAGAGGAGTTCATGTAACATAAATAAATAGCTCCGAATGAGTAGCCTACTTTCATCAAAACACAAAATCCTGGGCCCATACCATATCTAATTTGTGTGTGCTACTGCTTGCTCTGCCTTCCCCTAATAGGAGCTATACTCAAATATAGTCATGTGTCACTTAATTGTGGAATATACTACCATTTATAAAGCAAATGTATTTCACAGGGCCTATTTTCCAAAGCCCTGTAGTCTCAGGTTTAGCCTAACCTTTTGGAATTACATATAGAAACGTTAACCTTGCAAAAGACAGGAAACTTTCCTCAGGCTAAAGTCTCTGTTATAGATAAAGAGTTGCTGGCTCAAGGACAAGTCACTTGACTGATAATATGTAAAATACTGGGGAAATTGCTGTAGGGAAAAACGGTGTTTGCTAAGATCAAGCTTTTGTTGGTGGATCAACTTAACCTTTGGCAAATTGCATTATGGAATGTCACTTTGCTTGTTTCACTGATGTTACCAGCCTCTGTTGTTAAACCCCACCTATGTTCTTTTCCTGTAACTTCCTGATCTGGAGAATAAATACGGGGAGAGAACCCCAGTTCGTGATTAATTTCCAGAGGAAGGAATGCCTCTCTCTTGAGGGTTCCAGGAAATTAACTCCTTCAGGGTCTCTCACTACTCAGAAGAAATGGGCTTTAAGTAATCCTTTTTGTGTCTCCATCACCCAGGGGAGAGAGGTGACAAATCCGTGTGAGGCAAAGCAACACTTAATGACAGGAATATGTCCTGAGAATAATTAAGCAATTTCATTGTTTTATGAACATCATAGATTATATTTACACAAACCTAGATGGTATAACCTACTACACAACTAGGCTATATGGTACAGTCAATAGCTCTCACATGAATAATGCCTTGCCGTAAGATGTTATGATGGCTACAATGTCACTAGGCAATAGGAATCTTTCAGCTCCACTGTAATTTTATGGGACCACTGGCCAACATGTGGTCTCACTGACTGAAACATCACTATGCAGCTCATGACTATAAAGTTAGATCCCATCCTCAGCTATGTCCTATACACTCTTCCCTCTTCCCTCAATGAATCAGTAAGATAGCTAGGTGTTTTACTGGCAAGTGTGAACATATTAGGTGAGCTTGCTGAGAAGGAAAAAAATAGCTGAGTAGGTGTTGTCTCAGATTAGTAAAAGGTCATTGTGGCATGGTGGGAGAAAGATCAGAGGAAAAATAAGGGAGCTAATTTCATTAGAAAGTGCAACCATTCATTCAATTCAATTCATTCTTTCAACAAACACTGATTGCCAGGCACAGTTTTAAGAAACAGGAATGAAAAGGTTAAGAAGGCAGTCCCTATTTCCCTCTAAGAAGGAACTTAGAATCTAGTAGAAAGAATCCCTTACCCCTAACACTTCCCCCCAAAAAACCCAATAATGATGTGATAACTTCTCTAATAATGCAAAACAAAAGAGAAGCAGAACACAAAGGAGTGCACTTGACTTAATGTGCAGACTTCATAAAATTCCTAAGTAAAGGTAATCCTTATGCTAAGCAAAGAACTGGTAAGAGATGGCTGCTCCTATAGGACTGAGACTACAAGGGCTTTAATGTCTCATCTATGTTTTTGATTATCCTGAAACAAAGGTTCCCACATTTAGATGTTCTTTTTTTTAAAATAGACCACCTATTTTTTTTTTTAAATAGACCCCACGATAACAACCAGACCCACTGAGTCTCTGTGGGTCTTAGGAATCCAAAGGTAGTTTTTGGTGGCCAGACCTACACTACGATGGAGTCGTGGACTGCTGAACGTCAACTGGTATAATCTTGCACATTACAGACACTTAATAAATACTCATTCATTATCTCATTTGGGTCTTGTGAAATATGTGACATCTTTTAAAATTAGTTGTTAAGCCTAAATAAATCCATGCTCACTAGCTCTACAAAATTCCAGGCAAAAATCTCAATTCCAAACATTTACGAGCTATTATTAATACACAAAAGTAATGTTTTTATGCACACATTCAAAACCACCAAAATCAAAAGGCATTCCAAATTTATATAAATTTGCATCATATAATTTAAAAAGAATTTTAGTATCTTACAGCCTAGGATTAATGTTGTGAACATCAATTATTATATAAATTAACAGAGATTTAAAACTGAAAGAATACCACATCTAAGCTTTATTATAAGCAGTTTTTACATGAAACTCATCGGAGAAAAAACTGTTATGAAAACACTAAAATTATTAACATCTTTTCCTCAGTGGAAAGAGAAAGGAAAAGGAAATAGGTAAGGAAGAGCAAGTAGTTTTTTAGTTAAAAAAGAAAATAGTATGGAGACACGTTTTAAAAATCTTTAAAAATCTGACGTACAGCATGGTGATATAGTTAATAATAACATATACTTCAACATTGCTAAGAAAGTAGATTTTAAATGTTCTCACCACACACAAAAAATGATAAGTAGATAAGGTGATGGATATGTTAATTAGCTTGATTTAATCATTTCACAATGTGTACACATATTAAAACATCATGTTGTACACCATGAATACAAGAACGCTTCAAACAGTTCATGGAAAGATAGAACTAAAACACAGTAGGAATCTTTCCATAAACTTTTTGAAGTACCCTCATATCTACAATTTTGATTTGTCTATCAAAAAATGTGAACAACCCTTATATGTAACTCCAGTTAAAATCTGTTAATATTACAGTAATTAGTTTATCTGCAGAACGTATTTCTGTCCTCGGGAAAGAGGTTGGGTCTCCCATAAACAAATGCATTATTTTTAATAAGTCATTTCCAACATCAACAAACTCTTAGGTTAAAGTAACCCATGTTAGACTGGACTTTTTTAAAAAATGATTCTAAATGAAAGCAAAATTACATCCTATTCCACATACTGCATTTTCCTATTAAACAACATTCTACATGTTTAAAATTCTAGCTGTGTTATCCAGTTGAAAATAACTTCTTGATACTTAAATATCTGAAGACTCTACCAAAATTGGGGATTTCTTAAGATTCCCTGCTCACCTTTGCTGGGCTGATTTTAAAATAATCTCCTCAAAGAGGCCTTCTCTGATTTCCACAAACGAAATTAAATTCCACTGTTTCTGATAAACCATTTGTGGCATTATTAAAGCTCAGTATATGATTCTGTTTACACAGGGTGGTATACCTGTGCCTCACTTACAGCCTAGGGAAATGGAGAATTCTGACCTTCTTCAGGGCTGAGAATTCTGACCTTCAGGGCTGTGAAAGGAAATTAAGTAATTCTGAAAAATACCTACAGTTCATTGGATGCCTACTTCTCAGACACTGTATTTAATAAGAGGTGACACTTAAGCTTAAGTTGCTATGTACCATGTATTACAGGTATTAATCCATTAATCCCAAGAATAGTTCAGTGAGGTAGATACAGCTGTGAGGCAGACACTGCTTTTATGAAGATAAACTAAAAAACAGAGAGGTTGAGTAACTTGTCCAAGATTCGGTAACTAGTAAAAGAGGCAAGATACACATCTACTTGACTCCAGAGCCTACACGCTTTCTAATATAAAATAAAGCATAAATAATTTTAAGGAATTCTGTAAACCAAATATGTCAATGTGCCAGAGTAAAATTGAAACATGTACTGTGGCCATCTTTTAAATTAGTACTCTAAAGGAAAATAAAAAGTTATTTATTAAAGGAGAAGGGGAATACTTAATTGTAAAGAAATATATACCAATAAAGAATAACCATGAAAACTCAAAAAAAAAAAAATCAAAAACCATTTGATGAACATCAAGAATCAACAATGCCTTGAATTTTCTAGCTTATCACCTACATGATAAACTATGCTATCAGATTATAACATTCAGAATGACAGTAAATAAGTAAGCTATTTTAAATTAGTAAGATATCCTGCAGACAGACATACACAGCATGTTATCTTGTCAGTTATCCTAGAACTATGTAAGCTACACTGCAGCTTTGTATTAACTTTAACATAGAGAATGATATAAAAGTATGTATTTTTCCATTTTGCCATGATTTCCCAGTAAAACCTCCAAGCTAACAAAGGCAATACTCATTGCATTTGTATAGTTTTGACTCAGGCACAGGATAAGAGAAACAAGTGATGTTTAAACTCAGTTCAATTTACATCCTGCCAAAAGCAATTCTCTGAAGGGAATTTTTTCCTGATGCTGAAGCTCCACAGATTGATTTAATAAACATAATCCCATGAAAGAAATAAGGAAAATTGATAACATTATCAGTTCAAACTTATTTTGATAATAAGCTATCTAGAAACTGAAGCAGAGAAAATGCTTTTAGACATGTACCATTTTCCTATTGCCGTAGATCTAGAAATAATAAAACAGAAAACAAAAACTGTGTAGTAATCATAATAAATTATTATACAATATAAAGTTATTCAAAAAAATCATTCCAGTAAAACCTTCACTAATCAGCTTGGGTTCAAATGCCAACTTTTCAACTTGTTTTTTGTTCTCAGTTCTCTCAATCATGGATAGGTTCATATCTTCCTGCTGAACGTTCTTATCGGCCCAAAATTCATGTTGAAATCTAATACCAAATGTGATAGTAAAAACAAAAATTCACATGAATTATAGCTTGCTCCCCCACCCAGAAAAAGCTGAATTTCATCAGGACCTGGAATCCATAAGGAAAAGTCAAATGAAAATCCTAAACCTAAAAAGGATCTAGCACAGTACTCAGAACAAAGCAAATATCAATAGATAGCAGTTAAAAGCATTATCATTAATACAATTATCACCACCATAATTGGCTTAATGGAGATACCTACAATCTTTTAAAGTTATATTACATTAAACTGACAAAGAGGGCTTATTTATATGGTAGAAAGCATCAAACTTCCTTAAATTTTGCCATGAAAACCACCAACCTAATACTAAGATAAGGACTGCTCCTCTTAAGCTCTTCATACCTATTAGGCTTGCACAGAACAGTCAGTATTAGTATAGGACTGTCATATATTGGTAGTAAGAGTTCTTTACATTTAGCCTTAACTTTTTTCATTTTTATTTTTTAATTTTTGATTATACATATTAGACACCATGTGTGCCCAAGATGTAATCAGAACAATATTATCAGCATGCTCACCACCTCAAATTTCAATTATTCCCTAAGTCACTCACTCAACCTCTCCCCAACCCACCCTCTCCCCCAGCCCCCACCATGCCCAGCAACCCTAGGTCTCTTCTCTTCCTCTGCATGTCCACTATACCACTGTGGTCTTTCCTTCTTTCTTTCTTTCTTAGCTCCCACTTATAAGTGAGGACATTTGGTATTTTTCCCTCTGTGCCTGGCTTATTTCACTTAACATAATTTTCTCCAAGCTCATCCATATTGCTGCAAATGGCAGAATTTCACTCTTTTTTATGGATGAGTAGTATTCCACAGTGTATATATACATCATCTTCCTTATCCAGTAGTCCATCGATGGACATTTAGATTGGTTCCACATCTTGGCTATTGTACATACAGCTGCAATGGACATGGGAGTGCATGTATCCTTCCAACACAATGACTTTCATTCCTTTGAGTTTATACCCAGAAGTGGGATTGCTGGATCAGATGGTAGATCTATCTGCAGTTGTTTGAGAAATCTCCATACTGTTTTCCATAGTGACTGTACTACCAATTTACAGTCCCACAAATAGTGCAGAAGATTTCCCTTTTCTGCGCATCCTGTCAGCATTTGTTATTCTCAGTCTTTTTGATTGCAGCCAATCTAAGTGGGATGAGATGATATCTTAATGCGGTCTTGATTTGCATTTCCCTTATAATAAGTGATGCTGAGTGTCTTTTCAAGTACATATTGGCCATTGGTAAGTCTTCCTTTGAAAAATGTCAGTTCAGCTCTTTGCCCATTTTTTGTTATTTGTTTTTTACTATGTAGCTGAGAGTAGTTGAGTTCCTTGCATATTCTGGATATTAAGCACTTGCTGGATGCATAGCTGGCAAGTATTTTCTCCCATTCTGTAGGTTTTATCCACTCGGTTGATTGTTTCCTTGGCTGTGCAGAAGCTTTTACACTTGATATAATCCCATTTAATTAGTTTTGCTTTTGTTGCTTGTGCTTTTGGGGTCTTATTCATAAAGTCTTTGCCCAGTCCTACTTCCTGATGTTTCCCCTATGTTTTCCTTTAGTACTTTTATAGTTTCAGGTCTTATACTTATTTCTTTAATCCATTTTGAGTTGATTTTTTCATATGGTGAGAGGTATGGGTCTAGATTCATTCCTCTGCATATGGATGTCCAATTTTCTCAGAACCATTTATCGAAGGGGCAGTCTTTTCTGCAATGTATGCACTTGTCGCCTTTGTCAAAGATCAGTTGGCTGAAAGTACATGGGCTGATTTCTGAGTTGCCTATTCTGTTCCATTGGTCCAAGTGTCTGTTTTCATGCCAGTACCATGCTATTTTGGTTACTATAGCTTTGTAGTATAATTTGAAGTCAGGTAGTGTTATGCCTCTGGCTTTATTATTTTATTTTTTTTGCTCAGGATTGCTTTAGCTATTCGGAGTCTTTCACTGTTCCATATGAATGTTAGGATTGCTTTTTCTATTTCTGTGAAGAATGTCATTGGTATTTTAATGGGGATCAATTTGAATCTGTAGATCGCTTTGGGTAGTATGGATATTTTCACAATGCTGATTCTTCCTGTCCAAGAGCATGGAATGTCTTTCCACCTTATTGTGTCTTCTTTTATTTCTTCTGATAGTGATTTGTAGTTCTCTTTGTAGAGATCTTTCACCTACTTGGTTAAACTGATTCTAGGTATTTTATTGGGGGGGGGCTATTGTAAATGGGCTAGCTTTCTTGATTTCTTTTTCTACTACTTCCTTATTGGAGAATAAAAGCACTACTGATTTTTGGATGTTGATTTTGTAAACTGCTACATTACTGAAACTGTTAATCAGCTCTAAGAATTTTTTGGTAGTGTCTTTAGGGTTTTCTGTATATAGTATCATATCATCTGCAAACAGGGACAGTTTGAGTTCATCTTTTCCAATCTGCATGCCATTTCTTTCTTTCTCTTGCCTGATTGCTCTGGCTAATACTTCTAACACTATGTTAAACAGGAGTGGTAAGAGTGGGCATCCTCATCTTGCTGCTGTTGTTAACAGAAAAAAGGTTTCAGCTTTTCCCTAATCAGGATGGCATTGACGGTTCTTTGCCATATATGGCTTTTATTGTATTGAGATACTTAACTTCTACACCTAATTTTCTGAGTCTTTATTATGAAGGGATATTGAATTTTGTTGAATGCTTTTTCTTCATCTGTTGAGATCATCATATGGTTTTTGTTCTTTCTTTCATAGATGTGGTGTGTCACATTTATTGACTTGCATATGTTGAGCCATCCTTGTCTCCCTGAGATGAATCCCATTTGATCATAGTGTATAATTTTTTTTGATGTGTTAGAATATTCTGATTGCTAGTATTCTGTTGAGGATTATTGCATCTATGTTCATCAGAGATACCGGCCTGTAGTTTGTTTTTGTTGTATCTTTGTCTGGTTTTGGTATCAAGGTGATACTGGCCTCACAGAATGAATTTGGGATAATGGCCTCTGGTTTCGATTTTTTTGAATAGTTTGAAGAGAATTGGTATTAATTTCTAAGTGTTTGGTAGAATTCAGCAGTAAAGTCATCCGATCCTGGGCTCTTCTTTGTTGAGAGACTGCATATTACTATTTCAATCTCATTGCTTATTATTGCTCTGTTCAGGTGTTCTTTCTTCTTGGTTCAGTGTCGCTAGTTTGTATGTGTTCAGAAATGTAACCATTTCCTCCAGGTTTTCAAATTTGTTGGCGTACAGTTGTTTGTAATAGTCTCTAATGATTCTTTGTATTTCTGTGGTATAGATTGTAATGTCTCCTTTTCCATTTCTGATTTTTGTTATTTAGGTCTTCTTTCTTCTTTTTTTGTTTACCTAGCTAATGGCTTGTCTATTTTGTTTATCTTCTCAAAAAACCAACTTTTTGTCTCATTGATCTTTTGTATCATTCTTTGGGTCTCTATATCATTTAGTTCTGCTCTGATCTTCATTACTTCTTTCTGACCACTAACTTTGGGATTGGATTGTTCTTGTTTTTCTAGTACTTTGAGGTGTAGTGTTAGGTTATTTGAAATCATTTTTTTTTTAATGTAAGTGTTAATTGCAATAAACTTCCCTCTCAGTACTGCTTTTGCAGTATCTCACACATTTTGGTATGTGTCTTTATTCTTGTTTGTTTCAAGAAGTTTTTTGACTTTCTGTTTAATTTCTTCTTGGATCCATAGGTCATTCAGGAGCCTGCTGTTTAATTTCCATGTATTTGTACAATAACCTGAGTTTCACTTGTTATTAATTTATACTTTTAATCCACTGTGGTCTGAAAAGGTGCTTGAGATGATTTTGATTTTTTAAAATTTGTTGAGACTTGATTTGTGACCTAATATGTAGTCTATCCTAGAGAATGTTCCATATGCTCATGAGAAGGATGTATATTCTGTGGTTGTTGGATGAAATATTCTGTAGCTATGTGTCAGGTCCAATTGCTCTAAAGTGTAGTTTAAATCCTGTGTTTCTCTGTTGATTTGTTGCTTGGATGATCTGCCACAGTTCCAAGAGAGGGGTGTTCAGGTGCCCCACTATTATCATATTGGGGTCTATCATTACTCTTAGGTCTAACAGTGTTTGCTTTATGGATCTGGTTGCTCTGGTGTTGGGAGCATATATATCTATGATTGTTATGTCTTCTTGCTGGACAGATCCCTTTATCATTATATAATGGCCTTCTTTGTCTCTTTTTATGATTTTTGGTTTAAAGTCCACTTTATGCAATATAAGAATAGCTACTCTTGTTCATTTTTGTTTCCGTTTGCATGGTGTATCTTTTTCCATCCTTTCACTATTAGTCCATGTGTATGTTTTCAGATGATGTGAGTCTCCTGAAAACAGCATATAATTGGGTCCATCTTTTTAATACAATCCCTCAGGCTTTTTCTTTTGAGTAGGGAGTTTAGTCCATTTACATTTAGGGTTGTTATTGACAGGTACTGTCTTACGCCTGCCATTTTATCACTTTCTGTTTAGATGTTTTAGATATCTTTTGTTCCTTTCTTCTCCTTTTAGTTTTGTCTTCAATGTTTGTTGGGTTTTGGAGGTGGTAAGATTTAGTGTTTTTCTTTCTTGTTTGCATTTGTGTTTTACCAGTGGGTTTTGTTCTTTCTTGTGTATTAATGGTAGTAATTATTCTTTTTCTAATACCAGATGCAGAACTCCCTTTAGGATTTCTTGCAGGGTTGGTCATGTGGTGATAAACTCCTGCAATTTTTGTATGAAAAATATACTATTTTCCGTCATTTCTAAAGGATAGCCTTGCTGGGTACATTATTGGCTGGCACTTTTTTTCTTTTAGAATTTTGAATATGTCATCCCATTTTCTTCTCATCTGTAGAGTTTCAGTTGAGAAGTCTGCTATTAGTCTGATGGGGGCTACTTTATCAGACAGCCAAGTTGACTTGAGTCTTTTCTCTTGCTGCTTTTAGGATTCTCTCTTTATCTTTGAGCTTTGCCAGTTTGAATATGTGTCCCTGGGAGGATCTTTTTGGAATCAATCTGTCTGGGGATCTTTGAGCTTCCTGGATCTGAAGGTCTGTGCCTCTCCTCATACCTAGGAAGTTTTCCATTATTTCACTAAATAGATTTCCAATGCCTTTATTTTTCTCCTCTCCTTGTGGAACATCCATGATTTGGATGTTTGTGCACTTATAGTTGTCTGCTAACTCTCTTAGACTTTCTCTTTTTTTTAAATTCTTTTTTTGGTCTGGCTAAGTGATTTCATAAAGACCATCTTCGAGATCAGAGGTTCTTTCTTCTGCTTGCTCTAATCTGCTGCTTAAGTTCCTGGTTGCATTTTTTATTTCACTGAATGAATCCTTCACTTCCAGGAGGTCTGCTACATTCTTTTTTAAGGTATTAATCTCTTTGTAGATTTCCTCTTTCATTTCCTCGATATTTTTTCCTCATGTCCTTTTGTTGTCTAACTGAGTCTTCTCTTATCTCATTGATTTTCCTTAAGATTGCTACTCAGAATTCCTTTTCAGTCATTTCAAGGTTTTCCTGTTCTATAGGGTCTGGTACTTGAGAATTACTATATTCCTTTGGTGGTGTCATATTTACTTGTTTTTTCAGATTTCTAGCATCTCTATGTTGATTTCTTGTCCATGTGGTAGATCAGTTGCTTCTTCCATTCTTCTGGCATGGGCTTTGAGGAGAAAGACATACTCCTCTTTTTCCAGGCTCCTCTGTTGACTCTCCTGTATCAATGTAACTGAATATGTGGCAGATCACCTGCACAATGGTAGTGGCTGCCAACATGGCAGCAAGCCATCCTTGCAGACGTAGAAGCTGTGGTGGTGGCTGTTGTGGACCACTTCCATGGGAGTGGTACAAGGCCACCCAATTGCAGCAGCATTCGCTCCTGTCTTCTGTGCAGGCAGTGAGAGGGCTACCTGGGGCTTTTCCCTGCCTGGGCCTCTCTGGTTGTCGCTGAGGGTGCTGGGTCCTGCCTTCTGTGCAGGCAATGGAAGTGTTGCTCGGGGCTTCTCTCTGCCTGGGCCTCCCTATAAGTGCAGTGTGAGGGCTACCTGGGGCTTCTCCCTGCCTGGGCATCCCCAGTTGCAGTGGGCAGTGCTGGGTCCTGCCATCTGTGCATATTGTGGGAGGGCTTCCAAGGACCTCTCCCTGCATGGGCCTCCCTGGTCACAGCATGTGGTGCTGGGTCCCGCCTTCTGTGCCAATTATTTAACTGTTCAAATGTAATACTAGCTTGGCTCCTCAGAGTCCTCAAGGAATGAGTTATATTGAAGATCCATAATGTGCAGATATTTTTATTTTTTTCAGATATTTTTATAATTTAAAAATGATTTTTTTTAAAAAAAAAGGAAATCCCTTTAAAACAGACAAAATATTTTCAATAACATATTTTAAGATTGTGCGCTCAGATGTAGAAGTGCTTTGCTCAGGAAAGAGACTAACAAACAGAAAATCTCTACTTCTTTGGTTTCTTGGATCTGTACCTAAATTTCTCTTCATCTGTGTTTTAGTCCGTTTTGTGTTGCTATAACAGAAATACCTGAGACTGGGTAATTTATAAAGAGAAGAGGTTTATTTGGCTTATGATTCTGGGACAGCTGCACCTGGCACAGGCCTCAGGCTGCTTCTACTCATGGCAGAAAATGGCAGGCAGCTGGCGGGTACAAGCAGATCACATGGCGAGAGGTAGCAAGAGAGAGAGAGAAAGTGCCAGGGTCTTTTAAACAAGCTCTCCTGGGAACTAACAGAGCAAGAACTCACTCACTACCCCTCCTCCCCCAGGGAGAGCATTAATCCATTTGTGAGGGATCCGCCTCCATGACTCAATCAGTTTCCAACACTGCCACATTGGAGATCAAATTTCCACGAGTTTTGGCAGGGACAACACATCCAGACTCCATCAATCTGTTTTTTCTCTATCCTCTTTTTTGTATGTCTTCCAAATGAACTTAGCTTTTGGCCACGGGGTGGGAGGCAGGAGGCAAGAAGGAGGATTCTATACAGCATCTGTCTTTGATGACTCTGGATTGTCATGCTACCTAGATATGGTTATATACATACACAAGATTTCGAACCTAGCTTGCTTACTTGAAAAAAAAGCATTAGATTCCCCTACAATAAAATAAGTGTGACTAAATGGCCTTCTGGGCAGAGAGCAACATGAAGACCTTCTACAAAAATTAATTATGATATCATGGATGGCGACAATCTTTTTCAAAATGATCTCTCACTGGCCTAAAAAGTACAATCTTCATTATTGTTGTTATCTTTTGTCATCCTTTAATTATAGTTAATAGCTACATTAAAACAAATATCTTATCAATTCTGTATCCCTAGCACAACTAACCAAATTTTGTGAGTCCAGACCCACTTTTAAATTTAGTGTGTACAAAAACAATTGAATTTTTTTTAGCATCGCTTAGCACTTCATTAATTCTTTTTGAAGCCCTTTGAGAAATGACTAATTCCAAAGCTTATGAATGATTCTTTATCATGAGATGATGATGCTTCTATGAACACGAATGCAGGCTGTAAAATTCCATAAGATAGTCTCAGTGTTTTTTTTGAAAAAATTTGTTCATGGTGCAGTCAGACTCTGCTCATAACTAGCTAAGTGATCATAATCTCTAGTTTCTCTGTGCATTCTTTCCTTATTAAAAAAAATCTCTGTGCCTCTTTGCAAGGCACTGTGTTGTACATGAGATAAGATGAAAACAGTATCATTACCTTGAAGATTTTATTTCCATTGGCATCTATGAATGAGGGAGCTGAATTAGATAATACTCATACATAACATAGGTCCTTCTAGTTTTAGAATTCTGTGATTCTATGTTGCTATTATATAGCACCTATGTGAAGCTACTTAATGAATTATTTTTAATACAAGTATTCATATTTAGAAACTTCTTACTGACACTTCCAATCGGACACTTCTAAACAGAAAGAAGTTCGTGAACCTCAAACTTGTCCAATTTACTATTTGTTATAGGAGAAAATGAAGGCTGTAATTAATGTTGAAGATTAGGTGAAGGGAATTCTTTGGATTCCCGTTACCCTTACTGCCTTTACCCTTATTTCCAGAGATCATTGAGAGCTAGCTGGGGAACAGCATAGTGGAAATGTTTTATGGGCTGAGAAATATTCTTGGCTGATGTTCAAAGCTTCAGTAGGAAACAACACCCATAAAACTGACATCCTAGGAAATCAAAACCAACTCCAAGGAAAAGTTTAAACACAATTGTTTAATCACTAACATCATAAAATGATTTCATAAAACTTTATTATCTGCTGGAGATAGGCAACACAACAATGGGGAAAAAATGTTCAGCTATGGAAAATATTGAAACCAGACTTGCCTAAAACATTAATTCTATTTTTCCTTTAGAAGTCAAACCCCTTTTCCAAATTATTCCTACTCAAAAGTGCCATGGATCAAAGGGATATTATGATATCTTCAAACAGGTCAGCAAATTATAGCCACAGACCAAATTTGGCCAGCCAACTGTTTTTTCATTTGATTACATATTTTCTATGGCTGCTTTCACACTACAGCAGCAGAGATGAATAGGTGTAACACAGATTGTACGACCCTGTTACAGAAAAGATGTGCTGACCCTTATCTTAATAAAACCTCAATGCCGTGATGGTAATTATTACACTGATTTTATTTTTCAATATTAAAAATTTCACAGGAATAACACGTATTTCCTTTTCAATTCTTCAATAAAATAAAATGCCCTACCACCCTTATACATGATTCCTAAATTATAGACCAGCATCTTATGTATCTATTTTTAACTTTATTTCTTCTAGTATACATTTTAAATGTCATAAAGAGTTAAAAATGGTAGACCCCTATGTTTGTTTATTTTCTTAAAATCTACCTCCTTATAAACCCCACAGACAATATTTAGTCTTGGAAAACACCCAAAAAAGACCTAAAGAAAGCTAGCCAAACATATACTGTTCTAAACAAAAGCATTATCTATGGAAATTTTCACAGAGAATGTAAATGTAAGCAAACTTTCAGTTTAAAGGCAGAATAACTACAATAAGAGACCTACATGTCCTACAGCAACAACAAAAAATAATTCCGAATTCCTAGTAAAATGTTGCACAGGTCATCTTTAGTGAAATTCATGTCATATCTTTAATGTATGCTATAGTACTTAGGCACAACATATGGACAAAACACAAAACAAAATCATTCACAGAACTCTGCTATACTGTACAAAAGTTTTGTATGGAAAAATCTTTACACGTTTTCCATTTCTTCTTTTGCTGTTTTCTTTACCATTTCTGTTTACTATTAAAAGTTTACCAATGTGAAAACTATGTTATACGTGAACTGAGTATTAGTTGGGCAAAACTGTGTACCAGTAAACAGGCACTGAATTTAACAACTTTAAACATATATATATACAAGATAATAGTAGTTAAAAGTATTTAATAAGTGGTTACTAATAGTGCTTCTTAAAACGTAAAAAATATTCTCTAAATATTTAGAATCATGAGATTTTTACCTTGAAATAAACACTTTTTCTATCCTACATTCTGTTAGTATATGAGGCAGCAGTACTACAGTTCAAAGACCGTTAAATCAGAAGACAAGGGTTCTAGTCTTGCCTAGGCCACAAAGGAGATAACTTCTAAGAACATTTCCAGCTATAAAATTGTATGATGAAATTGTAAAAACATCATAAAAATCGCATTTTGGAAATTTACAAGCCTCCTTGAAAAGTGTCATTTAGAGAAATGATGCCTACAGAAATTTTCTCTACAGTGCTTAGTGTCATGAATTCACTGAATTTATTCGAAATCTGGATATGCTGCAAAAGAGGCTACCCTGTTTCCTGATCTTATTTTAAAACTCAGAGCTCTTTTCACAATCCTGCTAAGCCTGCAATCCTCATTTTCAATGAAAGCTGGCTCAGAACTTACTTTTTTCTCCAACCACTCCAAGTGGAAACCAATTCTGTACTATTAAGTGCAGAAAGTTATACAAGACAGCCATTACTAGTATCATGAATTCTTTAGTACTTCACGGAAGATACCAACCAGTCAGCTTTCAACTGAGCATTTTTCCTTTTTCATTTTTTCATATATTTAATTATCTCTTCTACATTCTATTCATAAAATAATATCCAAAAATATTTTTATACAAAACATTAGTGTTATAAAATAAAATAGGTCATCTTCTCTTTCTCCCAAATAATAAAACTGCTTTTCTTCTAAGATTAAATACTTACTTTCATATTTTTAATTTATGAATTCAGAATGTCTCTTGGAGTTGGTGACTTCTCAGCACCATTTCACATTTTAAAGCAGCATTTTTCTTCAGTAAGGATACATAAAATAATGATATGGCTTAACAACTGATGGCATCTTAGACTGACAAAATGCCATAGTACCTGTCATCTGTAGAATACTTTTTCTAATTCCCAAATGCTTTATTTAATCAGTTCCTCCATTAAAACATAAGCTCTTTGGGGGTAGGATTCATTTCTATCCCAACTGCTATTTTTCTATATATATTGAAATCATTATTATAAAAATATCTTACAGAAATTACCACAAGAAACACTAAAGTTTCCTAAGCAGTTACTAAATGCAAGTACTATGTGAAGCACTTACATGTATTTAATTCCAATAACCTAGAATTTGTTACTTCTATGATCTTCATTTTACAGATAAAGAAACCAAGTCTGGGCCGACCCCGTGGCGCACTCGGGAGAGTGCGGCACTGGGAGCACTGCAGCGCTCCCGCCGCGGGTTCAGATCCTATATAGGGATGGCTGGTGCACTCGGTGCGGCCGGTCACAAAAAAAAGAGAAACCAAGTCTTAGAGAAGTTAAGGAACTTGCCCTACGTCCAGTTCACTGTTCTATTCCCAACACAAAGCCTGTTACAGAATAAGAATTTGATAAATATTTACTGAATGAGTGAATAAGTGATTGCTTTCAAAGGAGTCTTAACAACAGCCCAGTTAGACAGACAGGATCATTACTAATGTAAGCCAAAGAGAAAATGCACAATATATACAAGCTTGAAAAGTTAGTTAACTACTTAAGACCTGGAATCCTGGTCTATGTAGTGTAGTAGTTGAGTCAAAAAGAGGCTCAGAATATCTGCTCTGGAGCTGAAACACCTGAATTCAAATCCCAGCTCTATTAGTGACACATGACCTTGAGTAAGGTATGCAAGCACCTATATGCCCAAGTTTTTTCACCTGTAAAATGGAGATGAGAATAGGACCTACACTTCCTGGGGTTGTTGTCAGAAGTAAGAGTTAATACAGCAAAGGGCCATAATATGGATGAGTGGGGTCCAAACAAAGGGAGTCACTTTATTAGGAAGTTAATTAAATAAACAAGATGGGCCTCTCCAGCTAGTGACCCTAAATTGCAAAGACATATTCCTAGTTCCAAATCTGTTCTAAGTCCTGCTTCACTGAACTTTGGCACTACCAGGCAATCACTGTCAGTTGATGAGGATGATTCAAGAACCTGTGACTGGCGGGAATGTCCTAGACAGAGGAAATTGTTAAAGGAATCTACAAGTTACTTAGTACTCATTTTCTCAGTCAGAGGAGACCAGCCAACACTCCATGTCTGTACTTTTGATGACAGGACTGCTGTCTAAGACAAGACTGACTGATGATTTACTGCCTAGTTTGCTCTCCTCTCCCCAAAATAACTTTGAAAAAAGTAAGAACTTAAGCTAGCAAGGAGATGGAACAGAGTACTGGAGCCTATTGCCAATTGTATAGTATCCTACTTTGCATTAATGCAAGGACCTTTTTGTACATTTTTTCTTAAAGCACTTAAAACAGTTTTTAGTACATAAGCACCAAATGAATGTAACCTAATATTATTACTAGCCCAGTATAATTCAACTCTCCTCCCTACTTTAATGCCTCACTCCCTATCATGTTATCTATTTTCCAAAGAGCTATGCTACCTTAACAGCATTTTCAATTTTCCCAAATGTAGCAGAGATCATTAAGACACTTAGCAAAGGAATTCTTATGTTTCCTCCAACTCACAACATGAAATAAGACAAAAAACCTTATTCAGAAGGCCCATCATTTAAATGGGCATATTAAAGAACTAATTATCAGGCTTATTTATTTTTTCAAGTACTAATGAAACTATTAAACAGAGCAGAGAAGAAAAGAAAATAGTGATTATAATTAGACACTTTTATAAGCATAAAATATACCTCCTTTTGAAAGCACAAGGGTTTCTAAAGCTAAGCAAATAGTATGTCTATGCTCTATTTACAACGTGCTCACTGCAATTCTTAGTTTCATAGCTAATTAACATGTCTCCTCTTTTCAGTAACTTCAAATAGTCAAAATAACTTGATTTAATATGCACAAGACAGTAAAAACCAGCATATATTATAATTCTTTGCTCAATTTCTTAAAAATCTTGAATTTAGAAATTAAAATCTGGATGAAAAGAAACAATCTTCTTTATGCACTGTCATTTTGGGACTAGTCATATGAATTTGATCTGAATGTTACAGAAAACAGATAATAGCTTTGAACAGTGAAAGCAATGACTACTTTAAGGCCTAATATTATGTAGAAATGCCTCCCAATTTATGGGACTTTTCTATGTTTTCCTATTCCATGAATACTTTAACAATGCATAAAATTGGTTTACTATCTTGGGGATTTTATTCTTCTGGTATACCTATCACTAGTTGGTTTTTCAAAAATTGCACTCAATTCAAATAGCCAAAGAACAAAAAATACATGTGGAACTTTATTTGTTAAGTAACAACAACCTAATTAGATAAAACAATCACTTCTAGGCAATATTGGTCCATCATACAATTAGGGAAAAAAAAAAACCCTTAAAATAGAATGTCACTCTATGAGATTCTTATGGTTATAGGAAACAAACTACAGACTCAGTGCAAATAAGGTATAAGCAAAACTCTGCTTTGGACCCATCAGCATTATATTCGCTCATCAGCTTCATCTTGTTTTCTGAAATATCAACTAACCTCATAAATTATGACCAGAAATTTTTCTACACAAAGGAAGTTGCACAGAATTTATTTGTATTGGATTTAGATAAGCCACTGAGGGACCTATATAAAATACACAAAAGTGTTCCCTGAAAAGTTCAATATGATGAAGAACACTAAAAGAAATATCTATAAGCTGCAAATCATTAGCATCTCTAGTAAGTTTGTAAATTCCTACTGAACCAAATTGCCTACAAAAACAGGATGTTTCTACAAAGTGACTTGTCTGGTTTCCCACACTATTTTACTTCAGAAGCATTTTATGAGAACTCTGCTACATATTCTACCTTCCATCTGGTTCATATTTAACAATGCATCCCACCCTATTTATTTTTGGGTTCCAAAACCAGATGTCTCTGATGTCATATAAATGTGGCAGGTCACACTACTTCAGCAAACTTCTCTGGCTCTTTTTTCTTCTCTTGTAGTTAAGGTGAACTTCAGCTATTTATAACCCCTTATTATCATCTCAACTCAGAAGAGGACTTGAGTACTTCAATTCATAGAACAAAAAGACCAGTAGGTATTTATGGAATATCAAATGAGTTGGATGTGAGAAACAGGGTTGTCTACATCCTAATGACAGTTTTCTAGTGAAAATTTGTACTCTTGTCTGATGAGTACAAAATCTGATATGTACTCTACCTAGGAAAAAAGATAAAAGCACTGCTTCTTACCACATTAACACTGAGACAAGTTGCCTCCTGCCTTCACTGTAATTATGACTAGCAAACCTTTTATAATCAATACATAAACCAAGAACCTATGTAAAAAGTACATGAATTTAACATGATGTATTTGTAGTACATATTACTCAAAGGACTTCTAAACATTTGTACAGGGAAAAAATATAGTTTTAAACAGTTGTACACCTGTTTGAAATGATATCACAGATAATACTCTTTACTGCCTCAGATTCACAAACAAAATTATTAATACTAATTTATATTCTATTCCATCTAATATTTCAGGAAACACAGTTATCCCAAAGAATTCTAAAATCTATATAATAACATTTTTTATTATAATTGGGTTCTACTGTATCAAATAATTATGCTTAATTCAACTTTGTTCACAGACTTAAGTATATGTTTTTAACAACCTTAATTTTAACGGGCAGTACTAGGGGTTCTCTGTAGATAATAAACTATAAATCAAATACCCCAAATAAATATCAGTGGGGTTTTTTCAGTTATATATACAAAGTGATTACATGAAACAATTTAATGAGTATAAGAGAAAAAAATTACATGAATTGAAAAATGTTTTCTTTTAGGCCAAAGTTTGTTTTGGGGTGTGGTGGGGGGCTGTCCAGTATAGGGATCCAAACCCTTGACCTTGGTGTTATCACACCACCTTCTAACCAACTGAACTAACTGGCCAGCCCTTAAGCCAAATGTATTAATAGATAAAATTTGCATAAAAGTGCTATTTATATGTAAGTGCTATTAAATATTTCTTACCTGCCCCTTTCAACTGCTAAGGCATCAAGTTCATCAAAGAAAATAATGGAAGGAGCCACTGCTCTCGCTTTTCGGAAGATCTGGTGGAAAGAGTACCACATTAGTTAAAGATCAGCAAACTCCAGAAAAATCTGTAGCTCCTTTTAGTTTGAAAACTGTATTTAGAACCAAAGCAAGTATGTACAAGATAACCAGCCTGATAAGGACTGAACTGTGTCCCCCAAGTTTTATGCATTAAAAGCTTAATCCCCACTGTAACTGTTGAAGGTCAGAAATCCTATTATGATAATTGGAAGGTGGGGCCTTAAACAGTTGATTAAGTTGATGGTTTAATAGTGGCTGCAGGTGTGGTTCTGAGGGCTTTAAAAGGAAAGCACATGAGGCGCTTGCTCCACTATTCTGATATGTGAGACCCCTGAGTTACTGTCACCACGAAGGCCTTCACCAGATGTATTTCCTGGAGTTTGGACTTCTCAAGCCTCTGAAACTGTAAGCAATAAATTCGTCTTCTTACAAAGTATCCAGTTCCAAGTGTTCTGTTACATGCAAAAGAAGCAGACTAATACACAGCCCAATCACTTTGTGTAAATCTTATAATAGATGCTCAGGATTTTATAATGGATGTAAAAGTATTTTCATCAGTGATGCTTACGAAGACAAGACTATCAATACATATTCATGTAGGTATGTAGGAGGCAATCCATTTAAGCAGTCAGACAATCTCAATTAAAATCTCAGCTCCACTACTGAGCAGCTGAGTGACGTTAAGCAGGTAAATTTAATTCTCTAAATCTTAATTTCCATATCTATAAAAAATGGAGATAATAACAAATGCCTACCTCAAAAGATTATTTTAAGAATTGAACAAAAAAAGAACACAAAACATGTGGCACAATGCCTGGAACATAGTAAGAGCTCAATAAATGATAAGTACTATTAACTATCATAAATATATTTTAAAAGACAAAACATAAATGTGTGAAATCAACCATACATTAGCATATGAAATATCTATGTTTCTAAAAGCCACACATCTTAATCATTTCCTAAAAGACTGTATGAAAAAGTAATGGTTGATATAAAGCTAGGACAAAAAAAAATGTCCAAACCTTGGAAGTGTACAGGTTGGCTGGAACAGAAGCCAACCAAACTACCAACATCAGAGACTGGTCAGCCAGTCTTGAGGGTGAAATGCAGAAATGAGCTAGAAAAAGTCAAGACAGACAGAAAGAAATCCAAATGTGTGTTATATAAAGCTTAGAATTCCATTTTTTGGTCACCATAAAAATACAAAATAGTTACCAAAACATTAATATGAACAAACATTTCCTTTTTCATGATATCATTAACAGTTACATTGTCTATCTTTTAAAGCAAAAAAAAGGACAAAAATTAATTATTTCTCATGACAAAGCATTAAAATTCCTAATACTCATAGTTGGTACCCAGGTTATTTTCACAAATGAGGACCATTCATTCCATTGCTGTTTGTGTGTTCTTGCCCTTATTAGCATAGGGGGTCCCTGTGTGAGACAGGCCAATCTGTGCTTAGGAGAATCAAGACATGTGGTCAAATTGCTGACTCCAGCTGCCTTGACTCTGCATGAATTTATCAGTTGTGCAGCTTCCTCAATATGAAGGAGTGGCATATCAATCAGGCACTGGCTTAAAAGGCCTGGAGTAAAAACTTAGAAGAGAGAAGGAAGATGCATTATCTAAATCATGAGGCAGAGGTAAAATGAGTAAAATAAGGACAGTACAGTGAAATTTTCATACACTAAACGTATTCAATTTAAAGAGCATTAAGTTTAAAGACTGTAAAGCCCATTCTGAGATCACGTTATCCAACGTATAGAAAAATCCCTTTTTTTTTTTTTTCAACAGAAATGGTAGTTTTTTAAAAATATCTTTATTTAGTAAAAATAAAGGCTGGTAATATTACAATGTTAAAAACAAAAGCAAAGTATTACAGACAATCAAGTATTGGATTTTCAAATAATGAAGTACTATTTGCCTGAAGAAAAAGTATATCACTAGAATTTGGATTTGGAGAATTCAAAGTCTGCTACCAAAAACAAAATGGAAACTAGACAGAAGAACAGAGTGTGGTTCTTCCATGCAGAGTGCCACTTAAAGCATAATCTTCTTACCTCTCTAACTGCTCTTTCAGATTCACCAACAAATTTATTCATTAGTTCAGGCCCCTGAATGAAAAGAAAACAATTGTTCAGTGTCTTTGAAAATTCAACCACATACATTTCTTTTGATGAAAGAGAAAGAATGTACATAAAAGAGGAAAAAGAAAAATCTGCTTTTAATTAGATTAGTTCCCTTAGCATGCTTATTTTCTCTGGGTGTTATTTATGCCACAAAAATTAAAGTCATTCTTCATTCCTAAAACTACATATCAATACAAAGGAAAGGCTGTGACTTAATATAATATTTTAATACTTTGTTTATCATCTGCCTATATATCCATCCATATTTTTATTATATATCAGGAATGGTGCTTGGCACATAAAATAGAACAGCCTAATTTGAAAGACCAAAAAAGAGTTAATATCCTTAGATTCTCAGGCCTAATCAGTAGCTGGTTCTGAGTAGGTCCACTTATTTTGTATCTAAGTCCACCAGACAAACAGCTCTATCTGACAAGAAGCAAGACCTCAGGAATATTTTTCTTATCTCTGTGACAAGCTCTGAAAAACTAAGGAAATGGAATGAAAATCTTGTAATCTATGACACTACCTTACAGTCCCTGAGTGTTTCCAATGTAGATGTTGTACTCACATGACTTGCCAATGTAGACACTAATTATATGGTTCTGCAAGACCAAACAAGCTCATCTTAGCCACTATCCTAGCCAGGGGAGATACTTACTATACAACAAAGTCTGAGGATCATCAACATTGCTAACCCCCTGTCAGAGTGTCACACTGTCACAACGAACCTTGTCACTTCCAAAGTGTCTAGTCTCTATTGAAGCCCTCTGTATTTCCCTTCAGATATCTGCCACTTAGCACTCCTCCTAGTTGATGTGATTTCTATTCCCTTCTTGTGTTCAGGTATTTTAGAAAGGGTAACAAGGCTGAAAAGTGTGGACCTCCAGTAATAAAATTCTATCAATTTTTTACTACCCAGCCAAGAGAGTCCCTAAAAGGGCAGCTGGTTTCCTAGTGATATACTGCATATGACTAATACAAAGATGCACATTTTTTTGACATTTAACATTTCTGAATTTTCACATTTTGTTCATTCTCAAGTACCTAAAATATCAGCAATTACATGAAAAATGGTAGGCTTTCTTTTTTGCCACACATCTATCTACTTTAAGTCACACCAAGAAATTATGTGATCCTTAAAAAGATTAATGATAACCTCACAACAACTATTCTCTTAAGAGACTGATATAAAGTCTGTCCCATATGCCAGATGTCTTTCTCAGCCGTGAGAACTTTTCTCTCAGTTACTCACTGTTCCTCCCAGACTCTGGCTATGTTGACATCCTTCCCCACACAACCCCAAATACAATGATGTCTGTACATGTGTGTACGTGTATGTGTCTCCTTCTCTTTCCCCATGCACACACATACACACACACTGACTCCTTACTTTGAACAAGACTCATATTCTATTCCATGAAGATCATGAGTGTAGATAATTCAACGGATGTAACTAGATTTTGGCTTGAGTATTTCCTAAACAATTTACATGAATTTTTTAAAATATGACTGACTGAAATAAATAGGCAAACCTTAGCAGAACGTCAACTAATACCACAAATTGGTATGGGCAGTATTTGGCTTCAGTTAAGTCAACATATTACAAAGAAATTAGCACCCAGTATGACACATACTATAATAGAGACATGCACAGGTACCATTGAAACATAGAGAAAGAACTTCTTAGAATCAAGGAATGCTCCTAGAGAAAATAATATTTCAGGTGAGTTCTCAGTTGATTTATTTCACACCCTCAAAAATATGAAACACATCAAGACCTCCCCCACCAAAAAAAAAAGTCTCTGATGAGCAGAAATAGATGTTTCTGTCCGCACTTTAATTGTAGACGAGCTCTTAGGGTCTTTATTCATAGTACATTGATTTTTAAATAACACACAAGACTAACATTTGAATAGAACTGATATAACAATTTAGTACGGGTGGAATACTCTGGTTTCTCTTCAGATCATATAAATCTATCACCTTTTACTAAAGAATTTAGTACAGGTAAATTATAGTGTGCACGGAGTTTACAGCAATCAGTAAGTCTACGTAAAGTAGGAAGCAGGGGGCATGTGAAAAAAGTTTAAATTTTACCCTGTAAGAAATAGCAAGAGTTTGGTGGGAGTTAGCTGATAATAGGGAAATTGCAGAAAGATGATTCTGGCCACAATGTAAAGGATGGTTTGGAGGGACCTATGAGGCTAGAAGAGAAATGCTTAAAATATTAAAGGTGAGAAATGAAGAGGGACAGGATTAAGGCAAAGCAGTACAATGGAAATGAGAAGACAGTCACAAAAACAACTAGAAGATGAAATCAGTTTAATCTGTCATGGGTAGGAAGATGTAACAGTGAGATAGGATGAGGGGTAGAATAATTCAAACTTGACTTAATAGTAGTATTTTTTGTTGTTCATGATGATGACTTAATTCATCATGGAAAAAAAGGATGTTCAATATATTCAATGTAGCAAGTCTCAGAAATCTGTAGCTCACAATCCAAAAATGTCCTCTACAAAACACGTGACAGTCAAACTGAAAAAGTCAAAGACAAAGACAGAATCCTAAAAAAAAAGTAAGAGAAAAGCATCAAATCACCTGTAAGGGAGCCTCCATCAGACTAACAGCAGATTTCTCAGCATAAACCTTATAGGCCAGGAGAAAACGGGATGATATGTTCAAAGCACTGAAAGAAAAAAACTGCCAGGCAAGAATACTGTACCCAACAAGGCCATCCTTCAGAAATAAAGGAGAAATAGTGTATTTCCCAGATGGAAAAAAAAAAAAAAAAAACACCTGTGGGAGTTCACCACCACACAACTAGCCCTACAAGAAATCCTCAAGGGAGTCATGCAACTGGAATATAAAAAATGATAATCACCACCATTAAATACCCAAGAAAGAACAAAACCCAAGGGTAGAACAAAAAGGCAAATAAGAAGAGGAAAATAAATCTTACCACCTCAGAAAACCAAATACTGAAGACAAATAATAAAAGGATAAGAAAGAAATAAAAGATATTTAAAACACCAATTGAAAATCCATGAAATGCCAGGAATAAGACAATACCTTTCTATATCAACCCTAAATATAAATGGATAGAATTCCCCATACAAAAGACATAGACTGACTGAATGGATTACAAAAGAAGTCCCAACTATATGCTGCCTACAAGAAACACACAAGTAAAGACTAACATATTGAAGGGATGTAAAATGAGAAGGAGTAGCTATTCTTATATTAGATAAAATAGATGTTAAAACAAAAACTATAAAAGGAGACCAAGAAGGTCATTATATAGTGATAAAGAATCTATCCAGCAAAAGGATATAACAATCACAAATATATACACACCCAACATCAGAGCACCCAGATATATAAAGGAAACACCATTAGACCTAAAAACAGAGATAAACCCCCAATACAATAATGGTTGGGGACATCAGCACTCCTCACTCAACACTGGATACATTATCTAGGAAACAAATCAGGAGAAACAGGCTTTAAACTACACTTTAGACCAACTGAACTTGGCAGATATCTACAGGACATTTCATCCAACAACTACAGAACATAATTCTTGTCACCAGCACGTGGAACATTTCCAGGAGAGACTACATGTTAGGTCACAAACAAGTCTCAAATGAGTTCATAAAACTGAAATCATTTCAAGTATCTTTTCAGACCACGATGGATTAAAATTAGTATCAATAACCAGCAAAAGCATGGGAATTGTACAAATACATGGAAATTAGACAAGATGCTACTGAATGACCCATTGGATAAAAAAGAAATTAAACAGCAAGTCAAAAAACTTCTCGAAACTAGTGAAAATAACTGTACATCTTACCAAAATCTATGGGATACTGCAAAAGCAGTACTAAGAGGGAAATTTATTGCAATAAATGCTTACATCAAAAAAATAGAAAGACTCAAAGTAACCTAATGTTACCACTCAAAGAACTAGAAAAACAAGAAAAATCCAACCCAAAAATTAGTAGACAGAAATAACTAAGATCAGAGTAGAACCAAATAATAATAGACACCAAAAAAATGATACAAAAGATCAATGAAACAAAATAGACACACAAAATAGACAAATCATTAGGTAGTCTAACTAAAAAAAGAAAAGACCCAAACAACAAAAATCAGAATGAAAAAGGAAACATTAAAACTAATACCACTGAAATACAAAGAATCATTAGAGACTATTATGAACAACTTTATGCCAACAAATTTGAAAACCTACAGGAAATAGATAAGTTTCTGGATGCATATAAATGACCAGACTAACCAAGAAGAAACAGAAAACCCAAACAGACCAATAATGAGCAAAAAGATTGAAGTAGTAATTAGCAGTCTCCCAACAAAGAAAAGCCCAGAAACAGATGGCTTCAGTGCTGAATTCTACCAAACCTTTAAATAAGAATTAATACCAATCCTTTTCAAACTATTCAAAAAAACTGAAATAGAGGCCATTCTCCCAAACTCATTATATGAGGCTAGCATCACCCTGAGACAAAAACCAGACAAAGATACAACAAAAAAAGAAAACTACGGGCCAATATCCTCAATGAATGAAGACACAAAAATCCTCACAAATATACTAGTGCACTGAATGTAACAGCACATCCAAATGATTACGCATCATGATCAAATGGGATTCACCCCAGGGATGCAAGGATCAATAAACAAACCAGTAAATGTGATACACCACATCAACAAAATCAAGGACAAAACCATATGATCATCTCAACAGACAAAGAAATTTAACAAAATATAACATCCCTTCATGATAGAGACTCTCAACAAATTGAGCATAGAAGGAAAGTATCTCAATGCAATAAAACCATATATGACAAACCCACCACCAATATCATCCTGAATGTGGAAAAGCTGAAAGCTATTCCTCTAAGAACAGGAACAAGGATACTCACTCTCACCTCTCCTATTCAACTTAGCATTGGAAGTACTAGCCAGAGCAATCATGAAAGAGAAAGAAAGAAAGAGCATCCAGCTTGGAAAAGATTAAGTCAAAGTGTCCCTACTTGTAGATGACATGATCCTATATATACAAAAACCTAAAATTCTACAAAAAAAAAAATCCTAGAGCAGATAACTGAATTCAGTAAAGTTGCAGGATACAAAAGCAGTATACAAAAATCAGTAGTGTTTTTATACACCAACAACAAACTAGCAGAAAAAGAAATCAAGAAAGCAAGCTGATTTATAATTGCTACAAAAAAATTAAATAAAATAGGAAGAAATTTAACCAAGGAAGTGACAGATCTCTACAATGAGAACTACAAATCACTGCTTAAAGAAATTAAAGATAACACCAAAGGATGGAAAGATATTCCATGTTCATGGATTGGAAGAATTAACACTGTGAAAATATCCATACTACCCAAAGCAATCTACAGATTCAATACAATCCCCATCAAGATACCAATGACATTCTTCACAGAAATAGAAAAAACAATCCTAACAATCCTATGGAACAGCAAAAGACCCCAAATAGCCAGAGCAACCCTGACCAAAAAATAAAGCTGTAGGTTTTACACTACCTGACTTTAAATTTTTATTTATTTATTTAGTTTTTTAAAAGATGACCAGTAAGGGGATCTTAACACTTGGTTTGGTGTTGTCAGCACCATGCTCAGCCAGTGAGCTAACCGGCCATCCCTATATATGATCCGAACCCATGGCTTTGGTGTTATCAGCACTGCACTCTCCTGAGTGAGCCGCAGGCCAGCCACTGACTTTAAATTATACTACAAAGGTATTGTGACCAAAACAGCATGGTACTGGCATAAAAACAGACCTACAAATCAATGAAACAAAATAGAGACCCCAGATATCAATCCATATTCTTACAGCCAACCTTTGACAAAGGAACCAAGTACATACACGAGAAAGGATAGTATCTTCAATAAATGGTGCTGAGAAAACTGGATATCCATATGTAGAAGAATGACACTAGACCCATACCTCTTGCCATATACCAAAATCAGCTCAAAACAGATTAAAAACTTAAATGTAAGACCTGAAACTATAAAACTCCTAGAAGAAAACATAGGAGAAACACTTCAGGCTGTAGGACTTGGCAAATAATTTTATGAATAAGACCTCAAAAGCACAAGTAACAAAAGAAAAGGTAAATAAATAGGACTATATCAAACCAAAAAGCTTTTGCAAAGCAAAAGAAACAATTAACAGAGCAAAAAGACAACCTACACAGTGGGAGAAAATATTTGCAAACTATACATCCAACAAGTGTTTAATATCCAGAATATATAAGGAATTCAACCTAGCAGTAAAAACACAAATAATCTGATTTACAAATGGCCAAAGGAGCTGAACAGACATTTCCCAAAGGAAGACATACAAATGGCTAAGAGACACATGAAAAAAATGCTCAGCACTACTAATCATCAGGGAAATGCAAATCGAAACCACACTGAGATATCATCTCACCCCAGTTAGGCTGGCTATCGTCAAAAAGACTGAGAATAACAAATGTTGGCAAGGATGTGGAGAAAGGTGAACCCTTCTACACTGTTGGTGGGACTGTTAATCAGTACAGCCATTATGAAAAACACTATGGATGTTTCTAAAACAACTACAGATAGAACTACCATACGATCCAGCAATCCCACTACTGGGTATATATCCAAAGGAATGGAAATCTTCATGTTGAAGGGATACCTGCACCCCCATGTTTACTGCAGCTCTATTTACTACAGCCAAAATATGCAACCAACCTAAATATCCATAAGGAAAACGTGGTATACATACACAATGGAATACTACTCAGACATTAAAAAGAATGAAATTCTGCCATTTGCAGCAACACGGATGAGCTTGGAGAAAATTATGTTAAGTGAAATTATGCTGAAGTCACGGAAAGAGAAATTATGTTAAGTCACAGAAAGAGAAAGAGAAATACCACATGTTCTCACTCCTAAGTGGGAGCTAAAAAATAAGAAAGCAATAAAGAAAGAAGAAAGAGAGAGAACAAATGAAAAATAACAATAATACACTGATCTTTCAGAAGGAGAGAACAAATTGTGTTTACTAGAGATGGGAAAGGGGGAGAGGGAGGGTAGATAGGTAGAAATTGGTTAGTAAACACAAAGAATTATTATGTTTTGCAATGATGAATATGCTAATTATCCTGATCTGATCATTACATATTGTATACTAATACTCATAGTCAGCTCTGTTCCCCACAAATATGTATAATCAATTATTTCAATAAAACAAAAAAAGGACTATGTAGCTCATTAAAAATATTCCATTCCAAAATAATTAAAATATAAAATTCTATAATCACAGTCATAAGTGCTAACATTTACTGAACATTTACTATCTGTGATCTGTTCTAAGCACTTTATATGTATTAACTCAGCTATGCAAAATGTCAAAGAAGATCAGAGTTACTATGATGACTTGCCATCTGTGAGTAAAGATTCACACAAAATAAAATTCAGGGAAGATCACAAATAAATATCTAGCACTTAATCCCTTAGTTAAAATTAACTGAAGTGACATACAGAGGCACTGAGTTATTCATACATTCATTCAATGAATATATATTAAATTTCTACAATGAGTTTATGGTTTAATAGAGGAGATAATGCATGTTCTATAAAAAATAAAACTAGAGTGAAAAAAAAATCACAACTATATGGAGAGTAACATGGATAAACAAAAATAAAGATCCCTTCCATGTAAAGAAATCAAGGAATAACACTGAACAGCAATGAAATAATAACTGTGTTAGATCATTTAGACTAGTTAAATCAATATGGTTGTTTATTTTCTCAGGCATTACTCAACAGTTATTTCAAAAACTCATGTGCATGAATGCAGAATGAAAAGGAATAGTGTATTAGTCCATTTCCATTGCTTACAATGAAATACCTGGAACTGCATGAATTGTAGAAAATGAAATTTACTTACACTTTCTGAGGCTGGGAAGTCTAAAGTCCAGGAAACACATCTGGTGAGAGACTTGGTGGTGGTGACAGTGACAGCAGAGTATCATCACATTGTGAAAATGGTGGAGCAGAGAGAGCAGAGAGAGTAACTCCTTATTCACTCTCTTTTTAAAGCCCTTAGACCACCATTTTTAATCCATTCACCACAGTATATTACCACAATCTAATCACCTCTTCAAGGCTCCACCTTTCAATTACCATAATAGGATTTCCCACCCTCAACAGTCACAATGGGGTTTCAAGCTTCAATAAGATTGGTGTGGGGGAACTGGCAGGGTGGGGCGCATCCAGTCTACAGACAATTGCAAACACAGTTATGTTGTTTCCAGGGGTGTGGATTGCTCTGGGGTGGATAAAGGAAGAATAATTTCAGAGTTCTAGAGAAAGCATGGGGTAATTTTAGCACTCAGACAAGGAGGGAGCTCATAAACAAGAAAAGAAAAGTGTTGAGGAACTGGTAGCTGCCTAGAAGCTGCTGTAAAGAAAATAGGCAGGTATAATAGAATGTAGAAAGGAAATTTATAGAAGCATATGAGGAGTTTGTCATCAGAAAGGAATTTCAGGATCCAAGACTTTGTAGGAAAAACAGTTCAAAGTGAGAACAAAGTTCAAGCTCCCAATCAAAGGAACTAACCAGAATATTGACAAGGAGGAAAGTCATCATTTTTATTTTTCCAAGACAGCTCATCTTTCACAAATACAATACAATTTGAAACACTTAACATCTTAATCCTTACATTCAAATGTGTTCACAACCTCCTAGAAAGCTGTCATTTCTGCCTATAGTAATCACATAATTCTTCCTTTGAAAAGCCCACTCACCTAATAGATGTTCCACTAAACACTCAGTACTCCTAGCAGCCAAAAGACAAATCTTTTACATCTTTTGACTAGAAATCCCAATAACGAATTCTAAAATTAGAAATGTACCAGTTCTCCCACTTCTAGAAATGGTATACTACGTTGTTTCAAATCAACCTGCTGATCCAGCTTAGTTAGAAAAGGCACAAAGGCATTGAAGATGCTAGGTAGCTAGGACTTGCAGGACCAAGATGGCATAGAAAAGAGAAATGCAGTGAGAGGAGCCCAACATATGGCACCATTTTTCCTTCCAGGCATTTCCAACTGGAAAGCATTTACTGAGAAAATGAGAGGCAGAACAGAGGATGTGGCAATCTTACTGTGCTGGGAGCACAAAAGTTAGAATTCAGGGAACACCAAGAGGAAGAAATCTTAGTAAATGTATAGACTTTCAGCTGGGTTTCCAAATGCTATGCCTAAAAGTAAGAATAAATTGGAAATACATAAGCCCTCAAATGTGGTTTGATTAAGGTGGTATGTCCCTAGTCTAACTGCCTGTATTAGCAAAACAATTATATCAGGAAGAACACAACATCATAGTTATTTCAAGAAAAGGGAATTATCTCAAGAACGTAACATCATAGGTAGACTCAAATAATAAATTTTCATATACAATAATATTACATATTAACTCAATCCAAATAATCAGTTATACGATCCAAAGCCATTTGGTGAGACTGAGAAACGGAGACATCTAAACAGAAGTGGGGGTGAAAGATCATTGGGGAAGCCCAGTAACGGGTATTGAGAATCGTCCATGGTCTGATCAGAATTCACATGTTGAAAACTAACCCCTAATGTGAAGGTATTTGGAGGTGGATGCTTTGGGAGGTGATTAGGCCATGAGGATTGAGCCATCAAGAATTGGATTAGTGCCCTTATAAAAGAAGCCCCAGAGAGATCCTCCACCCCTTCTACCATATGAGAATACACTGAAAAGACAGCCATCTATGAACCAGGAAGAAAGCCCTCACCAGACAGCGAATCTGCTAGCATCTTAATCTTGAACTTCTCAAATTCTAGAACTGCGAGAAATAAATTTCTGTTGTTTATAAACTACCCAGCCTATGGTATTCTGTTAAATAAGCTAAGACAGAATCCAAGCAGGATGAGTAGAAAGTCCATGTGAGAGATTGGCCTAGCACAGGACAAGTGGGCAGAATATGGTATCTGTTGGGGAGGGGAAGCAGCAAGAGGAATTACAGCCCAATCAGAGAAAAAAGGCACCCATGGGGGAATAGAGGAGGGAGACAAGCAGCATGGTGCAGAGTAAGGCAAGCATGGAGGTGAGGGAAGACCAGTGTGGGGTATGAGAGTGTGAGTGGAATTAAGAAGCTGACGACATGAGAAAGCCTGGAGCAGGGTAACAGACCTACATGGAGTGAGCAGGGAGTCATGTGGCAAGGGGGTTTGGGAGTAGTCCAGCAGGTGAGGAGGAATACCATATGTAGAACAGAGACTTGGCATAGAATGTGGGATCCAGAAGGTGTTGAGAAGGACACATGTTGGAGGCGAGAAAGTGTAAGGCGAGAAAGGCAACCCCGTGAGGGGCAGGGGAGAATGATGGGACCTCAAAACAAAAGGTGGCAGCCACTTTGCCTGAGGTGTCAGGATGGTGTCAGAGCCCAGGAGATGTACAAAGATCTTCCCCATAGACAGGTGGCTTGGCATGAGGTATCACAGTCTGAGCAGGGTGAGAAGAACATTCCCATTGTTAGATGTCCAGGCATATGGTGTGGAAGGTTCCCACATGAGGGTGCTGATCAGAATGGATTGTTGTACAACACAGGTTGAGAAAAGTATCCACATAGCAGGTAACCCAGTGCAGAATACTGCAGCTACAGTGGGGTAAGACAAGCATCCTCACGGAAGTGTGGGGGGTGACCAGGTGTAGGGTATGGAGGATGTCAAGGGTGGGAAACGTGGAAGGGCAGAGCAGTGTGAGAAGAACATCCATTCGAGAGGATGGCCTGGTACACAGTGTCAGAGTCCCGGAAAGGTAAGAAGGGGATCCCCGCAGAGGAACATCCCAGCACAGGTTGTCAAAGTCAGTGGGGTGAGGAAGGTGCTGCAAGAACAGGGAGTGGTGGGAAAGGGAGATGTTGGCAACACTCTAACACAGGTGTTGGAGCCTAGTGGGGCGAGGAGCATGTCTGTACTGAGAGGAAGGGCCAGAGACAGCAAAGTCCAGAAGGACTGATCAAATAAACAAATATATTAAAAATAATAACAGCCAGATTCTCACTATTAGAGAATTTAGTTATAAATACAAAAAACAAAAGATGAGAATGAATTGTTGTAATGAACTGAAATTAGAGATAGTGTAAATGCAAAATTTTCAATACATTTAGGTAAAAAAATAAATATAAGTGTGTTCATATATATGTACTTATACGTATATAGTACTTATGTATATGTACTTATGTATATACTATATACATACATATGTACCATATATATGGTGTGTGAAAAAAAAAAAATATATATATATATGTCTCTCTCCATATATTTATTACTGAGCTCTGTTCCCTGGGAGAACCCGAGAATAGCAATAAGCATACCTAGCATACAGAACTTGGCTTCTAAATTCTCCACCAAAAGGTATCAGAGGACTTCCGGTCAAGATGGTGGAATAGACAGTCCCCAGCATCACTCTCTCCCACAAATCAACCAATTTACAACTATAAAAAAGCAACGATAGGCAAGCTGGGGCCACTAGAGCTCAGGGAAAGAGGAGGAGAGACCTAAGGAGTGCATGAAGGCAGGAGAAGCCACAATGAGAGAAAGAAAAAACTGCTCCAACCATTTCGAATCCCAGCTGCTTCAAGGCTGGAGTTGCTGAGTGCACAGAGCAAGAACTGACAAAAGCCACAGCTGTGCCCTCTGGATGAAGTTGCTTGGAGGTGCCAGGGGAGAAGAGACCCTGGTCTCTTGCCCACAGACCAGCGAGACCACTAATAGGGTTCCCATGGACCCACATAGGAGTGAGGAGCCACAACAACTGAAAAAAAAAAAGCCACTCAAGAGACTGGTGAGTCATCGCAAGGGACTGGCATATGGCCCATCCCATGGGAAGTGTCTGGAGCACAGGCAGTGGGGGAGACAGGCCACTGGGGGAACAGCACAGGACCACTTAGAGGAGACAGATCAGGAATATAGAATTGCATGGTGTGCAATTTGATGAAAAGACTCAAGCCCAGACCAGAGTTTCTACACAACCCAGGTGCACCAGATCTCACTAAACCCAGAACTACCTACAAAGTCAACCATTAAAACCTGAGCTGTACAAAAAGCCTTCCCTAGGGAATCAGCAGCAAAGCCGCAATTTAGCTCAACCACAGAGCTCAAGTGCTGGTCCCCACAGGAAGTTCCCCCATTTTAGAAGTAAGCAAAGGACAACAAATTAGTTCCCGCTCAGAGTTTAAGTGGTGGGAACAGCAAACAATCCAACACAGAACTGAAAGAATAAACAAAGTACCCACAACCAGAGACAAAGTTTGATATTAACTAGTAAAGGTCTCATTTCACCAAAGAACACCTATAACATCTAGAAGGACCAGAAGTCCCCTGGGCTACCAAGCCAGAAAGTGGGGGAGGGCCAGGGGCCTCACTCAGCCATGCCCTCCAACACCCACAACCAGTCCCGAGGATGGGGGACAAGGGCCTCGGCCATATCTCTCCCATATCCACGACCACTCCCAGCAATGACCAATGAGCTGCCACAGGAAGCCCCCTGGCTCTCCCAAACTCAGGGCCTTGGTCACACTCCTCCGACATACACAACCAGCCCAGTGACAACCACCAAGCCACAGCAAGAAGGGCCCAAGTTCCCGAGCTGGGGTGGTAGGGAGCAAGGCTTTTGCCACACCTCTCTGACATCTGCACCCAGCCCAGCAATGACCTAGCCAATGCTGGAAGCCCCCTGGTCTCACCTGTGGGAATGAGGGGGGAGCCACAGGCCTCAATCCTGTCCCTCCTTCTTCCTCCTTTTTCCATCCCATTTCCTTCCTCTTTCTCCTCTCCCCTTCCCTCCCAACCGCTCTGCAACATCATAGAATGTAAAATAATAATAACATTAATAAATAAATAAATAAATTTTTAAAAGGGGAATAGAACAAAAAAAGCAGTGATTATGGATATAGGGTGGAAATTATGGAAATAGCGTGATTATTGAAATAGCGTAGAAAATAATACAGTTTTGCCTTTGGGGAAAAAAAAAAAGATACCAGGGCCCATGGGAGAAATGGCTGATCCCTAGACTAAGGCAGACAAAGTACAAAATGAGCCTGGAAATCTTGTACTACATAGTGAAAAAGTGCTCAAAGAATGAGAAAGACATGCCAAAAGCCCACACAAGCCAGCTTAAAAGAGTGCCAAACTGGTGCAACTGAGGCACCAATACAAATAACAATAGTAATGAATTATGACCCCTTGAATAGCATAGGAATTCTCAAGCTCATACAAATATAAATAAATTAAAAATTGGTTAAGGAATGAAATATTTATACAGTCTCAGTGTGACTTCTCACAAAGTATTAATAACTTCACAGGGGAAAAGAGTAATTTTACAATGGAGAAGTCTGGCAGATACCACCATAATCAAAGTTAATTTCACTAGAAATGGGAGAAATTAAAATCAAATATCATCTGATAGAATAAAATGGGAAGAACATTGAATTACTTCCATGAATAGCCTAAATCTAATCAGGATATCCTACACAAAAACTGGCCTATAGTCATAAAAAATGTCAAGGTCATTAAAGTAAAGACTGAGGAAATTGTTGCTAAATGAAAGATTTAAGAATGCAATACATGATTCTGGCCTGAATCATTTTATCATAAAGCAAATTATGGGGACAACTGACAAACCCGGAGTTGTAACAATAATGTTCATTTCTAATATAATGGTTACATTGTGGTTATGTAAGAGAATGTTACTTTTTGTAGAAATACACGATACAGTAATCATATCGGGAGTGATAGGGCTTATGGCAGCAACTTATTCTCGAATGCTTTAAAAAATTTTTGTGACTATCCCTGCTAATTTTCTCTAGTAAGTTTTGAAAGTTTAAATAAATGAAAGAAAGGAAAAACTTGTGCCACAGACATAGAAATATTTAAGTGAGACAAGAAAAAGGGCTTCAATACAAACAGATCCAGGAATAACAGAAGTGATAGAATTAGCAGGCAAGATTTTTAAAACAGTTATTATAAAGAGGTTTAAGAATTTTAAGAAAAACAAAAATTATTAGGAAAAAATTAAAAACATAAATGAAACCAAATGAAGCATCTAGAGCTAAAAGACATAATATCTGAAGTTAAAAATGCATGTAATGAGCTGCAAGCAGATATAACACTGCAGAAGAAAAAAGATCAGCAAACTCGAAGACAGAACAACCATCCAAACTGAAATATAGAAACAAACAAAAAAAGACAAAAAAGTGACCAGAGCCTCAGAAACCTGTACACCAATATCAAAAAGTCTAATATATGTATAATTGGAGATGCAGAAAAAAGTGGAAGGGAACAGACAAAAATATATACAAATTTGATTTTTAAAAAACACCACAGATCCAAAAAAGCTCAGTGAATGCCAAGTAAGGAGACCACACCAAGGCACATCATGACTAAATTTCTGGAAATTTGTAACAAAGAGAAAATCTTAAGAGAAGTCAGAGAATATGAGGAAACATTACATATAGGCAAACAAAGAATATCTACTGACTTCTCATCATAAACAATGAAAGCCAGGTGACAATGGAACAAAAGTGCTGCAAGGAAAAAAAAACTAAAGCAAGAATGGCATACCCTTAAAAATTAAAGTGAAGTAAAGACATTATCAGACAAACAGAACTGAGAGAATTTGTTGCCTGTAGATCTTCTCTACAAGAAATGTTAAAAGAAGTTCTAAAGCCTAATGGGAATTTATATTAAATGGAAACCCAGATTTACACAAGGAAACTAAGTCTTAGGAATTGAATGGTAAATATGTGCACATGGAAGAATCTCCTTCTTCCATTAATTCTTTAATAGATAACCAACTAAAACAATAGTAGTACCGATATACTGTAGTGTTTAGAGCATACGTACAGGAAAAATAAACAAAAATAGCACAAAGGAAAGAAAAGTATATTGATGTAGTAAGAATTTTACACATATACATAAAGTGGTATAGTGTTATTCAAAGACAGGCTGTAAACTAAGTATGTATACTATTAATCCCTGAGCAAGTTTTTTGTTTGTTTTTTGGCAGCTGCCAAGTAAGAAGATCTGAACCCTTGATGTTGGAATTATATAACACTGCATTCTAACCACTTGAGCTAACCAGCCAGCCAATGAGCGAGTACTTTTTAAAAAGTAAAACAAAGACGCTTAGCTATTAAGATATAAGGAAGAAAAAAATTGGATTTCAAAATACACTCAATCCATAAGAAGACAAGAGAAGAGAGAAAGAAAAAAAAAAAAACAAAGAACACAGATGAAACAGACAAAAAAATTATGGGCATAAAAATGTCTTTCAAGTTACAAACATGCCTGATGAAAAGCAGACAATCTTTAATATTGTTTTTGTATACTGCTGCTGAATGAATGTGTTCCCCCCAAAATCATATGTTGAGATACTAACCCACAATGATGATGGTATTAGGAGGTAGGGCCTTTGTTAGGTAATTAGTTCATAAGGATGGAGCCCTCATGAATGGGATTAGTGCCCTTAGAAGAGACAGGAGAGCTTGATCTCTCTCTCCCTCTCTCAGCTCTCTACCCCGTGAGGATACAAGAAGATGGCCATCTGAAAATCAGGAAGCAGACTCTCACCAGATACCAGATCTGCCAATACTTTGATCTTGAATTTCCCAGCCTCCAAAACTATAAGAAATAGATTTCTGTTAGCTAAGCCACTTAACTTAGACAACCACCTCCACAATGGGCTTCAAAAATACTGAAATATGATAATATAGTAAGAAATAAGTAGGTTAAAACATATGGGGATCGGGGTAGAAAAGTCGATAACAAAAATTCAAAAAGCAGGGGAAGAACGTCTCAAAGTTCAGGTTGACAAAATCCAGTCACCACCAGGACACTGCCATTCATCATGTTCAATTAAGATGAGCTATCTAATAGCATCAACATAAGAACCCTTATGTAATGACAGAGGCAGTTTTATCTTTTTGCCTGATTTTTTTTATTAATCCAAGATAATCTTTAAAAGAAAACTGTTTTAGAGTAATAGATTATACATAGTCCAAAAATTAATATTTGAGACTAATTAAGGGGCAGATGTATGGAAAGGGTGATTAACATTTTAAAATATCTGTCATATAAGATACCTCTACATTTCTGACTGAAATGTAGCAACAACCAGCGAATACATAAATAAACAAAATTAAGTGTCAGCAAGTAAACAAAGATTTGCTCAGGACAGTGATTTTGATAACTAAATATTTTTAATTAGCATATCAATCATTTGTACATTGGTACTTAAACTGTCTCCAAGCAATCATGTTTTCACAATAAATATTGTGAAGCTTATTTTCCCCCAAAGATACTACAGAGAGACTTCATGACTCCAACTTCATCACTGATGATTTAATTATCTCAATATCTTAAGTAATTTAGCCCCCAAATATATTTACTTGAATAAAACAAGCAATGAAACATAGTTATGCTGAGGTACAATGTTCTTGTTACCAGGGACAAAGGTCCATCTGCCTCAGTCCTTTCCCCAAGTCAGTGAAGAATCAGAGACCCAAGTCAAAAGCAACAGCAAATCTTTAATGAGCATAAAGGAAAGTACACTTCAAGGGATAAGTGGGCCAATTCTCCGAGCAGAGAATGGCACCTTACACAAAAGTTTAGAGTTTTTTATTTTACTAATTTTGCATATGCATTAGCTAACTTGATTGGCATTTTGATTGACAGGATAGGGTTATATAACTTTTTCCCACTGTGCATATCCTTACACATAATTCAATCTGTTATAATGATATGTATTTATGGACTGTATATTTATAAGCACCCAATGAGCATTTGCATGTTCAAAGGTCACCTTCTGTGCATGTTCTTGCACCTTGGAAGTCCCTAGCAGGCCCTTGTGGTCAAATCGTGGCTTCTTATTTATCAAGTTGCCCACAAAAGGGGTGGATTCTGGGTAGAGTTTCCACTAAGTTACCCAAAGGGAATGAACCTGGGTGTAATAATGGAGAAGTTTTATTTTCCATTTCCCTCTACCTGCTCATGACTAATTAACTGCCTAACATTCTCACTTTTTAAAGGATTTTGAAGAAATAGCAACAATTTAATACCAAATCAACTTTACAAGCTTGTTTTTAGACACAGGTTAAACTATGTAACAGGGACAAAAAATTTACACCCATAGCCATCACTGAGATAAATAAACTCGAAGTCATTTTCCAAAGAACTGTGGGATCAAGGAAGATGAAATGTAAAGGGCCAGATAGTAAATCTTTTAGGCTCTGTGGGCCACGTACACATATTGTCACATATTTTTTTGACAAAATGTAAAATTCATTCTAAGCTAGGGGACTAGACCAAAATAAGATGCAGACTAGATTTGGTCTAAAGACTGTGGTTTGCTGATCCCTTATCTAGGTTAATCCCATAAAATTTGAAATAGTTCAGCTCACACAATATGGCCAGCAACATGAGCTAGCACTCTCCTATCTCTAACAGGGAAGCAGCAGACTACAAAAGACTGAACTGTATCTGCATCTATTTCCAACAAACTCACATTCAACTTTCACTCACAAAAAAGCCAGAAAATTCTATTAATCCTTTTTTAAAAAAAAGTTAACATAAAATTAAAGCAAAAAAAAGGAACCTAAACTTTAGTAACACAGCTAGAACGACCCACACTGGTAGCAGCAGGAGAAGAGATTTAATTTAGTTGATTTTCTGTGGTTGTTCACTTTTCACCAGTCTCATGGTGATGGAAGCTGCACACTTTTTTGAAGGGAAGAGAAGCTGCCAAAAGTTTGGTTTTGCCAGGAGCAACCTAACTCAAACCAAGGATCTTGGGATCTTTACACTATCCCAAGATCCGAGTGGGATGTACTTTTGAAAGATGTGCAATGTTCAATCATAAGTGTGACAAAATCTGACAAGCACGAAGCTTATGTACTCAAGAGAGCAGCATGTTTGTCTCCAAGAGACAATTCAATTTGAAGACATGTGCTACCATTCTCTCGCTGAAAGCACTGATTACCCTGTTGACGCTTGCTAGGGATTACCATGTGCCTGACTCAATTCAAAGCTTCTTTTATTCTTGTAAGAATTTTATGAAGCCTTTTCACCAAGGGTACCCACACCAGAATTTTCAGGAAGAAATAGTTCCTTAAAGCAATTTTCCCAGATGGACCGGCACATTTTATGACACGTATGAATTCAGACTGTTTGTACTTGTATACTCTGGATTTCCCAGAGAGTTGGGTAGTCAGTCAGCCAGATAAAACCCTGGAAATTCTGATAAGTGAGCTTGACCCAGCAGTTACAGACAAGCAGTTACAGTATCAGTTCTACGTGAAAGATGGTATTACTGCAAAGGATGTCACTCAAGAAAGTGGAATTTGTAACCTGATACCAGGTTCTGTCATTGATCCCACACAGTTCAATCCTTGTGGGTGGGTATTCAATGAATGGAATGAAATCAAATGGAACTGACTGGACTATTCACATCACTCCAGAACCAGAATTTTCTCATGTTAACTTTGAAACAAACTTAAGTCAGACCTCCTATGATGACCTGACTGGGAAAGTTATGGAAGTCTTCAAGCCAGGAAAATTTGTTACCACCTTGTTTGTTAATCAGAGTTCTAATGTTGCACAGTGCTTTCTTTGCCCCAGAAGACTGAAAGTTTTAAATGTCTTGCTTGCCAGAGTGCTACGCTCAATGATTACAGTTCTATTTTTACCAGTTTTCCTAAGCAGCAGCAGCAACAGCAAAGCTGAATAAGAAAAATGAAGAAAAAATGCAAAAAGAGAACACATATAGAAGGTAATGGCTGCTTTTTATTTTATTTTATTTATTTATTCATTCATTTTTTTTGTCGTTTTTTCGTGACCGGCACTCAGCCAGTGAGTGCACCGGTCAGTCCTATATAGGATCCGAACCCGCGGCGGGAGCGTCGCCGCGCTCCCAGCGCAGCACTCTACCAAGTGCGCCACGGGCTCGGCCCTAATGGCTGCTTTTTAGATGTTGAAACTGGGGGACATGCTTTCTATAACCACCACTTGTAGCTGCAGAAAGCCTTAGATGTAATGATAGTGTAATCATTTTCTATTATATGCATTATTATATGAAGGAGTTAGATATTTTGCATGAATGCTCTCTCCTGTGTTTAGGTATTGTATGCCACTCTTGCTGTGAAACTAAAGTGCATGTAGAAAAAACCTTTTACTACATGAAACTTTACAACACTTGTGAATGCAATTCAGTGTGGTTTATACACAGTGTAATATTTCTCCAGGTATCATCCAAAATGCCCCAAAGGCAAGACTTTTGTCCTCACTGGGTCCTGGCCTTAGCCTAACCATCTGGGACTATTCTATTAAATTGTTGACAGAATTTTATATTCAGTTACCTCCACTTTCTAGAATATATTCTCTACTAATGTTATTGAAACCAATTTCTACTTTATACCAATGTTTTTTTGCAACAGCAATTAAAGTTTTTCTTCCACACACACAAATTGAAATAGTTCACTTCTGTCCTTGAGATCAAGTTATCAAAAATATCAGTGATATGATTGCTAAGAAGTAAAAAACCTGGAGATATTAAGAAAAACCAATGACACACACATAAAAAGCTATTTCAAAACATACAGTAATGTTGAAGATGTTCACGCCAGATGAAAACAACTTCCTTTGGTAGATATACCCTTAGAGAAACTCTCATGTACATATGCCAGAAAACGTGTAAGAATATTATTAAAGCACTGCTTACAACAATAAAAACTTGGAAATATCTAAAAATGCATTAATATAAAAATAAGTAAATAAATTGTAGCATCCTCATAAAATGTACTACAAGGCTATAAAAGTGTGAATGAAGGGCTCGACAAAGGAGAAAGTTTGGAAGCAGGGAGCCCAGCAAGAAAGCTATTCTACAACCAAAATGCGCTGCCTCATACATTTATAACAAAGAATAAGAGTTACTAATGTTTTGACAAAATATTTAAAGGTCATGGAACAGCTGTAATTTTTCCTATTGAGTATTCAGATATTAAGATCATTCTCCATGATTTCACCTTGCATGATCATTTTTACAGTCATGCACTACAATGCAAAGCAAGGACTGCCTGTCCACAATATAATATAAAATATTAAGTCAAATTTTTAAAACTGGGCTTTTCATTTACATGTGGTAAATTACACTTTTACCCAAAGGCACTGGACAAGATATTAAGAAAGTAAACAATAAAACAAGGATCAGGGCCCACCCAATAAAACAAGCCTTATATTTTTATTTTTTTTTTAAACAAGCTTTAGATAATTAGAATAGGTTTTTGTTGGCGGGGGTGGTGGTAAGAAATTTTTATGCAGATTTTATTCAGTTTAGGGCAACTAATTAGACAAGTTGTGGCCTAATTGCTGTTGTCAGTTTTTATTATAATTATTATCATGCCAATTCTTTATTATTGTTGTTCTTACAGCCACTCTCCATAAAAGTCAAGGGTATGACCTAAAATAGTAATTCAATGAAGACATTTCTTTAGGCATGCAATATAACTCAGTGCATATATACTGCCTTTTAATTATCTGGCTTAATTGAAGGAAAGTTAGAGAACCTGGAAAAATGGTCATTGTTCCCCAAAGAGTGTGGTTATAAAAAAAGATAATAATGAACATCAATGTTGTAATGTACAAGATTATAGGCATTTCATAATTTCTATGGTTTAAATATCCAATGTATCAAGGCAAACAGACTTGATATTTTGTTGAAAATATGAAAATATGGCATATAGCCTTAACCAGTGGAAGGGTCATTCCACTACGATATAGAGGTGGTCTGCAAGAAGTTTATGGATAAGAAGTAGTAATGCTTTTTCTCCCAAACCAAAACATAACAGAAAGAAAAAAAAACAATCAAAGAGATTTGAAAATCTAACCTAAAAACTTAGCACTGTGAAGAAAAACAAAAACTGGGTTGGAATAGTTCCAGTAAAGTATTACCTAAAAGTCACAGCAGTAACGAAAATACTGTGGGGCCCCCCTAGAGAACATGTGATTTTGTATAAAACTACATGCTGATAAACCTTACCTAGATGAGTGGCCTGCAAACTGCAACCCAAGTAGCTGAACTGATATGTTGCATTGATCTAGAATTTTATGAGAAGTCAAAGCAATTTCATCACAAAAAGATGTGATTTTGAGTTTGAAGTTCAATTTACCAAAAATCACTGTATTCTGGTACAAAGAATTGCAAATATTTACATTCAGTTTCAAAGATATATATTACATTTTACTCTACCACTAACTGAAAACTTAAGGGATCATAAACTGTGCTGCCATACTTTTTGTTCCATTTGAGATCAAATATACACCCATGTTTTAAAAACAGAAGGAAGCAGCAACTAGCATAAGCTAGTTTTGTAAAATCTTGCTAAATGCTTAATATATATTATCCCCTTTGTGAGTTACTCATAGAATGTTATTAGTGAAAGGGTTTTAGAAGTCACTCAGTCTAACCTACCTCACTTAAAACCTGAGACTAACAAAGCACAAAAAGCTGAGTAATATGCTGAGAGTCCTAGAACAAATTGAAGGGCAGAAATGATGATAAAAATTCAGAATTTTGGTTTCCAGACCAGTACTCTTCCTAAAGGTTAAGATGTTCTCTGTTTTCTCCAGGTCCTTAAAAGAAAAATGAAATGTCTCTTAAGATTTAAGATTTTACAAAGTACCAGCAACTCAAATTCATAGGTATCTGCGGTGAGCAGATCAAGTGGCAAGGGTGAAGTCTATTTCTTCCTAAATACATGTTAACATAGGCTAATCTGAAAATAAGAATTTTATTAATACCCATAATAAACAAGAGACCATTTACATCTAACTATAAGATTTAGGTGTATACAGTATGGTTTATGAATCCCATATTTGCTCCTAAGTTATTTAACTCTTTAAAGATAATACATGAATTCTTAGATAAGACTATATAAGGTGTTTCTTTTCCAATTTTACTTACCAAATAACGATAGTATGTTAGTCCTGCCACATCTTACCTCCTAGATAAGAATGAGTAAGAAAAACTGCCAGAAATAAGTTAAATACCATAAATTGGCTTATTTTGTAATAGGGTTATTTTTAACATTCCATGGCAAGATTTTGAGTATTCAAGTTTACAAAACAAAAATATCATAGATATAATGTGAGAATATTTGTCCAGCTGCTCTATTGATCTTGTGAGAACTAGACCTGATTTATCTTTTATAAATATATCTGTTTCATTATTTTAAATCATATCAGTCACAAATTCAAGTATAATATTTACAACTCACGCTCTTACAATTTTGCCCCTTTAATCACTACTGGGTTTTTCCCAGTCTTCCCAAGGGCTTTTTAAAATATGTCTGACACCTGCCTGGTGTTTTTGGCTATTACAATTCAAATCAAGTTTTTATAAGCTCTAAAATATCTAGGGAAGGCAAGTTAACCTAAGTGTTAACTATGGTTAAATGCTATGGAATATGCTCATAAAAACCCAAATTCACATGAGATAGAATTACATATATGTAATGTGAGTAAAGGATCTTGAAAATTAATAAAGAGTACAACATTAGCACATACAGAAGACCATTCTGGGAAAGCATTTCAAAGAGTTTGAAAATAGGCATTAAGGACTAGGCAAGAAAAATTGCAGGTAAATAAAAGCCCTAAAAAGCAACAGGGACTGGCATAGAAGAGAATAGAATTCAAGGTGTTCCTCTTAAAAAGTATAATACAAGCCGCCCCCACAATTCATTCATTCATTCATTTGTTCAGGAAAAAAAATGATGTTTCTTCAGAACTTCCATCACAGGCACCATGCTGGCTACAATAAAGCAAGTTGTAAAGGGTGCATGCATGTACCATGAAAATCTCTTGTTATTACTGACCACTCTTGTCACTTTAATGACTTCTCTGCAGAATCTCCAACACTGGTTCTCAGTTTCCAAGTTTTCATCTCTAGAAATGACCATTCTCTTGAGCTACAAACACATATATTCAACAGCCTTTTGGACATATCTACTATTTTGTCTACTATTTTATCATTTCAAACTGAACATGTCTAAATCCCAATTTGGTATCTTCTCTTTCACCTCCAACTTGCTTTTCCTCCCCTCCCCAGAGTCAGGGTATTTCCATCTGCCAGTCATTGAAAGTAAAAATTTTAATCACCTCTGACTTCTTTTCTTTCTCATTTCTCACATACAACTAACAATCAAGAACTACAGGTTCTAAATGTTACCCATTTCATATTAGTTTTTTCATCAAATGTCTCTCCCACTAAATTATGAGTTGATGGACCAGCCCATCTAATGCATCTTTGTTTACTGTATCTAGTTCCTGACACACAGAATGTGCTTAATATATATATTTGTTAGTTGTTCCAATTGCAAAACATTTACAAGTATTTCTTAAAGTGTTACAGACATAAAATAGTAATATCTATTTCAACTCTAATTAAATTTCATTCAAAAGGGAGTTATAGGATGGAAAAAATAACTAGTCTTTCTTCATCAGTTAACATGTCTGTGAACAAAAATTAGACTCAACAATAAAATTTTCTTTCTCTGTATTAGATTTCTTATAAGTCTAAAAGCACGCATCTTCTAAATCTCTCTAGGTCTCAGATTTCAAATGCTAAAGGTTTTGTTTTATTCTTGTCATTTTTTTACTTTTAGCTAAATGTTTATGAAATGTTTTTATGTCAAGACATCTTTTTTCATGTATCAACTTTATCAACTGATATAAGCCCAAATCAAAAAAATAATTTAATAACACACACAGGCTTAACATATGATGTCCCAACTTTAAAATGGTAGCTTACACACTGTACACATATTGCCAAATTTCAGTGAATCCAATCTAACTTCTAAATAAGTTTGTGAAACTAACAATGGTACATTATTCCATTTGTACCAAGAATCACAGGTTACTATTAGTTATTCCCTAGTAGCCATTCAAACAGTGATAAAACTAAGTATATGTCTTTATGTAATAATGATGCTACTAACTGCCAATTTAAGTAAATGGGGCACAAAAGACAACACTATTTGTAGAAATCGAAGGAATTTTTAAAGTTAAAACAAAACAAAACAAAAACTTAAGGGAAATGAGATAGAAACTCAAAAGCTTCCATACTCCAGATGAGCCCAAATGGCAATAAATGGAAAAATATAGTTAGGATCCACAAAAGGTACAAAACTGGACATAGCTCTGGTGAGATTATAAATTAGAAGCTGCACCCAAGGTGAAAGAAAAAATAACCAAAACACTAAGAGAAAGAGTTCTTTATACCGCTGGGGTCTAGACGAGTTTGGGGCCAGAACTAACACACACTTTTATAGACTTCAACTGAGAACTGCAGTTAAACAGACAAGCCCAGGGCAGCCCCCAAACCTGGGTTCCCCAGCCATGTTCCTCTCAGGGCTTTTCCTAGTAAATTTCCATTGTCATCAAAGATGGGGGCTGATGAATAGGACAGAAAGTATTCTCCAAAGCCCTCACCCACAGAATCCACAATCTTCCCAATGATTCTTCTCCTTTCCTGTGCTTTACTCATCTTGTTCATTGCAGAACCAAACTCAAAGCTGGCCTTTTTAACTTCAATTACTTCACTAAATGTCTGCAATATTCTGGATCTGTAATACTGACCTGAAAACTTTTTATTTAATTATTAATAGACCTTTTTTAAAATCAAATTTAAGATTTGCAGAAGAATTGAGCAAATACTACAAAGAGCTCCCATATATCCATCCCTACCTACTCCTACCCCTGCATACTCACTTTCCCCAATAAACTTATATTAGTAGGGTTCACTTGCTGCAATAAATGAACCAAGACTGACAACATTATTATTAACTGAAGTTCACAGTTCATCCATATTTCCTTAGTTTTTATCTAATGTCCTTTTTATTTTGTTCCAGGATCATATCCAGGATACTGCAGCATTATGTTTACTTATCATGCCTCCTTGAACTCCTCCTGGCTGTGACAGTTCATCAGACTTTCCATGTTTTTGAGAACCTTGAAAGTTTTGAGGTGTATTAGTCAGGTATTTTACAGAATGTCTTTCAATGAGGATTTGCAGAAAGTTTTTCTCATGGTTAAAAAGGGAGTTATAAACATTTGGAAGGAAGACCACAAAAGTAAAGTTCCATTTTCATCACATCATCCAAGGATATATACTATCAACATGGTTTATCACTGAAGGTGTTAACTTTGATCACCTTCCTGAGACAGTGCTTGTCATGTTTCTACAATGTAAAGTAGTACCTTCCCCCTCCTCTTTCCATATTCAATACTTTGGAGGAAGTCACTACGCACAGCCCACAATTAAGGACTAGGAAGTTATGCTCCCCAAAACTTTTTCATTTACCTTTTTAAACATAAACTACTCCAAAGCCTATAATGTACAAATGTTATCCTACTTTTACAGATGAAAAAAAATGAGACTTAGAGAACTTGTGTAAGTTTACAAAGCTAAAAAATGTTAGGGTTAGGGAGTAAACCAAAGCTATCTGAATCCTAGTTTAGTGCTCTTTTCACTGTGATATACTCAATCTCAAGGTCACAAATTATATAGTAACAGGTAAGCTTCAAACTCCACATTATTTAACCACCAGTCTTTTTTCAGGCACTTTTATTTCATTCATCTGCTTCCTATTTCTTTGGCAGTGATTACCCTTTCTTATTAACCCCACCAACTTCCATTCCTAGACCAAAGCTATGCTATTTTTCTGCTCTCCCTGTCATAGAGAAACAAAACTGGTTTTTAAACTGATTCCAAAAAACATCTTTCCACTTCTTTAAACCTACTGTATAGAAACTACCTGAGTTACCTTCCCCAGTAACTTGGTGTAATTAATGAAAAAAGTACCAGACACTAGTTTTATTTTTTAAAAAAAGAAAATGGAAGAGCAAAGAGCTTAGACCCTGTAGTCACAAAGTTCTGGGATCAAATTTTAATTCCATCACCACCATTTTGACCTTGGAAAAGTCTCTTAACCTTCTTAAACCTCGTTATCCTTATTTGAAATCCTAGAAACTAATCTTAAAGCATTCTGTGTATAAAACAGGTATCTATGCATTATTCCATACAACGTCTGCAATATGAACTCTGTGATTTACAGAATGCTCTACATAATTTAAAAACAGAAGCCTAAAGATGAACTTCCAAAGTTCAAATTATCTTCTACCTTTGATAACAGAATTGTAGGGGAACTAGTTAAATGAAGAATAGTAATTACTGTGAATTGTGCACGGCTTTGAAAAAACTACAAGTTTTCCTAAAAATAGGATGTATTTTGTACAATTCCTCTTTCAGAGAAATATACGGAAGAAAATTTCCCAAAAAGTCAAGGCTCATCACATTCCTATACACACCAATACAACTAATAAAGGACTTGCTGAAAATACCTGTCAGAAGCCTAACTCCCATTCTTCCAGAATCAGTGACAGTTCTTCATAAAGTAAAGCAGCCCAGCGATCCAAAGGCAATTAATTTATTGTAGCACTCCAGACAAAAGCAAGAGAGAAGTAGAGAGGAAATTTCAACTGGAAAATATTTTGATGTGATTGACTCAGATGACAAATTAAATTTAAGCACATGTCAAGTGCTGCAATCTGCACAAAAACATACACATATGCCAGAGGATATTAAGAAACCATACCAGCCATGGTGAAGTCTCAACACTGAGCAGAGTAGGTATCTTTTAATCTGTTTAGAAAAGAGGCACAAGGGAAGCTAGCTAAAGGTTCTTTCATAAGCTTAGAGAGAAAAAAAATGTTTAAAATCGTCAATTAAAATTTATCTTGGGGATTGAAGGTGATTACCATCATGAAAAGTGTTAGGGACTTTTCCTTTCAATACAAAAAAATACTTTTGTCTCCCAACTAGCTAGAAAATTCCAGCATATACCTCCTTTTATCTGATCACTTATTTCAAAAAGCTCAAATTAAATTATAAATTTAAATTTAAACTTAAATCCCTCAGAAAACAAACATGTATGTTGGAACCAAAAGGCAACTTTTTTCCACACAGAGAGTTAAAACTAGAAAGACTAGAAAATGAATTTCCAACTTCTTTGATTTTATTCCCTCACATATCATCTGTATTGTGTAATCCTTTAACTCTCCTCACCAACATTAATCAAACCAAAATGAAAGAACCAATGAAAATGCTGGTGAAAGCAAATTATTTTTTCATGTTCCCAACTTTTTATTTTGTAAATTTTTAAACATATAGAAAAGTTGAAAAATAGTGAAATGAACACCCATTTGTTCATTAAGTATATCCTCCACCCAGACTCAGAAATTGAATAATATTGTCAAACTACACTAAATTCTTTACTGAATAAAAATCCACATTGAATAAAAATTAGTAAGTAGGATATGTAATAATCTCTAAGTGAGTTATGAACTCAATTGATTAAGATAATTTGTTAACATCACTTATCCTTTCTGTGTGTAACCTTAAAGAATTAAAAGCTTGACGAAAAAGCTAAAATAAGTTAGTTAACACATGGCTGGTTATTTTACATGAACAGTGTCTAAGATAAACCATTCAAAGAACCATTTATCATTTTCTCAAAGTGAAAAAAGGCTAAATGTGAAATTGTCTGATGTTATATATGAAAGGTTTTATATTAAAAAAAAAAGGAATAAACACACTTCTTAAGTAATCCTAGGATAGTTCACAAAGCAGTCTTGGTAGCAGCTGGAACTGTTACTTTGGATCACAAAAAGAGTGAGATAGTAGTTTGTAAGAAAACAAGTGTGTTCTTCCTTGATATTCAAATTTAAATAGCTATGAGTTAGGTCCTCCTCAAATAAGTTTTAGATTCCCAGTACACAGGAAAAATTCTACTATTACAAATATACAATTGTAGAATACACAAGGTAGGGAGAGAAAATGAAGATGATAGTAAAAACAGCATGAAATGCTAATAAAACAGCCATGCCCACCACCATGTGATAAGACAGGGAACAAAGGGAAATCAAGTTGTCCTTGGAAATTTCGAAATTGCTCATTATTCCAACATTTAAAACTGAAACCTTTAAAACTTTAATTCGGATTCACCATAACAGATCATGGCAGAAACGGTCCTCTCCCCATATCGTTCCTCTCCAATATCTTCCAGAAGAAAAGATAACCAAAAGTGTTAAAGAATAAACAGCTAAAGAACATCTACATATCTTTCCATATAAATTTTAAGTAAAGCCAAAAGCTGACAAACTACTCCGAAATAAGTTTTATGCTTTCAAACTGCCAATCATTCTGGTGTTCTAAGACAGAAAACTCATTTTGTTATGCAAAAAAAACCCCTAGTAATATAAAACAGATTATCATAAGCCTTTTCTGAAATGAATTAATACTTGTTTGGTACATATTTCTGTGATACAGTCCACAGAAATGGATTTAAGGTTTAATATGTGTATATTTAGTAACTGAATACATAATAAAGCTACATAAAATTTTTTTTTTTTTTTTTAAAGATGACCGGTAAGGGGATCTTAACCCTTGATTTGGTGTTGTCAGCACCACACTCACCCAATGAGCTAACCGGCCATCCCTATATGGGATCCAAACCCACGGCCTTGGTGTTGTCAGCACCACACTCTCCCGAGTGAGCCACGGGCCGGCCCGAAGCTACATAAAAATTAATAAGAAAGTTAATATCTGGTACTAAAATAAATGTAAAACTACATATGAAGCAAGATTATCCATCCCAAGTAATGGAAGGCAGGGTAATAAATAAAATGTGTGTGTGTGTGTGTGTAGTTCAGAATAAAAATAATGCACATAAACATACTCTCTGACTGGCAAAGCAGTTTTAAAGAATTTAGAGTTTACTGTAAAAAGTATCTTATTTATTTGAAAATTCTACATATGTAAATACTGAATTCTCTATCATGTTTATAATTAAGTCTTGGTTATGCAAAAGTCTTTAGAACAATTAAAAAATTTAGAAACAGAAGAAGATTGGTTCCTGTTACACATGGATATAAGAAATATTAATAATCAAGAATCTATATAAAGCAGTCTTCTCATTGTCTACCATGATTTGCTGATCACATGCACTAATGTATTTCTTGTCTCTCATCTCCCTATATTACATTGCCATCAACCTCAAATAAAAAAATAAAAATCAATCCCAACCATTCCTGAAGATGCCTTTATGTGTTCTCCTAAAGGTAGGTAGGAGTCAGAGGATGGGGCTGGGGAAGGCCAGGAGAGAGAGTAGTCAATAAAAATTTAACATCCTACCTTTACAGCTAGAAAATTCAGTCCACTCTCATTAGCCAAAGCCTTTGCTATCATTGTTTTAGAGCACCCAGGTGGCCCATACAGGAGAACTCCTTTAGGTGGCTGAATACCCATTCGGATGAAAGACTCTGGATGTTTCAAGGGCCATTCCACGGCCTGTTTCAATTTCAGTTTGATATTTTCCAGTCCTCCTATATCTGACCAGGATACCTGTAAAACAGAATGTGTAAGTTTTGCCAGAACAGAAACTAAAAAAAAAAAAAAAACACAAAACATATTATCAACAAAAGAAGAACAAGAGGGAACACAACCATTTAGGAATCAAGAAGATCCTAAAAAAAAAAAAAAAAAAAAAAAGAAAAAGAAAATCCAAGAATATCATGAAGTAAATCAGTACATAAAACATGAGCTGCACATTGTAAAAATACTAAAGAAAAACAAAATATTTCTGCTTGCAAGTCTTGTATAAATAACTGTTTAAATGACTAAATATACCATTAAGTCTAAGCTTTAAAACTTAGGTTTCATCTGTCTGAAAATAGTTTGAGTCAATGATCCAAGGTCTCATCTATATATCTAACTTCTTATACTTCTTTTTTTAGCAAAATTATTTCCAAGCATATTTTTGTAGATCCTTGTGAAACATATAATCTTTCTTGTGTTAGGCATATAAATAAAGTATCCTCAAAATTTTGTTCCTTTTTCTTAACTAAGAAATACCCCCAAACAAGATAGCTCTTTATATATTATTCACTTATAAATGTCTTACGCATGAACTGTGTAACAGATAACATACACAGAAAATAGAAGAATGACATGTGAATCCAGACTTTAAAGAAGATAACAACTAGTAACAAACAACAACATGCACATAAATAACCATAGTACAACGAAAAGGATAGTAAGTACAATAACAAAGAAACAGGGATAGCCTTCGGGAGTTCCCAGGAAGAAAAGATTACTTCCAGCTGGAAGGCAAATCTGAAAGCAAACTCTTGAAGGATGGATGAGATCTGGAAATGTGAAAACAGGGAAACGGTCAGGTAGAGGCCAAAAAATGACAAAAGGCTCAGAAGGAAGGAAGTATAAGGAGGATGTGAGAAAAAGATTTAAGGGAGGAAAATAAAGAAAAGTTGAAGCCATATAGATGGGGGACCTGAACTCTAGAAGTTGTTCAAGATACTCTTTGCATATAGTAAGAAGTCTGAAAGTTTTTAATCTAGCAAGTGATAGGGTCTTATCTGCACTTCAGGAAGAACTCTCTGACAAGATTCATTAGAGAGGACACAGAGTACAAGGAAACAAATTAAGGACCAATCACAAAATATCCTCAAAAAAAAAAAAAAGGCCTTAACTAAGGCAACCACATGCAGATGACAAGGACATACCAGAAAGATACTGCAGAGCTATAGCTGAGGGTTTTGAGGGTAGAATAATACAGAGGGAAAAGTCAAAGCTAAAGATTTCAGGAGAGACTGATAGAATATGGACCACAGAAGAGTATTTTTAGGAGGGAAAATAAATAGATAAGATAGGAGTTTTTTTTAATATACAGAGTTGGAATATGGGACAGGATATTTAAAAGATCAAAAGTGAGCAGTTGGAATGTATGCAGCACAAATAGAGTTCTGGAAAGATAGTAAGACTAGAATTTTAGATTTCAGTGATATCCTCATACAAACAACAGGAGAAGCCATGAGAAGAGAGATGTGGATCAAAGGCAGATCATTGGGCATTGCCTACATTTAAGAAGCAGGAGGTGAAGAAAGGGGGGAAAGTCAGAAAACAGACAATTTACAAATCCAAAGGAGATGAGAGGGGCTTTGTTTCTTAAAATGAGGAAAAGATTACTTTTTCCAAATGAACTTGCTTGGTTTTTGGGGAGGATTTTGTTGTTTTTGTTTTCTGCCCACAGATCCAGGACAATGCTATATTAATCTGTAAGACCCGTGCACCATGCACAAATCCCACACACGCCGGGATGGCTCACTTCACGAAGACCATGAGACAGAGACTATTGCAATCAGGCAAGAGGAGTTTTATTCCAGCATGCTGGGGTCACTTAGTCTCCTGGACAGAAGCGACCACGAGCTTACAACACAAGCACCTTTTATAGTTTTTCTAGACAGACCTTAGTGACAGGATGAGTTGTTGGTTATCTGTGGCGCCTTTAGATTTATGGGTAGACTTTAGCAGGCTGGTACCCTGATAGATTTGTGGCACCTTTAGATTTACAGGTGGGCTTTCAGCAGGCTGGTACCCTGATAAGGAACAGCACATTTCTCAATTGTTTATCTTCCCTGGGGTCTGGCTTTAGATAAGGAACTAGTCAGTTCCTGGAACCGGGTGGGGGTAACTCCCTTCCTGGAATTTTTAGTGTGCTCGGGCCCGCCTGACCTTTATATGGCCCCTTTGAAGCTGCTTTACTTAAAATGTTTTTAGCAAGCATTTACAAAAGCAAACTGCGTATATTAAAGTTATATTTTTCTACAATTCCCCTACAAATCAACCATAATCTTGAAAGCAGATTCAATTTTTTTTTCTAAATAGTTTTCTTAGAATTGATTGTAAGAAGTAAGATTATTAGATTAAAAAGCACAAACATTTTTAGATCTCTTATTGTATAACGCCAGATTGCTATCTCAACCATTTTATCTATTTTAATGGCATCAGCCATAAGTGTATAAGCTTCCCAGCAGCATCGTCAGCCTTGGGTTTTCTTTTTTCTTTTTTTTTTTGATTTCTGATTTCACCAATTAACAAAACTAAAATTAAACTGGAGATCACTGCACATGAGCTTATTAGCAGGATCAAAGTTACTGTTTGCCAGAGAAGGTGACTGTTATTAGTATAACAGGGCCTTGCTTTAGGCTGAAATGCAGAAGAGCTGTCACACCCTGGTGGGTAGTTCCTGCTTGTACTCTGGTGTCTTTGATCTTTTCTTTCTCTTTTCTCTTTTTATTTTGAAAATTTTCAAACATATACAAAAGTTGAAAAATCAATACAGTAAGTGTCAATATACTCTTTGCCAAAATTCATCAATTTCACCAATTTTTAATATTTGCCAAATTTGCTTTAGTGCATGTTCTCACTTTCCCCTCTACACACACACACACACACACACACACGCACGCACGCACGCACGCACGCACGCACACAAACAGTGCACACACAAACACATGTATTTTATCAATTTTTGAATATTCTGGTGAACAGAAGACTATTACCAATTCTGGAAGTTCTCTAAAATGTAAATGAACTATAAGAATCAAGGGATGCTTAAAGCCTATGATGATCTGCATGTTCGTGAAAGGGCTGTCAACAAAGGGGAGGGAGGGAGATAAGAGGAGAGAGGAAGTAGATTTAATGAGAAGTAAAACAGAAAAACTAAAATTGTCTTGGGAGAGTGTGGTGCTGATGACACCAAGGACACGGGTTTTCAGATCCCTATATAGGGATGGCCAGTTAGCTCACTTGGGAGAGCATGGTGCTGACAACACCAAATCAAGGGTTAAGATCCCCTTACCGGTCATCTTTTGGAGAAAACAAACAAACAAACAAAAAACTAAAACTGTATCTCAGATGGAAACAGTAAACTATAAACATAAGATTCTCACTTCTTGATAAAGACTATGTTTACCATTTGATTATATATATACCCTGTTTATCTTCCTAAGAGATTAGGATTAAAAGCTTTAAAAGAAAGAGTTTAAAAAGCTCAAAGAGGAAAGAGTCAACAAAAAATTATTAAATTTTTTTTTTTTAAAGATAAGCATAAAGACTAGCCAGGGAAAGGTACTGTTACAAATCCAAAGTCTAAAAAGAAATGGATGATTCAAAAACAACTGCAAAGCCAATTAACTTATGGGGGAAAATGCTCAACTCCCTAGTAATCAAAGCCAAAACACAAATTAAAATAATGAAAAACTATTTTTAGTCTATAAAATTGGCAAAAAATAAAATATGAACTTCTTAAGACTGTTGATATACAATGAGGCAACATTCTCGCACATTGGTAGAAGAAAATATTGGAATGTTTCTGAAAGGGACATGTTATCATTTTTAAGAAGTTCATACACTTTGACCTAATAATTCTACTTCCTAAACGCTCTACTCCCAATACAGTTAAGGAAAGTACAAACAGGAATTATTTAATCAAACCTCAAACAACAAACAGTTATATGTTCTACATAAGTAGAATATAAAACTTTTGAATATATTATAATCCCAATAAAAACACATACATGTATGCTTTCTTGAAAGACCAGATGGTACTACACCAAAATATTAGCAATAGTTATTTTAAGCGGTAGAAACACAATTCTTATATTAACCTTCATAATTTTTGGTATTATCAAAATTTTCTACAGTGAAACTGCATTACTTTTATCATCCAGTGTGTGTGTGTGTGTGTGTGTGTGTGTAATTCAAAAAGTCCATGGAAAGATTTGTATTATAATTTAATTCTATTTTTCCATGAACTGTTTGAAGTGTATATATCTGATTCTTATCAACGAGGACAAGAAAACAGACTGAGATCCTAGAAGCTGTGGTCAAGGAAAAAAGGACAGGATGATGCAAAGCTTGGGTGAGAAGGGGGAGTTATGAGATTCAGCAAGAAAAAGGCCTTGTTGGGTCCCCAATGTTGTCAGAGAACTGCTTGTTCATTTGGTAGAACTAGGTGACAAAGTTAGAGAAATCACTCAGATTCACAAATCTAGGAAATTTTTTTTGTCATAAATTTCATTTATTATTACAACTGCAACTGCTTTATCCTTTCCAACTATTTGTACTGTGGTTGAAATTTACAAATGAAATAAATTCAATGAATTTTAGAAATATCTTCTATGTGTATAATTTGTCCTAGGGACTTGTAGGAGTACAAAGACAAGTGAGATGCCCTCAAAAATCTGTAATCTAGAAAGTAGAATAAGAAAAGTAACCTAAAAGACACAGTCTTTGCCTAAATATATAATAAGATATCTATCTTCACACAAATTAATACAAAAACTACTGAAAAAAATAAAATGGCTTTACAATTCTCAAATATGACAGATGGTGAGAACAGAGATTTAGGAATTGATTGCATATGTGTAAGACTTATGTCAAGGTGTTAGGATATGAAAATAACAGCAGCAATTCCTACCTTATTTGAGAATTATGAGAACAGCTAATATATAAGTACAGCCAAAAAGAAATTATGAAGGAGAATATAAGAATTATCTGTACTCCCAACACCTAAAAGCAACCATTGTTAATATTTTGGTGTAGTACTTTCTAGCATTTCAAATGCACATGTGTGTTTGCATGTGTGGTTTAAATGAGATCATAACCTATTCACAAGTCTATATTCCACTTCTTTTTAACTTAATACACTTTTCGATATAGTAAATATCTTCTAAAACTTAGAACTTGGTGAGAAATGGTCTTGGGTTTAAATCTCACATCTACTACTTACTGGTTGACTTTGGATAATTTACTTCATTTCTCTAACTTCTTCCTCACATATAATATGAGGAAAATAAAATCTAAGGTCTTAGGATCATTGTGAGAATTAAACAGAAAAGTATATATTAAATTAGTTACAATTTGCCTGGCACACAGTAAACATTTAATAAACACTATATTTTATTTAAATGTATGAGATGGTTACAGTTATATTTTGAAGGACTAATGACAAAAGATAAAAAACAGTCATTACATTTGCAACTTCCTGTGCAATATTTAATCATCATCACCACTTTTCTATTCTCTCCTTTTCATTGTTGTTGGTCTCATCAGTACACTTCTCAAACTAAGGGCAAACCAGTTTTGCATTCTGATTCTAGCACCTGAAAGCCAAATGAATGATTTAGTCTTTCTATGGCTAAGATAATAATTCAAAAAATATATAAATCAGCTTAAAGAGCTTACTATTACACAGAAGACTCCTAAGGCATAGAAAGTCATGGGAAAAGTTAGTCTGTAAGAGAAGAATAAACATCACCATGAAATTATAAAATCCTAGCACTAGAAGAGGAATTAAAAAACTAGCTGGTTCACTAGCCTACCTTCAGACAGTATTTTATGTTTCAACACTTCTCATCCTTCAACAAATACTACTTTATGTTTTTAAAATTATTTTTAATTCTAGAATTCTCCTCTTAATAGGTTACTATATAGCATAACTGCCAGAAAATTATGCCTACAATCTCACCTAAATCATTCCTGATAATAGCTGGGTCCTTTCTTTCTTATTTTCCCCTAATGAAAACAGTGAACAGATGGTCACATATGGTTTTATAACTTTTCAAATTAATAATAAAGTTAGAAGTGAAGGAACAGCTGTCAAATAAGCACAGACAGAGTGAGAGAGATAAATTTCCCAAGAAAAATGTCCCCACAAACATCTTACAGTACTTCCTGGGCAAGTGTCCCTAAACGCACAAAACAAAACAAAACAAAACTCAAACTGCACATCCATAGAAACCAAAGAAACTAATAATCAGATTTTTAAAAAACACTTTTATGGACAAGTTCCAAGAGGGTGAAATAAAAATTAATGAACTGGGCTGCAGACATTGGGAGAATTAATAAGAGAGTGGAATTCAGTAGCTCCAGGGGAACTATGTTTTTATACATCTGTGAGCAAAGATCTTCTTATTTGCTAAGTGCCAAGTTTTACACTGCCAAGGAAAAAATTCTTTTGGAAGTGTATTTTACAGAAAATATTATGACAAACAGCACTTTTCACTTTGTTATTTCATGCTAACAAGTCCCAACATAAGGACATGAAGCCAATGAGTAGCAGCAAATAGGTTGGCACCTGTTCCAAATTCTCTGTTGGCCTATACACTAATTGTTTAACCATTAGAATGTTTAAAATACACATATTTGTTTAGAAATCATAAACATACTAAATTACTAAATATAATACATAATACAGAAAAATGTAAGTTGAAAAAACACAACCTCCAAGGTCCGAAAAAAACCTCAGTAAATTTCCAGATACTTCTTTATGGAGGTAAAGCAAGATTAGGAAGCAGTAAGTGTTTAAAATGTATGCTTAGATCTAAGTGAAAATAAGTGAAAGCTATTAGCTTGATATAGCGAAAAGACAAAAATAAAAATTTTCTCCTGCTATAAAGACCCAGTCTACCCTACTGAGGTTTTTTTAAAAAACAAGTCAAAGTTCCAGTTCCACTATGATGCCATAAGCACTCCACCTAATAAAAATGAAAAAATTCAGGCAAAATACAAGAATCAACTACCAAAGAACTCTAAACACTAAAGAAACGAAGGTAGATTGTAGAGGCAAGTAAAAATGTGGAGAAGCCAGGCACAGGTTGAGTGGGAAAGGTGGAGAATTTGAAGGGGTTTTCCTTCTCTTTTCTGTTTTACTTTCATTTTGCATAAAGCAAACGTAGGTTGAAAACATCTAACAATTTCACAAGGGAGAGAGCACAGGGAGCTAAAAAAAAGTAGAAGAGAAAATATATACACCAAAACTTGGCCACTAAATGCACCTATAGTATAGGTGATTTGTTGTTTTTTGGTAAATGACATTGAGAACCTTACTGAAACATATGATAAAAGCTATGGAGTCAGATGCTCCTATAACTCTTACTTAATAAGTGAACACATTAAGGTGAAGAAGGGAATAATTCAATTTAAAAAATATAAATATCTGAAAAAACATGTAAAGTATGATCAAATTAAAGGCAATTATTTTAACTAAATTTCAAACTATAAATTTCAAAATCAGTTTAATGGTTATATTAAAATCTGAGTTCCATTTCTAAAATATCATTACATTACAATCACACATTAATAAGATTACTATGAGCTGACTAGGAGGCTACATATATAGTCAAACCTTGTAAATATAATAACACATTTTCAAAATGAGCTTTTAAAAAACTATGTACTTTTGCCAGACAAATAAGCTTAGGAAAAAAATCTCATAAAAAATGGAAATTTCAAACTAGGAAAAGAAAAAGAGCACCAATAAAAAAAAAAAAAAAAAAAAGACTCAGATAATGAAAATGGTATAAAGCTTCACCTACAAAATTCTTCATAACTCATTAAAATAGTTTTTCTCATTTACTGAATTCCTTGAAGAATTCACTATGATCACCAGAAGATGTTTTGAATATTTAAGACAACTCCTTAGTAACCCCTGCAATTCTTTATGGCATCACAGAACTGGTTAAAGATAAAGGGATATAGATAATATAGAAATGAAAAATACAAGAACAGACAGAAGGCACAGGGACATCTACTGATTGGCCCCAAGCCCAGGTGCTAATCATATGTTCACAAGATTTTAAAGTAAATTTTAAGTCAACTATATGGAGTAGTATATAACCAAAAGCCTCAAAACTAAAAGAAATTATATAAAAGGACCCCCCAATTTTTCAACAGTAAAAATTTTTAAATGAGTTTTGTCCTGATTATTTTTCTTTGGGAATTTGTGACATGACTGAACAATAATCAAGTGAAAGGGCTCTTTTGCTTTATATGTATGCATCACCAGGACCTCCCTAACACAGTGCTTTGTACATTGCATATGCTCAATATCTGGTAAAAGGATAAATTCATGGGCAGACATATATTTATCTTGTATTATCTTAAAAATAAAGCAACAGAAGGGGTAAAGTGGCAAAGGGACAGGCTGATAAGAGATGAGATGGGAAAAGCAGGAAAGAGTTGGAGAGTTACGTGTTAGAGTTAAGATATGTGGTCAAAACAAGTAAAAAATGTTGCTAACGTGTAAAAGTATACAAGGGCTTTACATATGTATTGCATTACATTTTCTAGCCCAGATATGTGCAAATAGTTGTGTCATATTCAAACTATTTCCTCTCATTTCCTTCGATGGTTAGTTGATAACAAAAAATTTTTGCATACACGGGATAAAAAACCTTCCCCTGCCAAGACTGGCTAAAGGATGCTCCAAATTTTTGTTAAATAGGAGACAAAAAGAAAAGGTCCCTCTTGGTCAGAAAGCTGAGCAAAGTCATACAAGCAAACTTCAAAAGCAGCTCAGATTCTGCATCCTGAGAAATAGACCAGAAAGTTAGTTCCCACATGGAGAACAATAAACAATGCTGGCCAGAGAGCAAAGATGTTGGGGAAAGAGAACTGCTACCGATGTTTTGTCTTGAAGACAAAAGGTATGAGGAGAAAGCCCCAATAAAGAGTAAAGGAGATATTAGAAAACAATCTTTACAACACAGTCTTAATGGGAAATATTTAGAAAAAGGACAAAAGATTTTACTTTATGACCAAAGCTGTCCCTCAGTGCTATATATACTACATATAATAACTTGGTGTATGAGTTTAGAGGGACAGAACCAACTATGGAACTAGGCCAGAAATACATCACCAGAAAATCTGGAGGAAGAAGCTGCCTAGAGAAATTAGACCTATATCTTAGGCATAGATTGAGTTCAGTGACATTGGTCAAGCAAATCTCAAGAGAAGTGAGCAAGTCTAAGTGGTTAGAACACTGAGCAAAAATTGACTATCCTGGGATAAAAGTCTAACTCTATCATCTTTTATAACTTCTGATAATTATGGGCCCATGTATTACAAGTGCATACTTCTGGTCAATGAAAGAGTCAGACTCTTTTAGGTATAGTTGGCAGAGTTTTAATATCAAATATCTATTCATTTACTCAATTATTTATTTACCCATTCATTCACTCAGACATATTCATTTTACTTCATAACTATTATGCTTTGAATACTTGGCCAGTCTCTAAGAATTCAACAATTGAACAAAACTGACATGGTCTCTACACCATGGAGTTTTATAGTCTGAAAGAAGAGATGGACACTAAACAGATTAAATAACAAATATTTAAGGACTAGATAAAAAACTGTACAGGATGTTACAAGAGCATAAAACAGGACTTGAGAGTCCGAGAAGTCAAGTAGAACTTCCTAGAAGACTGGAAATTTAAGCAAGGCCATGAAGGATGAGTAGGAATTAGGTAGAATGAGTAGGAGGTAGGCAGAAAGAGACTGAATGAGGTTACATACCATTTGGAGCCCCTAATACTGACTTTTAATTCACCTTGTGTTAGGACATGAGAATAATGGCACAGTCATACTGAAGGAATAGACTTGAGTTTTATTCCAGATTCTAATCTGGTTAAACAGACCCATTTTAGCTTCCCTAATCTTTGACTTGACAAATAACTGTTCTCCATTGCTTCCTTTTCCTGCTGTCTCCAGAAAAATATAAAGGTGTACAGGGAGATCATGACACCACTGAAAAGAAGGCTGCGTATTAGTTAAATGGGGATAATAAAAGCCACTGAGAACAAATTCTGCATGTAAACAGCACATCAACATAAAATCTGGCTTAAGTACTCCTGAGGGGCTGGGGGCTTTTTAAATTAGATATTAAAGTTCAAAACTAATATTATACCTTTGTTAGTCTGTGATGAGAATGGCACTTCACCTGTGTGGCTTTCATCCCCCAAACCTATAATCTCAGTCTAACTATAAGAAAAATATCAACTAAATTCAAATTGAGGGGCATTCTACAAAAGATCTGACCATATACCTTACAATTATAAGGCCACCAAAAACAAGAAAAGAATCAGAAACTGTCACAGCCCAGAGAAATCTAAGGAGACATTTACATTTACATTTACATTTACACAAGATGACTAAATGTAATATGAAAGCCTAGATGGGATCCTGCTACAGACAAAGGACATCAGAGAAAAATTAATGAAATCCAAGCAAAGTATGGAGTTTAGTAAGTAGATAGGCAGTGTTCAAGAAAGACTTTACTCAGAAGGCCTGGGTTCCTCAAACCCTGCACATTTCAAAGAAAGGCCTGTCTTCAGAACTAACCCTTGACAATCTTCTAGAAGATAACTTCTGGGACAATGGGAGACTGTGCCTGATCAGAGTGTTTGGCATAATGAGGCCTTGGGCTACTCCATACCAGTTTGACTAGATACATTTATAGTGATAATGTGACTTATGGGGAAAGCTTCTTTTTGCTCTGAAGAGTGCTGAAATGTGAGTAGCTGAGGTCAGTCATGCAAGTGCTGTAGCATATATATATACATACATATATATATACCTATGTGCCTGACCTCCAGTAAAATTCTAGACACTAAGATTCAAGTGAACTTCCCTGGTTAATAACACTTCACATATGTTGCCACATATTGTTGCTGGGAAAATTAAATGTGTTCCTATGTAACTCCACCGGCAGATGACACCTAGAAGCTTGTGCCTGGTTTCTCCTAGACTTCACCCCATGTACCTGTTATCTTTGCTGACTTTAATCTGTATGCTTTCACTGTAACAAATCATAACCATAATCATAACAACTTCTGAATCCAGTGAGTCCTTCTAGTGAATCATCCTGAGGGTGGTCTTGGGGATCCGCAACAAAGATAAATAGATAGATGAAATTACAAACAAGAGTTCTCCAGAACTCACACTTCCACCCACTTTCCACCTACAGTCAACCATGGACATTAGGGAAAACTTTATCCCAAGCCTTTAAACTTATCCTTAAATTTATTCTGAGACTATGGTGAAGTTCTCAGACATCTACTAATTTTCATATTAAGTTTAATCAGTCTACCCCCTCTTTTCCCACGTTAGCATCATATCCCATTACACCTTAGAGCATTCATTTTTTTATTGGAACAAAACCAGAAGAAAGTTCTTTCCTAATAAGCTTTTTTAAAGCCTATATTAAAAACTGTGAAGGATTTCTCAGAAAAGTACGTGAAATTCCAACATAGCAGTTCTAACATGGGACATTTATTTATTTATTTATTTATTTTGGTCTTTTTGTGACTGGCCGCACCGCGCTCAGCCAGTGAGCGCACTGGCCATCCATATATAGGATCCGAACCCGCGGCGGGAGCACCGCTGTGCTCCCAGCGCCGCACTCTCCCGAGTGCACCACGGGTCGGCCCCTAACATGGGACATTTAAATATGCCCCACCCTCTTAGATGTAAATCATTAAATACGAAACTTCCAAAAATGGCCAAATAGGGCCTTACCTTCTGATCAAGGAGTAAAAAAAGATAATATTTACCTTTCTGTCTGAAAAAGAAAAAAATTTTTTAAACTAAAAAATATATAAAGTATCAACTCTCAGAACAATGAACAACAACAGGCTAGGAAGGACAATGACTTTTGACAGAAGGGAAAACAAAGAGGTGAGCCCTGTAACTGCGCCCAACATACTGTCTAGAGGAAATTCAAAGGCTGTAGTAATGGAAACCTAGGCGGAGCTTGCAGTTTTCCCTGAGTTGAAAAGATGAAGTGAGAAGTTGGGGAAGCCAAAGAGGCTAGAGTTTTCAGGGTAGAGTATTGTAGATAAAAGAAGTACAAAGGGAGAAAACTCTTGAAATCTGCAGAGGGACCCCATCAGATATTCACTTATCAGTGCAAACATGAAAAAAACAAAAACAAACAAACAAACAAAAAACCCATGAGGCAGAGAAAAACACCTAAAAGGAATAGAAGAATACTGTCCAAAGCTTTGTGCATGCTTCCAAGAGCCAGAATGAAACTGGCCATTCCTCAAAAGGTTAAATAGAGTAATATTACCCAGCAATTCCACTCTTATACCTAAAAGAATTGAAAACAGATGTTCAAACAAAAACTTGTATATGAATGCTCATAGCAGCATTATTCATGATAGCCAAAAAGTAGAAACAACCCAATTACCCATCAACTGATGAATGGATAAATCAAATGTGCTATATCCATACAATGAAATATTATTAGTTAATAAAAGGAATGAAGTACTAATACATTATACAGTATGGATGAACCTTGAAAATCTTACACTAAGAAAAAAAAAGCCAGTCACAAAGGGCCACATATTTTATTATTCCATTAATATGAAATGTCCAGAACAGGCAAATCTATGGATACATTGATGGAGTTTGGATGTGTGGTCCTCATCAAAACATGTGGAAATTTTATCCCCAATGTGGCAGTGTTGGAAAATGATTGAGTCATGGGGGCAGATCCCTCATGAATGGATTAATGCTCTCCCTGTGGGTGGAGGGGATTAATGAGTGAGTTCTCGCTCTATTAGATACCGCGAGAGCCAGTTGTTTAAAAAAGACCCCGGCACCTCCCCTCTCTCTCTTGTTTCCTCTCACCATGTGATCTGCTTGTACCTGCCAGCTGCCTGCTATTTTCCGCCATGAGCAGAAGCAGCCTGGGGCCCATACCAGATGTAGCTGTCCCAGAATCGTAAGCCAAATAAACCTCTGGTCTTTATAAATTCCCAGTCTCAGCAACACAAAACGGACTAATACATACATAAAATAAATAAGCGGTTCCCTTAAGGCTGAGGGGATGATCAGGCTGGGAGGTGATGGGGAAAGGGTACAGAGTTTCTTTTTAGGATGATGAAAATGTTCTAAAAGTGATGTAGTGATGGTTACTGAACTCTATGAATATACTAAAGACCACTGAATCATAACCTTTAAATGAGTGAATTGTTTGGTATGTGAATTATATCTCAATAAAGTTGTTACCAAAAAAAATTATTTATATGGTGTGATGGTTAATTTTAGGTGTCAACCTGACTGGGTTAAGGGATACCTAGATAGCTGGGAAAGCATTACGTCTGAGTATGTCTTTGAGAGTGTTTCCAGAGGAGACCGGCTTCTGAGTCAACAAATTGAGTGTAGAAGATCCCGTTCTCAATGTGGAAACGCACCATCTAATCAGCTGGGGCCAGTATAGAACAAAAAGGCAGAGAAAAGGTGAATTTGCTCTCTCTCCTAGAGGTAGGACATGCTTTCTTGCCTGCCCTTGGACATCAGAACTCCAGGTTCTCCTGCTTTTGGACTTTAGGACTTGCACCAGCAAGCCTTTGCGTTCTCAGGCCTTCAGTATCAGACTGAGAGTTAAACCATTGGCTTCCCTGGTTCTGAGGCTTTTGGATTTGGACTGAGCCCTACCACCAGCTTTCCTGGATCTCCAACTTGCAGACAACCTACTGTGGAACTTCTTAGACTCCATAATCACATGAGCCAATTCCCCTAATAAATCTCCTCGCATTCATCTATCTATCTATCTATCTATCTACCTACCTACCTACCTACCTACCTACCTATTGGTTCTGTCTCTCTAAAGAACCCTGACCAATTCATATGAAAAGGCAAAAAAACGATGAAAAATAAGAACCACTATGAACCAAAATCCTTCACAAAATATTCATTCAGCCATTCAACAAACATTTACTTAGTATTTGTTAAACACTGGGGATACAAAGATGAACAAGGTTCCTCGAAATTTAATGTAATCAATGTAATCTTGATTTAATTTAATGTAGTCAGTGTAATCTATTTTACATTATTAACTGGAAAAAAAAATTGTGCCCCTGAAAGATTTTTTAAGATTAGGAAACTAAAAGAAGTCAGAAGGAGCCAAATCAGGACTGTAAAGTGGATGCCTAATGATCTACCATCGAAATTGTCACAAAATTGCCTTCATCTGATGACAGGAATGAGAAGGAGCATTGTCGTGGTGAAGAAGGACTATCTAGTGAAACCTTCCTGGGCATTTTTCTGCTAAAGTTTTGGCTAACTTTCTCAAAACACTCTTATAAAGCAGATGTTATTGTTCTTTGGATCTCCAGAAAAATCAAAAAGCAATAATGCCTTGAGCATCCCAAAAAACTGTTGCCATTACCTTTGCTCTTGAGTGGTCTGCTCTGACTTTGACTAGGCCACTTCCACCTCTTGGGAGTCACAGCTTTGATTGTGCTTTGTCTTCAAGATGGTACTGGTAAGTCCATATTTCTACTCCTGTAACAATTCTTCAAGATCCTGAAGCAATTCTTTGATTCCAATTGTTAAAAATTTCCATTGAAATTAACAGCTCTTCTCTGCAGTTGATCTGGGTGCAACAGGTTTGGCAACCATCTATCAGAAAGTTTGCTCAACTGTAACTTTTCAGTCAGAATTGTGTAAGCTGAACCAATTGAGATGTCTATAGGATTGACTATTGTTTCTGTTGTTAATGGCTGGTCCTCTTCAATTACAGCACAAGTAAAATTAATTTTTTCGCCACCAATTGATGTGGATGGTCTGCCACCGCAGGCTTCATCTTCAATATTGTCTTGTCACTTCTTTTTCTTTTCCTCCCCCCCACAGCTAGCCAGAACAGTGATCTGAACCCACAACCTTGGTGTTATAAGACTGCACTCTAACCAAATGAGCTAACCTGTCTTCTCACTTTTTAAAACAAGTTATCCACTTGTAAACTGCTGATTTGTAAGGGGGCACTGTACCCATAAACTTTTCATAAATGATCAATGATTTCACCATTCTCCCACCCAAGCTTCACTGTAAATTTGACGTTTGGTTTTGCTTCAATTTTAGAATTCAAGTTACTCTAATAGGGCTCTTTTTAAACTGATGTCTTTTCTTTCTTATTACCTCAAACTAGATCCTGTTCAGACATGTTGTACCAAGTTAGTGCGAATTTGGTGCAAAAAACTTCGCAATCCATGCGTAGTTCTTCTATAATATGCATTTTCCATGAGCTTTTTGAAGATTCCTAGACACGTGTACTTTGTGTGCAAAAGTATCAGGAGCATGTGGTGTAGTCATTACAGGGTCTTTGGTAACTGAGAGGTCAAAAAATAATTTTTCCAGCAGATGGGATAGTAGCCATGTGCAAAAATACAGAAAGGTTCAATAAGACTAGAGCATGAGAAATGAAAGTGAAGGAAGCAGGAGCCACATTATCAGTGCCAAACTATAGGAGTTTAGACCTCATCCTAGAGATGATCAACATGTAGTTAGGCTGAAGAATTTTAAGCCGCATCAGTAATACCTTTTGAAAATATCACACTACATATTAATGGGACCAACGAACTCTAAAGGGCGAAATTAGATAAGTGTGCAACTACTTCCTATCTTTATAAGGTAAAGTAATAAAGTGTCATGCCACAAAAGAACCACATTAACCCTACCAATGGGTACCACAAAAGAACCACATTAACCCTACCAATGGGTACCGGTCCTTATGTGAATTCTCCTTTAATGTAAATGAAAATATTTGTTTTCAGTAAATACTCATCAAGTATTTATAGAATACTGATCAACTGTATACATGAATATTTCAAAAATTCATGAAAAGATTGGTATTATCTTTTAATCCTATTTTTCCACAAATTTTTTGAAGTATCCTTGTACAAGTGTAGCATATGCTTCTATTACAAACCTCAACATTATTTATGATACAAAAAGAGATAACCATCAGAAAATGCAAAATAAGTTTTTCATTTAGAATCTGAGAAAGCTGTTTCTTTTGTTTTTGTTTTAATTTTTATTTTTTTAATTTATTTTTTAATTGAAACAATTGGTTATACATGTTTACGGGGTACAGAGTTGACTCACTATTTGTGTCCAATACGTGATGATCAAATCAGTATTGTTAGCATGTTCATCATTACAAATCATAATTATTCTTGGCGTCCATTACCCAATTTCTCCCTAACCCCCCTCTCCCTCCCCAAGAAGGCTGTTTAATTTTACCAAAGTTAATTAGGATCACAACTGAAAATGCAAATTGGTGATCCTTCCACTAACCTTTGCTGTCTCTCTCATTTCTCCTCTCATAGAAGCCTGAGAAAAGTATGGTATAAAAAGAAAGTGAAATAAAAGAGTTAAACTTCTAAAATATTTAGTAAGGTTAAAACTTCAATCTTGATTTTGGCACTGAGTATTTCCTGGTTAAAAGTAATCTACTTTCCCAAATGTGCTTTCCTATTCAATTGGTATCACTTAAAACTATAAAAATGTACAAGTTGGCAAAGATGACTGGGACCTTGGGAGTGACAGAAGATACTTTTCTGTCTAGACAACAAGAAGCAAAATCAAAAGAAACCAAATCAAAAGCCCTGCCAAGAACCAATATGGAATTAATAGAATTTCCACAGGTTGTACTATCTATTCCAAAAAAAGCAACCTTTTATTTAGTAAAGCATCACAGAAATGGTCAATCCTTTGAGTCTGTGAAAAATAAAGAAAATATAGAATGCAGTACTTTATTCAGAGAATATGTACTCAAATGAATTCCTTCTAATTATCCTAGAGTATATGAAGAATGAAATATAATTATGGTCAATTAAACTATCTCATTCAAATCTCTGCACCATAAATGTACTGCTAATGAGCTCATCCTATGAAATTCAACTGACTGTCACATTCTGATATTCTAGGCTCATTTGAAATGGTGCCAAATGACAATACAGCAGTAAAGGTTGAATATGCAATTAGCAAAACAGCCTTTTCATTATTCATATAATTAAGAAGTTTGCTACTTTTTAAAATGGGGATAAATGAGGAATGTTTATTTAACTAATGACATTTGGTATACACTCAATCTGAGGGCCAACTACCTTTAAGTTTAACCTGGATCCCAGCTTACTAGAGGGTTTAGGGATACAGTTAGTCCTGAGGCTCCTGGCCGCAGTTCACTTTACAAAACTGGGTTCACATGAAAGTAGAACCCAACCTTTTAAGTGGCTTTTAGTTTATTACAAACCAAATGTCCAAATTCTGAAAACTTAAATCCAAAGGCAAAATCAAAAGTATAAAGATGAATTGTTTCCAGATAATGACAACCTAAAGCATTACATAAAATGAGATAAGGAAAGCCTGGAGACAGGGGGGCAGATAGGGAGTTGGGGGGTGAGATTGAGATGCATAAATGAATTAAACTTGATGGTAATTAGTTTGTATATATTTAGTTAAGAATGCCACTTATCACTGATAATTGTTACGGCACTTATGAAGTGACTTATTGCAAAGATAGTACATTAACACAAGTATTAAAAGCACTACTTTTTTTTATACTAATAAAATGAGAAACTTAATAGTAGATCAAAACAGCAACATGTTTCTTCAGAAAACACGAAGGAATTCTCTATATCCTTCCGAGTAGACAGCTTAGGGCCGACCCCGTGGCGCACTTGGGAGAGGGTGGCGCTGGGAGCGCAGCGACGCTCCCGCTGCGGGTTCGGAACCTATATGGGGATGGCCCGTGCGCTCACTGGGCGGCCGGTCACAAAAACGACAAACAAAAAAAAAAAAAAAAAAAAAAAAAGAGTAGACAGCTTAGCACTACAGGCATTTTAATTCTAAGACTGTTAAATTCATTGACCAAGGATTAAAATTGACTAAAGAATCAGTTGCTTTATAAACTATGAAAAATCTGAAGGATGCTACATAAGTATAATAACAGATTTTTATGTGCTTTGGTACAGAAGAAGGATGAGATAATCATTTTCATATATATCTGAAATTCACTATTTAATGAATGAAATTCATTAAATTAGTTACTCATGAAAATTAGCTACTCATTTATTCAACAAATATTGATTGGGCATCTCATATGTACTAGTTATATGCCAAGTACTAAGGATAAAAATAAAAAGTGAGAACCTCTGCTGTCATGAAATGTAAAATCCATTAAAAGCAATGGCCCAACTAAATTTTTTATCTAAAAATTTAACATTTTTATATGAAGGAAAAGATATATAATTGATCATTATTTTTCATTCTCTTTTTAAAATCTATATTATCTAAAGATTATTCATTATCATTCCTCATAATAAAGATCTTTTCAGCCACGAAAATATCTTCTAGTGGAATGTAAACAGAGAAAAGGATTAAAGTAAAAATAAAATGAGTTTCTGCTTAAGCTTTCTGTAATTTTAAATTTGTATCACATGATCCTAAATTAAAATGACCTTTCTGGAAAAACAAACAAGGAGTTAATGATACTTGTCACAAGTTTTAAAAATCACATATTTTAGTCTGGTAATGCCAGTTGTAGGAATCATAAATACAAAGATTTGCATGAACATCTTTATAACAACAGTATTAAACTTTTTTAAAAAGCCTAAATATTTGAGAATGGAAGAAGAATAAAGCAATTACAGTTTATCCATACTATGCAGTTATTTAAAAAGTCATTTAAAAAGAAGTCTGCCAACAAATTTTAAAGTAAAATATTTACTGTATAATTTTAAGTGAAAAAAGCAGAATATAAAACTATATATCCTAAGATGATCTATATTAACATATCTATATGTACAGAAAAAATTCTCATAGGAACTATAACAAACTGTCAACAGCTGTTATCTCTGGGTGAGAAAATTGGAATTTCACAATGAACATTAGAATATGCAAAAATTCTAAGGATTCTTGCAGTAAAAAAATGTGTTTCACTTTAATGGCACTGTAATCACCAATTCAGAAGCTCCAAAAAGAGGAAATATCACATTTAAGTAAGTGGCTAACAACTGTGGTCTCCTACAATTAATAATGCATTACATTATATTATAATTGGCAATATTTCCATCTTAGGACTATTCTTTCAAACCTTAATATAACTAGGTAAGTATGAAGTTTTAATTTTACACACTAAAGTCTTTTCTCAAAAGATGCTGTAAATGCCCAATTTACTATTTTAAAAATGCTCACAATTAACTAGCCACTTGAAACAGGCTTTTGATAGCAAAAATAAGTATTAAATCTCCTGCAAAAATAATTTTGAAATAGTTTTGTAGATACAATAGCCAGAAATCAGAAAACTGAAATTTAGGGGTCCAATTATACAAATGTTGATTTCTCAGGAAAATTTTTACAATCTAAAGCAAATTTAAAAAGCAGTGCAAGAAAGTACTTTCACCACTCTTAATCACTCCAGAGCTCATGAATAATATCACAGTACACCATGGCCTTAGGCCAAATAATAACATGCCAAATGGAAAATGGCACAAATCCATGGATGGTAAGTAATTTATCAAAAGAAAATAAAGGAAAAAATCTTTCATTAGAGCAATTAAAAATACAGTTGCAGTACCAGTTTCAATGCTGAATAAATCAGTTTAGCAATTCCAGGAGTGGACAGACTATTTAAACACATTCTCCACTGGCTGTAACTTTAAATCCTTACTGTATGTTCCTTTAGTTCCTAAAAGTTTTAAATTATAAAGTGTTTTTTATCTGAGTAGCTGGCTTATTACTATCACTTGAAATTTTGATGTGTGGCATTTGATGATTAGGTATCTACCAGACCTATTATATTACACAACAGCAGCCAATAAAAAACAGATAAATATTGCAAATAAATGTATTCATACCAACGTGCCCAAACTATAGACCATAAATTCCAGAGAAATGAAAGGTTCCTTCTAACCCAACATTAATCATTCCTCATTCCATAATTCCATTTGGCAAATCATTTACATTAAATGAGCATATTCTACCACAGAGCTATTGGAGAACCTAAAATTAAGTTGTAAATTCAATAGTGAATTTGAAAATGTTTCAAAAAGAATTCAAAACCACATTAAGCAGCCTAAACCAGCAGCAAGTCCTTAGATGTTCCTATCTCAAAGGCACTGCTTTGCAGCCTAAATTTACACAACAATTGTGTTGTATAATAAGTTAACAACTACATGCATCACTTAGCTTTTCAAACTACTTATCCCAAAACTAAGTGGCTCAAAGCAACAGGCATTTATTATTTCTGACAATTCTAAGGTTTAAATGGGTGGTATTGGCAACCTTCAAATGGGGTGGCAACCTTCAAATGGGGTGAAATAGTTTAGCTTGGTGTCACATGTCTGGTAATTGGCAGCATGATTAGACTGAGGGGATCTCAGATACAGAACTCATCTCTCCTCCACATGTTCTCTCATTCTCCAGGAAACAGGTAAAATTTTCTTAATATAGCTATTGCAGGATTTCAAAGAGCAGCAAGTGGAAAGCAAGCCCAAAGCACTTTAAAGCCTGCTTACATCATGACTGCTAATATCACAATGGCCAAAGAAAGTTATATGGCCAAAGGTAGATCCAAATGCTGTAGAAATTAACTCCATCTCCTTTATGGTAGAAGTACCAAGTCACATGCGAAAGAGCAAACACATAGTGATAGTAAAAAATTGTGGCCATTTTTTGGCAATCTATCACACTGCAAAATGCAAAAAAATCTCTGCTCCCCATGGTCCGTAGCCAAATAAGTTTCCATAACAGCTCATTTTGTCACTTCATAACGCATATTACCACATCAGAAAACTCTGAGAAGTCCAGCAGCAAAGAAACACGATTTTATTTAAACCAGCATTTCCCAAACTCACCTGACCACAAAATATAGTTATCAAGGAGCACAATCACATCTAAAATGGAAAACAAATCCACTAATTTCTCCGCACATACCATTTCCACATAGTCTACTCCATTGATTCAATCCCTGAATCAGTATCTCTTTAGTTTTCTTTGTTTTTTTTTTTTAGTTGACAACAATTTATACTCATTAGTTAATGACAAAAAGAACTACAGATATTGAAATAGCTATAGACAATGAGGCAAAGGGTACAAAGTACGCCTGACTATCTAACAAAGCTCTAAGTTTTCAAATAACAGTAATGTTAGAGCTTTTGCAACAGTGTGACTAAGGGGGCAGTGAAGTCAGCAAGATGGTAGAATAGGACTTTCCACTACTGGCCTCTTACGAAAACATCAATTTGAACAACTGTCGGACCACAAAAGTACCTTCACAAGAGCAAAGGAATCCAGGTGAGAGATTAAAGCACCTTGGCAGAGACCAAAAATAAAAAAAACATGCATTGATGAGAGTGGAAAGGAAAGTTTCATGCTATATGCTTCACCCCACCCCCAAGTCCAGGGGCATAGTGCAGAGAGTTACTCTCTGTGTGGGAAAAGTATAGTGAAGTAAGCATACAACTTCACCACAGATTCCAGCATCAAGCTCAATCCAGCCCAAGGCTGGCCCCCACAGTCCCAGGTTGGATGCCCACAGACTTAGCCTCTATGCCTAGCCCAGCACCACCACGGCCCCAGACACCAAACCAGCCATCATAGCCCCAGGCCAACCTCAGGCTCAAGCCCATCGCTATGGTCCTAACCTCCAGGTGCATCCTAGTGCCAGGTCATCTCCATAGCTCCAAGTTCCAAACCAGGCTCTCAGTTCCAGGCCAGCCCCTGCAAACCCAGGCTCCAGAACTACCTCTACAGCCATGGGCTCCAAGATCCAGGCCCACCCCAGGGCTAAGGCTGCCACCCTCCCCCATGGACCCATGTTGCAGGCCAGCACTCACAGACCCAGATACCAGGCCCACCTACCTGCTGACCAAGGCACCAGGCCAAGCCACCCAAGGACTCCAGCAGCACACCCTCCTGTAGAATCTACCAGACAGCTTGCCTAGAACCTCCAGATGGGCTGACTGATGAAGAGCTTTCCTGCAGATGTGAATCTGTAAAGACTAGAAGAATTGTCCACTTCTTAAAATGCACAACCAATAATGCAAGGCCACAAAGATCAAAAATAATAAGGAAAAAAAGACACAATCAAAGGAACAAAATAAAGCACCAGTAATCAACTCTGAAGAACTGAAAATCTACAAATAGCACCACAAAGAATTCCAAATAATCATTTTGAGGGTACCCAGTGTCACCCTCTCCCACAATGAACCAATTTACAACTATTAAAAAGCAAAGACTGTCAAACTGGGGCCACTACAGCACAGGGGAAGAGAAGAGACCTATGGAGTTCATGAAAACAGGAGAAGCCACGATGAGAGAAAGGACCATTCTGATCGTTTCGAGCCCTGAACATTTCAAGGCTGGCCCTAGTGAGCACAAAGAGAAAGAGCTGGCAAAAGCCACTGCTGTGCCCTTTGCATGAAGTTGCTTGGATACAACAGGGGAGAAGAGGGTGTTGGTGGCCCCCAGGCCAGCAAGACCACTAACAGGGTTCCCATGGACCCACGTAGGAGTGAGGGGCCACAGACAACTAAAAAAAAGGAGCCACTCAGAGGCTGGTGAGTCATTGCGAGAAACCTGTGCATGGTCTGTCCACCCCACGGGAAGTGTTTGGAGTGTGGGGAGTGGGGGAGATGGGCCCACCAGAAGAACACAGGGGCACAACATGTACAGCTGATCTGCCCTCCAATCAGCACAGGACCACTTAATGGAGACTCGTCAGAAATACAGAACTGCAGGGGGTGCAGTCTGCTGAAAAGACTCAGTCCCAGACCAGAGTTTATCAGACCTCACAAGACCCAGAAGTGATTACAAGGTCAACAATTTAACCCTCGGCTGCACAAAAAGTCTTCCCCAGAGAATCAGCAGCAAAGCAGCAATTTAGCTCAGCCACAGGGCTAACCAACTTCCTGCTGGTTGCCACAGGAAGTTCCTCCATTTTAGAAGTAACTAAAGGACAACAAATTAGTTCCAGCACAGACTTGAAGTAATGGGAACAGCAAATAATCCAACACAGAACTGGAAGAAAAACAAAAAATCCACAGATCAGAGACAAAGTTCTGATATTAACCAGTAAAAGTCTAACACCAACAACAAACACCAATAAAACCTAGAAGGACCAGAAGCCTCCCAGCCTTCCTCTGGGAGCCCCCATGGACTCACAACGTCCTCTCTCAATGTCTGCATCTAGCGCAGCAATGACTACCAGGCTGCCACTGGAAGTGCCCCAGTCTCAGAGCTGGGTCAATGGGGAGCCAAGGGCCTCAGCCACACCTCTCCAACATCAGCATCCAACCCAGCAATCACCACCAGGCCGTCACTAGAAACGCCCCTGGACTCACAAGCCAGGGCCTGTTGGGGGGCCAAGGGCCTCAGCCACAGCCCCTAACTCAGCCATGCCCCCCTGGCATCTGCATTCAGGCCAGCAACCACCACCAGGCCACTGCTGTAAGCACCCAGAACCAGGGTGGTGGGGGGCCAAGGGCCTCAGCCACGACCTTCCACCATCAGCATCCAGGTGAGCAATGACCACCAGGCCACTGCCAGAAATGCCCCAGATTCCCAAGCCAGGGCAGGGGGTGCCAAGGGCCTCAGCCATGCCCCTTCAACATCAGCATCCAGCACACTGCCGCTGGAAGCATCCCGAGCCCCCAAGCCAGGGTTCTGGGCAGCAAAGAGCCTCAGCCATGACAACCTGATGTCTGTATCCAGGCCACCAACAATCACCAAACCATTATCAGAAGCACACCAGGCCCCTCCAAGTCAGCAGTGGGGAGCCAAGGGTCTCAGCCACACCTCCCAACATCCACATCCAGCTCGGCAACAACCATCAAGCCACTGCCAGAATCATCCCAGGCTCCCAAGCTGGGGCAAGGGACTAAGGCCAAGGGCCTCCTCCACACCCCTCCAATGTCAGCATCCAGCCCAAGGACAACCACCAGACCACCACCAGAAGCACCCCTGGACTCATAAGCCAGGGCTGCAGGGGTGCCAAGGGCCTCAGCAACACCCCCCAACATCCACATCCAGCCCAGTGACAACCACCAGGCTGACATCAAAAGTGCCCCAGGCCCCTGAGCCAGGGCAGTGGGGGGCTGCAGGCTCAGCCACATCTCCCTGAAGTCCACAATCAGCCCAGTGACGACCACCAAACTGACACCAGAAGTGCCCTGGACTACCAAGCTGGGGCAGCGGGGGACCAAGGGCTTCAGCCACACTGCCCCTAACATCCACATCCAGCCAGCGATGATCACTCAGCCAACACCAGAAGCCCCTTGGGCTCCCTTGCCAGAATAAGAGGGTTGTCATCCGTCTCGAACATGTCCCACCCTCCCACCTTTCTCTTCCTCTCGTCCTATGTCCCTCCTCTTTCCCCTCTTCCCCTCCCCACCAACTGCTCTGCAACATCTTATAATGTAAAAAATAATAATAAATAAAAGGAAAAAAATTAAACAAAAGAAAATGAGAAATTCATGAAAGAGATAGAAACCATAAAAAGGAATCAAACAGAAATTCTGGACCTGAAGAACACAATGACTGAACTGAAAATACAACAGAAACTTCAACAGAAGACTCAATCAAGGAGAAAAAAATAATCAGCAAAATCAAAGACAGATCCTTTGAAATTATCCACTCAAACAAAAGAAAAAGAGAATAAAAAAGTTACCAAAAAAAAGCCTATGGGACTTATAAAACACCATCAAGCAAACCAATATATACATTATGAAAGTTCCAGAAAGAGCAAAGAGCAGGAAGCTTATTTAAAAAAATACTGACAGAAAACTTTCCAAATCTGAAGAGAGAAATGAACACTTATATCCATGTAGCCCAAATATCTCAAAATAAATTAAACATAAAGAAATCTTTACCAAAACACACTATAATCAAATTACTAAAAGTCAAAAAGACAAAAGCAACTCATCACATACAAGAGAACCCTCTATCTATGACCAGATTTCTCAGATGAAATCTTGTAGACCAGGAGAAAGTAGTATGATACATCCTAAGCACTGAAAGAAAAACACTGCCAACCAAAAATACCATACACAGCAAGGCAGCCTTCAGAAAATAGGGAGAGATAACGGATTTCTCAGACCAACTAAAATTGTAGGAGGTCATCACCAGTAGACTTGCCTTACAAAAAATGTTAAAGAGAATTCTTCAAATTGAAATGAAAGACTGTTAAGTAACAGGATAAAACCATATGAAAATATAAAATTCATTGTAAAAGAAAGAATACAGTCAAATTCAGAATACTATACTGGTGGCACACAAGTCATTTTTAACTATAATATAAAAGTTAAAAAAGAAAAGTATTATACCTATAGCTGTAATAATTTGTTAATGAATACACAATATATAAAATATGTAAATTGTGATATCAATAGCATAAAAGGTAGGGGGAGGAGAAATTAAAGTGTAGAGTTTCTGTTTGTGAACAAAGTTCCTATTAGCTTAAAATAGACTATTTTAACAATAAGATGTTTATATAAGCCTCATGGTAATCACACACCAAGAAAACCTGTAGTAAACACATAAAAGATAAAGAGGAAGAAATCAAAGCACACAACTACAAAAAAGTCATCACAGCACAAAGGCAGACAGCAAGAAAGGAAGAATAAAACAAAGGAACTGTAAAACAGCAAACAACATAATGGCAGCATTATTAAGTCCTTACCTATCAATAATTCTTTAACTGTAAATGGATTAAATTCTCCAATCAAAAGACATAGGGTGGCTGAACAGATTTAAGAAAAAAAAAAAAAAAGGGAGAGAGACCCAATAATAAGCTACGTAAAAAAGACTTACTTCAGCTTTAAGAACACTTACAGACTGTAAGTGAAGGAACGGAAAAAGATATTTCATGCAAATAGTAAAGAAAAGTGAGCAGGGGTGGCTATACTTACATCACACTAAACAGACTAAGTCAAAAACTGTTACAAGAGATAAAGAAGGTCATTATATAAAGATAAAGGGGTCAACTTACCAAGAGAATATAAAAATTATAAATATGCACTAAACACCAGAGCCCCTAATTACAAAAAAAGAAATATTAACAGAACTTAAGGGAGAAATAGACAGCAATACGATAATAGTATTTTCACTTTCAGCTATGGACAGATCACACAGACAGAAAATCTGTAGAAAAACAACAGACTTAAAGAACACAATAGACCAGAACATTCTATCCAACAGCAGCAGAATACACATTCTTTTCAAGTGCACATAAAACATTCTCCAGGATAGATCATATGTTAGACTACAAAACAAGTCTTAACAAATTTAAGATGACTGAAATCATATCAAGGACCTTTTCTGCCCACAATAGTGTAAAACTAGATATCAATAACAGGAAGAAAATTGGAAAGTTCACAAATATGTAGAAAAACAACAACAATCCTGGACAACCAATGGGTCAAAAAATTTAAAAAATCAAAAGAGAAATAAAAAAAAAAAGTCTTGAGAGAAATGAAAATAGAAATACAACATACCAAAACTTACAAGATGCATCAAAAGCAGTTCTAAGAGGAAGATTTATAGTAATAAACACCTACCTCAAGAAAAGAAAGAAATATCTCAAATAAACCACCGAGCTTTACATCTGAAGGAACTAGAAAAAGAAGAAAAACTAAGCCCAGAGTTAGCAGAAGGAAGGAAATAATAAAGGTCAGAGCAGAAATAAATGAAATAGAGACTAGCAAAACAATAGAAAAAGATAATGAAATGAAGGGTTTTTTTTAAAAAATAAACAAAATTAACAAACCTTTAGCTAGACTACTAAGAAAGAAAGAGAGAAGACTAAAATAAATAAAATCAGAAATGAAAGAGGAGACGTTACAACTGATACCACAGAAATATAAAGGATCATAGAGACAAGTATGAACAATTACTATATGCCAACAAACTGGATTACAAGTATATGCCAACAAACTGGATAACAATTATATGCCAACAAATCAGATAACCTAGAAAAAATAATTAAATTCCTAGAAACATACAACCTACCAGGAATGAACCACGAAGAAACAGAAAATACGAACAGATCAATAACAAGCAAGAAGGTGAAATCACTAATCAAAAACCTCCCAACACAGAAAATCCCAGGACCTGATTGGCTTCATTGGTAAATTTGTATTTTTTTTTTAAATTAATACCAATCCTTCTCAAACTCTTCCAAAAACTGAAGAGGAGGGAGCACTTCCAAACTCATTTTGCAAGGTCAGTGTTAACCTGGACCAAAGCCAGACAAGGATACTATAAGAAAAGAAAGTTACAGGTCAATATCCCTGGTGAACATACATGCAAAAACCCTCAACAAAATGCTTACAAACCAAATTCAACAGCACATTAAAAGGATTGTACACCATGATTCAGATGGACTTATCCCTAGGATGCAAGGCTGGTTCAACATACACAAATCAATAAACATGAAACAACACATAAGAATAAAGGATAAAAAACACATGATCTTCTCAATAGAAGTAGAAAAAAAAAATCTGACAAAACTTAACATCCTTTAATCATAAAAACTCTAAATAAATTATGAATAAAAGGAATGTATCTCAACATATTAAAGGCCACATATGACAAGCCCACAGCTAACATACTCAACACTGAAAAGCTGAAAGCCTTTCCTGTAAGATCAGGGACAACACAAGGATGCCCACTGTTGTCACTTCTATCTGATATACTACTGGAAGTCCTAGCCAGATGACTAGGAAAGAAAAATAAAAGGCATCCAAATCTGAAAGGAAGAAACAACATTGTGTTTGCAGATGACAGGATTTTACATATAGAAAACCCTAAAGACATTACCAAAAAACTGTTAGAAATAATAAAGGAATTCAGCAAAGTGGCAGGATACAAAATCAACATACAAAAATAGTAGCATTTCTATACACTAACAACAAACTATCCAAAAAATCAAGAAAATAATCCCATTTACAATAGTATAAAAAAACAATAAAATACTTAGGAAAAACTGAACCTACAAGGTAAAAGATTGTACACTAAAAACCATAAAACACTGATGAAAGAACTTGAAGATGACACAAATAAATGGAACGATATCTCATGTTCATGGATCAGAAGAATTAATATTCTTAAAATGTGCACACTACCCAAACATTCTACAGATTCAATGCAATCCCTATCAAAATTCCAATGGCATTTTTGACAGAAATAGAAAAAAATTTCTAAAATTCATATGGCGCTATGAGTCAAACATGTCCCCCAACAGTTCATATACTGGAAACTTTATCTCCATTGTAACAGTGTTAAGAGTGTGGGAGGGGCTATCCTATTAGTTCAGTTCATTAGAGCATATAGCCTTGTAACACCAAGGTCAAGGGTTTGGTTCCCCATCCTGGCCAGCTGCCAAAAAATAAATAAATAAAATAGTTTTTTAAAAGGTAAAACAAAAAAAATTTTAAAAGAGGGTTGGAAAGTCTATTATGGTACTTGAAAGGTGGGACCTTTAGGAGGTGATTAGACTGTGAGAACTACACCCTCCTGAATAAATTGATACATTCATGGTGTAACAGGCATGATTCTGATGGCTTTATAAGGAGGGCAAGTGAGAAGGTTAGCTTACTTTTGCTCAGCCCATTCTCACCATGTGACACCCTTGTCTTCACAGGACCCTGTAGAGAGTTCCCACCCAGAAGAAGGCCCTCACCAGATGTGTTCCCTGGACCTTGGATTTCCCAGCCTTCAAAACTGTAAGAAATAAATTTCATTTTTTTTATAAATCACCCAGTTTCAGGTATTCTGTTATAAGCAAGAGAAACAGACTTATACATATGGTAATACAAAAGTCACCAAACAGCCAAGGCAATCTTGAACAAAAAGAACAAATCTGGAAGCATAGAATACCTGATTTCAAAATATACTACAAAGCTACAGTAATCAAAACAGCATAAGATACTGGCATAAAAAATGACATATAAATAAATGAAACAAAATAGAGAGCCCAGAAATAAATCAATGCATGTACACTCAATTGATCTTCGATAAAGGTGCCAATAACACACAATGGGGAAAGAATAGTCTCTTCAATAAATGATGCTGGGAGAACTGAATAACCACATGTAAAACAAAACTGGCCAGTTATCTCCCAACACATACAAAAAAATCAACTCAAAATGGATTAAAGACTTAAACATGGGACCTGAAACTGTTAAACTACTAGAAGAAAACACAGGGAAAAACTTCTTGACATTGGTCTGAGCAATAGTTTTTTGGCTATGATGCCAAAAGCACAAGGAACAAAAGCAAAAATAGATAAATGGAATTGCATCAAATTACAAAGCTTCTTCACAGCAAAGATAACAATCAACAGAGTGAATAGACAACCTATGGAATGGGAGAAAATGTTGACAAACCATATATTGGGTAAGGAGTTATTATCCAAAATATAAAAGAAACTGGAACAACTCAGTAGCAAGAAACCAAGTAATCTGATTAAAAGATGGGCACAAAACCTGAATAGAAGACATACATATGGCCAAAGGGTATACTATAGCTTGAATGTGTCCCCCAAAGTATAAAAAAACTTCAACACCATTAGTCATCAGGGTAATGCAAATCATAACCACAACGAGATATCAACTCACACCTGTTAGAATGGCCATCATCAAAAAGAAAAGGTAACAAGTTCTGGCAAGGATATGAAGAAAAGGAAACTCTTAAGTATTGTTGGTGGGAATGTAAACTGGTACAGCCATTATGGAAAACAGTATGGAGATTCCTCAAAAAATTAAAACTACAATTACCATATGATTCACCAATCCCACTACTGGATATATATCCAAAGGAAATGAAATCAGTATCTCAAAGAGATATCTGCACTCCCATGTCACTGCAGCATTATTCACAACAGCCAAGATATGGAATCAATCTAAGTATCTGTGGATAGATGAATGGATAAAGAAAATGTGGTATATATACACAGTGGAATATTATTCAGCCTTTTAATTAAAAAGGAAATCCTGTGATTTACAATAACATGGATGAACACAGGGGACACTATGCCAAGAGAAATAAGCAAGGCACAGAAAGAAAAATATTGCATGACCTCACTCATATGTGAAAACTAAAGAAGTCAAATTCACAGAAGCAAAGAGTAGAATGGTGGTTGCCAGAGGCGGTGGGGAAATGGAGAGGTGTTGGTCAAAAGGTACAAAGTTTCAATTATGCAGGATGAATAAGTTCTGGAGATCTAATGTACAGCATGGTAACTATAGTTAATAATACTGCACCGTATACTTGAAATTTGCTAAGAGAGTAGATCTTAAATGTTGTCATCCTACAAAGAAAATTATAACTATATGAGGTGATGAGTATATCAATTAGCTTGATCGTGGTAATTAGTTTACAATGTCAATGTCATTTTACATATATCAAAACATCACATTGTTCACAGCAAATGTACGCAATTTTTATTTGTCAATTACACTTCAATAAAGCTGGGGGAGAAAAGGAGACTATCTCAGAAACAAGAGGACAACCTCAAAACAGAAAAACAAATAGGGTAACATTATAGAGGCAGAGGGAAAGAACAGTTACAAACTTCCATTCTTCCATCAAATCTCTCTTAACAACTGACAGAGAGCAATCTAAATTTTCCACAACCTGCAATAAGACATAGACATTTTCCTTATGTGCAAGCCAATAGTGATGTCTTCTACTTCAATACAATGCAAGACACATTGCAAATTCTTTGTTTCAATGTTCATTTTCTAGAAATATTAATGCATTCAACAAAAGCTATAAGCCCATTTTTTTCCTCAGTATCAGGCCCACTTTGGTCATGGAGGGACATAACAAATGATACACACATAAAAGGTAGCTTCTGTAATCCTTGCAGTGATCTGACTGAGAACTTTGCAAAGACTGTCATTAATGAACTGTATATAAAAGAACTCAATGAAACATTACGCACCACTAGTTTAGAAGATTTTTTTATTCTAAAATTGGCCTAGTTGACATTTTCTTATAATACTAAACACTGTAATTTACATACAATCCATCGACTGCACTCTTGGCCATTTATTCCAGAGAAAGGAAAATTTATGCTCATACAATACCTGTTCAGAGCAGCTTTATTTGGAATGACCAAAAGCTGGAAACAGCCCAGATGTCCCCAACAGGTGAATACTTAAACTGTAGTACATACATACCATAGAATATTACTCAGCAATAGAAAGAAACAAACTACTAACACACAACACTTGGATGAATCTCCAGAGAATTATGCTAAGTGAAAAAAGCTAATCCTAAAAGATGGCATATTGTATGATTCCATTTATATAACGTTTTTAAAATAAAAAAATTTTTAGAAGTTTTTTTAGAAAAGAAAAATTCTTTTTTAGAAGAATTTTTAGAGGGCAGAAACATGGTAAGTGTGGCTACAAAAGGACAACATGAGGGATCTTTGCAGTGATGGAACTGGTTTGGTATCTAGATTGTGGTGATAAACAAACAAACCTTTACATGTGATGAAATTGTATAGAACAAAATATACACACATGCAAATGGGTGCAAGTAAAATGGGAAATCCAAATAAGATCAGTGGATTATATTAATATGAATATCTTGCTTGTGGTATTGTGCTATAGGTTTAGAAAATGTTACCACTGGAGGAAACTGGGTAAAGAATACACAGGATCTCCCTATATTATGTCTTACAACTACACTGAATCTACAATTATCTGAATAAAAATTTCAATTAAAAAATATTTTTTTAAAAAGCTTAGCCTAGGAAATCAGTCTCCCTGGAGTCTCAGTTTCTTTCAAAGTTTGATTCAAACAGTGTGGCGAGCAGTGGGGTACAAATGACTTACATTTGGGACATCAACTGCTACTTCCCTCATGGCACTGGGCCTGATGTTATTCATTCCCTGCAAGAAATCATTCAGAGTAATCTTCACCAACCCAGCCACCTTGCTATCAGGGAGTTTAGGCTGTTTCTTCAAGACTCTCCGCAAGGCACAGAGACCTGCAAAGAGAAAAGTAACACAAGATTTATCTTTTATTCCATAAATTCATACTGAACCATCACCAATAAAACTAAGAAAAAACCCAAACCCTGTACATAATATAGCATTTGAAATACTTTGTGCTTGTGTTTGTGTTTTAGGGGTAGGGGATAGGTAGGGAAGGAGATGGAAGAATGTAGAAGACAAAGACAAAAACCCAAAGGCTCAGTTTGGGCAGTATAACATGACAAACTAATGTTAAATATGAGAAGACAGATATTACACAAATATGAAACAGAACTTACAATGCAACATCCATAAATAACTGCATTCAACAAACCATAGTACCTAAAAATAATCTAGAGAACATTATTCAAGATTTCTTCACATAAACCTATAAAACTACTTTGACAAATTAAAGAAGACCTAAAATAAAATGAAGGGATCTACTATGTTCATTGATCTCAAGATGTTAACTTTCCAATTCTCCCCAAATTAATCAAAAAACTTAATTCTAATCAAAATCCAAGCCAGTTTACAGCGGGGTCTGGGAAGCTGATAACTGATTTTAAAAGTTCTATGGAAATGCAAAGAACCAAGAATAGTCAAAACAATCTTGATGAAGAAAACAAAAGAAGTAGTTGCACTTATCCTCTAGAAATTAAGACTCTTTATAAGGCTGAAATTATTAAAGAGAGAAAAGAGAATCCAGAATAAACGCAAACTCTTGATATATGAAAACAGTAACAATGCAGCAAGTTAGAACAGATGATCATTTCAATAACTGGTACAGGTACAACTGAATATCTGTATGGAAAAAAATGTGAATCAATTATAGATAGAAATGTGAAAGAAAAAACAATCAAGCATCTAGAATATAAGAAAAAATGTTCATGACAGTAGATTTGACCAAGATTTCTTAAACAAGATACAAAAATTACTAGCCACAAAGGAAAAGATTGATAAACTGAAATCATTATATTAATATAGAATAAATATATATAATTACAAATGTCTGCTCCTCAGAAGACATTACAAAAAGAGTAAAAATACAAGCCACAGAACAGGAGAAGATATTTAAAATACATGTATTCAGCAAAAGCCTCACAATCAAACTATAGTAAGAACTCCTACAAATCATTATTTTTTTAAAAGGTAACACTATAGAAAAGCTGAAGAGATACTGGAACAGGCATTGTTGGAAAAATTCAAAATTAATTCTTTCAGTAGCTTGTTTTGCCTTTAAAACAGAACCTGCTTTTTGTATCAGCTTTACTGATAATCAACTGCTCTGCACTCCCGCTTCTGTACACTGTGCTTGCTTATCACAATAGCTACATGAATGCTGAGAAACGAAACATATGACTGTACTAGCTACATGAATGCTGAGAAAGCAAAACCTAAAACCTGGAAGAGTTTGCCTATATAAACCCTGTAAGACCTAAACTAGGGGCTCAGAGCTTGGAGTGCTAGCCCATCTGGGCCTGCTGGCATAATAAAATACCTGACTCTCCAACCCTCTGAGGGCTGACCGCTTCTTTGTCGAGTCCATTCCATAACAGCATGACACAAAAGAGGATATCAATTCACGTATGAAAAAGTACACAATCTCAGTCACCAGGGAGCTAAAACCACAGTGAAATACTGTTAAAAACTTATCAAATGTTGGCAAAGATGAGAAGCAACTGGAATTTTCAAACAGTTACTGGTGGAAGAATAAATTGATAAAATGACTGCAGAAAACTTTTGGCAGTATTTATTTAAAAGAATCCTATAACCACTCCTAGATACATTCATATCGCAAACAGAAATACATACATTTGTGCACCAAAAGATGTGCAACAACGTGTACTGCATTGCTATTCATAATATTTATACAATGGAATACAGGAAAAAAGTGAATCACTGCTATGGAGAATAAAATGATGAAGCTCTCAATCCAAAATATGAGTAAAAGAAGATAGCACAAAACAGGCAAACTGACCTAGTGTTAGAAGCCAGGGTAGTGGTTGCCCTTTGGGTAGAGGTAGAGGGTAGTGGCCAGGAGAGGGTGAGGGAGATGTCAGAGAGCTAGTAATGCTCTATATATAGATCTGAGAGTTGGTTACATGAGTGTGTGTTCACTTTGGAAAATTCATGGATCTTACAGTTTATGAGCTTTTATGTATATATATAACACTTCGAGAAAGAACTTTATTAAAAAATAGATATGTAAGAAGTGAGGTAAAAGAAAAAATAAATAAAACTATAAACAAAGCCACAACACAGTAGCTGGTTAAAATAATACTGTGAGATGGCAGTTTCAGAGATTATAAACTGAAGTTTAAAATGAAATACTATTTCACCTCAAAACTAAGCACACATATGTATACGATAAAATTTACTAAAGCATGAACATATTAATTTTTATATAGTGAACTTTTTAATCAGAATAATTAAAACCATGATGATCTAGGAAAAGAAACCCGTAAAAAAGGTTTTGGGAACTGTCTATACAGAAACCCTGATCAGTCTTGGAATCATACTAGAATATATTTACTAGGTTGACTAATGTGCAAAATATACTAGTATGAAAAATATGGATTGTATTATTTACAGACCTCACAAAGAGTTCTCATTTGCCAGAATATTCTATACAAATGGACATGTTTAGTATAGGAAGTGGTGTGAGTAAAGGAAAAAGAAACAGAATTTGAGGAGAGATAAAAGCATTCTTTGCATCTATCACTTTGAAAATATTTTAAAAGAACACTTCTGTATCTGTATCACTTGTCAATTCAGTTACAATCTGTATTACAGCAAAGCAATTATTAAAGTATTATTATATCATGAAGTCACTGAGAAGATATATTCATTGACCATAGGATACTCTTTCATAGGCACTCTTCTTCAATATTAATTCATCTACTCATTCATTCAAAACTTTCAGTGAGAATCTCCTAGACATAATTCATTCAGCTAATGTACTGAACTCTCTCCTGCCAGGAAACACAAGAAGGCAGATAAATCTCTCATAGCACTAACAGTATAAAAGGCGAAACACATAGTAAGGGGTAATTACTACAAACTGTGCCAAGTACTGTGACATGGAAAGAAGGAAGTGGCACAAAAACACCTATCTGGGCATCCAACTCAGTTTAGGGAAGGATCAGTGACAGCACAGACCCAGACAATTCTTGCTGAAATCATTTAGTACATTCCTTTATTTCACAAATGAAAAGAGACTAAAACATGTGTCTGGATTCGAATAGTTTGACTTGAAAAATAAGTTGATGTTAATCTGATAAAATAGGAATTGGGGCTAGATATGCAGAATATTCTAGGCAGAGGGAATAGCATATAAAAAGGCTTAGGGACAAGAATGAGCATAGCACTTTAGATTGTGAAGCCCTGTAGAATAAAAGACAAAATCCCTGTCCTCAAAGAGTTCAGTCTTACACATATGAAAGAACACGTTTTAAATAAACCTAAATCCAACTCTATTACTTTGTATGTAGATATGTGAGAAGATAAAGTATGGCAGATTGTCTGAAGGGAAAAAAAAAATATTTCCTGATTTGCAAAAGCTATAAAAACACTAAGACAGATCCTGCCATAGGCCTTAAGATTCTTTCCCACTGTGAAGTACTATACTATGATTCTAGACTCTACAGAAATGCACCCTCTTTTACACAACAAATGCTATTCTTGAAAATAATGTGTAAAGTGAAAAACAGAATTTATATTAAATGTTAAATATATTATCAGAGCTTGCAAAAATTAAAGATCCCTGGAGCTATCACATTAATATAATCAATCCTCCATATGTCTATGTCTGCCACTAACTCAGGAGTGACTAAATAAATCTTAGCTCTTTTGGCCATTAGTTATCTCATTTACTAAACAAAAAGTTTAAAATATATTTTCCTAATTATTTAAATTTAAATAATTTAAAATTCTAAAATGCTAAGTTTAAATTATTGGCTATCAACCATTCCTAATGAACCCATACGGGAATCTATGCCAAGAGATTAAATTTTTAAAAACACACTTATTTTTAGAAACCAGAAGACAATTAACTAGAGAAGCAAAGGACACATGTGCATCATCAAGGAATATAGCTTAGAGCAAGCAATCTATGATATTTCCTTTTCTTACCGAGTTTGAAGTTAACTTTTTAAAATGTAAACAAATATAGAAGCAATACTTCTATGTTCTTAAACATAACTTTGAAAACAAAAAACAGGTGTGGCTAATTAAACAATAAATGTATCATTTTGTTTTCATTATTTTATTTTCCAATGCTCTCAAAAATTTTGAGAATGGAAAACAAGACACAATGAAGAGAAGAAAAGGCAAAATGCCTCAGGCAAGTCTAAATGTCAACACATTCTTTCCAGTGTATGACTTGTCCACACTCAAGCTCCACTTCTGGATGAGGGCAATTATTCTGAATTCATGCTCTTCCAAACAATCTGCTTCAGAAGCAATCAACAAACATCATCTCGCCCCATGCATATGGAATCCTACAATTTTATACCCAATGCTTGCTAAATTATGATGGTATTTTTGAGACTGAAATTAAGTTCCTTCATTAGAAACTAACAATGAACTTAAACTGATCAGAGGAGTAATAATGCTTTTGAGAATTACTACGCACCCTACGGAAACTTAATTATATGAAAAAGTAACATGAAACATGGGCATCTGGATCTCAGATCTGAATTATAAAAGTTGAGCATAAAATTTTCAAGTAATATACTCATGTATATGAAGACTGAAAGCAAGCATAACAAAAATCTAAATGTCTCTTTTTAAAACGTACTTTCCTCAAAATATCAGAACTCCAGAAAATTTGTTTTATCTGGAGTCTACTCTCCCTCTACACTGTGTTAAGTATAGACAAGGTGGTATCACTTGATATATCACTAAGAGAGTTCCACTTCTCACTGTTCATTAAAGAAATCAAACAGAACACCCTCAAAGAACATATTGTGGTTCTCACTTCATTTATAAGTGACTGCTATAATGAACTGATCACAGGAGGCTAGTCTATTCTGAACTCACCACTTTCAAAAGTTGCTTTTAAAGAAAATAATGGCAGTATGGAAGGCACACTGGTCTCCAGAACTAAATCTTGGACCAAGGCCTGTACCTCACTAACTGCCTGAGCTTGGATATATCACATAGTCTCTCAACCTCCGTGAAATAAAGTAATCTACTAAATTATCTGAAAGGGTATTCCAGTTATAAAACATAAAAATTAATTCATTTCACTACTCCCAGGTTTTAACAAATTTCCCTAAGAGTATAGCTTTTAATTTCAAATTTTAATATCAAATTACCTACTTATCTGGCTTATCAATCTTATTAAAATGCTGAGTTTTAAAAAAAAGTGTTAATTAGAATACAATTCTTATGCCAAGAGAGGATGAAGATCCACAGTTAGGTAGACTAAAGCAGAGCCCATATAAGAGAAAATAATGAAGGAATATATATTCTGGTTTTGTTTTAACCTGAGGGGTGGAGTGGCAGCAAAGGGGGAAGGCGGGCCAACTATATTTATCCCTTTTTTATGGAAGGCATATAAACTGTAAATAGCACACTAGTGAAACTAAAAAAATAATTGACAATCACTATCTCTGCTCCTTCAACTCTCAATCACCCCTCAACTTACTGCAATCTAGTAGCCACGCACAGACCCCATTAGAACTTCCCTCTTCCAAGGCCTCCATGACCTCCCAGGTAAGAAACTAACCACTTTATGTCATGGTGGTCTCTAACACGGTCAATCTCTGATGCACTATTTATTACATGTATGATCTTGGGAAAGTTTCTTAACCTCCTGGCATAAGTTTCCTCAACTACAAAATAAAGATAACCTTGCAGAGATGCTGTGAGGAAGAAATGCGTTAATTCGTGTAAGGTACTGACACTCTGCAATTTCAAGTACTCAATAAAAGTTAATTAATACTACATTATTTCCTCCCTGAAAAGATTCCCTCATTTCATTTGAGTTACCACCTTGAGTTCTCTTTCCATCTCTCTAGCCACTCATCAGTCTCCTATACCAGATCTTTTTTAACAACCCAACCTTTGAGTTCTGGTATTCCCCAAGACTCTTCTCTCCTCATTAGCATTCTGAAACCTCCCTGATCATTCACATAATACCCAACACACACTGTATTGTAACTGCCTGTTAAGCTGCTGCACTTCCCTGTGCATCCTGAGCTCCATGAAGAGAGGATCCAAGTCTGTTTTACTCACTGAGGTAAGCCCCAGCACCTAGTGCAGTTCCTGGCTCAATAAATGTATGAATGAACTCTACTCTTTCCTAGTGATTTCATTTATTTCTATGGCTTTAGTCACCATGTAACTGCTGACAACTCCTAAGTCCCTTATCTCTAACCCAAACTTCTCCTTACCTCCAAAACCTGCAATTCAAAGTCATGCAAGTTAGACAATGCAAAGAATAACAAGAGACAGGAGGTGGGGGAACAGCAGGCAGAAAGAAGGCATTTCAATAGTCCAGACATTGGATGATGATGGTTTGAACTATAGTGGTAACAATGAAAGAAGTTAAAAAAATTTTTTTTTATTTTTAAGAGGTCAAAGTTTACATAAATTTGAAAATGGAGCGGACAGGAAGAGTAAAAGAAAAAGAAATCAAGAATAACTCTTAGAAATAACTTTTATTTAGATAGACTGGTTTTATTTTTGTGACTGTTTTAATTATAAAGAAAACCTTTCCTCAACTTTTATACTTTTATAGTCTTGGCAAAACAACCCAGAAAATTTTCCACTAGCAAAGTAAATGGTAAATGTCATTTAGAGCTTAAACAGAATCAAAAATACCACCTGTTTTTCTGAAACAAACCATTCACCTCCAGACATTTCAAATGAATAGCAAAAGAAATATTAAAATACACTTCACTGACAAAAAAATTCCATCTCTTATATAATATCTATAATACTTATACAGTAGGAAAAATCCCAACATCACAAATATAACATTCTATCACTATATTTCATAATTACAAAAAAAGTGGGAAATTCATTGTCTTATGAGATACGGTGCACAATTACTGCTTATTTATGCAGCTACAATTATAAATATATGGTCCCTTACAAAATGCATTAATTAAAATGACGATAATTACACATGCATCAACTTAATTTGTATTCCCTACTTCTGTGGCTCTACTGCAGGCCTACAGTGAACTCACATGTGGGATGAGATGGGTAGGAGAGGGAGAAGACTACGACTTTGCCTATGTATGACATGACAGCTCCCAATTTCAGCAAGAAAATATATCAAGAAGGCTACTCCAAAACAAGCTGTATCATTCTCTAGACTGCATATTTTATTGATGGGCAAGACTTTTACTGATCCAAATTCAGTAAAAATCACTACTCTAGCAAGGTCAGTGATTCTGTCAGATTTCCCTGATATCTCTAATACGAGGACAACCAAGAATACTTCAAAAAATATCAGAAATATTGCCAAAATTCAAATAAACTTCTACCAGAGAAATGCATAAATGTACATAAAACACGAAATTTTTTTTAAAAGTTTTAGTATTAGCTTTCCAGAAGCAAAGAAAGAAAAAGAGATATGAAGTGACACAAGGACCCTATACCACCACTGCCAGGCTATATTACTAAACCTCATAAGAATTCTTTATCCCTATTTAGCTGGTGAAGAAACAAAACTCAAGAGGTCGAATGGCTTGCCCAATGTCTCTCAGCTGATAAAACATAATGCTAGCATTTGAAACTACAGTTCATCATAAGCTTTCTAGTAAGCCCCATTATTTCCCTGGACTTTATTTTAAAAACTGAATGTTTACAGAATCAATATTTTAATTCTAACTTAGAAAATAACATTGGCAGAATTCAGGAAATGGTCAAAGTGGTGGAAAGAGAACCTTTCATAGGAGCTGGACTGCTATGTACATAGTAGATGCTCCATAAATTCCTGTTAAACTGGAAGGAGTTGGGAGAGAGGACTAACGAGCTACAAATATCTCAGAACTCTGGACAAACATAAAATTTTCCATCTCAAAATACATTACAATAATTAGATTCAGTATTGTTACTAGACCTATCTAAGTGCTAAAATGACAAAATCATTATTTAAATAAGAGTTTTAATTCTTCCTGTTCTGTGATGATATCTTATGAAAGCCCAAGTATTTGGTATGCACATGTTGAAATGACGTGTAATCAAAAGGGATACTAAAGATAAATTCTTAGAGATGCGAAGCAAAACTTCCTTTCACTCTAAACAAATGACTGAGTCCACTTCTTGAAGAAATCAAGCTCTATTTATATTCACTCTCCTGAAATGGCACAGGCAGCCTTAGAAGGATAAGTTTATAATAAATCCCTATATTTGGAAAACATTGTTGCTAAGCATCTCCTAACATTCAACAGAGTTTATATAATTCATGTCACTGCTACATAATTAACATTTCACGTTTTCCAAAAAAGTGCAATATGCTTATCTATGTTGTTGATTTAAAACATTATAAATTTTGAGGGAATTAATAAAAGGCTATGCAACCAATTTATTAGAAAGGCAGCCTAATCCTAGGAGAAATACAAACACAGACATTAAATGTCAGGATGTGTTAGAGTCTAGCTGGCAAACAGCTTGTCCACTTGAGACAAAACATTTCATAATGCATCTGCTCTTTGCTTAAAAAGGTGAACCACAAAACATTAGGTCTTTGAACAAGTCACGACATATCAAATCACACTCTAGCTCAAAAAATAATTACAAAGAAAAGACCACATTTGAAAATAAGTTTCACACCCAACCATCAACACTAAACATTTTATCTCCTCAGATAACAGGAGATCCAAGTATTGAAAGCAACACTAATCACTGCAGTATTTCCAACTCTCATATTTATTATGGGAATAAAGTTGAAAGATAGGGAAAATATTTAGCAACACAAATAAAAGATTAGAAAAGTTGAGAGTAAGTACACTGCAAATGATGCAGTATCACTCTTAAAAACTATAGAATAGATTACAAACCTTCTATCCTCTGGAAAAGCAGGCACAATCTACATGTATACTACAGAGATTTTTTTATTCATCCCACAAACGATAACTTTTAGACTACAAAAACAATGAGGAAGCATAGTTCACTAAGTTTTATGAAATTCAGAATCACTTCAACTCATGCTATTGGCAGACATCTATGCACAGCTTTAATTAAAAAGGCAGAACTTCCTCCACTATATGTCTGTCCAAGAAGAGGGAAAACCAGAGAGAGAACAAACAAAAAGCACAAAAAACAGATCCACAAATCAAAAGCAAATATTCTAGAAAAAACACGTGTGTGATTCTTATTTTTATTCCTAATTGTTCATTCTTAACTGTTTCTTTAATTATGGCTTTTCTATCTTTCAGAATTATTTGCCATTTTTAAGTTTTATTCAGAACTATTACATATACCTGCAAAACAAACTTGGACATTCATTTTCACTTGAGTGGGAGAGTTACATGATATAGTTTAGAATAGTATATTATGATCACATAAAAACTCTGGGAAGAAACTCAACACTACTAGAGGTAGTCAGAGAATTATATCCCTGAATTTAATCCAGTTATTTAAAACAGTTACAGAGAATCTTCAAAATTGGGTAGAGTCTGGCCTAGACCAGTGGTTCTCAAAGTGTAGTCCTTGGAACAGCAGCACTGACATCACCTGAAAGCTTGTTAGACATGCAAATTCTTGGACCCCATGTGGACCTACTGAATCAGTTGGACAGAGCCCAGAACTATCTTTTAACAACCTCTACAAGTGACTCTTACATATGTTTAAGTTGGAGAACAATTCACCTAAATCAATGACTCAAATGCTTGCTCACAGCAAGTGCAAGACTGGCTTTTTCAAAATCACTTGGGAAACATTATAAATCTTGATTCTAGTTCCCCACCTCCCTTAACTCAATTAAGTACAAGGGTACTTTAACAAGTTCACGAAAAAACAGAATTAAAAGATAATAAGAATCTTCCCATGAACTTTCTGAAGTTCCCTCATATGCGGTAGGAATGTGAGTGTGAGCATAAAAAAGACAGCAAGAGCAAAAGTCTGTATGTGTGTTGCTTCCCAGGTGAGCCTGATACATAATGAGATTTAAGAAGAAATGCCCTAGGTCAATGGCTCTCACAGTGTAGTCCCTGGGGGGTGGGGTGGGGGATGAAAGGAGGGAGGGGTAGAGGGGGAGGGGGACGGAGTGAGGGAAAGAGGGAGGAGGGGAGAGAGAGGGAGAGAGAGGGAGGGAGAGAGAGGGAGAGAGAGGAAGAGAGAGGGAGGGAGGGAGGGGGAGGGGGGAGAGAGAGAGAGAGAGAGAGAGAGAGAGAGAGAGAGAGAGAGAGAGAGAGAGAGAGAGGAGGGCGGGAGGGAGCTGGGAGAGGAGAGACAGAGAGAGAGTGTTTGTGTGTATGCTGCTTTCCCAGGTGAGCCTGATGCATAATGAGGTTTAAGAAGCAATGCCCTAGGTCAATGGCTCTCACAGTGTGGTCCTCAGACCTGCAGCAAGAGTATCAGCATCACTTGGAAATTTAGCAGACCTTCTCAGGCACCAGTCCAGACCTACTGAACCTGAAACTCTGGGGATGGGACCCGGCATTCTGTTTTAGTAAATTCTACAAAGTTTGAGAATCCCTATGCTAAGTGATCAGTCCCAAATTAAGCATATGTGAAACGAACCTGAATTCCGTGAGTAAGAATAAATAATAGAAAGAGACAGACTTAACTTAGCTACCCAAAAATATATCTACTGGAGATGGTGTCTCTTACTGTCCAACCTCACAAATCTAGTCAAGGTGCCTTAACTATCCTGATATGCCAGTGGGCATTCACAAGCACTCCACTTAAGCACAGAACAAATGGTGAACAACACAAATGCCTACTGAAAAGCATTTGTTTTAAACAAAATGTAAAGTCCACAGTGAGAGCAAAAGCAAAGAAATCTGTCAGTGGGGAGGCAAAAACTGACTGGAAATGTTCAAGAAAATAGCAGCAGTGATTTAAGGCAGCCTCATTGTTCTATATTTCCTAGGATTACACGACACTTAAAACTGTTCATTGCTACTTTAAAGGTGGCAATAATTAAAGTTCTTCCCTCAGCACAAGGCAGGGATCTCTGAAGGCAACAGAGAAGAAAGAGAAAAATCTCAACAGGTGTTTAAAAACAAAACAGTCTCTCTGGCAGGACCTTGAATACCCCACTCTCAACATTGGACAGATCATCTAGGCAAAAAACCAACAGAGAAATACAAGATCTAAACAACACTTTAGACCAACTGGACTTGGCAGTCATCTACAGAACATTTCATACAGCATCCACAGAATACACATTCTCTCATCAAAACACATTCTCCAGGATAGAACACATGTTAGATCACAAATCAAGTCTCAACAAATTTTTAAAAAATGAAATTATTTCATGAATTTTTTCAGACCACAATGGATTAAAACTAGAAATCAATAACAATGAAACTCTGGAAACTATGAAAATACAAGGAAATAAAACAACATTCTATTGATCGACATATGGGCCCAAGAAAAAATTAAACAGGAAATTAAAAAATTTATTCAAACTAATGAAAATAATGACATAACCTACCAAAACTTGTGGAATACTGCAAAAGGAGTACTAAGAGGGAAGTTTATCACAAAAATGCTTAATTCAGAAGATGGAAAGATGGCAAATAACCTAACACTTCACCTCAAAGCCCTAGAAAAACAAGAACAATCCAACACCAAAATTAGTACAAGGAAAGAATAATTAAGATCAGAGACTAACTAAATGAAATAGAAACCCAAAAAAGTGAACAAATTTCTGGACTTACACAAACTACCAAGTCTAAACCAAGAAGACACAGAAAATTTGAACAGACCAATAACAATCAAAGAGATTGAAGTTGTAATCAGTAGTCTCCCAACAAAGAAAAGCCCAGGACCAGATGGCTTCACTGCCAAATTCTACCAAACCTTTAAAGAAGAATTAATACCAATTCTCTATAGTCTATTCCAAAAAATTAAAACAGAGCCCATTCTCCCAAACTCACTCTATGAGGCAAACATCACCTGATACCAAAACCAGACAAAGATACAACAGAAAAAGAAAACTACAGGCCAATATCTTTGATGAATATAGATGTAAAAATCCTCAATAAAATATTAGCAAATAGAATACAGCAACACATACATAAAATTATACACCATGATCAAGTGGGATTCATCCTAAGGATGAAAGGATGGTTCAACATACTCAAGTCAATAAAAGTGATACACCACGTCAACAAAATCAAAGACAAAAACCACATGATTATCTCAGTACACATTGAAAAAGCATTTTACAAATTTCAACATTTCATGATTAAAAACTCTCTATAAATTGGGTCTAGAAGGAAAGTATCTCAACACTATTAAAGCCATATATGACAAACTCACTGCCAATATCATTCTGAATGGGGAAAAGTTGAAAGCTTTTTCCTTAAGAACAGGAACAAGACAAGGATGCCTATTCTTGCCACTCCTATTCAACATAGTGTTGGAAGTACTAGCCAGAGCCAGCAGGGAAGAGAAGGAAATAAAGGTCATCCAGACTGGAAAAGATGAAGTCAAACTGTCCCTGTTTGCAGATAATACGATCCTACATAGAGAACAGCCTAAAGACTCTACAAAAACTCTAATAGTTGATAAATGATTTCAGCAAAGTTGCAGAATACAAAATCATCATGCATAAATCCTAACATTCATGTGGGACAACAAAACACCCCGAATAGCCAAAGCTATATTGAGTAAAAAAAAATAAAGCTGGAGGCATAACACTACTGACTTCAAACTATACTACGAAGCTATAGTAACCAAAACAGCACGGTACTGGCATAAAAACAGACACATGGGACCAATGGAACAGAATAGAGAATCCAGAAACTGACCCATACACCTACAGCCACCTGATCTTTGACAAAGGCATCAAGAACACACACTGGGGAAAAGACTGCCTCTTCAATAAATGGTGCTGGGAAAATTGGACACCCATATGTAAAAGAATGAAACTAGACCTGTACCTCTCACCATATACCAAAACCACTCAAAATGGATTAAAGAATATAAGACCTGAAAGTATAAAACTCTTAAAAGAAAACATAGTGGAAACACTTTGGAAAGCAGGACTGGGCACAGACTTTATGAATATGACCCCAAAAGCACAGGCAACAAAAGGAAAAATAAATGAATGGGATTATATCCAACTAAAAAGCTTCTGCACAGCAAAAAAAACAATTAACAGAACAAAAAGACAACCAACAGACAGGAAGAAAATATTTGCAAAATATGCATCCGACAAAGGATTAATATCCAGAATATACAAGGAACTCAAACAACTTAAGGGCAAAAAAACAAGTAACGCAATTAAAAAATGAGCAAAGGAGCTGAATAGGCATTTCTCAAAAGAAGATATAAGAATGGCCAAGAGACACATGAAAAAATGCTCAACATCACTCAGCATACAGAAAATGCAAATCAAAACCAAACTGAGATATCATCTCACTCTAATTAGACTGGCTAATATCGAAAAGACTGAGAATAACAAATGCTGACGAGGATGTGGAAAAAGGGAAAACCTCCCACACTTTTGGTGGGACCGCGAAATGGTGCAACCATTACAGAAAATGGTATAGAGATTCCTCAAACAACTACAGATAGAACTGCCACATGACCCAGCAATCCCACTGCTGGGTATATGCCCAAAGGAATGGAAATCATCATGTTGAAGGGATACCTGTACTCCCAGTTTATTGCAGCTCTATTTACAATAGCCAAGAGTTTAGAACCAGCCTAAATGCCCATCATTGGAAGAGTGGATAAGGAAAATGTGGTATTTTTACATAGTGGAATACCAATCTGGTATAAAAAAGAATGAAATTCTGTCATTCACAGCAACATGGATGAACTTAGAGAAAATTATATTAAGTGAAATAAGCCAGGCACAGAAAGAGAAATACCACATTCTCACTTATATGTGGGAGCTAATAAAAATAAATGAATAAAGAAATAAATAAAAGGGGGGAAAAAAGATACAACAACCACAATAATTCTTTGAACTTGTTAAGAAAAGTGAACAGAACTGAGATTGCCAGGTGTGGGAAAGGAGAAGAGGGAGGGGCGAAAGGGACAAATTGGTAAAGGGACATGAAAATCAATTACACTGTATAATAATAACTTAAAAAAAAAAAAAGAAAGTAAAGAATAAATGAAAAATAAAAACAAAACAGATAGAACCAGGGGCCAAGACTTCCTCCCACAACCAGGCACGCTACTGCCACAGGGCCCACCTAGGGTCCTGAAGCAGGAGCCAAGTGCCACCTCTCCTGGCTACAACCAGACAATCAGCATGCCAAAAACACCACTTCCATGTGAGTGGCCCACCACAGACACTGCAATAGCCACAGCTGCTGCAAAAGTGGCTAGATGCCACAGCAGTAGCCACAGCCACCATGCAGGTGGACTGCCAGACACTTGACTGCATTGACACACAGACAGCCACCAGCGAAGACCCCCCCAAAAAAGGACGTCTCTCTCCATGAAGCACATTCCAGAGTAATAGAAGAAGCATCTGCTCTATCTGCTCGGAAATAATATTGGGGGACCTGAACACCCCTCTCTCAGCACTGGACAGATCTTGGGAACAAATCAACAGAGTAACCGTTAATCTTTCAGAAGGAGAGAACAAATCTATGGTTATTAGAGGTGGGGGGGGATGTGGGTGGATGGGGAAAGACTGGATGAGAGGCATAAAGAATAGTATGATTTGTAATTATGAATAAGCTAATAATTTTGATTTGAACAACATATGTTGTACACAGGTGATGGTAGTCAATATTAAACCCCCAAAATATGTATAATCAATTATGCTTCAATAAAAATAAATTTTTTTTAAAAGTATCCTACTCAAAGAGAGAAGGATAAAATAGAAGTCTTTTTACATAGCATGACAAGAAGAAGACATGGCCACGATAAATTATAATACATTCATTTGTTCATTTAAAGAATGTGTACTGAGAACCAACGGAATGCCAGCTATCTTTGGCAAAACTACTTTGCAATTTGATATAAATACAAAACTGTCATATCATAATATCCTAGCATTCAGAAAATAACAAGGGAAGTTTTGTAGACATGGGAAGTAGTTTCCCAAATCTACAGGGAAAGTTGGATGTTCCCTCATCTGTGCTATTTTGTTTCTGTTTCTGTCATATCCCACTGAATTGTGTTTTATCCCTCTACGTATGTGTGGCTTTCCCCACTAGATTGTAATCGTTGGTCATCTCTATTATCCCCATCACCCAGCACATAGAATGATCTCAAAAATACTGAATGAATGAACGATTAAACTATTACTTAAATTCCCTGCAAAAGAAATAAATAAAAAATAAAAACAAAACTAAACTCAATTCTGAGGTTAATAAATACCCTTCACCCCAATCAATGGGGGTGGGGGTGGGGTAATAATTACGTCTCCCAGCTTTTATTCCTACTTCTCATTCTCCTTCAATTTAATTGATCAAATACTTATTAAGCACCTATTATGTACCAGAAGTCATTAATATTGCCTCCAAATATTAAGATTTTACCATGACTCTTTTTCTTAAAAAAACAATTCTGTGTGTGTGATTCTAAGATCAGTATAACGATTGCGACTGCTTCCACTTTCCCAAGGAAATTTGACCATATTTTAAAAAAAGTACAAGTTTGAACTTGCCTATGCAGTTATTTTAAGTTATTTTACAAGTTATTTTAAAAGCCACTCGAATTATCCCCTATTAACTCCTCTACATTTAGGAGAGATGCAACATTAAATGTTCAATGCTTTTTATTTAAAACTAAGAGAGTAGTTTGAATTACCATATGGATCAATCTTGTCTTCCCATGCAGATGCACACATCATAGTATAAGGGGATACCACAATATGTTCAATAAGTAGGATACACTTATGTCCATTCTATAGCACTTGGAGCATAATTCTACTGTACTAAATGCTTACAGTTTCAGAGTTGTTTTAGTTTTCCTTCTGAGTCACATTATTAACCAAATTTTTAATTTACTCAAGGTCAAGTCTTTAGTCAGAAATGATAAAATTGTCCCAATGAGAAAATGCAGTGTACTTCACAATTGACATTAGTCTGCTTTATAGCATTGTTTTTAAGAATACTGGAGAAAGCCCTGACTAACCTCCTGACTAGTGATTAGTTCAATACCTGGATATTTTCTACATTATAAATTGATCTTATCCTTAGCTTCATAGACTAAAATTAAATCATAAAGCCTTATACCACTCTGAAAAAAAAATCCATGTTTTATTTAATTTTGACCATGGAGTTGAAGTAAGATGACCTTGGCTTTAAATTCCACCTCTGTGATACCGCTCGAGTCCAGTACTTCTATCGCAGAGCTGGTGGGAAGATTAAATGAATGAAGGAATGATTTCCCTTTCTCACCTTCTCACTTGCCTGCCTACAGAACTACTTTTTTGGGGAGCTGGCCAGTTACCTCAGTTGGTTAGTGTTGTAACACCAAGGCCAAGAGAACAAGGTCAAGAACTCCCACTTTTTCCTTAAGCTTCTTCTTAGTTTTGTCATTTTTCTATGCAACCGCAGCATTTCCTTTCCCCATAAGAAAAATCACTACATTTTCCATCTTTTTATGAGTACTTCATCACTGTATTAGTAGTTGTTTACAAATCTCTTTCCTTCATCGGACTGTATGTTTCTGGAAAGAAAGAATCCCAGAGCCTTCTAGAGTGCATGAAATGCATTAAAATGTCAAAAAATGTCTGATGATGTTAAAGATTGAATCCTTGCCTAAATGCCTTTGCAAGTCCAAAGAAATACCTACGCAGTAATTCAGACTCTTCATTATCACCTAATGAAATGAAAGAAGCAAAGTTATGTACTGATACTTCTGCTTTTTGGTCCCTAAGGAATTCATTTCTATGACCAGGCTCACCATTCCCTGTGAAGCTAGAAGCAGCACAGAAACTAGACAGTAAGGGCCATAACATATTGAAAGAATGTTTACATTTGCCTTGGCAGTCTACACATCCTGCAATCTCCCCCAACCGTGAGTTCTCTAACCTAGAAACTGTGGTAATGATCAAACAAAATAAAATAAAACTGATTTTCTCCAGCAAGAGTAAGATATTCAAAGACTCCTAAATATCTCATCCAAGTTTTCTCTTCCTACCTGTTTTTCCTCCTCTAACCTCCTTCCCTACACACATCAGGCCAGATAAAAAGGATGAAAGAGCTTACAGAAGGGTCTTCAAGGCCTACTAAATTAGACGACTATAAATCAACAGTTTCGAAGTAAAAGTTACCATATTTCTGAAATAAATCTAAAATAACCAAATTTCCAATTCAAGAATTCAATTTCTTCCATTACCTATATACAAGGATTAAACTTTCATTAAAACTTATAAAAACATTCGATGGGTCAAAACTGGAACAGCAGAATGCCACAACTGGAAAAAATTCCTCCAAAGTGTAAAAGGACTTAGAAACATATGCCCATACAAAGAGAAGAGAACAAATTTAAGAACCATAAGATTTCTAGCAAACCAAAGATGTTTTGAGGTACGTGCCCAGTCTTTAAAGGTTACTAGATAATAAACACATCCTCTCAGGACAAAAAAAAGGCTATCAGAGTTTTTTCAATAAATTCTTACTTGCTGGATCAAATATCTCAATAACTTATAAAAACTGCCCTGATTTGAATACATTTTACATGGTCAAAATTACTCTGAGAAACTGTGCAAACATTAAAAGGTCTCAAGAGCTTTCAAAGTAACTACCATTACGCCATGGTGAAGTTCTTAAAGACAAGGAGGTAAATGATTAATAACAGCCCTTAAACATTTTCACACTAAAATATCACCATCACACACTCTGTGGCATAGAATTCTTGGGTTTTGCTGAGTACTTTTCCAGCACTTCAACAAATATGAGGCTGCTCCTTAAGAAAAATTGTGATTCTCCCACAGATACTTCTCCCTAATTTCCATAGCACAATATCAACAAATAATGTCAACATCAATACTTTCACCAATGTATCAGATTATGCATGTGTGCGTGTACATGTTTACATGTGTGTGTACTTAGGTAATGTCTGGAAGGATATACGCTATGATAGTGGTTATCTTTAGGAGGTAGGATTAAGAGTGATTTTTATTTCTTCTTTATAGTTTTCTGAATCATCTAGGTTTTTTCAATCAATACATATTCACAATTAGAAAAAATAAAGCTATTTCCATTAAAAAATAAGTGAGATATAAATTATAAGTGGGCCGGCCTGTGGCTCACTTGGGAGAGTGTGGTGCTGATAACACCAAGGCCACAGGTTCGGATCCCTATATAGGGATGGCTGGTTAGCTCACTTGGCTCACTTGGTGCTGACAACACCAAGTCAAGGGTTAAGATCCCCTTACCAGTCATCTTTTTAAAAAAAAATAAATAAGTAAATAATCAGTATGTAAATAAGGTCCATCACCACAACAAATCACACTCACCAGCTTCATTACACAAGGCTTTCAAGTCTGCTCCAACATATCCATGAGCACTACTCGCCAGCTGCAGCAATTCAGCTTCAGTGAGCAAATGGGGTATCCTTCGAAGCAATTTCTGGAGAATATCTAGCCGATCCTGAGCATTAGGAACTCCAATCTCAATCTCTTTATCAAAGCGTCCAGGTCTTCGGAGCGCAGCATCCAAAGCATGAGGGCGATTTGTGGCCCCAAGGACCAACACCTGTCCTTCACTTCCTTCCTAACAAAATAAAATAAAAATAAAATTACATATTTTCCTAAAAGATAAAAAAAGAAAAAAAAAAAAAAGCAGGTGGGCACTGGCTATATGGACAAGGATAATGAATCTAACAGTCGAGGCTACTAAGTCCTATCCCTTACACTTTTATTACCATCTATTACTTTTATTAGTAATATATTTTTATTATACATTTATTACTTTCATTACACATTTTTCAACATTTAGCTTAGCCTAAATGCTTCCTCACTTAGAAAGTTTTCCAATACTTACCTCTCCATCTACTGTAAGTGATGTCTCCCTCACTTCTAGCATCTTAACTATTCCATTCTCATAAATAACATTCATAATCAACATATAGTTGTTTTGTTTAATTATTTTATGTAGTTCTTCTCCCCTATTTGGAAGCAAAGATTATGACCTACATACTACTCAAATAGAACAAGACTCCATTAGGAAGTCGTCTAAGAAGTCTTCTTCACATATGGACTATTTTCTATTTTGATAAATTTTTAAATTCCTAAAAACATGAGTATGGGCAACAATACAAGAACTTCAAAAAGTTCTTAGATTCTTTTATCTTTTAATTCTATTTTTCCATGAACTTCTTGAAGTATCCTTGTAAAACCAATATCTGAATATCGACCACACTCAAATATATATGGATTTTACTCTCTGAAAGTGAAATTAGAAACAAAAAATGAAGAACTATAATCATGATCAACCACCTACAGAAATTATCCAGTATTCTACTCAGATGACCCAAATGTAATCTTATACAGACATGCAAAACTGAAATGTGATTTATGTAAGAAAACTCAAACCTAATCAATTACACTGGATATGACAAAAGAAAATGCATGTACTACAGTAAATCAACAAGTTACAAGTTCAGAAAAACAAACATAAGCCCTCAAATATTTTCAGGAAAACATCAGTGTCACACGTTTCCAGTCCTGCTCAAGAACACCAATCCACAGTAGACTTATCCCAATGGTGAAGAAAGAGGCAACAGATTGATATGGTGATTAAGATCCTCCAACACTGAGTCTCCATCTGATTTCCTACTCACCAAGGACGCTTTTAATTATAATACAGCTTTCTACATGTATTTCGCCTTCAGGGTGAAAACACAGTCACACATAAACAAAGATATTTAGTTGCTTAATAGTTACATCTCTTATTGTAAACAAATAAAACTGGCATCCCAGTTTATATATCAGTCCCTTATGAGTGTTGTTATCATGGGTCAGTCGTCAGAGGTCCACCATCTCCAACATACTAACAATACTGAATTATCCAACTTTATAAGCTAAGACCAAACCTGGACATGACAATCACACCTAGGTACTGCCCCAAGAATGAGAATCAGGTGGTCATCCTGACTCTACCAGATGACAACCTTTCACTTGTGGACTCTTAAAATTCTTAACACATGTCAGTAAATAATAGAGACTTTAACACCAAACCTTCGATTATTTTCACATGTTCAGTTTCTACCAACAGACGGTAAAAATAAATTTTAATTATACAGTTTTCAGTGAGCAGAAGGAGGACTTGGGACTACATACGATTTCTAAAATTTCTTTTGGTTCTAACATACTAAGATTCTAAAAACTTTAGTTATTTACAATCTAGCATAAGAAGCATATTTTTCTGGTTAATGGATGTCAGCAGTCTTGACAGAGTTTTCCTTCATTCCACTTCTCTACTAGTCCCATGAACCTTCCTTTCATATAATTACATAACACAAGAAGGTATACCCTTATCAGAGAATCTGGTAATATGAGTAAATTCTTCATAAATGTAGACAAACACATTTTCCATTATTCTCACTTTCTTTCCTTTCACTTGCCTAGCACAAAGCACAGAAAGAACTGATATTTAAATGAGTAATAAAACTTACAAAATTTCTTAATAAAATCCTCAAAAGTTTAATTACTGAATCTTCCTCACTGATTGTTTCAGGTTTTTAAGTCAATACTATTTCTCACAAAAGAAACCCATCATGATATGTTATTTTGTATGCTAAAAAACATGCCAGGTTATGTTGTCCTAGCAGTTCCTAAGTTATCTACTGAAGCAAATTATTCTATAGGTCTTTCTTCTAGTTGCTATGCCCTTATCCTAGAATACCCAAAGACTCAGACACATTTGATAGTTTGTGCTACTATATATACATTATTAAGAATCAACTCCTTCCTACACAGAATCAACATTAGTGCTGTACTTACTGAACCAATGCCATCCATGAGTGTTAAGAGTGAAGCTACAACTCTTTTTTCCACTTCATTCTGAGCCCCTTCTCTTTTAGGGCAAAGTGCATCCAGCTCATCAATAAAAATAACTGATGGGTGCCTAAAAACAAACAAGTACAATGAAATCTCTAATTTATATTTAATTTTAAACTTTACATAGTTCACTTTTTTAACTAAAATGCAACACACCAAATTTAGGATTTACTTAATAACATTACAGAAAAAGGCATTTAGAATGTTAAGCTGAAAAATCTTAACAATAATTCTTGCTCAAATTATTAACTCATCAACCTCATAGTCTATCTACCGTCAATTAAAAGAAGAGTCTGTTGCTCATGAAATTAGAGTCTATCCCTGGCAGAACTCTCCCACTCATGCCCACTGAATTGTAATGAATGGATCAATTTAGAAAATGAAGTCAGAGGTACTGTGTAGAGAGCACCAACATTTATAAAGCAAATGTATTTCACAGGACCTATTTTCCAAAGCCCTGTAGTCTCAGGTTTAGCCTAACCTTTTGGAATTACATATAGAAACGTTAACCTTGCAAAAGACAGGAAACTTTCCTAGGCTAAAGTCTCTGTTATAGATAAAGAGTTGCTGGCTCAAGGACAGACAAGTCACTTGACTGATATGTAAAATACTGGGGAAATTGCTGTAGGGAAAAGCAGTGCTTGCTAAGATCAAGCTTTTGTTGGTAGATCAACTCAACCTTTTGCAAATTGCATTATGGAACGTCACTTTGCTTGTTTCACTGATGTTACCAGCCTCTACTGTTAAACCCCACCTATGTTCTTTTCCTGTAACTTCCTGGTCTGGAGAATAAATGTAGGGTGAGAACCCCAGTTCGTGGTTAATTTCCAAAGGAAGGAACACCTCTCTCGAGGATTCCAGGAAATTAATCCCTTCAGCATCTCTCACTGCTCAGAAGAAATGGGCTTTGAGTAATCCTTTTGTGGCTCCATCACCCAGGGGAAGAGAGGTGATAAATCCATGTGAGGCAAAGCAACAGTATTGTAACAGGTTTAAATCCCAAAGGATATAAACTAGAAATGTCTTCTTTTTTTTTTTTTAACCTAATACAAAAAGAACTTTCAAAATGATTGAGTCTCCCATAAAAAGATGTGAATTTTCTCACAAGAAGAAACCTCAACTGCCATGAAAATAACAACAAACAAAAACATACTAAACAATAAGGTATAGCACTGGTTCTCAAATTTTCAGTACTGGAGCTACAGACTACTTATTTCATCTACTACCATGGGGGAACATTTTTTTAAATGACAGTTCTTGTGATAAAAGAGCAGTAATTACGATGCTAAATAATAGAACAACAGAAGAGGCATAGCCATATTATGAATAATATAACATTTGACCACACTCTAATGCTCACTGCAATGTAACAATGTAGCCTAAACTCAGGAATAATCAATAAAAAGTTTTTAAGAGCCAAAAGAGTTGTCCCTTGAAGCAAAGTATAATATAACAAGTTTTAAGCATAAAGGGGTATGATAATATAGTCTTAGGGGGCCGGCCTCGTGGCACACTCGGGAGAGCGCAGCGCTTGGGAGCACAGCGGCGCTCCCGCCGCGGGTTCGGATCCTATATAGGCATGGCCAGTGCGCTCACTGGCTGAGCGCAGTGCAGACGACACCAAGCCAAGGGTTGCGATCCCCTTACCGGTCACAAAAAGACAAAAAATATATATATATATAGTCTTAGGGAACTACATATACTAGATATGCCTAAGTACCCTAAAGAAAGTCATAGATTCACATGCCCAAGCAAGGTCATGTGACTTATCAAATAACACTCTGTCTTAATTCTTCTATTTTATGTAATTTAATAACCCATTTATCAAACTTCCAAAACAATATTAGAAATAGCTTAGATAGAATTTCACTAGACCTATAATCTATTTCTAGTGCTATCAATATAATTTTTGTACTATTCTTTATGCTTTGTATAAAGTGCTAGTATCTCACTTTGATTAATACAGCCTTGACTATTAATTCCAAAACATTTAAAACTAAGGAATACCGTAGAGTGGCTTCAGCAAATATCTGACGTAACCTTGCTTCCGTCTCGCCATAGAATCTGTAACAAATAAAATACATTTAAGAACCATTTCTTATTGTTTTTAAAGCATTGTCTAAAACAGCTAATCTGACTTTTCAAAATTTCTAAAATACTTTAAATTACTTTCAAAAGTTAGTTTCCAAACTTAATTTTTATACATATTAAAAAACAAATTTAAAAAGCAAATTTATACATTTAGAATGTATAAAATATCTGGAGACAATACCACACAGCCACTTTAAAAAACCATATATAAGATGTTTAATAATATTAAGTTTGCTCTCTTAATCATATATTTATATTAATATATAATTAATATATATTGTTTGCTCTATTAATCATATATTAATCATATACTTACTTGCTTATAATTTCAGGGCCATTAATTACAGAAACATAGGCTCCAACTTCATTAGCAACAGCCCTGGCAATCATTGTCTTTCCAGTACCTGGAGGGCCATAGAGTAACACTCCTCTAGGTGCAGGAATTCCTAGATGGTAAAAAGAGAGGACACTGAATTCAGCATTACTAAGTTTCTAATAAATTACTAAGTTTCTAATAAAGGTAAATAAATTTACCTTTACATTTTATAACTCATGGTATAACTAAGGTACGAGTCAGACCTTCTGCCCCCACACCCACACTGATCCACAGCAATGACTGTCTCTCTCTCTGAACAAAACAGGGGAAGTATGTCGATAATAACTGTCTGGACACCCACATTACTGTCCCATCCCACACTGCACAATTCAATGATCTGAAAACAAAGCCCAGACTACATGGGCAGACAAAAAGAAGCCACCAATCCAATTTTCTTCCAACTGCCTATCTTGGAAAGTATAAACTTTACTAGCAAAATGTCAATCCAAGGGTTCATTTCATATACAGAAAGATTCATGAAAAAGGAAAAAGTAGAGAGAGATAGTATATACCAAATATATCTGGGCAGTAACCATACAGAGGGAGCCCCGAATTTCCTAGGAGTCAAGTCACTCCCTTGACTTCCTGCTTCAATGCAAGGAGACCTGCACATAGCTACATCTCCTAACAAAGAAGTTTTATCCAGTATATGGGAATGGTTTATTTCTTTAGTCATTTCAGCTGATTTAGCATGACAAGATATTTATTCTAGATCCAATACAAGCAACTGTGGAAATATGGTCCTGAAGAGACAAAGCTGTCACTAACTCACATTACAATCTAAGGAAACCAAATCACAGAAAATTGCTCATTTAAATGGCATCCCCCTAAGCAACCGACACCTTTTACCATACCTACCACACAGGAAATAAAAACAGGAAAAGAGGGTGAGCAATCATTAGATAAATGGAATTGGCCAAATGTTTTGTAGTTTGAATTTAACACTATCAGGTGAGAAAAACTGAAAAAATCATACCATAACTCTTGAAAAGTTCAGGCTGTTTCAGAGGCAATTCAATTATTTCTCTAATTGCTTTCAGCTGACTATTTAAGCCTCCTATCATGTCATAAGTTACTTTGAACTGGTTGTCTTGCTCTTTTGAATTTGTACGAATACTTGTAAAATTGATTCTTGTTGTTGAGGAAATAAAATAAAAAGTATCAGTATTGCACTTTGCTCCCATGGTGGTGGATTTTAGCAGTCTCTCCTCATTGATAAGTTGCTCATTTCTTTCTCTGGCAGACTCAAAACTACATTTAAGACCTGTGACTTCCTCTAGCAGAGGTCCACTGCCATCCCCAGGGCTCTGTGAAACATCCAACAAAATGTCACAGGTTTTATTTATAATTCTGTCATCTACTGGTTTACAAGGAGTACTTCTTGATGCTGGGTTCCAGGGCTCTTCCAGATCTAACTGGCTTAGCCGTAAAGATACATCCAGGCTACTGGTTTCCATGCTAGACCGTTCAGAGGCCATTCCCTGGGCATCAGTGTTAGAGTCACTCTGAGGCCTTCTCAATGTCATGCCATCAGCCCCTTTCACTTGCAACACTTGCAACTTGCATGGTCGTCCGTAGAATGTACAATACAAAAAGTTGCCTGGTAAAACAATCCTGCCATCTAGAAAACAATTTATTAAATACACATGTTAGCTCAATTTTTTTCACCAGTTTACTGTTTAAATAGCAATTTATTTCATCTATTAACAAAACTACATGACTGAAAAGACTAAATCAAAGATGGAGTACTAATAAAGTAATTCCATGAAAAATAGAGGACCTAATACTCTCCAATGATACAGCACTATCTGGAGACAGAAGTACAAAATGATTCTTTGAAATCCTCTACACTCAATAGACCTAAGATTTTGTCAACATATCAAAAAACAAGAATTCCATGTTCAATAATAAACTAAACCAAAATGGTACACCTATACCAACACTCCAAGACAGTGTTTCTCACTGGAAAGTGCAAGAACACAAGGGTTAAAACGTCTCGCTTCTACCCCCGACTCTGTCTACAGACAGGTTATATATTTTTCTCCAGTGCACAACTGCAAATCAGTTAACTGGGAAAAGTAACACATCCCTATCTCAAAAGGATATTAATTCACTGAGGGGAATATTCTCTAAGCTATTTTGAAGAAAACTACTATGTATAGAAGACCTTGAAGACACTATATTTTATTTGCTGCTGCCTTGCTGCTTAAAATTAAAGAAAATAAAATATTTGTCTCACCTAGTTTTCTCAGAATACAATTAGTTAGTTCTCCTTCATTAATTTCCATGTCTTTGTCACTGTACAAGGACAGAGAGGGGGATAGAAATCAGCATTAGTTACACCAGAAAATAACTGTGGTATAAAATGACATGTACATAGTTATATAATATAGACCTAATCAAAATAATTAACTTACAATATGAAAATAAATGATTTATACAATTTTGGGATGATTTACACTTTTCAGATACTTCTTAGAAACAGGAAAATACCATTTGCCATTTGGTGCCTTAGTGGTTTAGAATCATTTTCTTCAAAATATGGGTATTATCTATTAGTGGGTCATGAAATCATTTCAGTCAGTCACATCCAGCATTTTTTAACAGAATATAAATGTCAGAGTAGACAGCACACAGAAAGGGTAAATATTGCTTTTTATAACATTAATTTCTTATAGACATATGTACACAAGCATGCACATGTATATATACATACAAGCATACACATATCTATACACAAACATGTATACAGATACACATGTGTATGTATATGTGCACTACGGGTATGCATATACAATGAATCATGATAAAAAATGTATTTTTTATAACATGTCATAGTTAAAAACATTTTTAAACACTGGCCTAAACTATTCAGTCCCTTTCTTAACCTGTCTAGCTTGGAGAAAGGCTTTTATTAATAGCTTACTTCATTCCCTTTGTATAATTTATAAATTATTAAGAAAATTAAATTCTACATAGTATGTTATTGAAAGAGGTAGAAGTAGGAAAAAGGAGAGTAACAATTACAATGAAAGTTTATTCTACAGAAAAGGCATGCCTGAGAAAAAATGAGACCTTCTTCTTCCTGATAACCCTATCTTCCAGTAAGAGTTGCTTGTTTAAGCACAAGAAGTAGCACACCTAAATATGACCGCACTTATAAAGAAACCTGCTCTTGGAGAGTTCTCAGAACATGAGAATTTTTCCTCCCTCTCCATGTGTAAGCAGCCCATATCAGAAAAGAAACCCACAGATGTCCAGGCTCTGTCAGGGACCAGCAGAGGGGAAGGATTGTTTAAGCTCAGGGGGAGATGTATTTGCAAGCCCACCTGGTCAAAATCTAAACCTTGTTCTTCAATCAATTTATCAGTAATAAAACAATACAGTCAATGCTCACTATCTGTGGATGCTGTATTTGCAAATTCACCTACTTGCTAGAATTTATTTGTACTCCAAAATCAATACTTGCAGAGCATTTGTGGTCAATAGTAGACATGGCAGAGCCATGAAAAATTTGGGTCACCCAACACCCACATTCCCAGATGAGGTAGAACAAGGTGACGCTCTGCCTCTTGTTTCAGCTCATTCAGAGATGACCATAAAATGGATATGATAGAGGACAGGGCAGCGTAGGCAAGAAGCTCCAGCTCTGAAGCCAGCACCTATAATGGGAAAGCCTCAGGGAAGTCCCTTATCATGTCTGAACCTCTCTTCTCTTTCATAAAATAAAGAAAATAGAACCTATCGGAATGAGTTGTTTTGAGGATTTAAAGTCATAATCTATGTAAGATATGTATATATACCTATTTCTCCCTAGGAACAACAGTTTAGTAATTACTAACAGTATTCAAGGTGAATTTAATAGAATATAACTACCATAAACAATTAGAATCAACTATATATTCATATAAAAGAGAGAGCAAGAAAGAAATGGAACAAGGAGGAAATTTTATGAAACAAATACATGTATAAACAATGAGAAAATTGTATCTCCTTAAATGCTTAAATTTACTTCTGTTTATAGAATTCTAAATCCAGTTCACTTAAACTGCTTTTATTTATTAAACTTTGAATAGATGATATTACAAAACAGTAAAAATACTCAACCACTTTTGCTTTTAAAAAACGAATAGGCGCAGATAAAATCAATTCCACTAGAAGGAGCTCTAACATTACTACTAAAAATTTTCAATTACAACTGTAGGATTGAAGATTAAAATTACTGATTTTCCCCAGTGAAAATTAGTTTTCTTGTCTACACTCTGCTGTCATATTTAAAATATAAAATTTTTTAAATTAAAAACCGAGCTTCCGTTTAAAACATTTACAGTCCTCTACAATAGGCAATCATCATTCACCTAAGCCTGCTGCACCCTCAAGAGGTCAGACTAATTCATAGATCATCATAAATGCTAATTCCAGTCAACGGATTACTGCTGCCTGTAGCAATGTTTTCAGACATCTGAGCAGTACTACTAACTACTCCATAAAATACTAGGCAAGTTACTTCTTCTAATTGAGTCCAATTCCTCAATCGTTAAAAAAGCAATGAATATGGATACCTTGCAGGGTGTTAGAAGATTAAATGAGAGAAGAAAAAGCATAAATAGGAGTATGTGAGTGCACACATGCATGTGCGTGTAATGTGTATGAAATATATACAAAACATCTGGTATGCAGCAGGTGCTCAATATACGTTGTCTTCTCTTTTCCTTTCTGCTTTTTATTGTCCATTAAATTGTTATTATAGGCTCTGAAAACATTCCCCTGTTTTTAAAGGAAAAAATATGCCAAAACTCAAGCTTAGAATCTACAAAAGTAGCAGGGCTGGCCAGTTAGTTCAGTTGGTTAGAGCATGGTGTTATAATACCACAGATCAAGGGTTCAGATCCCCTTACCAGCCAGCTGCCAAAACAAAACAAAACAAAAAGGTAGCAAAGGAGAAGAAAACATTTTAAAATCAAGCTAATGACTAGAAAATGTTTTATGATTCTTACATACAGCGTATGTACATCCCCAAAATGGTTATTATGGTAACATAAAAGTACCAAAAGATGCTTTTTTACAGGATTTTCTTTCTTTTTGGGGGGCAGCTGGCCAGTACAGGGATCAAACCCTAGACCTTGCTGTTATCAACACAAACTCTAACCAACTGAGCTAACTGGCCAGCCTGATGCTTTTTTAAAATGAATTTTGATAAGACTTGTAATATGCACACTGAGTCAAAATCCTAAAGATATAGAATATCCAAAAGATATACTTTTAACTATAATCACATATCACTTAAAAGGAAACATTCTAAGAAATGTGTCATTAGATGATTTCGTCATTGTGCAAACATCATAGTCTATTTACACAAACCTAGATGGTATAGCCTACTACACACCTAGGCTAGCCACAGTTACACGAAGTGTAGTGGACTGAATTAGGTCCCCCCAAAACTCACTGAAGCCTGAATTGTGTTCCCCAAGTTCTATGTATTAGAAACTTGGCCCCCACTGTGACTGTTAAGAGGTTGGGAAATACTATTATACTAATTGAAAGGTGTAGCCTTGAAAAGGTGATTAGATTATAGGACCATGCTGTAGTGAATGGATTAAAAATGGTGGTCAGGGGCGTGGTTCTGAGGACTTTAAAAGGAGAGAGAAGAGAATCTGTCTCTCTCTGCTTCTACCATCTTGCAATGTGAGACTCCTGGGATCACTGTTGTCACCACTAGAAGGACTTCGGACTTTCCAGCCTCAGAAACTGTAAGCAATAAACTTTATTTTCTTTATAAATCACCCAGTTTCCATGTATTTTTGTTATAAGCAACAGAAATGGACTAATACACGAGGGCGCTTCAAAAAGTTCATGGAAATATAGAATAAAGATAATATGAATCTTTCCACGAACTTTCTGAAGTACCCTCATATATGCAGTCCATCATTGACCAAAATGTTATGTAGCACATTACTGTACATATTGATAGGTTGATTCAAACAATATGTCTTTAGTGAGGGACTATTTAAAAATCTGATAGTAATGACCGTTCATTTTACTAGACTGAATACCCAATGAGTTAAAATATAGAGTCAGGTTCTTTACTTGAGAATTCTTAATCAAAACTTGTTTCTTGTCTACTCACAGTATTCTACCCCCTTCTTTACAACTATAAGAAATATAAGAAGCCCTGATTACATTGTAAGCCAAGATGAAAAACAATGTTAAATATTCACCAATAATAATTCCTCTCACGTAAAATGTCAGGGCATACTCTAATCACAGGACATGAGTCCCTAGTCCATAAATTACATAGCACTCATTTAGTTCATGCTGTCTAATACAGGAGGCCGCCAGCCACTTAATCACATGTGGCTAAATTAAGATGTCCTACAGGTGTAACATACAGACTGAATTATGAATACTTAGTTTGAAAAAAGGGATGTCAAATATCTTATTAGAAATTTTTTTACAATTATTGTGTAGAAAAATAAGATTTTACATATATTGGTTAAATAAAATAAACTAATATAATTTATTTCACCTGTTTCTCTTTACTTTTTAAATGTGGCTACGAGCAAATCCAAAATAACACATGTGATTTACATTTGTGACTCCCATTATATTTCTATTAAGCAGCATTGATTCAGACAGTCACAACAGAAAAGAGCCAAACCTCAGTGCCACGTCCATTTCCTCAGCCTGTAAAACAGCACCCACAAGAGGCTGGACCTGGATGGCATCACCAGTCCTCACGCCCACATTCTTCTGTGCCACTTCACTCAAGCCAACCTTGCCTCCAGGAAATCCTGACACTGGCCAGGCTGTATAAACCTGCCGAGACAAAGGAAATAAAATTTTAGAAAATAAATGTTCATAGAATATCATCAATTTATAAGGCAGAATGCTAAGCACAACCAAGTACATGAAACTGCAAAACATAGTCCTTATGCCAGAGGAGTTCTAATCTGACACAAGTCGCAACAAGATAAACTGCATTAAAAAAAAATAAAACACTACATGGGTTCACACAAAAAAGTTATTTTAATATATATTACATCTTTTTGTGAAGATCAGGAATGATCCCACAGTAAAGACGTGTAAAGCTACAGGACTAAGCCAGTTGTCAAGTAAGGCAAATCATAACTAAAGCCAAAATGTTTCATTATTTTAGTTATACTAAGTTTCCATTTATATTGTCAGAATTAGGGCTCAGACCTTTCAAACCCATCGTACAGACTGGGTCACCAGACCCCTCACATGCTAGGCTGGGTCACCAGACCCCCTCACAGGCAGGTACACGCTAGGTAATTGGGAAAGATCCCGGGAGCCACTGTCAGATGACACGAGCTCAGTCCTCAGCGACGGCAGCAGAAGTTTACAGGTCCAGCAGTGGCGGCAGTCTTGCAGAGGGTCCCAGGGATCCTGGCAGCAACAACCTACAGCAACAGCCCCCAGCAGCAGTAGTGGCCACCCATGCCCCCCCATCCCCTGGGGGGGGGGCACTGTTCATCAGAGCCACTCGTCCTTTATTCTTAAGTCCATAACCCAGGACACCTGGGTGCACATGTGCAATTACATTAGACAATAACCAAGGAACACCTGGGCACACATGCATATTTACATCAAATGCTCGGCATGATTCTGAACATCTGAGGGACTCTGACCATTTTCCTATATTTTCCCAACAAGACAGTGGAAAATTTGAAAGGTAGATTTAGTAAAAAAAGACAAAGGCATTACCCGGTGATAAGAAAAAAATGAGAAAAATATTGAAGGCAAGATAACTGGTAAAGTAATCCAGCCTGGAACTTAGACTACATCCAGGAAGTACTAAGTGAAATAACACAAGAGCTTTGTCAGAATCAAGATCTTATCAGATTTAAATGTTAAGGGAGAAGAGCAAAGTTTTCTGGCTCGAGCTCACACATTTATAGTCCTCTCTTCCACAACACACAGTAATGGATTTTTATAAGTTTAAGCCCAGAACAATGAAAAGAATGGGAGGGGTACCATCAGCAGACAAAAGATTTCAAAACATTTCCAGAGGATCCCCCATGGATAAGAGAAGTACCAGAAGAAACCAAGGGAGAGGCAGGAGCTAGTAGTAGAGAAAAAAAGCCAAGGTGCTAAAAATGATCCAGAAAGGTTGCAGACGTGGAGTCTCAGGTATGACAAATGGCAGCAAGAAGCACAGTTGAAAACAGGGAGAGTAATCAAATATTTATATACTGAACAGGTGACCTTCTTAACCCAAAATAACATTTCTGTAGAAAACTTTTTTTTGTTTATTTTTGGGGGAGCTGGCCAGTACGGGGACCCAAACCCTTAGACCACCTTGCATTCTAACCAAATGAGCTAACTGGCCAGCCCTTCTGTAGAAAATTTAACCAACAGACTGGGAGAAATGGGGCCAACAGTGTATGTGTCATACCTCCTAAGGAAAGGCCTCTCTCTATTTTAGGGGCTACTATTCTCAGCATACTTGTAGACATCAAAGGAAGAGAGAGTTTATATATATGTGAATGTCTTTCAACATACAATTTTTCATTTATTCCTGCTTGTGTTAAAAATTAAAATCAGAAACATTTCAAATATTTCTAAATTAAGGAAATGAAAAGAACTCTTACTCTTACCTCTTGCTTTCCATCCAAACTGGTAAGCAGCACAGGTCGACCTATACATATGTTTGCAGACTTCATAGTGTTGAGTGCAAAATGAACAAGGGAATTCTGGAATGTTTTAGGAACTTTGCCATCTATTATGAAGGAAGAGAAAATTATTTTTGTACTATTTTGTAACTGAAGTTAAATCATGCTTTTTGGGAGTAAATAAAAATCCTCTATCTATATAATCACATGAATGCACTTACCACACTCTAAAAAACTACCATTCCAACCGTCGTTTTAACAGATTTAAAACCAAACCCTTTTGAGAATCTACTGACAGTATATGAGTGTTAACTAAAAAGAGGATGTTTTATGGGGTATTAGTGTTTTGTTTTGTTTTTTTAAGTCTCTAATTTCATTAAGAACTAAACACACTTGCAGTAGAGAGTCTCTGAGCTTTTCATGGTACAGATTCTAAGTTGAGACAGCTACTAGCATTCAGAGGGTTCAATTGGGAACTGGTACATCTATCCGGCTCTACAGGATTAAGTTATGTTTCCACTTCCAACCCAAATGAGAGAAATCAAATCTTTCTCTTTTCTATTACCAAAGACAAATGAATAAGATAGCAACACAAGTCTTATTCCTTAGATAAACACACTTACACTGACTGAAATCACCATGAGTCATTCCAACTTTTGGCCGTAGAAGGGACCCAAAATTCAGGCTCACTGATGACACCTCTGAAAATGATGTGCTATCATCTCCACCCTTCCTACCAACATCTCCCTACTTCCTACCTACCCCCACACCACCAAGTTCCACATTTGGTTAGCTGTCCCTCCACTGCTTTTCCCAGCACCCTGTGCTGCCACATACTAGCACTTATCATAATAATGTTCATTTGTCTTATAGTCTTTCTCCCAAACTGTATGCTGTTTTGGTACAGGAATTGGACCATATTTATCTTTGTATCTCCAATGCATAAGAGTGCATCAAATATAGCAGTTGCACAATAAATATCCATGAAATGAATGAATGTATTACAGGAGTACACAATATTTTTGTTTTCAGCACCAAAACCCATGAAACACTTATGGAATTTAAGCCTGCCATAAACGTTGTTATAAAATTTATTACAGACACATAAACCATAACCATAAAGCTCTACATAATATTAGTGTTCCTTAATAATCAGAAAAACAGATTTCTTATAATGAAAAATCAATGAAAGCAAAACCATGAGGTATGTCTGATTTACATTATTCTCTGCCACTACAAAATAACTCCACACGTTTATTTTCTTTCCGCCATCAGAGAAGCAATCTAGAAAAACAAAGCATCTCACAGAGCTAAGAACAGTACCGAGTATAAAGTGAAATGAGCATACTGCACAATATGAAGAGTCAAAAAAAATTCAACCTTTCTATGAACATTAGTTCTCTTACAGTTTGCCCATCAATAACAAAGCATCCTGAAGTCACATGTCTTCATAATATTTAGTTCCTACCACTTCTTTCTTCCTAAATATTTCCCACTTGACAATTACCTCAGAGGTATATTCAGTCTTTTGCAAGAGTCTAGGTTTTCTTCTCCTCCCTTCATCCTATCCTGCACATTCACCACGCCCCAGGATTTAACAAATCACAGGCTTCCCTAAATACCTCCACATTCTGTATCAATGGAAATCATGTTCAAATTCCCATCCACTGACCTCTTTTCCCAATACATCAGCAGTGTATCCTCTGCTTACATCATTCAAATCTATTCAAGCTGTCCACACAATTCCCTTCACCAGTCTTCATTCCTCCAGTACTTTAAAAATACATCTCAATATCCACTCTCCCCGTTAACTAACTACCTTTATATTTATTGAATACCTTAAATGTCAGATTAACTAACAAGATAATAAAGATAATTTCAAACAACCATCCACCCTTCATTTACTCATTCAGCAAATATGTGCCTACTGTACAGCAGACACTGTGTTCACTTCTGTTCACAGGTCCTTGGCCTCATAGTTTATAATCTAGTAGGATAAGTTATCAAATAACTTCTGAATAGCTATACAATTGAGAAGTAGGATTAATACAATGAAAGAATGACTAAGAGTAATAGAAGAGACTGTAATGTGGGATCTGACCTAATTTGGACAAATCAGAGAATGCTTCTGAAAGGAAGTAATGTTAAAATTCAGATCTGTAAATTCAGAAGTGTAAGAAATACTAAATGAAGATAAGAAAAAACTATTTCTCAACGAAGAGAACAGCATGAACAGAGGTCCTGGCATAAGGGAGTATGATGCATCCTCAGGACAGAGTACAGGCAGAGTAGTGGGAGACAAAGGCGGGGCAGTTAAGGAAGGTCAAGACCACCTAGGACAACAGACTTTATCAAGATGCTGGTCATTACCCTGATAGCAATGGGAGCCCAGTGACGGACCAAAATCTGGGTGACCACAGGATTTTCATTTTAAAAAGATCATTGTGGCGGCACAGTGTAAAAGGAAAAACGAAGGGAGCAAAATTGGAAGGGAAATGAGTTAAAAGGCTATTGCAGCAGTCCAGTTGAGAGATGATGGTGTCTGAGATTAAGGCTGAAACAGTGAGAATGGTGTGAAGAAGAGGAATGTGGAAAATATTTAGTTGATAACAGTACTTAGTGGTGGACTGGATATGTGAGGTGTGAGAGAGGTGTCATGGATGACTCTCAAGTTTCTGAATTTTGCAATGGGAAAAACTGAACAGGGCTAAAGTTTGTTTTGTTGCAGCACTCATTAAGGCAGTCCTGAAGTATCTCTGAGAACTCCAAAAGAGTTTTGTACAGTGTTATGTGGTCCACAAACTATTTGTAACTGGTCCATGATGAGATAAGTATAGAAAATGAGAATAAGCATTTAGAAGCTTTTACTGCAATTTGACAGAGTAATTTTATATCTATTGAATCTAATAAAAATTTTTAGTTTTTTTTAACTCATCTAGTAATTCATTTTAACTGTATTTTACAAAAGTACCAGTCTATGACCTATTATAAATTTTTAAAGTTTCACCAGTTTCAGAAGCATTAGTCTAAAAGACAACTAAATCAAGATTCAGAAACAGTATGAATTACAAATATAAACCTGAAAACAAAAAGGATACAGATGAGAAACCCTCAATGTTGGATGAACTTACCAAAGAGAGAAGATTTATAGAAAGAAAAAGAAAATGTAGAATTAAGAATCGAGGAACTTCAATATTTAATGGTAAGGTGGAAGACAACACCTTTGCCTGCAAAGGAAACTGACAAATTACCAACAAGGATGGAGAAAAACTAGGAAAGTTCGATGACATATAAGACAAGTAGTAATGTGTTTCAAACAGAGAAAATGATTGACAACACCAAAAAGTGCTGAGGTCAAATAAGATAAACAATGAAAAACCATCCATTGGATTTATCAACATGGAGATGACTGGTGACCATGGCAGGCCCAGTTTCCATGTAATGATGAAGTGGAAATCAAACAGGAATAGGCTAAGGAGTAGATGAGAGATGAGGAGGCAGAGACCACCCCATTTAGGAAGTTTGAGAGAAACTTTAACAAGGTGGAGAGAGATGGAGTAGTGGTAGGAAGAAAATGTGGAGCTTTTGTTTTGATTTAAGACAGAAACGAGCATGTTTAAATGTCAATGGGAAGGATCCAGCTGAAAAAGAGGCTGAATCTGCGGGACAAAACAACTTGTTCCCTGATCCCTGAGGAAGAATGAAAAGACCATGTTAATTCTAAGACTGTCTTTAGGGTCTGATTAGACATAAAAATCTTGCCACTTCTGCAGTCTGATCCATTTTTCAAAGCTATTACACATCCAGCATGCTAGAAGCTTTACCAACTAAATGACTTTTCAGATATAAATCCCTTCTCACAAGTCAAGGGAGCTGTGATCTAGTTCAATGGCTTTGGAGTCAAATACATCTGTAGTCCGTCACTTAGTACCTGTGTAACCTGAATGGAATCAGGTTAACCTTTCTTCCTCTGTAAAATGAGCATTATTGTACAGTACCCGTATGTCACAGCTTCTGTGAAGATTAAATGAGATTTGTATGTGACATACCTAACCCGCAGCTAACACCAGTGTGCAATTAATAGCAGTTATTAAATACCAGAACCTGTGTAGTAGTGAAAGAAAATGCCACCTTTATTCCTGAAGACACAGTAATGCCTCTTAGTATGGTTCCACATTTTTACTGAACTAGGTATACATACATACTTCTTCCTTATATACGTAAGTCTTGTGTGGCTTTCACACCTTTACCACGCCCAACTTTCAAAAGCGTCTGCACCTCAAGGCAACACCGATGGGTCTTCCTCCCCTCAGGTTGCGCCCCCTCCCAGAACTCTTTACCCTTTTCGAGGAAGTTGGTCACCACCAGAGTCCAGGTCGCCGCCGCGAAGCCTGGCCCAGCAGAAGGAGCAAGGGCCCCCGCACGAGAGGAAGCAGAAGAGGGCGAAGGCGAACCATTTTCCGCGCTTCGGTTCAGGCGCTTTCTGTTCTTTTTGGAAGACATGAGAGATCAAACGGCAGGCAGCATCGGCGAAACGACCGCAAAGCCGGCTCAACGTGCGCGTTCCTCTGAGAGAAAAACTTCCGGGGCAGAAGTCAGCGAGGCTCCGCCTCGCGCCGTAATTCCCCGAGTGAAGTGCAGTCGCAGGAGCGAACCCGGCATCTTCAGAACCTGCAGTCTTTGAAGTGGATGCGGAGGTTCTGATGTCTACAGAAATCAGGAAGACAGATTCAGTGAACGGAACTGCCATTTAGACTGTAAATTCATGAAAGACAGGACTTTTTTGTGTCACGGCCTGCCTTCCCCATCCTTAAACAAATGTCTCTTGAATTAAACTACAAACAAAACAAGTGGGTGGGAAAGTTTCTCCCTGCTTTCCTGGAGCCGAACAAATTGGTATGAGGAGCTGATGAACAGGACTTCCTTGTCTCCTTTATAGCTCTGCAGAATAGTAACTCCAACTCAACTCTGAAAGTGGGTGGCATTCTTCTAACATTTACGGTAGAGAGCTCTCCTCAGGAACGCGGAGGAGGGGTGGCGTGGAGACCAAGCGTGCGGGACTGCTCCGAGATGGTGCAGCTGCCGAGTGGAGGCTACTGGCGCGCGGTTCTGGCCCTGGCCCGCAGCCCCAGGCTTTCGTTGGGGTACCGCTGGACCTCGGGCGGCCGAGATCGCGCGCGGGATCCCTTCGCCAGAGCGGGCGAGCCGGACAGATTCGGGGGCGTCTCGGTGCGCCTGTCGCGGCTCGGCGCGCTGGACTGCCTGGACGCCGCCGCCTTCCAGAGGGGCTTGCAGGGCAAGTGCGCCTGGGGAGAGGGGCTTCCCTGACTCCTGAGCCTTTCTGGTGAAATAACCGCGAACCTCACCCCCATGTCGCTCTCTACACCAGTCAAGTACCGAGCATGTGGGAAAGGGCACGCGTGACCCGGACCCATTTTCTCCCCTTAGTTCTTAATGCCCTTTGCTGGGAGGTCTCTGAGGCGGTTGGTGAAGATCCCGGACTTTGGGATCAGCAGTCTTGGTGTCTGGTCCACTTTCTAGTGTGTGACCTTCGAAAAGTTCTGTAATCACTGTCCTCATCCATAAACCCGGATAATAGGAGCTCATGGGATTGCTGCGAGTTAATTTGCATAATGATATAAAGTACATAGCACGGTGTCTGCCAAATATTTAACTCTCAATAGGTGTTTGTTAATATTATTACATTATTTCCTATCATTTACCAAACCTTGGTTCTGCTGGGCACTTTGCCCAAAACAGAACGCTCACATTCTAATACAGGTGGTGGATATTACCAAAGAGCTTTTGAGTGGTCACATTTGTACACAAATCAGGTCAGGAGCTGTCGGGGCAAGAACTGGAGTTTCCTACAGTACTTACAAAGCAATAAGTCTTTTATGATTAGCTGGGGAGGGTGGTATGTGGTTTCACTCTTCACTGAGAAAACTCTCCACTCTCTTTGAACCTTGAGCCCAGTGATAAAAATGAAAACAGGTGGAGGAGCTTTAACTATGGGAGAAGTCCTTGATTTGGTAGAGCAGCCTGTTCTTCAAACTGCCCTTGAGGGTCATAGCATGGAAATTCAGATCTCTCACACTAACAGGAAATTTCAAATAATCTTTATCTCTTGTTGAGCAATATAACAAGTAAGCATTGTGTAATCATCGTCATTTCCAAATGACTTACCTCTTCATGTGATTTTCTTTCCTACCCGTGAATAATTGCTGACAAGCATACTTAGACTCCAACAATATCACCAGTAGGAGAATCAAACCAACTCATCCTCTGGTGTATGTACATTTGTGTGGGTAGACACAGGTATTTATTGCACACACTGATACTTAACCAGTGACCAAATAGTGATCAAAGCACTATGCCAGTCAGCATGGCAAAGCAAAAAGCATGTTAGATTTGGAGGCACACATTCAGGGTTCAAGTCTCAGGATCTGCCATATAGCTTAGTCAGGTGTCAGGCAAATTGCCACTGAAAATATTTGCCTCTTACATTGCTATTGTGAATAATGCTAGCCCTAATTATTCTACTGGATAGATGTGGTGATCAAAGATAAATTACATGAAACTAATTTGTAAACTGTGGAGTATCATATACTTTTTATATTTTTTAATAAAACAAATTCTGTTGTACAACTAAGTGCTAGATACTGGTTTGAGGACTTTATAGATATCAATTCATTTAATCCTCATAACAACCCAGTGAGGTAGATACCATTATTATCCCCATTTTAAAGATGATGGTACTGAGGCATAGAGAGAATCAGTAGCTTCCGGTCTCTAAAAGCTGCTATTTCTGTGTTTGTCAAGTCAAACAAAACTAACAGAATGGTAGCGCCTATCAAGAGAAATGAAAATAACCTAAGCCTAATAGGAAGTCTCTTTTCAGGTATATTGGACTGATTGTGTATAATGTATTAGCAACAGTTGTTACGCATAGTTACACATGAAGTTCACTATTCTTCTAGTGTTCGTTTTGTTGTTGACAACTCTAAAGTTAGATGGATAAACAGGTATTATGTTGTTAGCTTCACATGAAATATATCTGCATCAGTAGTGAAATAGCCCTGGTTCTGGTACTTGCTATGCCACTGACTAGGTGTGTGACTTTAGGCAAGCCAATCATTTAATAAATATGAATCGAGCCCCAGTGCATAGTAACAGGTTAAACTATAAGATTGCAAATGCATAGAATATTAAATATGATTAGAAAAAATAGATAACAGAAGAGATATCATTAGGTGATAAGTTCTAATAAATCATACATAGCAAGTAGTTCTTAAGTTCACATAATGGAAAGCACACGAGCAGTGGTTAGGAAAGAGTTTTGTCAAATGAGCTGGCCGGTTAGCTCATTTGGTTAGAGTGCAGCCCTATAACACCAAGGTCATGGGTTTAATCCTGGTACTAGCCAACCACACACAAAAAAAGATTTTTTGTCAAAGAAGTGGTGTACAAGCTGGACTCAGGGATGGTTATGAGTTGTCGGGATGGGAGGCAAAGGAAAAAGTATTAACATTTATTACAGAAAAAGAGAAAAGAAGGAATTACATAAATGAAGCTAGTGTGGGGTGTAGGATTCAGTTTTGAACATCCTTCTTGCAGTTTGAAGTGGCAGCTTTGGGGAAATATCTGAAAGCAGCCATAGAGCAGAAAGTTTAGTGTTCAGTGAGGCAGGACTGGGCCACCATCCTCATGTAGGTGTTAGTCGAAGCAGTGAAAGTCGATGGATTCTCCAAGACAAAGAGTGTAAAGATATAAAGCAACAAGCAGCTAACTATGCTTTTGGAAACCAGCTTTTTTATTTGATTGGAAGGATTGCCAGGGAAGGAGCACATGGGAACTCTGGGGTGATAGAAATGTTCTATAATCCTAGTGGAAGTGTGGGTCACAGGTGTATGCATACATCAGACTCATCAAATGTACAATTAGGATTTGTGCATTTCATGTTATATAATTATACCTCAATTTTTAAAAGTTTTAATCAAAGAAAGAGTAAGGCGAGAAGGATGTGATCCCATAGCCCATTACATGCTACGTCAAGTCAACTCTTTATTAAAGGCCCCATGTGCCTGTCACTGCTAGGCACACTGACTTTCAAAGATGTAAAGAACATCGTCCTTAACAGAGAGGAGCTTACTGCAGAACTGGTGAAGAAAAGAGAGGAAAAGAAAATTAACCATTAAATAGATAATCAAGCCTCCCAAGTCACACACATTTACAGGGTTATTGTAAAGATTAAGTAAGATGATGGATGGAGAAAGTGATCTGAAAAGTTTTTCTAAAACTGAAGTATTCATTTCTTCACCCATAAATTAAAGGTAATAATACCTGTCTTTCGTGGTTGTGAGCACTTAATGAGATAATATGTATAAATCGTCTGGAACTTGTAAGGTTCAAATAAATGTTAGCATCTTTTTTCCCTGGCTCAATCTTAAGTAATAAAATAAGAGACTTTAAAGAAAATCTATCTTTATGTTCATTCTGGTGTTATTTGTAATAAAGGAAAATTAGAAACAGTCTAAATGTCTTAGGGTGGAAGGTTGGTTAAGTAACATATGGTATACCTATGGGAGGAAAACTATGCAGCCATTAATTCATATTTATGGAAAGAATTTTAATGACATAACAAAATGTTTAAAATATATAGTGAAAGGCATATGATGTAAACTATATATGGTATGATGTTAATTCCAAGATCATGGGAAAATACCAAAATTTTTAATTTTATTTCTGCATGCTAATAAAATGTGAAGTTTCGATTTCTTCATTATATTTTTATGTTCAAAATTTTCTAGAACTAGCATACATTATTTAAAAATAAAGTTATATTTTTAACCACCTTTACATTTATAAACAAACAAATTATGACAGAACTCTTGAGGAGCAAATAGAGTCCATAATAATCATTTATAAAGATTAAAACTAAGGATTTTAAAAGGAACAACATTAAAATGCTATTTTATTTCATTTTAATCAGTTTATTTGTCCATTCTACAATTTTTGAGCACTATGTGCCAAGCATTGTTTTAGATGATATATTTATAAAGATCAACATTATACTGACTGTCTTCTCAAGGAATTCAGTCTTATGGAAAAATCATATAAACAAGGTGGTAATTATGATGAAACATGGTAGTTCCCATGCTGGTGCTGTGAACAGGACATTTTGGGGTCTCTTCCCAGAGAGCTAACCAGTAAGAAAAGTACATACTTAAAGATGGCTGCTTGGAGGAGGTGACACACTGAGCTGAGCTTTAATTTATTCTACTCCTCTCCAGGGAAAATACTTACAGATTTTTATCTTCTACATTTTAGCAGCAATACAGCAATGGAGATCAGAAGGTAGGATAGCTGTATGGCTGCACATTCCCATCCTACAGAGCCGATTTATTGCCCCTGCTGCTTCTCTGGGCTTCAGCTTTCACCACGCAGAATCGGATTCATCAACGCTGACTTTGTGGCTGGCAGAAGGGTCGAGCAGATTACCAGGATATGCTACACATCAAGTAGGAGTTGCAGGTCAGTTTCAAACTCAGGTCAACCCCAGCATTAACTTTTTAGAGGTTCGCCTAATCTCTTGCTTCTTACAGTGCGCAGATAGTTTATTCATATGGAATAAGTTATTTGATTAAATAATTATCTTCCTTAGGACTACTGCTAGCACCTTCAAATAAATGAAGTTTGCCTTACAAATCAGCAGAGGGCAGCACAGAGAACAAGCAAGTTTCATTTTCCAAAGAATATGTTTGGTCATGTTTTAGACAGATATTTGAACTTAACTATCAAGTAGTAGAACTGAATTCAGATGAGAGAATAAATTCATTACAGTTAAGCATATTAGCACTAATTATGTGAATTTGTAAAATAAAAGATAACTTTTAGGTTGAATTTAAGGTAATGCAAACCAATTTTTTAATGATTTGAGCATTACCTCTTAAAGACATTTTCAGTAAGTTGTTTAAAATAGCATATTTTAAATATACTGTTGAATTTTGAAGTCTCGGATTAGCTTCAGGGACATAGGAAAATTATAAAAAGACTGTTTTCACAGGAAGACAGGAGTTCTCAAATTGCTGAGTATGTCAAAATCACTGGCTTGTTGAAACAGATTGCTAGACCCTGTCCCCAGAGTTTCTGACTTAGTAGATTGGGATGGGGCCTGAGAGTTTGCATTTCTAATAATTTTCCTGCAGCCTTTTCTCCTTTTGCTGCTGCTGCTGGTCTCAAGACCACCCTTTGAGAACCAGAGTTAAAAAAATTTTACAAGGAAAGAGAAATACCGCATGTTCTCACTCATAACTGTGTACTAAGAAGGAAGGAAGAAAGGAAGGAAAGAAAGAAAGAAAGGAAAGAAGGAAAAAGAAAGAGACAAAGAAAGAAAGAAAAGACCACAATAATAGTTGAACTTTCAGGAGAGAACAAACATAAGGATACTAGAAAGCGGAGAGGGAAGGAGGCAGTTTGTGGAGTGATAGGTCAGGTAAAGGGCATAAAGAAAAATCACGATTTGTAAAATGAATATGCTAATAATAAATAATAACAATTTTAAAATAATTTTAGATTTCCAGAAAAACTAAAATAGTAAGGAATCCTATGATCTTAAATAAATGAAAGCAATAATACATATTAAATACTAACATAATTATTAATTTTATTTGCCTTCATATAAATTACAAGAATTTTTGAGGTAGTTTGCACATCTGAAATCTTTTAAAGTTGTTCAAAGGATGTCTAATTGCCTTCTCTGTCTGTGTTCTTACTTCTTGCAGCAATAGAGACATTCAGAAAATTTCTATTCAGTTCTACTTCAAAATATTCTACTAGACAATTTGGTGAAAGCCTCATACCTCGTTGGAAACTCATACAGATAATTATCATTCATTGGCACAGACTTTTAAATTAGAGTTTCCAGTTATTACTGCAGAATTGATAATATATGCATAAATAGTATCCTGTGAAGGACCTGTTTATAACTAAGTACTATATTGTGTATTATAGTTTGGAAGTACCAGATAAGTTCAGGGAATGGGAGATGGTGGAACTTGACCAGTTTTGAAGAATAATGAGGATTTGAAGTGGTTATTGGCGGTAGAGACAAGGTAATATAAGAAATTGTTCTGGAAAAGTGCAGAGTTTTTTAAGTGGAGAGAAAATAGTTGACATTTGTTGTTATAAAAAACAGAAGGTAGGAGCACCTAGAATAGAGGGAGCTATGGCTTTCTTACTGTTCTTCAAACCCCACAAGATTGTGTCTGACTCAGAGCCTTTACATCTACTGCCTCTTCCTGCAGTACATACACACGCCAGAGCTTTGTTTATCTAGTTCTTTATAGCTGAAGTTTCTGCTCAAGTAGCTCCTTCTCAGAAAAGCTCTGACCCTTCTCTCTCCTGCACACCAATCCCATCAATTTTTCTTTATACAATTTATCACAATCTGAAGTTATATCACTACTTAATCTCCCCCACAGTAATATAAACTATGAAGGCAAGTATTTGATCTGTCTTGTTCACCACTGTATCCTCAAGCTAAAGACAGTATATGGCCTAAAGTAGGTACTCAATATTTCTTGAATGAATGATTGGATAGATCTTCAAGTAGAAATGTCAGCCCTCTGGGAGAGCAGATGTAGCATGGCTAAGGGGCAGTGTTGCACAGTGAGAAGAGTACCTGCTTGGAATTCAGATAGACTGGCTGTCGGTCCCATTTCTGCTACTTAGGGCTCTGTGAACTCAGGCACTCATAACAGGAGTATTGTGACGAGTACCTGAGATAACATGAAGCAGTTAGCACAGTGCCTGAATAATCATAATAATATAATAATAACCTCTATTTAATCCCAGATATCCTTGGATTTATTTAACTTTTATGTTGTAACCAGCAGAGGTCACTTAAATTGTTTTAGCAGTGTTGGTTTGTCTGTGTTATTGTGTGTATGTTTATAGTGAATTCTTTAGGGAGAAGTTCAGTTTTAGCAGTCACAAATTATTAAAATCTACGGGTAGGTTTTCTTAGCATTTCTTTGGACTTCTATCCCTTGTAAAGCCCAATTAGATTATAGTTTACATTTCCTAATAGAAGCCAACATTAATGTTAATTATATCTCATTTAGCAGTTTTCCTTCTTTATTTTACTTATTTTTTTAAGATTTAATTGTACATTTTTGTGGAGTACAGTTGTTTCAATACATGCATATACTGTACAATGATTAACTTAGGTTAGATAGCATAGTTTTATACCCATTAATCCATCACTTACCCTTTCCTCAACCAACCACTTCTCCAGCCTCTGGTAACCATTATTCTACTCTCTACTTTTGTGAGAATCACCTTTTTTTTTTAGATTCCACATATGAGAAACATCACATGGTATTTGTCTTTTTGTGCCTGGTTACTTCACATAACAAAATGGTCTCCAATTCCATCCATATTGCTGCAAAAGATAGGATTTCATTTTTTCTTAATAGCTGAATAGTATTCTATTTTATGTACATACCACAGTTTTTTTTCCATTTATTTGTTGATGAACACTTACGTTGATTCCACCTCTTGGCTTTTGTGAATAATGTTGTAATGAACATAGGACTGCAGGTGTCTCTTCAATATATTGATTTTATTTCCTTTGGGTATATACCCAGTAGTGGGATTGTTGGGCTATAGGGTTGTTCTATTTTTAGTTCTCTGAGGAAGTTCCATGCTGTTCTCCACAATGGCTGTACCAATTTACATTCCTACCAACAATGTAGGGGAGATCTCTTTTCTTCACATCTTCACCAACATTTGTTATTTTCTGTCTTTTTGATAATGGCCATTCTAACTGGAATGAGATGATGTCTCCATTATGGTTTTAATTTGCATTTCCTTGATGATTAGTGATGTTGAGCATTTTTTCATGTGCCTGTTAGCCATGTGTATGTCTTCTTTTGAAAAATGTCTGTTCAGGTCCTTTATCCCCTTTTTAATTGGGTTGGTTTTTTTTGCTGGTGGTTTGTTAGAGTTCCTCATATATCCTGGATATTAGCCCCTTGTCTACTGTGTAGTTTGCAAACATTTATTCCCATTCCATAGGTTGTATCTTCACTGTGTAGTTTGCTGTGCAGAAGCTTTTTAGTATGATGTAGTCACAATTCTGTATTTTTGCTTTAGTTGCCTGTGCCTATACAGTCTTGTTCAAAAAAGTGCTGCCCACACCCTTTTCATGTAGCATTTTCCCTATGTTTTCTTCAAGTAGTTTAATAGTTTCAGGTCTTAAATTTAGGTCTTTCATCCATCTTGAGTTGATTTTTGTGTATGGTGAGAGATAGGACTCTAGTTTCAATCTTCTGCATGTGGATGTCCAGTTTTCCCAAGACTGGGGAAGAAGCTGTCCTTTCCTCAGTGTATATTTTTGGAACCTTTGTTGAAAATCAGTTGGCTATAAATGTGTGGGTTTATTTCTGGCCCCTCTATTCCATTGGTGATTTGTCTTTTTTTATGCCAGTACCATGCTGTTTTGGTTACTATAGCTTTATATTATATTTTGAAGTCAGAACATGTGATGTCTCCAACTTTGTTCTTTTTGTTTAAAATTGCTTTGGCGATATGGGGTCTTTTGTGGTTCTATACAAATCTTAAGATCAGTTTTTTCTATTACTGTGAAGAATGTTATTGGTATTTTGATAATGATTGTGTTGAATGTGTAGATTGCTTTACAGACATTTTGATGATATTAATTTTTCCAACTCATGAACATAGGATATCTTTCCCTTTATTTGTGTTGTCTTCAATTTCTTTCACCAATATTTCATAGTTTTCATTGTAGAGGTCTTTTACCTCCGTGGTAAAATTTACTCCTAGGTATTTCATTTTTTTGGTTACTATTGTGAATGGGATTACTTTCTTGATTTCTTCTTCAGATATTTCATTATTGGCATATAGGAAAGCTGTTGATTCTTGTGGGTTGATTTTGTATCTAGCCACTTTACTGAATTCATCTATTAGTTCTAGCAATTTTTTGGTGGCATCTTTAGGGTTTTCTATGTATATGATCATATCACCTGAAAATAGGGATAGTTCAATGTCCTCCTTTCCAATTTGGATGCCCTTGATTGCTTTTTCTGACCTTATTGCACTGGTTAGAACTTCCAGTACTATGCTGAATAAGAGTGGGGAAAGTGGGCATCCTTGTCTTGTTCTAGATCTTAGAAGAAAAGGCTTCAACTTTTGTCCATTCAGTATATCAGCTGTGGGTTTGTCATATATGGCCTTTGTTGTGTTGAGGCACATTGCTTCTGTACCTAATTTCTTGAGTATTTTTATCATAAAGTGATGTCAGATTTTATCAAGTGCTTTTTCTGTGTCTGTTGAAATAATCATGTGGGTTTTTTCCTTCATTTTGTTGATGTGACGTATCACATTCATGGATTTGCATATCATGAACCATCCTTGTATCCCTGGGATGAATATCACTTGATCATGGTTAATGATCTTTTTAATGTGTTGTTGGATTTGCTTTGCTAGGATTTTGTTGAGGATTTTTACATCTACATTCATTAGGGATATTGGTCTGTAGTTTTCATTTTTTGTTGCGTCTTTTTCCAGTTTGGGTATGAGAGTAATGCTCGCCTCATAGAACAGGTTTGGAAGTATTCCTTCATCTTCAATTTTTCATAAGAGTTTGAGAAGAATTGGTGTTAGTTCTTTAAATGTTTGGAAGAATTTGGCAGTGAAGACATCTGGTCCTGGGTGTTTGTTCTTTGTTTACTGCTTTTTCTCATTGCTCATTATTGGTCTGTTTAGGTTTTCTAGTTCTTCATATTTCAACCTTGGTAAGTTGTATGTTTCCAGGAATTTATTCTATTCATTTCTAATAAGGTTTTCTAGTTTGTTACTGTATAGTTGTTCATAATAGTCTCTTAAGATCCTTTGTATTTCTGTGGTATCAGTTGTAATGTCTTCTTTTTCATTTCTGATTTCATTTGAGGCTTCTCTTTTTTTCTTCATTAGTCTAATCACAAAAGAAGACATTAAATGAAGACTAGACCAAAGGTAAAAGGATCTCCAAAACAACAAGAAAAAAAGTAACATAATGGCAGTAACAAGTTCCTATATATTAATGATAACTTCAAATGTATATGGAATAAATTCCCCAATTAAGAAACCTCAAAAAAAAAAAAAAAGAAAGAAAGAAAGAAAGAAAGAAAGAAATTCCCCAATTAAAAGACACAGAGTGGCTGAATGGTTTATTGATTTTGTTTATCTTTTCAAAAAACCAACTCTTTGTTTCATTGATCTTTTCTATTGGTTTTTTTTTTTTTTTTTTTTACTACCTCTTTTTTTATTTTTTGGCTGCTGGCTGGTATAGGATCCAAACCTGTGACCTTGGTGTTGTAAAACTGTGCTCTAACCAACTGACCTAACCGGCCAGTTTCTATTGTTTTTTTTTTTTTTTTAATATCAAGTTCATTTATTTCTGCTCTGATCTCTGTTATTTCTTTTCTTCTGCTATTTTTGGGTTTGATTTGTTCTTGTTTTTCTTTTCTTCTGCTATTTTTGAGTATGATTTGTTCTTGTTTTTCTATTTCCTTAAGATTTAATGTTAGGTTGTTTATTTGAAGTCTTTCTTCTTTATTATTGTAGGCATTTATTGCCATAAACTTTCCTCTTAGAACTGCTTTTGTTATATCCCATAGGTTCTAGTATGTTGTATTTTCATTTTCATTTGTCTCCAGGAATTTTTTAATTTCCTTTATGATTTCTTCTTTGACCCATTCATTGTTTAGGGGCATGTTGTTTAATTTTCATGTTTGCACAGTTTCCAGTATCCCTTCTGTTATTGATTTCTAGTTTTATTTCATTGTGGTTGGACAATATAGTTGATATGATATGTTTTTTTAAATTTCTTGAGACTTGTTTTGTGACTTAACATATGGTCTATTCTAGAGAATGTTCCATGTGCTGTTGAGAAGAATGTGTATTCTGCCACTGTTGGATGAAATGTTCTATAAATCCATTAGTTCCTATCAGTCTAGAGTGGAGATTAACTCTAATTTTCTGTTTGGATGATATATCTTTTGCTGAAAGTGGGGTATTAAAGCCTTCAACTTTTGTCCATTTAGTATGATACCAGCTGTTGGAGTCTATTTTTCTAATTAGTCCTAGTAGTATTTGCTTTATATATCTGGATGCTTCAAAGTTGAGTGTGTTTATATTTAGAATTGTTACATCCTCTTCTTGAATTGATCCATTTATCATTATATAATGACCTTTGTTTTTTTTTTACTTTTCTTGGCTTGAAGTCTATTTTATCTGATGTAAGTATAGCTACCTCTGCTCTATTTTGGTTTCCATTTGCATGAAATATCCTTTTTGATCTCTTCTCATTCAATTGATATTTTTCTTTACAGGTGAAGTGAGTTTCTTGTAGGTAGTATATTGTTGGTTTTTGTTTTATAATCCATTCAGCCACTCTGTGTCTTGTAATTGGGGAATTTCTTTCTTTCTTTCTTTCTTTTTTTTTTTTTTTTGAGGTTTCTTAATTGGGGAATTTATTCCATATACATTTGAAGTTATCATTAATATATAGGAACTTGTTACTGCCATTATGTTACTTTTTTTCTTGTTGTTTTGGAGATCCTTTTACCTTTGGTCTAGTCTTCATTTAATGTTTTCTTTTGTGATTAAGTGGTTTTTTATAGTAGTGTATTTTGATTTCTCCCTCTTTATTTTTAGTGTGTTTGTTATAACTTTTTGTGTTCTGATTACCATGAGGCTTACAAAAATCATATTATAGTTGTAGCAGATTATTTTTAACTAATAACAACTTAACTCTGATAAATAAGATTAACTGTTCCTCTTTTGGTTTGTTGCCTAGATGATCTGTCCAGTACTGAGACAGGTGTGATCAAGTCCTCCTCTATTATTGTAAATCAAATGCTTCTTCTGTTACTCTGGAGTGTGCTTTGTGGAGAAAGAGGACCTTTTTTTTTTGGTCTCCACTTGTGCCTCTCCTTGTGTCAATGAAGTTGAGAGTCTGGCATGCCATCTGCTCAGTCACTGTGACTGCTGCTGTAGAGATTGGCCACTTTTTGCAGCAGCCATGGCAGTTGTGGTGGCCGTGGAGGGCTATCTGCATAGAAATGGTGTTTTTGGTGTGCTCTTTACCTGGTTGCAGCTGGGTTCAGCTTCCCTCAGCTCCACGCTTCAGGGCCCTGGTGGTTTTTTTTTTTTTTTAACTGATTCTATTCCTTTGTCAAATTTCCTGTTCTGCATCTGGATTGTTTTCCAAATATCATTTTATTTTCTATCTATATTTTCTTATGATTCCTTGAACATCTTTAAGAGGATTATTCTGAATTCTCGGTCAGATATTTCATAAATCTGTTGTTCTTCTGGGTCCATCGATAGCACTTTGTTGGTGTTCTTTGGTGGTGTCATATTTCCCTGTTCTCTCACAATCTTTGTGTTATTATGTTTATGCCTGCATGTTTGAGGAGACAGCTACCTCTTCTAGGTTTTATAGGTGTTACTTAGTGGTGGTAAACCTTCACTGCTTAATATCAGAACTTTGTTTCTGGTCTGTGTTTTGTTTTTGTTTTTTCATTCTGTAGTAGATAAATAGCAACTACTACTGCTTAAATACTGCATTAGAACTAATTTGTTGTCCTGTGGCTAATTCATGGATTGGGGGAAACTTCCTGTGTGGACCAGTGCTTGAACTCTGCGCCTGAGCTAAATTGTTGCCTTGCTGTTTCTCAGACTGGAGAAAACCTTTGTGCAGATCAGATTTTAATGGTCAGCCTTTTAGTCACTTCCAGGTCACGTGAGGTCTCCACAGATGCAACTGTGCTGTGTGGTAAATCCAGCCTGGGATCAAATCTTTCCCTCAGACTGTGCCCCCTGCAGTTCTAGCACACTGACCAACCTCCACAGTGTGATACCTGTACAAACCAGAAGAAATAAACTGCCAGTGCTGTGCCCCAATGCTCCTCTCATGGTTAGCTCCTCTCCTTCTCCCCTGGCACTCTGAACATTTCCCTAGCTTTTCTGGCCTGGGAGATGGAATGGAATGGTGCATTCTGAAGTGATTTTTTTTTTTTCCTTTTTGCCAGCTGTCACAGCACCCTGCTCCCCTGCAGACTTTAAATACCTTCACTCAAAAGGTGCTGCTACAGCTTTGCTGTCTCCAGGTAGTGGCTCTGTGTACTGGTAGCTGCTCTCTGGGCTGTGCTTGCCAGCCTGGGGCTGGGACTGATTGGAGTGATCCCTCCTCTCACTTGCTATAGTCTTCCATACCTACACACACTCCACAGGTCTCTCCTCTTCTTTCCCTGAGTTCCAGTGATTTCAGGATGGCAGTTTTTGTGTTTTAATAGTTGTAAATTGACCCATTGTGGACAGTGAGTGACACCAAGGCTATTCAGCCATTTTGGTGACCACTTCTTGCTTTAAAATACTAAAGTGTAATATTTTTATTCCCATTTCATTTCAATTACTTCTCCTTGTGTTACACAGATCTATCCTTTTTTTTGTATTTTATCTCTACGTAACATTTATCACCTTCTAATGTTCTGTATAATTTATTTTTTGTCTGTTGGTTTGTCACCTCCTCACACACATACCAGAACATGAGCCTCATAAGGATAAGAAGTTTTGTTTGTTTTGTTCACCACTATATCCCTACCACCTAGAAAAGTGCCTGACACATAATATGAGCTCATTTAATATACATAGGACCTATATATGTTATACATAGGAACTCCATTAATACCAAAAGAATGGATGAATATGTAGAAAATATCTTTTTAAAAATATCCTCCCACACTATGTAAATACAAATGTGTTTAAATTATAGCATTTAAAGGAAGCTAATATAAATCATTAAAATATCATTTGAATTTTGATCCAGGATTGCCTAAAGGGAAATATTAAAAAAGAAAGTGAGAGAATACCTTTATTTTTTGAGTCCTAACATCTAGCAAAATGCCTAGTGTACTAAGCAATGTGTGTTATGAATGAATAAATGAAAGAAATGGACTAGAACTTAAAACGTGTAAAACAAAGAAGTCTTTCAATGCAATCTATCAGGATGCTATAAAGTATGTGTGTACATGGTAAGAAAATTTAATTGGTCTCAGGAACTGAATATGGTGGTATTTGGGATTTGGATTTGGATTGTTAGAGGGCACAACTGTGTTCTATGCATAGTGATTCAAAGAATAAAAATGAAAATGAAGTTAATGCATTTATTCAATAATTTTTTTTTTTGTCTTTTTCGTGACCGGCACTCAGCCAGTGAGTGCACCGGCCATTCCTATATAGGATCCGAACCCGTGGCGGGAGCGTCGCTGCGCTCCCAGCGCCGCACTCTTCCCCAGTGCGCCACGGCTCGGCCCTCAATAAATATTTTTAAGCATTGCTATGGTCTGGATGTTTGTGTCCCCCCCAACCCAAATTTATATGTTGAAATCTAATTCCTAGTGTGACAGCATTAAAAGGTGAGGCCCTTGGGAGGGCAGTGTGGGCAAAGCCCTCATGAATGGGATTAGTACCCTTATAAAAGAGGCACAAAGGAGCTTGTTTGCCCCTTCCACTGTGTGAGGACACAGCTAGAAGGTGCCGTCTACGAAGAACAAGCCCTCACCAGGCACTGAATCTGTTGGCACCTTAATCTTGGACCTCTCAGCCTCTAGAACTGTGAGAAATAAAAGTTTGTTGTTTATAAGCTATCCAGTCTATGGTATTTTGTTATAGTATCCCAAACAGACTAAGACAAGGACTTAAAATTGTCTGAAAACTAATGTAAATGCTAGAAGAAGATAGAAAGATTAATTTATTTAACTATGTACCATCAAAAATAGATATCTAGAGAAGAAGTTTATTCAGATGGTTTTCCTACAAGTTTGCAAAGCTGGAACCATTATTGGTACTCTAAGAACATGGACAACTGAGAAATCACTTCTTGGCTGGAGAGATTTTATTAGTCTTACTAGATTAGGTGGTATTCGAACTAGGCCTTCAAGTATGGGTAGGATTTTGATGACCACAGATAAGAGTGTGGATGGAGTCTAAGGTGAATGAAATTAATTTTTCTCAATTATCTTTTATTTTTTCCCCCATCAGGAGCTGTATTTGATGAAAGTACTAGAAAAATATTGGTTGTTCAAGATCGAAATAAAGTAAGTTGCTTGTGCTTTATAAATTGCTTCCCAAATGTTCAGTTCTTCCTAGAAAAAAATAGAATGTAGAACTTTTGATATACCTAAGGAATTGCATAAAGATAATTCAAAAATCATTTCTAAGCAGGTATGGATCACTTAGATATTTATTTAAACCAAAAAGTACTTATGCAGACCTTGAAAATATAAAGATAATACTCAGTGTTGCTTACTGTCTGTTAGTTCATGGCTACAGGAAAATTATAAATAACCATATTTAATTGGGAAGACAATTCTGTCTATAGCACATAGCACATTATCAAGATATTCTTTCATTCATTCAATATTCATTAAGTTCCTTCTCTATACCAGGTACTGAGAGTACAAAGATTAATGACAATATCTCTGGTGTCCTGTAGTTCACTATTTATTTGGAAAAGCAGTCATACAATAGATGGTAACAATTAACTTCTCCTTACAAACCCCCTACAGACCTTTCACAATAGGTGACAGTTAAATAGGGTCTTGAAGCTTAAACTGAGAAATTTAGAATTATATGTATAAAGGCACAGAGTTCAGAAAGGGCCTGGCATAGTGTGGAAATAATGGTAAAATGTTCATTATGGCCAGGAATGTGAGGAGTGATAAGATATTTTATCTGAGAGCTAGATTGGAAACAAAATGTGAAGAGCCAAGGAGTCTAGACAACTAGAAGCAACAAAAATTTTTAAGAGAAGTATCATGATTAGAGATCAAATGTTTTCATGCTCAAGAGTTATAAATAAAAGTGAATGAGAATAATTATTTAGATACTTTCAGAGACTTCAGTAAATATTTTTACTGTCAAACATTTTTCTACATCATATATGTTTTTAAATTTTAAATTAAAGTTTTTAATGATAGATGAAAGCAATATCTCAGAAATGCCATCTAAAAGCATTTTCATGGTTGTGAGTAACTTTCAAGGTTTTAGTTAAGGCAGGAATCTCTGACTCAGAATAAGATTTTTATCATCAACAGAAAATTATAGAGTGCCTAAAGTAGTATTGTGCCTAGCCCTCAATAAGATTTATATTTGAATTAGAGCATAAAAATATATATGTGATGGGAATGACTGGAGAGTAAGAAGCATGATTGAGTGGTAAAAGTGGGGCCTAGATATTAAAGTGCCTGAGAACCAGGCAGAGGAGTTTAGACTTGATATGGAAATAGTAACTATTGAAATATTTTGTGATGAAAAAGTGATGAAGATGGTATGTGGGCAAGATTAATCTAATAATAATATGCAAATTAACCTGACAACAGTATGCCAAGTGACAGGGAGTTGATATAAACAAAATAGACTTTGGAGTCAGACTGACCAGAGATCAATCTCTATGCCACTTCTACTTTGGCAAGACGCTGAGCCCCAGTTTCCTCATCTTTAAATAATAATACCTTCTTCATAGAAAGGATAATATTAACTGTCTATGTTTTTCCCACTGAATTCATACCCAGTGCTTGAAATATAGAAAAGCATAAAACAAGAAATGTAAAGCAATGTAAATCTGTGCTGGGTAAAATTACCTTAAGAAAAATTTTAAGGATATCTTCTCTCATTTATATCAATTTATATTTATAGCAATCACACAGAATGATGTACAAGTATTCATTTTTTTTTCTTTTATTTTATTTCTACAACAAAAGGCCAAGAAAGAGCTACTCATTTTTGTGGTAATAATAATGTGATTAATAAATAAAATAAAATAAAATAGATGTCTGTTTGCAGATATCGAATGACTGGAATAGATGCAGAGTCTTATTTAACCACCTAAGCTTAGCAGTAGGCTTATATAATACATAAATATTTTTGGTTCTCGCCTAAATTATGAAATGACATTTCTCTTTGTGGGCATTTTACTGAATGTAACTTCTAAAAGTTTTATTGAATGTTTTATTGAGTAAGCTACATTGCTTATAAAAGTTTTATGCATTAGAACTATCAAATAGATTTTTAAAACATCAGTCATTAACACTTGGCTAAGACCATATTGTATATACTTGAGAGGCTAATCTGAAAATCCTTTCCATAGGAAGAATTTTTCAATAATCATCTGGTATCCAGAAGTGTAAAGCTTTTTTTTTGTAGTTGAATTTTTTAAAATTAAGTTATATATGTGTAAGGAATTATTTAATTGTTTCTTTAATGGTCATTTAATTGTTCCTACTTATAAATGTATAACTATCCTAATTATTTCATATACAGTTAGAGAGAAATACTTCCAAATCAAGAATAAGTACTACCAGAATCTAAGTATTTTGTAGTCATTTAATATTCCATTTAATTTTGGATAAATGTTAGACATCTATTGAGATAAGCTAATATGGTAGAAACTATGGGTATATATTATGGATTATTTTCAGAAATTAGTTTGTAAAATGGATCCTTGAATATTATATCTAGATTTTAAATGATTTAAAGTTATTCACAAATCACTTATAAATCATACGTATATATGTATATAATACAGAATATTGAGTTATTAAGCTATCTGTGAACTTTTTAGTTTGCCTGCATTTCTTCTCTTAAGTCTATTGTGTTTACCTTCTGTCACTGGAATATGGTTATTTGACTTACAAACAATAAATATTTAAAATTTTTCCTTGTAGTGAAAAAATAAATTAGAAACATTAGTTGATGTTTTATTTAAAATTGTGCCTTGCTTAAAATTTACTGAAAAACTAAAATTTCAACAATTTAAAATAAATTAAGCTAGATATGATAATATATCTCACCTATACAAAATTAAAAGGAAAATTATATTATCTGACCATTTTGGAACACCCTAGTCACCTAGCAGATCTACTTACCAGATGATGAATACAGCATGAAAGGATTGTATTGTCCTAAGGCAATCTTATGTTTCAACTTCTTGCAACTAAATTTCAGGCACTTGTTAAGTTTTATTATTGTCCATTCTAAGCTTTGGCTTCACTTTTAGGTAGTTATTGAATATGCAATTGATATTTTATTTCCTTAAAATTTTATCAAACTTTAAATAATGGTTCGCTGCTTGGTATTCAGTCATGTGGGGGCATGTTACTGCCAGCTGAAAACGAAGGAAATACATACCTAAAATAATTAATACATGAGTGAAAACGTACAGAAATGATGTCCTCAGTTGTAATTTCACCAAAACAACCTGTATTTGTATATGATGCAAATATTAGTATATTATTCCTCTCTATTCTCTTCTTATTCCCTTTTAGCTTTATTTCAGTCCAGTCTACATTATGATGAATTTAGATATTAAAATATATTATGAAGATAATTGCAGCATATGGATTTAGTCTTACATGTTACTGCAGATACTTTTTGCTGAGATCAATTGTACATTTGTGATTTTTTTTAACATGTATATTAGTATACTTAACAGAATCTGGTTATTTCTTTTTCAGTAGACCCTAAGAGTTCACTGAAAGATAAATTAAGCTGAGTATTGTTAATCAACAATTGACATGCTCCCATGCACAGATTTAAGGAATGGAACTGATATACTATATTACATAGCCATATGACTGAAAATGATGTTTACATATGTTGTTTATTTTTTAAAACGTTTTTATAGCTAATCTATTTGCTCAGTAGCCTTGACCAATTCCTGATGATTGTAGTTTGTAATGTTTCTTTTATATTCAATATGGAAAAAATGTTAATAACATAAAGATTATTAATACTCACTAAGCAAGAGGGTGGGGGAGGATGCAAAGATAGATCCAGAAAGGCCAGCCAGGTGATTGCTGTAGTAATTAAGATGAGAGGTAGGAAGGCTTGCACTAAGGTGATAGTATGGGAAAGGAAGGAAGAGATAGATGCCTCTAGGGATTGGTGACAGTAAGTTTGTTTGTCAGTTAAAAATAGAAGAACGAGTTTAAAAATTATTCAGTATTTTGAGGTAAGGGTGGTGACTAGAATAATGGTATCTCCAGCAGATAGAGGGATGTTGGTAGAGGAAAAACAATGAATTCATCAGAGGGCATAGGAGGTTGAGTTGAAAGAGGTATTTAAGTGGGGGTCCCCAGACATTTCTTCTCATTCCTCCTGATGAATTATTGAGAAAAGTTCCTAGGGGAACTTTCCTATGGGTCAGTTCCTAGGTTCCCTGTGGTACTAAAAAGAGGTGTGAGATGAAGCATATTAATTAATGAATGTTTACACCATGATGGTGGACATCATGACCCCTAGTACTTTAAAGCTCTAGGCAGTGGCCTTGATCCCCAGGAATGGATACAGGAAGATACTGATATATTGAGTCTAGAGTTGTACTACTTAGCCCCACTGGGCTCTATAAGTAGCTTAGCAGGGACATCCACATGGCTGTAGTTCCAACTATTGTGTTCTATAAAATCATGCCCTGTGGAGTCATGCAATAATATAGCACAATACCACCCTAGGAAAAAAGGGTGCATAACAAACATTATATTAAAGACAGAACTGAGGACCATTTTCTAACAACAGATGAAAGGTTAATTTTAGGCATCATCTGGTAAAAATAGTTGACGATGAGGGATGAAGTTGTTGAAAAATAGGAAGGGTAACACACATCAGTTATCTCTCATAGGCCAAAGAGATTAGGAGAGTTCAGATGTGAAGATGATGATTAAATCATAATAATCTATATTCCTTGCACATCTAGATCTGAGTCAGTTCATTTTTTAAAATAAATTATTTGGAAGTGAGGATTGCTCTGACATAACATTAAGAAAGGAAGATAAACACCCAGAGAGCTTTTTGTGTCTTGTGCAATTCATGGACTGTGAATAGTATGTGTCTTTTAATTAAAAAGTTTGAACTTGGTTGTTTTAGAACATGTTAAACTTCAGTTATACCCAAAATAGTATACTTAGTAACTAAAGTAAACATTTTATAGCACACAGGGAGACATAGGTTTTCTTCTTCCCAGTATCTAAATTATCTCTTGGAAGAAACAAATAATTAATTATGTAAAAATATTCCATTTTGTTCCACGAATGTATCATTTAGAGAAAAATCTAGTTATATAGAGAGAAGAATATATCTGATTCTTTAATGTCCAATTTTTTATTGCTTTGTGTGTGTGTATATATGACAGTTGAAAGACAAATTATTGTCAGTATCTGTCATTTGACTAGTCAAGAAATACTCAATCACAGCATAGCGACTGAGTTTAGGTTTCTGGTAAAATCATCCTCCCCTTTCCTCTTCCCTCTCCAGTAAATTTTGATTTCTTCTTTCTATGGAACTGTCCTATTATATATGTAATATATATAATATATATTGTGTGTTTACTCCACATCTTTACCTGAAGACATGAGTATTTCACATGAAGTAGCTAATTTAATCTCCTCAACAATCCATGAGGATTTTTATCCCCATTTTGAGGATAAAGAAACTGTGGCATGGAGAGGCTAAGTAATTTGCCCAAAATTACAGAGCTCCATGACAGAAAGGTGAGGGAAGATTAGAGTATATTTTTAGTTTCTATGGCCTGTGTTGGGGAGAAAAAGGAGCAGATGAAAGGAGGAAGAGATTCTAATACAGCTAATCTGACTTCAAAATCTGTGATCTTTAAACAAGTAAATAGCCAAAGCCTAAAATTACTCATTTCCTGTGAGAATGAAAAGCTGCCTTTCTTCCACACTCAATTCAAGTGAGGATTTCAAAGACATAGAACTATTTCCCTAAACTCTAGGAAATTGTGAGGGATGCCAGATGATCCCTAGTTTATCCTGTTCTAACCTACAAAATAAGAGTTCCTATAGCTATTATTTTATTGTGTTTTCATTCAGATCATACTACCCTTAGGCCAAAGGGGCTTGCATATAATTAATATTGGCCATCTAGGAGCTGAGAAAACTTATTTAGGACTTTGTTCAATTAAATCGGCTTGGATTGAAAGTGGATATTATAAGTCTCTCCAATATGGCTTACAGAAGATATGCCCTAACATTATTAACAATTATCATATATACAAATAACATAAATAGGTTAATTTCTTTTGTTAGATTTGAAATCTATACCATGGTATGTAAAAATTTCTTGTAAAGAGATACTATAAAAGGTTTTGCAATCTTTTAATTATGTCTCTTTATCTCTCTTCCTTACATTTAAAGAAGTAGTGTCACTAATATTCATTTAATCTTTTCTGGGGTCAAGTGACATAAGAGGTTGTAGAGACAAAATTGGGTCAGAAGACCTGAGTTCCTATGAACTAATTTAAAAAAAAAAAAAAGACCTGAGTTCCTAAGGTTTGGGTATGCCACTAACTAGCTATCTGACTTTGGGCAAACCTCTGAGTCTCTGGGGACCTAAGTTTCCACACTTATAAAATTTAGGATTTAGATCTGATGATCAAAAAAAATACTGCAGTACTGTAATTCTATATATCTTACATATACATAGCATACTTAGCAGAAAAAACAAACATTTTCTCCTTCTGTATTCTCACTCAATAACAATAAACACAGACTTCTGTGACCAAATGTGTGGTAATTTCTCCCCACCAACAAGCAAGTAATCAGTTCTGCAGAGGACACCAGTTGGGTATCCTCAAATTTAATTCACTTCTAATACTACCAACCTGGAGATAGCATCAGATCCCACAGGTTGAGGATTCAGTCCCATAACACTGAACTGTACTTTCGATACTAATGTCAAGCCTCAGGTTATTTTGCCTGTGCTTCTGACCAACCAGCAATAAATCGGTATTCCCACAACCCCCTCATTAAGTTTAATTAATTTACTAGAGTGGCTCATAGAACTCAGGGAAACACTTACTTGCTCCTACCAGGTTATTATAAAGGATATTACAAAGGATGCAGATGAAAAGATGCACAGGTTGAGGTGTGGGGGAAGGGGCAGGGAGCTTCCATGCCCTCTCCCAGCTTACCACCCTCTGAAAACCTCTATGTGCTCAGCTATCTGGAAGCTCTCAGTACCCTATCTTCTTGGGCCTTTTATGGAGATTTCATTGGATAGGCATGACTGAAGCATGAGCAACAGTGTAGATATGATTGGACAAAAAAGGCTTGGTCTGATACTAACAGACTGAGTGGGGAAACTCAGCAAGGCCTTTTTGTTCAGATTCTTCTTGGCCTGTGTAGCATTCCTTCCTCTCAGGTTTGAGGTAGGACCTCTTCTGAAATGAGGGTCTTATGACCTACAGTCAGACAAGATAGATCAGAGAATTTCTTTATGGCCACCTCTAAGACAGAAAGGCAGGGAAAGATTAGAGTATATTTTTAGTTTCTTGGCCTGTGTTGGGGAGAAATAGGAGCAGGTGAAGGAGGAAGAGAAGGTCAGAGAAAGGGATTCTGTTTTCTGAGGCCGGCTTCTGAGACCTAAAGTGCCCCCAGCATTATAACAAAAGATTTTCTTTCACCTTTATCACTCTGAAGCTGTTCTGAAGCTGCTTCAGAAACCAGGGACAAACGGCCAAATACATTAATAAAAAATAGGCTTATTGTTTTAGTCACTTAGGAAATAATAAGGGCTATGAGAGTTATGAGCCAGGAACCATAGATGAAAACCAATAAAAATATATCATAATATCACACATACATACTTATATAGAGATATAATCTGGTGTAAGCCATTTTGGTTTTTGGAAAGAAAAGAGTAAACTATGAAGATTTTTAAAATAGCACACTAGGTTTCAAAAATGACTTCATCAAGTAAAATTTCATTACGGACTTTAAGAGAGACCAAAAGACAGCCAGATAACATGATTGCTCTAAGCAGTCTTTCATGGTTGGTTGATATACCAAATAAGAATCTATTTATGTAATTACTCATGTATTAAAACATGGAAATTCATAGAAAATAATCCTGGGTCTAAAAATGTTAAAAATTGGATTGCAGTCTGAAAAAAGAAAAGGAGCTTCCCTGGCACTATGGCTGAACTGTGTCACTCCGAACCTAGACAGCTTTAAGTTTTTTGGATGTTTTTCTTCCCCCTTATTAAAACTGCCAAGACACAAGACTTCACAGGTTCAGCTTGCAGAAATTAAACTTCCAGAGCAATCTGTATTACCATAATTGAAAAGGAAAGAATTGAGTTGACCTATATTTTTAAAACAGGGCAATAATCAAAAGTTTATTTACTGAATTTCCCTGAACTCCAGTGTAAACCACTAAAACTTTTATGATTCTGTTAATCACGGTTGCAATCAATGTTTCTCTAGCTTTGTCCATCTTTGTTCTTAGGAAATGATTGCTAGTGCCTTCTGAAATGTTTGTTAGTGTTTTTCAGGGTAGTCAAGAAACAAAGGGAGACCCAAGGACTTTAACAGACTGAAAGACAGCCAGTAACTAATCAGCCCATTGTGGGAGAAAATCCAAGAGACCCATTCACAGTGGCATTGCTTTACCTCTTCTTTGGAATAACTGGAGTTCATCCTGTAATGTTTACTTATAAAGATTTAAGTGGAGAGTTTTCCATTTTTCCACCCTGTGTTTCTTTGTATTGGCCTTTAGCTTTAGGCTGAGGGAACTTTTGAGTAACTCACCCTAGATAGCTTCCTAAATGGTTTATTTGGTGGCTCTTGGAACACTACAGCTATATCTGAAGAGAAATAAAAACCTGAGTAAAGCAGTAGCACCAGCCTCTACTGCACAGGTGATTGCTGTGGCCTCCAGCCTCCTGAAAAATCATAACCAAGTAGCTTGTTCCTCTGGTATAGCACACTTGTCTGATCCTGACTGATGAGGTTTTCAGAGTAAAAAATTATTTTAATTATAACATATTTTGCTATGTCAGTAGAAATAAAACCAGATAATCAAATAATGAAAATAATAATTGTGATGCCATAAAATACTTCCATGCAAATTCTTATCCTCATTTTTCAGAACTGAGATGTAGAGAGGTTGCAAAATAACTTATTTGACATTATACAACTATTAATTAGCAGAATCAGAATTCAAGCCTGAGAGCAGTCTTTTCAATAAAACAGACCAAATCAAACAAAATGAATTAAAACTTGGATCTGTCAGAGTAAGCAGTTGTATGGCAATGTCTACATATGTATTGCATAGGATACAGAAGACTTCAGTTGAATGGAGTTTTGTTTTTAGGGCAGTAGTTTGGTTTTGTGTTTGATTGTTTTTAATATGTAGTACAGATGCCGCTGTCTATTGCTGGGGTTAACAATTTCCTTCAGTTCAGGCAGGTGCCAGCAAAGAAACTAAGCAGTACACATTTGGCGACCTAAAAAAGAAAGGTAAGAACAAAGGAGTGGGAAGAAAAAATAAATACTATGGAGAAAAGAGAGATGATTAAGTGAAGGAGGTAAAGACTAATTATCAGTTCTTCTCAAAACCTAGGATGATGATCTATTTTTCTTTTGAGTTTTTAAAAGACCCGAATAAAGACACAAAACTATATGTAGGAAATAGAGACGTCTTTGTTAAAAATACACTTGCTTTTGACTCCCTAAGGTAACTGAATTTTCAGGAGTACTCATAATCTACCAATTGGTCCTTTAAAAGTTAGCAAACTTTAATTTTTTTCCCCTTTATTCAATGTCTTTTGGATTCCGTGTAAGATTAGTTTGAAATAATAAGAGATTAATTTGTAAATCAGAATGCCACTTTATTATTTCACAGTAGGGAAAAAGGATCCTGGCTTTTCATTATTAGAAATTAATTGGAGAAATATTTTCAAATGTGGTATCTGCTGCCTCCATAATATAAAGAGGTACTACTCCGAGTGCTGTGAGTGGTAGGTGGTTGCAAGGTGCAACAACTTGCCCATTACCTTAGAGATCCACAGACCATTATACCCCTAAAAACTTGATAGGATCATTTCCTATTCTCTAACACATGGATGTCTTACTAGGACATCTAGAATGCTTGAACTTCCTGCTTTTCAGGTCCAGTGAGCACACTGGCTATCAATATAGTTGGGTAGTGATAACCCCTGGCATACAGTAACATCACAACTACTAAGGTTCTTACATACGGAATGGGATGAGGTACAGATGGAAAGGGAAGTATTAGGCTGTATGAAAGCCTTGACAAGCTTAGGTGAGCCTGTCAATTCAAGGCACAATAAGAAAACCCCATGACCTCCATGGAAGCATTTGAGGAGACCCCAATGTACTTCAGCCACAAGACAGGCATTACTGAAAATCAGGCCTAGATCTAACTCTAAGGACATCAGAGCTATGAAGGACACTAGAGTTTGACAAGTATCCTATGTCAAAGCCAGTCCCCTAATAGGAAGAAAAGTGGGACCCTGAGTGAATCAACATGATTATTTTGAATCTCAAATTCTTCTGAACCCTGCGCCAGCAGAAGCAGCACCCTTCTTCTGGCTAGAAAGAACAGCCTCCCCTTGCCTGGAGGCTCTGCAAAATGGGGTATTTAATATTAGGATAGTGTATTTAAAATCCGGACTAGTCTGGAATATTCAGGATGGTCACCAGACCTGATAACCTCTGACTATAGAGAGTCTTCACTTACTTATTGAAGACAATTAATTGATTGGCATAATTGTCCCCTCAAAAACTAAATAAATATATTCAACATGATACCCACAAAGTAGAAATGTTAACTTCCTGCAGAAATGTTAACTATAGGATAAAAATAACTGTGTGAAAAAAGTATCAATAAGCTTGTGGCTATAACAGAGCACAGGATACATATAAGAATCAGCTGCATTATACAAGGGTACTTTAAAAGGTCATGGATAAATAGAATTAAAGGATAATATGAATCATTCCATGAACTTTTTGAAGTACCCTTGTATTTTGTTATATAGAATTTACAAGCAGAGAGGGAATCTTTTTACATCTTTATTGAATAGTGTATTATCCAGTGTTAGCTTTCAAATATTTGTTAATGGATTTTTAAAAAACTGGAGAACAGGCAACCATCTGTCTTAGGTGACTTAGGCACTGACTAACTTAATGGCAGTTTCATTCTCAGAAAGCTCTGCCTTTAATGAGATAAGAGAAGCTCAGAAAATGCTACTTCTGCATCTGCTGTATTTCAAATGTCTTTAATTTTTTTTTTTTTTTTTTTTGTCTTTTTCGTGACCGGTACTCAGCCAGTGAGTGCACCGGCCATTCCTATATAGGATCCGAACCCGCGGCGGGAGCGTCGCCACGCTCCCAGCGCCGCACTCTCCCGAGTACACCACAGGCTCGGCCCTCAAATGTCTTTAGTTTAAAGTAATCTTTATGCCATTTTGTTTGGTTGTGGATCCCTTCATTTGGTACTGCATGCAACTAAAACTCAACCTCTAAGAGGAAGTGCTGCTTGGCTGGTGCTACTGTCTCTGGACCCAGAGCTCTGGAAATGAGGCATCAGCTTGCTGGTGTCTTTAGGGAGGTTGCTGCACAATAAAGCTGCTGTTGTAAATATTAGGAAAATTGCAAACTGGATCCTACTGATACTATGGGAAAGAACTGCTGCTGCCAGAGTGAAGCAGTATTGAAGAAGTGATACTCACAGGAACCACAAGCACACAGAAAGCCCACGAGCAGCAGACAGGAAGGAGCTAGCCTTTTCTTCCTCCTCAAGCCTTGCAGTATGTTGATGGAGCCTAAAAGGGAAGCAGCTGGCAAAGCAGAAATTGTTTAGCAGAGTCCCAGCTCCAGCATCATTAGACAAGTACAGAAGGGTAGGTTTACAGCTCAAAGACAATAACAGCATCAACTTATTAGAAATGCATATTCTCAGGCCCCATACAAGACCTGTGGAATCTGAAGCTCAAAAAGAGTGGAGCCCAGCAATTCTGTGTTAATAAGCTCTCTAGGTGATTCTGGTGCACAGTGAAGCTTGAGAACCTTCAAACTAGCACATCGGGCTTCCTGACTGCTGATATTCAAACCTGCCAATGATTGGTTCTTTAAGAATGAGAAGGTGCTGCTTTTCACAATCTAGTCATGTTTCAAGATTCCCCCTACATTTCTAGGCAGTTGCGATTGTTAGAAGCTACAGACAAATTCAAATTATATAAAACCATGGTTTCTTTGTGGATTAAACAGGAATGATACCCCTTACGTAGGGTTTTGATTTTTTTGTTGTTGTTAGGAACAGAAATCCATTTAAGAGAGCAACAAAATATGAAAACTGAATATAATTCAATGCGTTAATAGGAAACATAGTGAGATACTGAATCATTTAATTTCTGTAATTATTTTGGTATTAAGTGGTATTTAAGCGTAACTGATTGCTAGTAACTATAATTTATGAGTATTTATATATTTAATAAATTATGTATATAAATTATATTTATTATAAATAACTAGTTAGCATTATTTTCAGACACCTAAGCCAGTTTTTCTCCTTTAAGTTCTCTCCCTGCAGGCATTAGCGTCAAATGTTTTCTGCGGAGGGAAATTTAACCCTCAGCCTAAGTATATAACCACACTCAAACACAGATCTAAATAGACACAATAAAATGTGTCTTTTCTCCTTCCCAACCACATATTCCAATCCTTCCATCTCTACTCCATGATTTTGAGCAACGAGACCTAATGGCTTGAATTCATAAACTGGGTGTTAAAGAGCTGAGTTAAGGGTAAGGACCTATTAATTCATTCACTAAATATTACTGAGTTCCTATTCATAATTATGCTGTATGCCCTGCTCTAAGCACTAGGCATACATCAGTGAACAAAGTTTCTACATCTGTAGCTTATATTCACATGTGTAAGATACAAACAATAAAATGAGTAATATGTAAGGTGGGGATAAGTGTTATTTTAAAAAATACATAGTGCAGAGATAAAGAGAATGGCAGGTTTTCTTGATTATACATTTCTGTATGCACAGCACCTAGCACTCAATAAATTTTTGCTGAATGAATAAACAAATCTATGAAACTATGGTAGCTTCTATTTCTTTGATAACAGTGATAATATTGTAGCTAATGAAATTTATCTAAATACACTGGGTCTGATTTCTAACAAGTAAGAGTAGTAGCATTAAAGACTAGAACAATGAAAATAAAACAAATTTCTGGCATCTGAGCAAGTTGGAGTAAAGGCAGGACAAGAAGGACAAATAATATAATAGAACCAAAAGGAAGTTACTAGCAGTTCTGTGCCCATGTACTTGGTTCTTGAGATATGGCTGAAAGAAATTAGTAGTCTTTTAGGGGTTCTGTTTACACAAACTACTGGTTAGGATGTCAGTAACCACACCCAGGGAAGGTCCTGAACTAATCTTTTGCTGAGGAAAACGATAGGTGTCTGTGGAGACATCTCGCTATTGGGAAAATAGAACAAGGATCAGAAAATGAATAATTCCTTTTCACCCATCCTAGAAAACCCACAATAAACCTGAGTTTATCTTCAGGACAAATTTTAAAAGAAACCGTGCTATTAAACTTGAAAACAGAGAAAGTATCTTACGTTCTGTTAGTATCTCTGAAAAACGCATTAGAAAAACTTACTCTTTGTTGATACCCAAAATGCATATTTCTTGGGCTAGCAATTCCTAGCACTGGGGAAGGAAGTATTGCAGTGATGAGACCCTTACATCATCCACATTGTCTTCTATTTTCCATTTACCCCTATACACATGCTCACAAAAGAACATCAGATTTATAATTGGCAAATGTAAGGGAAAATGTCATCCCATTCACTATTATGAAATGTGGTTTAAAATCACACATTTTTATCAGTTAAAAGGATACTTTACCTTTTGTAGTATGTAAAAATCAGAAGTGCTTAAGGAACTAGACAACTTCACAAACTCAAAGAAGGGAGGAGCCAATATGTGAATTTAAGTAGCACCCAAAAAAGCATCCAGGCACAAGAATGCCTGAGAAGAATATTTTTTAGAAGAGAATGAAAAGTTCCTTTTTTTAAGATTAGGGGGGAAAAGGATCATGGAATTTTACTCTTGAAGCACAGGGATGTTTTGTCTTCTTTTGTAGGAAGGGAGAACAAAGATGAAAAACATTTTGAGTTTTCAAAAAGGCTAAATTTTCAAAATTCATCCTGTGTAATTTTTTCCTCATAACACGATATTTTAGAAAAATAAAATGATAATAAATCACTACCTAGGTAATAAATCCCATGCCAGTCATAAGATTATAGATGGGGAACTCACTGGCAACAGGTAGATAAAAAGACGTTTGACAATATACTAGATTTTAGTTCACATCCACAAGCCCTGGATGAGTGAGTTTAAGTCTTTGATACAGATTCTGACTGGATTTACATAAAACGTTCCAATTAAGGCTAAGGAAAAGGATCAAAAGGTATATGAAAAGGCCATGGACAGTAGTTAAGGATTAGTGAGAAAATATCAAATCAATTTTTTAAATTTTGTAAAAGATGGCTAAAATCAGACAGCCTAGATGTTAACCCTGAGTTTATCACACACTAGCTGTTAGACCCTATACAAGATATTAAGCATTTTTATGCCCTCAGTTTCATCACCTCTCAAATGGTAACAGCCCCTCTTGGGATTATGGTAAAGCTTACATATGCCTAATTCTTATAAAAATATTTAGCATAATGTCTGGAATATACATTAGGTAGTATTTTAATATTGTTATATTGCTAAATCCAGTTAATGGGGGTATTTTTAAATATAAAGAAAAGGGAGTGGGAAGACATGCTTATCTCATCTAGAACATTAATCAAGATTTTCGAACCTAACTTAAACATAACTTAGACGTCTCTATCTACCACTTAGAACTCAGGCTCAATATCTACACAATGGAATACTACTCTGCTATAAAAAAGAATGAAATACTACCATTCACAGCAACATGGATGGACTTAGAGAAAATTATGTTAAGTGAAATAAGCCAGGCACATGAAGAGAAATACCACGTTTTCACTTATTTGTGGGGGGTAAAAATAAATAAATAAATAAATATACAAACAAACAAAAGGGGGGAAGGGGGAGAAGACCCAACAATCACTACAATTCCTTGAACTTGTTAAGACAAGTGAACAGATATGATGTTGATGGGCGGGGGTGGAGGAAGGAAAGAGGAATTGGTAAAGGGACATGAAAATCAACTACATTGTATATTGATAAAGTAAAAACAAACAAAAAAAGAACTCAGGCTCAAGCTTCTTGGGGGAGAGGTGGGAAGAAAGTTGTTTTTTAAAATAAGCTCTTTAAACCTAAGTGGTGCCAGAAAATGTCACAAATGACTTACCAGCATAAAAGTATACCTAATCTTTCCATATATAAGGTTTAATTTATGAAATAATCAAAATCAAATGTGTGAGCTGTTTTCAATCCTTATATTTTGCCCCTTTGTATCTCCAAATTTAATCAGCAACCAATATCTATTCATTTATGGTCAAGTCTAGGTAAAGATTTTAAGAGTTGACGTTTATTGTTTTTAGGAAGCATTTGTCTGCCCCATTATAACATTTCTTGTCAGAAACAGAATTTATGGTGATGAAGTCCAACATCCTATCAGACAAAAGGCTACCTACATAGTTTCTGTAGAAACAAGCTTCTGGAACTATTTCAAAATGTAACCAAAAAGACAATGCATTGGTATAGAGATATACTTAGAGATATATTTTTACATTAATAAAATAAGGCATAATATGCTTTATAAATTAATGTCAAGCCTGAGTCAGACACAGAAGTGTGGAAAGCCTGAATTCTGTACACACATAATCAACAGTCTGTGGAAACTCTGGGAACCAAACCTAGCATAGTTAAAAGGTGACACATTCTTTAAGAAGCACTGATCCAGGAAATGAGTGGGTCACAAAGCCCACTAGTAAAAGGTCCACAAACTTGTTTTATGAATGAAGATTATAAGGTGTACTGGCTAACAGTGCAACTCCTTTATGGAGTGTGTTATAATTTCTCATTCATTCTTCAGTTTTTATCATGGTGATGGATAGATATGACAGAATTCTTACAGGAAAAAAATAATCACGTCAGCCATAAGAATGTTGTTCCACACCATCTCATAATTATTTTTAATCTGTTTCTTTCTGTGTTTATCCGTATTCCAAGATCTGATCTTCCCACCTACCCCTCCCCACCAAAAAAAGAAAAAGAAATGGTAGACAAGAAAACACAAACTAATCAATTTTATTCACACTACTCATGAAAAGCAATTACATTTTTACTTAAAATCATTAACACATAGAACAACAGAAATCTTAAGAGTGATATATCCGATTAGAAACACAATACAAGAAAAGATGTGAAAATTAAAAATAGCATACTTTAGTGATTACATTTATACTGTATTTTCTACTTATAGCAGCATCTGTTAAGATTCTATTTATTTGTTCATAGTTAACTAGCAGCGAAAAAATTTTAAATTACATAAATTCAGTAGATGTTTCCCTCCAATGTTTCATTCATACAGAATTTATCACATTAACCAAAAAGAACCTGTTCTGTTTCTTGAACAAAATGATGCAAAAAGATTTCATCAGTCACCACAAAAAAAAAAGAAAGAAAGGAGGGAGGAAGGAAGCTGGAAAAAATTTGCATGCAGTTACCAAAAAATAAATTCTCAACCACCTTAACCAATTATGGGTGGATTTTGTGGAGTCTTATGTGTGTGTGTGTGAGTGTGTGTGTGGTATTAGTGAATAAATGCTGTGTTAACTTTATTTTCTGAATTTATTCTGCAGTTGAAAAATATGTGGAAGTTTCCAGGGGGCCTGTCAGAGCCCGGAGAAGATATCGGTGTGTATCTTACATATTTTTAAATAGCTTGAAACTGTTGAGGAAATTCATGTGTTTACTTTCTTGCCTTACAGCTAAGAATAAGGGTTTAAATTTTCTAATTGGTTCAGACTAAGTTAGAAAATTTCAGAGATTACTTCAGGGCTGATATAAAGTTAGCAGCAAAATTTCTAACATTACAACTTATTCCATTAGTATAAATAATACCATTAGGAGCATAGATTAATTTGTATGAAAATCAGAAGCTTTGGAAATATCTTGGTAAAGTTTAGCATTAAGGGTTATTTTGGATATGACTAAAGATTGTTATTGGAGTTAAACTATGAAAAAACACAAATTCTTGATCATTCCATCACAGAATGATGAATAGTAACTTTTAAATGAACGTTGAAATAAGTATAATCATGTCAATTATAGAGCAATGGTGATGTAATTCTTCTCTTCATGAAAATTTTACCTACCATTTATTTTGAATAGTCAGGAAGCCAAAACATAGTAAAATGTCATATGAAAAGTCTCAAATGAGAAATAACCTCTAAAACCTCCTGAGCTCAATATTCAAGAAATATGAAATAAGCTAAGAATTCTTCACATCACTGAATTTTCCTGCCTATTCTTTAAACCATTGGATCAAATTCCATCTCCATCCAGATAAATCAATAGATAATTCATTTGATACCAGTGTTATTTCTCCATTACATTTTCCTCAATATGCATGTCCCCTGTTCTCTTTCGCTGACAGTTATATTAAGGCAGTTTCCTAAATTATCTTTAACTATTTTATTTAAAAATGTGTATGTACTTGAAACTTGATCTTTTAAAAATGTTACACTGATCAAAATCAAATCCCTATTCACATTATAAAACTAATTTCTAACAATCCATGAATAAACTGATTGCCATAAGATAAGCAAATCTTGGTTTTAGGTACCTATAGACCTTTTGCTTAGATTCTGCTAGGTCTTCTGTTGACAAGAAAGGGTGGTAGTGGTGCTAGTACTGAAAGAGGCCATTTATTCTGCAACACCTAATTATCTAACAGGATCCCTATGTGACATGTGAGAGCACATGAAATAGTTAAGCTTGAGTTTTGCATCCTTACTCAGTCCATAATGTGTAAAAAGCAGTCTGCAGGTTTGTGTAGCTTCCTCTCCTGAGTCTTGCCTTCTCAAATGAATTGATTTTTTTCATTTGAACTTTTATGGATCCACTGAATTTCAGATACACTTCTATTTAAATATAAATGAAGAAACACATTTCCAAAACAAATATGTATAATTTTAGGTTTAAATAGGAAGGTACTTCAAAGAGTTCATGGAAAAATGGAATTAGAAGATAATACAAATTTTTCCATGAACTCTTCGAAGTACCCTCATATACTACAGAACCCTTCTTTTAAGTCCAGATAATTAAAATTTCATTCCTTTTTAAAAGTATTTGTGTTTGTAGTTGTTACAACAACCCACCTATCCAGAGATCATATATATGCCTCAGTCGTGGAATTGAGAAAAAAAGCAGCAGTTGGCACTCACATTTTCTAGGCATAGTATAAATTAAAGCTTTGCCATAGAACTGATGAAACCCTGAAAGCAGCTAGAAATAATAACTGACAGTAGAGGTCTTAAAGGCTGTCTGTATGAGGGCATTTCTCTTTCATAACACAGTACAAAGTGATGGATATTCTTAATCATGAAGCTAAATCATCCAAGAATTATTTAAATTATTTTCTTTATACCCTGTATTTAGGAAAGTACGAGTATGTAATATACTTCAGGAATACTGCCGACACAATTGGTCAAATATTTATATGGGCTCTTAAATAGGAAACACTAGTTAACTGGGAAACACATTTGTTTGGAATCTTTCATTCTTTGACAATACTAGGTAAATGGAGCATTATTATCCATAGTGTTTTTTAAAAATTAAGAGTCATATACAAAATAGAATGCAATCAAGGGTATAAGTATAATAAAGTACCCTAAGAGGTATTACTCTAAAGAATATCTATCTACAAAGTTAAAATGGACAAACTGCCTTACTAAAAAAATCTCATTACCGTGGACAGGAAGAGAATCTCCTGCATTAGCCAAAGGACTATAAAGCAGCCGAGTCTGATCAGAGATCATCAGTGCAGCAGGGTCAGAGGGAAACACCAGAAAAACCCATTCTGAAAATTTTTCCTATTATTTTATTTTATTTCAACCTAATCCTATTATTAAATATTATGAAATAGAAATAACAAATATAAACTCCATTTCATTATTGCCCTGTAACTAAACAAAACAATATTTAAACATAACTCTTAATCAGCAAAAATAAAAAAACCTCTTAGTTTTTCCTATGTTCTTCATATCTATAAAACAGTAAATGGTATTTGTTTAGCTTATAGAATATTAAAATAATAAAGGTACAACAGAATAAAGCACTTTATCTTGATAAAAAATTTAAATTCATGTTGAAATCCTTGGGGAAGAGATTTCCATCTTGAGGTGGAAGGGATCTCCCATACACTGGGTACAAAAGCACTTTATTTGCCTATTCAATTTTCAGTCTAGTCAGTGATATGCTGACTCAAGTTAAACTGATCAAAACTAGCACTGATTCAAGTTAAACTGATCAAAACCAGCCAGCACTGATTTTCAATCAACTGCTGATAGAGCAGGGCAGATTCACCCACTAGCCATGTCTTGTGCTTCCATGACATTTAAACAGCCTAGACTCATAAGCCCAATGCTGAACTCTCGATTAGTGGTACCAAGAGCTAAATAGGACATCCATGGTTATTTTTCAAAGCATTTAAGGAATAAAAATAAACACTTTTAAATTTTATGTAATGTCCCTTAACTGTTGTTTAAGACTAGTGCCACAATCTTTAATAATAAATTTAATAACAAACATATTTGGTATACCAGATTTAAACTTATTTTTCTTATTAAGGAAAGTTTCTCTTTTCCTAACCTAGATTCTTCTATTATGCTTTCAGTTACCTCTGGAAAAAATCTCAATTATAAGGAAAGTCAGCATGTAATTGAAAAAAGGAAAATACATGCCTTATATTTTAGAACACTTTACTCTTCCTGTGTATCTTTCCAGAGCTGTTTCTTAGAGGAAGAAATAAGAGCATGTCCAGGGAATTGATAAGACATTCCAGTCAAAGCACACTGAATTGAGATATTCTTCTGTGACTTTCCTATTTTTCACCAGTAGGATTACTGAGAAGGCAAATATTATTTACTATTTGACAAATAAGAAACAATGGAGGCATTAAAGAGTATTTGAACAAAAATCTTTGTGGCAACTGTGAAGCTTCTCAGCAAAGTGGTCAAGGAAGGCAGCTTTTTAAAGAGCTTCTCATAAATACTTTAGAAGACAATGACAGAGCATCATAAAATTAGGGAAAGTCCATTTAGGGGGATCCATCTGAATATTTAGAAAAGACAGTCACAAAAATGTGTTAATGGCAATAAAAATCTAGCCACAGAAATTGCATTTAATTGAAAAATCAACCTTATAAAATGTGAAAGACCTTGTTGTATTATAAAATTTTATATATTCCAAGTTTTTTAAAAAAACTTTTGATAAAACAACTACAGTATTTTGATGTTGAAAGGAATGAATCCAAGTTCTTTGGAATCTTACTTCAAGAAACAAAGGAAATGCCAACAATTACTATTATGGGATTTCTCTGACAGCATAACAAAATGGTTATAAAGGAATCTGTTCTATAACTTGAAGTTTTAACAGTCCCACCCAAGATCACCAGGAGAGATTAAAATCATTTCATAGTTCAGTATATTCTGTAGCTCTACAGACTTTTGTAAGGAAGAACAGATCACTTCTTTTCAATGTTGATATATATATACATTTAGACAGTTTTGATGGATGACCAGGAACAGGATAATAATGAAGAAACATATCAGAATATTAACTGCAGCTTTACTACATATATTTTAACTTTTGCATCCTGTATTTTTACTTTTTGGAAATAGAGCAGGAAGAGGTTAAAACAATTGACCCCAAAAATGTACAGGTGGATAAGCATCCAAATAACAGCCAAAGAAATATTCAATATTTTTAAAACTTCTTAAATTGGTATTTGGATGTCCAGAAGGCAAAGACTTTGTATTGAAAACTTTACTTTCTTTAGGGTACAGTTTTGTTTTTGATACTTTAGATAATGCTACTTTAACTGAAAATCATTGAAGTTTCTAAAAATGTGACCCTTGTTGATTTGTACATCTCTCTTTTATGTAGGAGACACAGCAGTTCGAGAAGTTTTTGAAGAAACTGGTATAAAATCAGAATTCAGGTCCCTCCTTAGTATTCGGCAACAGCACACCAATCCTGGGACTTTTGGAAAGTCAGATATGTATATCATCTGCCGCTTAAAGCCATATTCATTCACCATAAATCCTTGCCAGCATGAATGCTTAAGATGTGAGTGGATGGATCTCAATGACTTGGTTAAGACTGAAAATACAACTACTATAACCAGGAGAGTTGCTAGGCTGCTGCTATATGGATACCGAGAAGGATTTGACAAGATTGATCTGACCATGGAAGAATTTCCAGCAGTTTACACAGGACTGTTTTATAAACTCTATCACAAGGAACTGCCAGAGATTTACAAAACTGTGACAGGAATGGATTAAATTCACATTTACATGTTTAAGTAAATTGTGCATGTAGATTAATGTATGCCATCTTATAGGAAGTAGTAAATATTTGGGATTGATTGAATATCTGACTAATTTTCTATGAAGAAAATCTGTAAATGTGCACATTTTAAAAGCCTTTTTTTAAATAAAGCAAATGTATGAAAAAGATTGTTACACTAGGGAAGCTTCACTGAATAATAGTAGATGCTATATAAAGGGGGGAATCTATATATTTTCCAAGAATTTTTGTTGTTTTTCTTTACTGAGGCAATGGATAAATATTTTACTGTTAGCTAAAAAGTTATTTGACCAATTATCCAAACTGAGCTGTACACATTTATTTTCTTTTTCTCTCATTAACAAGTTTCTAAAATATACTTCTTTCATATGAAATGAGATTAAACGCTGCCATTAAAATCAGCTCTTAGCAGACATTGGAAGAAAAAGTATAGCTTTCTGCCCAGGTCCTGTTTTGGATCCAAGTTTATACTGCCCAGTTCGTTTCAGTGCCACATACCAACTGGAGTATTTCCTTGACCGGTAGGTATTGTAGTTATTAGATTCCAATCGTTCAAAAAAGAAACACTCGTCTGTAACACATTTCTGAAAAATAAAGAAAGAATTACTTATTATTATACTTATCATGTTAAATATTTATGATAATACAATGCCTATTCTGCTCAACAGGCAGCAGTTGTCTTGGGTTCAGCAGGACAATGAAACTAACAAGACTAAGGTAGGCCAAAATGTGACACAGACTAGCTCTGTAGAAGGATGCAGGCCAGAAACACAACATGTCAGCAGGACAGGACAGCATCAAGCATGTCTCTTTGGTAAGTGGAGTCCAGGGACCATTCTCCAGCCCCTGCAACAGACAGGGTGGTAAACAGGTGTTAAGCAGTAAGACCACACAAATGGTACTGGAACCACAATGGTTCAGACTTAGAACATCCCATGAACACAGCTTTCAGGGATCCCCACAAGGAACGACACACCCAGTAACAAGAAGCATACTATACCTAGGCTTCTAAAGAAGAAGCCCAAACCTATGGCCTGCAGTAGGTATTTACGGTCCATCCACACTCCTTCCAGTCTCAAGATAGGTTACCAATCAGGGATCATTATTATTTTTATGAGGATTCTAGTGAAGCTGTGCTACAATATTCCCATAAAGAAGGAGGTTTGTTAATACTTTACTCAAAGAAATAGAATTAATTCTCTAAGTTATAACAAATTTTTTCTAGTGGCTAAAGTTGTTTCTAAGACATAAAGAGAGTGGTTTATTGTATAGAAAATAGCTAATGGTATATATAATGCCAAAATAATTATATTGAAACATTATATTACATGTAATTAGCAATCTCGAAACACTAATAGACAAGAATACGCAATGTAGACAGTGATTTCTGGCAGTCTCCTTGTGGAAAGGGAATAGACTCTGTCTTTCTATTTCAATTCAACTGTTTATCACACAAAAAAAAAATTATTAATCTTTTTCTACTAAAAAAAAAAATAGCTGGCTTTCAAATAGTTGGACCTGGAAATGATATTTCAAGTAATGAAGTCTAATAGGCTGCAACATTGTTAAGGTAAATGTTCAAAAATCAACTTCACAGGGTAACACTGATGATACTAATTAATCACAGTGGGGGGGGTCAACAAATTATTCACTTTAAAAGAAGAAAGAAAAATCATTTATTTTCAATATTACAGTTATGCATGTATATATATCAATTGAACGATAAACTCATAGAAAAGCATATAAATTTTTACACATTTGCATCTACACAGATAAATACAAGATGTATATACACAGATATATTCATAAATATGAGGGTACTTCAGAAAGTTTGTGGGAAAATAGAATTAAAAGATAATAGAAATCTTTCCATGAACTTATTGAAGTATTCTCATATATGGTTTTGTATTAGTCAGTATACCAGATTCCAGCTTATTTCTATATACTTATATCTAGGAAACTTCAAGTTTGGGAAAACCCACATTAAAAAGACTTAAACCTTTTCCCAGATTCTTTGGTTCCAGATAAACAATGGCACAAAAACATAAATTAATAAGCAAAACAAGGCAAAGAGCTAGCATAATAATAAAAATGAAAAGTAAAGGACTGAGAAAGACCTAAAAGGAATAATGTGTCTCAGCCATCTAAAGTAAGCGTATGATGTTAGCTCCTGTAACCTGCTTCTAGAGTTAAAGATTTTACTGGATATTTATTTGGATTTAATATTTTGACCACTGTTAATAGAATTTTTAAAAATTGAAATACAATATTAACTAATTTGCGCATTATGTAACACATTACTAATAAAGAAACTTCAATCTTTCTGATGCAATAAATCGCAGATAGTCATACAGAGAAGCCTACATTGAACAAGGACCCATCTATAAGATACACAGACTGTCCTGTGTTGTTCATAAAGATTCAAATGTGATAAGAGTGAAAAACTTTAACCTGGAGTAATGTAGACATTCCACATCCAATACTTTCACTCTACCTTTCGTGAAATTTTTATAATTCTTGTGTGAACTGAAGTTAACCTGTGCTACTTTATTTTGTCATTTTCAGTGCCACTGATAAAAAAACCTTCCCCTTTCCCTATTCCAGGTTTAAGGTCAGGTATAGAAATGGAGTGGAAGTAGAGAGTGAAAGGAAAAGGCATAGTAATCACAAAGATAACATAGAAGGACGTCATTGAACTTCACAGGCTGATTCCCAGAGGTAGACTTAAATAACATCACTCAATCATATGTTCATTTTTTTTTTGTATTCTGTCAGTTTCCAGAATGCTCCACCTTGCTAGCTGGCACTCCCTACAATTCTTGGCCTACTGGGATATTTACCATGCCAATAATGTTTGCCTTTTCAGCCAGTTCCTAATATTTCAGAGACAAAAAATAGTACCAGGGACTAAGCAGATACATCATGGAACCCACAAACTTTTATTTTTCCCCCCCACATGTTACCTGTACCTTTGAAAAAACAGTGGAGGGAAGGAAAACTTATATCTGTGCTGAATGTTCAGCCATGTGAACAACTGTTTTGCACCTGACAACAAACTGCTTTTTTTAAAAAATGCGCAGTAGGGCTAAAATTCAGTTCTCAAGAAAAGCAGACTTTTATAGCCCATTGTAAATACAATTTTCAATTCTCTCCATTCTAAATTAGTAAATCATCTTCAGTGATTTTGATCTGTTTTCCTATAAAAATTGGTGCAACATAATTTTTATGAATCTTTATAATATTTTTAGAACTCTTCCTATGTTTGCGGTAAGTAAACATCGAAATGGTGTTTCAGAGTTAAGAGAAAGGGGCCTCTAGAGAAACAACATTACAGAGGAAGTGGATAAATGGCTTTTAAGGGTTTATAGCACTTGTACTTTGCTTTCAAGACCTTATTTTATATAGTCCTAAGTGGTGGGAAATCCCTTGACTGCTTTTATGCACATCATTTCATTTAAAAATCACAACAATCTTTGAACGTTAGTATTCTCATTAACACATGAGGAATTTAAAGCCCAGTGATCTTATTAACTTACTTCAGATTATGGACACCCTTTGCCATAAAGGTTGCCATATCTACCTGATACCTTTTCATCAAAATAAGTTTACCTTTATTTTATTGATTTTTTTAAATTTAAGAATAATTGAGGGGTATAGAAAGCACAGAGTTCAAAGTATATTTGAACATTAAACATATTTTTTTTTCTTCTAGGCATCCAGAACACATAAGTGAACAGAACTGAACAAAGATTCCTGCCTGTGCCACCCAACTCTAGCTGGGGAAGACACACAATAAGCATAACTGAATAAATTATATATTCTGTGTTAATATATGAGAAATCCTATGGGGAAAAAAAGTAAAGCTGAGCAGGGAGTAAAGCTGGGAATGTTGGGGTAGAGGTTAGGTTGCCATATTAAATAGCATGGTCACAGTAGGCTGCATTGAGAAAGTCAAATTTGAGCCAAAACTTGAAGGAAGTGAAGGAGTTAACCATCCAGATATCAGAGAAGAGCACTCCATGCAGGGTGACTAGCCAGTGCAAAGACGCTAAAACAGGATCATACCTAAAGTGTTTGAGCGATAACAAATAGGCCAGTGTAAATGAAGTAGAGGGCTTAAGGGGGAGAGTAGTAGAAAATGAGGTCAGAGAGATAATGGGATGAGAGAGTGGAGCAGATCCCAAAGGGATCCGTAGGCTCTTGTAAATATTTTTTCCACTACACTGAGAAAATGGAGAGCCACAGTAGGCTTTTGAGCAAAAAAGTGACATGATCTGACATTTTTTTCTGGGAATATTATGGCTGCCCAGACTACACGTGCCAAAAGGAGGTGCGAGAGACCAGTTAGAAGCTTGCTGAGTAACACAGGTGAGAAAATGGAGGTCCAGATCACAGTGGTGGCAGCAGAGATGATAAGATCTGTCTGCTTCTGGATATACTTTGAAGATAGAGTCAACAGGGGTTTCTGACAAACTGGAGGTGCAGTTTGAGAGAAATAGAGGAATCAAGGATGGCACTGAAGTTTATGTTTTGGAATGATGGACTTGCCATCAACTGAGATGGGGAAGGCTATGAGTGGAAACATATTTTATAGGGAAAGATTTATTTTAGGAATTCAGTTTCGCACATGTTGAGTTTGAGGTCAATATTAGACATCCAAATGGAGATAATGAGTATTTACTGAGCACCTATGCAATAGATACATCGTTTATCCTCCTCTCCCTCTTGCTAATGCTAGTAACCACAGAATTGGAAGTTGAAAAGTACTAATTTATTTGGAATGTCAGGAAGTGTGTTATGTACAACAATTCCAATAAACCATTATTCTCATTTCTAAAAGGTATGGAATCTAAATAAGGAATGTGGATGTAAACATATGAGACTGATACAAATCTGTCATGTGTTAGTGATTCAAGGTTTACCCAGAGGCTGTCCGCATAAACCAGCTTAGCTCAGGGCCCTGTGAAGAAGGGTCCAATAACCATTTTTTAATATTGATGATTATGCTAATGATCTTATAGATGGTAGTAGAAGTTTGACCCTTGGTAGAGGGTATCTGAATAGGGAAGAATCTAATGTAGTATGAAAATGCACAATCAACACTTCAAATAGTTTGATTTGTTTTTTATTGAGAGATTTAATTTACTTTGATATTTCAAAAACAAAATAAAATGATGTGAGATATTTATACATACTGAAAAACTAATCCTAGGAGATGGTGGGAGCCAGGTTTCTCACTGTTGGGAGTGGAAGTTTACAGACAAGCAACAGGGAAGGCTAAAATATTCATGTGGTACTGATGGATTAGAGTTAGAGACACTGGTATGAACTAACTCATGTTAAGTTTAATATAAGTATGGATGGTTACGTATATAAATATTTACAGATATGTGTGTATGTATATATGTGTATAACTGTATATATATATATATATATATATATACCAAAATTAGTATATGCATATATTTCTTGCTTTGTCGGCTGAAAGGGCTTAGAAGCAAAGACACTTTAGTAGCAAGAAGCACACCCAGCATCCAGATCATGGTTTCTAATATCATTCTCTAATAAAAGGAACCAAGGTTCCTTGGAGAAATGGCTTATTCTAGCTAGAGAACGGAATATAAAAGATGAGCTTGGAGCATCTTGTAGACCAAAAAGTAATGATGTGATCAAAATAAGCACATTGAAAGGGGTACGTCAAAAAGTACAGGAACCATCAGAAAGAGCTCCCAGTGGCCAAAGCTGGAACTATTTCAGAAACAAAAACATAGTATTGAGTTATAACCCAAAGTATACAATAAATATCCGTGAATATATACTAATATAAACGAATAAATAAATAAATGGAGAATAAACAAATTTCACATGCAGAAGAATTCCAAATAATTTATGTAGATACAACCCCCTCAAGAAGGTGGAGCATAACCATAATCCCCCATCCCCTACGTGTGGACTGTGCATAGTGACTTCCTTCCAAAAAGTATAGAATGGAAGGATGGGGGAGAGAGAAAGAGTAACTTTACAGTGGAGACAAATACTCCCTCAGCCAGATGAGCAAGGTTAATATCATTAGTGATAAATCATGAGGATAGCATGTACCCTTAACTGATGTCATAAAAATGGTACTTTACTCCTAACCCCTAACCATGAGAAAAACATCAGGCAAACCCAAATTGAACGATATTCTATAAAATACCTAACCAGAACTCCTCAAAAGGTCAAAATAATCAAAAATAAGGAAAGCGTAAGACATCATCAGTCAAGAGGAGAACTAAGGAGACATGATGGCTAAATATGGTATCCTGAATGGGATTCTGGAACAGAGAATGACATTAGGTAAAACCTAAGCAAATACGAAGTATGGACTATAGCTAATAATGTATCAGTTCATTAGTTGTGACAAGTATATCATACTAATGTAGTACGTTAATAATAAGAGAAACTGGGTATGAAGTAGACAGAATCACTCTGTACTATCTTTACAACTTTTCTGTAAACCTAAAACTATTCTTAAACTAAAACTTTCTTTCTTTAAAAAAAAAAAAAAGCAAAACTGACCCCAGGGCTTATAAGTATTATCACAAAAAAGAATTTCTCAAGCAACTGGATATAGTAACTCTAACTCTAGCTATAATATGAAAATAAAAGCAACTCATTCATTTTTGTGCTCTACCATACACAAATACAGATTACTTATTTATATATACATATCACCTTATTTCACCAGACTGCAAATGCCATGTGGGTGAAAATTTTCATCTACTGTGTCTACTGCTGTATCAGTGCTTGGTCCATAGTAAGTGATCAATAAGTATTTGCTAAATTAATGAACAAATGAAAGTATTTTAGATAGCTTAAAATAAAAATACAATTAAATGACACTGCAAAATCTTATTTAAGAACTAGAGAACTAGGGCCAGGAAAAATCCAAACTAGCAATTGAAGTAGAACTAGAATAAGTTCTCCTCCCACTGCCCACATCGCTCCCCTCCTCAGCCCCTTCCCCACCCTCACTCTCCTCTCCTTATGCACTGGCTTCCCAATTCTGGTCCACGGCTAAATTCTATATTTGAACCTTATGGTCATTTCCCCATGCTCTGTTTTCTGGGTTTATTCTTTTATAGTACTTTGATTTTGCAGCTTTGGCTTATGAAGGAATTTGCTCAATAGGAATCCGAAAATGCTTTTGCTTACACCACTTCTAAGAATCAAAATCAGACATGATGTAAGTACCAATGTTCACTATTTCAGAACAAAATAAAATACATAAATAGTGAAAGTTAAAAGTAAATGTGATCTTAATCTTGTATATAGATTGTATAAAATTTTTAAGCTTGATTTGTAAAAGCAGCAATAATTATTAGGCAGTAACCTTTGCATTTATTTTCTCTCTTAAAAAAAGATATACATTTCTCTGCAATTACAATATAATTTGATCAGTATAGATTGCCAATCTGGATAATTGAGCCCTCAAAAATCTATTTTCCCTACTTTATTATATGAAGATCTCTCAAAAAGTTCATGGAAAGATTTATATTATCTTTTAATTATATTTTTCCACGAACTTTTTGAAGTATCTTCATATTGTAGATTTCATTTCATTGTTAAGACCCCTCAACTATGGAAGATATTCTATAGATAAGACATATTTTACTTTTACAATAATTAAATGTATATCCTCAGAGAATATAAATAATTTTTTCACATTTTACTATTGTGGATTAACATAAGTTACATTCTAATACTTACTGAGATATTTTGTTCAGGGAATCATGATCTATATAGCACTATGTAAAAAACAATGTGCAACGTTCTAGTAGATAAAGACCAGTCAAAGATTTTTCATACCAGTGCTAACATTGAGGTTGTTTGGTCATTTAAACTTAAAACTACAATTAACCTCACATTATGCAATTTAAAAAAAAAATCTACAATTTTGTGAACACTTAAGAAATCATAAATCTCTAATGTTTGTTCTGGACTCCTGTTGCTCATAGCAACAAGATTTATTCTGCTATGGAATGGAGTAAGAAGTCTGTTGTGTATTAAAAAACTACTCAACTTCAGCCTCCAAATATAGGCTTGGACAGTTAAATATAGTTATTCTCTGAATGCTCGTATTTCCCAGCTTTGAAAGGAGAAAAAAGACCCTTAAGAAGTATTTTCAAACATCAAGAAATCTATAACCTGAATGCATTCTTACCATTAATATGTGATGGCACTGCCAGAAAAATGGGACACAAATTAGTCTTTTTTCATACTCTAACTGGTAATAATCAACCTACCATAACTAACTCTTAGAAACCAGAGTATCTAGAGTACTTGGTATCCAGAGTACTCTGTAAGACCCTTGCACCATGCACAAATCCCACACGTTGGGATGGCTCACCTCACAAAGACCACGAGATAGAGACCATTGCAATAAACATGAGGTTTTATTATTCCAGCATGCTGGGGTCGCTTCGTCTCCAGGACAAAAGCGGCCCCCAGTTTACAATACAAGCACCTTTTATACAGTTTTTCCTGAACAGATCTTTATGACAGGATGAGTTGTTGGTTATCTGTGGCGCCCTTGGATTTATGGGCAGACTTTAGCAGGCTGGCACCCCAATAGATCTAGATCTGTCGCACCTTTAGATTTACAGGTGGGCTTTAGCAGGCTGGTACCCCCGATAAGGAACGGCGCTTCTCTTAATTGTATATCTTCCCTGGGGTCTGGCCAGGAGGCTCTTAGATAAGGTACTAGTCAGTTCCTGGAACCAGGTGGGGGCCATTCCCTTCTTGGAATGTTTAGTGTACTTGGGCCCACCTGCCCCTTTGTACGGCCTCTTTAGAAGCTGCTTAATAGCCCCTTAGAAGCTGCTTTACATCTCAATAGCCCCTTAAAAGCTGCTTAATACCCCCTTAGAAGCTGCTTTACTTAGAATGTCATTAGCAAGCATTTGTCACAAAACTGTGTATACTAAAGTTTATATTTTTCTACAATCCCTACACTCTTCTTTCTGAGAGGAAACTAGAATGTTTAAAAATCACTGCAGGAATCACACGCAGGGTAATGTGCAGAAGAATCCAGGAATGTCGCATAACTCAGCAGTCTGAAATGGAGCCAGGTAAAAGAGTAGTAGGAAGGATTATGAATTTGGCAAGTGCAAGTTCATAAATCCCAGTTTCTCCAGGTTAGGAGGCACATATGCATCCCCAAATAATGGCTACTGATCAGAACACTGGACTTATGCCCTAAGTTGCTAATGTTGACAGTTCGATGTCTATGGATCTGACTCAGAGAGAAATATGTCATTTACTGAATCACCAACACCACCTCTTTGGTTCTGAGGTGGGGGCACTTACTATTTTATCCGAAGCTTGACACAGCCCACCCAGAAGAATTTGAAAAAGATAGGATTGCTACTAAAAACGCATGGCAGCAAACCACAAATTGGATGGTAAGACTAGAGATTAACTTGAGAGCGTGGCAGGAATAGGTCCTATGATGGGAACTGGAACATAAGAAGATACAACAACTGGGTCTTGTTGTTGAGAGGTTAGAAATCTTGATTCTCCTTTGATCTTAGAATAGGATTCTTAGGTAAATGCATGCATGGGGCTAAAGCCCTTGAGCAGAGGACCAAAGTCCACAGATAGCTTGGCAAAAGCCCATCTAATCAATTCTAATCACTGTTCAGGGATGGGACTGTGTACTCTGACTATTTTATTTTAGGTCGCTGGTCCGATTCTGGCTGGAAGGACTATTGACTATTTAACCTGCTGATTGTTGTTAAGATATGTTGAGAAAGCTGCTTGATTGTTGTTTAAATATGCTAAGGAAATTGCTGTAGGAAAATATGTGGAAAAGAAAATGTTTGCTGAGGGCAAGCTGTTTGTTGGTGGATCCATTTAGCTTTTCACAAATTGCATTCTGGAATGTCACATTGTTACTTTTATTGTTGTTACTAGTTTCCGTTTTTTTAAGCTATACTTAGCCATAATTAACTTCTGTAACACCGCCTTTATTTTTATGTCCTTATTTGATGATTGAATCAACTGATTTTTCTTGTGAAACTTCCTTGTCTTGACAATAAAAAGAAAAGCTAATTTTGAATCGAGGCTGCAGCCCCTGATGGGCTGCAGTCCCTCTAGGTGTCATTCATGGTGCTTTGAGTAATTCTTTCCTTTTTTTCGTTTCCATTACACAGAGGGAAGTGTAACATCTTGTGGTGCCATTCCTCAAAGGAAACTGATAAATCCTGACTTTTTGTTTATTTGTAACAGCTGTGGCTTTATCCCTACAGAGATTTTGTCATAAATTTCTAAACATTGCTGAATTAATTCTTACTGCATCAATTTGGTGGAAATCTATTGCATAAGGAAGAGTTAACACATCAAAGGAGATAAAAACACATTTAAGACTAAATAAAATACTAGACCTTAATCTTGTGAAAGTTCCTGCTTAGCTAAGGAAAAAAACTAGAAAACTATTTATTTTATAGCACTTTGTGCTTCATGGTACAAAATCAACAGTTTAGGAAGCTTAATGCCTATCTGCCAAGAGAAAAAGTCAGAATTCTCTGAATTCTAACTCGTAGAAAATTCTGTAAACATTTTTCTCGTTCTTTAATTTGTTTCCTCTTTTATGTATCCTAGTAGTTTAAGAGATGCACTTTAGGTAGAGTAGCTTCTGTCTTCATCACTTTTGACAACTATAGGGCTTTTTATCACTATAGATATACCATACTAGTATTCCAGCCTATGTTCTTGAGATGAACAGCCTCTCCAGTGACTATCTTACAGGGCCATCATGATTATTAGGTTACTGAATCTTCTAATCATAAGTATAAGACCACAGGATAACAACTAATCTCAAGCACTCACTGAGCCAGATTAACACAGACGTAGAAAAGGCCATTGACTAGTGTTATCCACTGTTAGAAGCAAATGTTGTATGCATCTCCTTTCTTTTCTCTACCACTCTCACTGTCAGTAGCCAAACCTACACTACTACTGCAGAAGCTACAGCAATCTGTCACATCCTAAGGTGAGAAGGGTAGTGGTTGGGACCTCTCTTCTCTCTACACTACAATATCAAGATCATCTAAAATTACATATTGATTCACCATCCTGGGAAATATTTAAAATACTACTTTGGTAGATTCCCAAGTATTACATCACCTCTTGACAACAGATTGGTAGAAAAAAAAGATAAGAATAGAGTGGAAGAAGTGAAAGTCCCAAGTAGTCCATCTTTTAGAACTATATTTTTTACCTAGAAAAACTTATCCATTCCCCTGATTTAACTACCACCTAATATGCTGATGATACTCACATCTATATATCGACACAGAGCTTGCCACGAAGCTCCTGGTTTATAATTCCAACTACTTGGGGAACATCTTCACCTGAATTTCCCTTAGGCAACTGAAACTAAATAGGTCTAAATGTGAACTTATTACCTTTTCCCAAAATGTGCTCTTTTTCTCCTTCCCCTTTCTGATCTACCTTCTCATACAAACCTGAAACCTGGAAGCCATCTAACTTTTCCCTTAACTTCAAACCTAAATGTAATCAATCACACGTGCTAGCACTTTACTCAGTCTTCTATGTCCTACTGTTATTGCCAGATTCTCTTCATCACTTGCTTGGACTACTACAGAGGCTTTCTGACTGGTCTCTCCACCAGTCTTGGCCCCCTCAAATCCATTCTCTGCACTGTTGCCAGAGTGACCTTTCTCAAATTCAACTGAACAGGTCTCTTCTTAAAACTCTTCATGGCTCTCCACTGCTTATAGTCAGCATGGTGTATAAGCCCCTTCACCAGGCAGTCTATTTACCTCTCCAACCTTATCTCTTTTCCCTCCTACCTTGTATTTTCTTTGCACTTTACACTCCAGCATTAGTGAATTCCTGTAATTCTAGAGACACACCAAGTAGCTTTCTGCATCCATGCCTTTGCATGTTCTATGTCCTAGAATTATCCATACCTTCATCTCTATTCCTTCTGCTCCCTGACTGCCTACTGAACTATTTCCTCTACATCATTTAAAATTCTACTTATAAGTCATCTCCCCCAATTCTAGGCAAGTTTAATCACTTCTTTTCCTTTATTACTTCCTATGTCATAATACTTCTAATCCTTTCCTATATTACTATGCATGTATGCAAAATAAAGAGGTAACTCATGAAAACCCTTACACAGTATTACAAGTACTTATTTACACTTCGCCCTCCCCTGGGTTGTGACTTATTAAAGACAGAGGTCATTTGATATTCAGTTTTATAAGTCCAATGCCTACCATAGCATGTGGCACACTGTACACTCTCAGTAAAGTACTGGCTGTTCTTAGAGAGGATTCTACAATTTATTCAACTATCCTCCTCCCCCCAAAATTGAGAGCCGCACTGCATCCAGACTTGCTATTTATACTGCAAAAATCAACATTAATTGATAACATCAACATAACTGTTTCTTTGTCAGATAATCAATATGAAATTGGGATGACTGAAAATATCCTTTTCTCTCTAAATCTGTTATGGCACCCTTTGAAAACCCAAAGGACTTCGTACAGGAAAAAAATTCAAAAAATATCTGTACAGTTCAAAACACCACAATTGTTTAGTATTATTAGATCCCTTCTGTGAGGAAAGTTATAGTTTACAACTGGCCACTGGTATTGGTATAATAGCTGTGGTATACACGCACACTTTTACATACATGTCCTGTCTACTCCCCCAAGGAAACAGGAAGGTGATCTGTGTCTTTTAGACTTCTTTATTTTCTTACACCATTCCCTACACATGGGGTATGCTCAACAGATGTGCAATCCTGGTTCTGATAATAATGGCGAAGTTGACAGGGAGCCTGCACTAGTGGAAAGAATACTAGCCAGGATCTAGGATGCCTGACTAGCTGTGATAAAACGTAAAAAAGCAAAGCCCCCATTGTGACATATATAAATGAGAAGTAACACGAGGAGGAAGTAACAATTTTGAGAATCTATTATGTGTCAGACATTGATTTTGGCACTTGATATATAGTGTCCAATTAAATCCTCACAAAAAAAAACAAAAAACAAAAAGCCCAACTAGATAGGATCATTATTGTTTCTGTTTTACAGTCGAGGGAACTAACTCAGAATAATTTGCCCAAGAACACACAACTTAAAAGTGGTAGAGTCAACATTTGTACCCAGGGTAAAAAACCATATTCTCAACTAGTATTCTATACTGCAAGTGTTTTGTATGTCAAATTCTAAAGAAGAAACTAAAAAACTGATAATCAAAATTTTACACATCCATCTCCACTGATCTTTGAACAACTGCACAGTATATGGAAATTTTTTTTAAATATAGTTTAACAGCTTTGCAGAGTACAGTGAAGTGATTTAGAGCTCATGCTTTGAATAAAGACTGTCCAAGTCCAATCTAGTTTCTACTTCATATGAGCTGCGTTTTCTTGGTTACTTTACTTACTCCCTCAGAACTTCAGTTTTTGGACCTGTGAAATAAAGAGAATATTTTATACGGTGAATATGGAGATTAAATGATGGTATACATGTAAAGCCCTTAATAAAGATTTATTAAATATCAGTGCTAGTAAATAAAAAGCAATAAAAGCTAACAGGAAAAAACTGCAAAAACAGAAAGCATTACTTACAGAAGCCAGCAATCTTCCATCCTCCTTCATAGCAAGGTAACGGTTCGCACACACTCCTTTGATAGACACAACCCCTCTCTCTTCTGCTTGAAGTTGTAGTTTGACTATAAGTAATAGGGAAAAATTACCTTTGTAGCACCATAGAGAAAAGAGCCATCTCCACAACATCAATGCAATATAAAGACAAAAGATGCCCAAGCAACAATGAATCCCCTCCGGAGTATTGTCAAGGTTACAGGGGACAGGGAGCAGGAGGCAGATGTCAACTAAGCTACATTAGAGAGGATGAGATGCAGATCCCCTAGAGCATCAGTGCCTCATGACTTCCTTGTCACTCATGTCACAGTGAACAGAGATGGGGGACAGGGTGGAGAACTGTTTCCTTTGTTGGGCAATTAGCTTCCACTTGGCTCTGTTATTTACATTTTTTCAGTGAATATATTATAAGAATACATAAATTTTGAGAGTATTTTAATGTAAACCATTTGTGAAAGTTACCATACTAATGCCTAAGTTTAAACTCTTTAAAGTCATTTTTAACCAATTCTTCACAAATAAAATACAATCTAATTGTTCACTATTGTATTTGGAGCTGTATTCCCTTGACTTCTGCACATCTTATTTCTAGCTTCCTCTTCAATACAATACCAATGTATTTATCTTTCCTTATGGAGAGGTTTTGATGTATAGCTTTTTTTTTTTTTCAAATATCTATCTACTGGGAAAAAAATGCTTCGTTACTTTGTTTACACAGTATGGTAAAAGATTTTCAGAACAGAAGATCCTGAGGGGGATGACCTATCAGTTACACTACATTATCAATATTAAGCAGATTGTAGGAAAACAAAAAATAGGTATTTGCTTATGATGATAATGCAATATGGATAAATAATTATCTAATTAATTGAAATAAAAATGAAGTTAAATATTTCTTTTTTGCTCTTCACAGGCAGCATTCACCTGCCTAGAACAACATCACCCAAAATGTATTTTGGCTAAAAGATGTTACATAGAAAAACAGCTTCTTGGGTCAAATAAATTTAGGAAATTCTTGGGTAAGCCGAGTTAACTCTTTATTGCCAAACTTCTCAGAACTTCGCTTATCATAACCTACATTCTAAATCACCATAAGGTGATCATGTATACAGTGTTTATCAAATTATTCAGTCCCAGAACAAATTTTATCATAGGTCATCCTATACTCTATGAATATATCTAGGATATTCTTGAGAGCAAAAGATAAAAGCAATGAAAATTCAAAATTTTAGAAATCAGCAAAGTATTATTTGGAAAACATTAGGGATTGGCTTTAAAATAATAAATAAATAAATAAATGTTTTATAAGATGGGCAGGATAAATAAAACAAGATTCACCTGTGTCAATAGTTATTGACAGCATGGGTATTCTGTTCTTACTACGTTAATGTTTGAGAATTTACATTTAAAAAACAAAAAACAAAAGATCCTAGACTTTTGTTGGTCATTTAATATCTGAATCTCCTCTGTGTGCCAGTCATCCCTGGATTTCAGAGCACAGCATCAGTTAAGCCTTCAGTTACCCAGGCAAAATCTTCTATGGAATCTTAGAAAATACAGACTAAAAGGAATGTAATCAAGACATGAAACCTAAAAAAGAAGGGCATAAAATCTTTTTCACAACATTACTGGGAAATGTAGAAATTAAGCTTTATTTTTATCAACATAACCAAAATTATCTTAATGATTATAAGCAAATCATTGTATATAGCTCTAAAGTAAATTAGATATGCCACATTAACTATGAATGCATTTGCATCTCTTTTTCACTCATAAGATTGTATAAATACTCATGAGGCAAGGCTGCATAATCAATCACTGTACTTTCTTTCTGCTCCTTGTCAATAAACTGTAGCCCGGCTCTAGCCCATCATCATGTAAATGTGTATTACTGGTCATAAGACTGATTATGGGTATTAATGTGTGACCTGAGCAGTACCAGTGACTGGATATACAAAGTAAATGTCTTCACTCATTAACTTGTTAACCTTTTTACTAGATTCCTCAGGTATTCCATATTAGGAAGTTACCATTCATTATACCACTAAGCAAAAAACATTAATTGTACATGCTTGAAAAGTTTCTATTGGCATATAATTTTTAAAATATAAGCTTTAAAAATAATCAGAGCCTACTACAAGAAGTTGGATAAGTCACAAAATCATAGATTTTTTTAAAAAACCCATCACAACTGAGATGCAAAGAAACCTAAATGAACTAAATTCCATATGCAGACAATCCCTTCCCAAAAAAGAGATGCACAGCTGCTTTCACCTCTGAAAGGAGAAGAAATAAACTTTCTAAAAAGGGAACCAGCTGAACTTTGAACAAACTTTTAATTAGCTGCTGATGTGAGAAATTAGAATTCTGAGGATCCCTAAGCAAAGAGCAACTCCATACCACCTGCCAATTCTCTCCCACAGAGCTTTCACCTTGTACACAATTACCACACACCAAGTGCTGAGGACAGAACAGATGGGCTGAGAGATCCTCCCAAAGTTCCTTGGGCCCTTGCTGAGTACAAAGCAGCAGTCCACTGAAGACTGGGAACAGTTCAAAGAACTAAAAGAGATCCCTCTGAGAAGCACTGAGCCTTCACCAGATGCAAAGTCAGGGAGCAGCAGGATAGAGATCTTCCAAGACACACAAAGCCAGGGGTAGAGTTCAGAGCAAGGTTAACTCCCTACCAACCCAAACTTGGCAGCTAGGCTATAAAGCAAAATGCAATACTTAAAAAGTACTCTATTAACCAAAGAAGACAGGAAAGGAAAAACAAAAGGACAAAGGACAGATAGTATCATTACAGAACAAAAATATCAAGATGGCAACCATAAACAATAAACCATAACAATAATTACACTGAATGTAAATGCTCAACACTCCACTGAAAGGAAATTGTCAAAAAGATAAACAAAACCCAACTATATCGTTTATAAGAAAAGCACTTTAAATACAAAGATATAGGCAGGTTGTAAGTAAAAATGTGGAGGAAAAAAACAATGCACAGAAATCTGGTATGGCTATATTAATATCTGACAATGTAGACTTCAAAGCAAGTAGTATAACCAGAGATAAACAGGGTCATTTCATGATGATAAGAGGGCCAGATTCCTCAGGAAGCCATAATAATCTTAAATGTGTAGTACCTAATAACAGAATTCTAAAATACCTGAAGCAATAACTGACAAAAGAGAAGAAATAAACAAATCAATAAGAATATGGAAGATATGAATAGCATTATCAATCCAACTTGTTGGTTATAAATTTGTTTGTGAACAAAACACAAATATGACTAACAAGCTTCATACAGCCCCTCTCACTAAACGTTTGTTTTACTAGTTCATTTTACTCATTTATTTTGCATATGATCCCAGAACCCAAAGCCCATACATTCTATTCTCTTCACAACTCAACTGGCTAATTAAAATTTGTAGATAAGAACATTAGACACCCACATAGTTCATTAAAATTGTTAGCAACTCCTCAGTTTGCAAACAAGGTTAAAATTGGGCATAACACGAAAGAAAGAAAAATACGAAGTGGGGGCAGGGAGCTTAGAAATCCATGGGTTCCTTTGTTACCACCCCATCAGGACATGGCTTTATAAGTCCATTCAATTTTTCTGTGTATCAATTCTTATATCCATAAAGTAGAAATTATTTTTATTATGAAATTTAAGACTGAGGATGATAAAATATTTAGAACCGTTTAATTTTTTAAAAGTGCAATATAATACGAGAGGTTTTCAAAAAGTTCATGGAAAAATTCGTGTTACTTTTTAATTCTATTTTTTCCATGAACTGTGTGAAGTACCCTCATATGTCTGAAATACCCGATCTCTTGCCGTAATTATTTTACTTAAGTCATAACATTTAATTTATGCAATAAAAAAATTGTGAAATAGCTGATTTATGCCAAAGACAGGGCTGTTACAAACTATTTTGATCTATAAATACCTACAAAAATCAATTTCTTCCAATATCTCCTCTACTGGATTTATTACATCATGTCCTAAAATAGACATGTTTGTGCTAGCTGAGCTATAGATAAGATCAAGTTTAACACAATGTAGACATCAGATGATTCCTGAGTCTTCTAATAGCACATCTGCTTGTTTTAAAATAGCAATGGCTTTTACTCTTATAGTGGAATCAGATAAAGTCAGATTGACAGAAAGGAAGAAGGAAAACGTAAGAACTGTTCAGCATCTTGTGGCATTCTAGAAGCTCCAGGTGCAATACAGGGAGGGTCAAAGCAGAACTGCACAACCTCAAAGATAAGAATCAGAGATGGAATGAAAAGGAGAGTTCACAATCCTAATACTCATCAGCAGATAGTCACAACAAATTGACAGGTGGAGAATACAACTTCCTTCACCTGTTCCACAGCTACTAGGGCTACAGACAGTATCTGACTAGCCTAGTGTCAGGAAAATACTATGCCACTGAGGACACTTTTTGGCCTGCTTTGTAGAGGTAGTGTAATTCAGGAGGGAAAATTCCATCAACCTTTGGCAGGGGCATTTTCTGGCAAGAATAGTTGCAGTACTGACACCTCAGTAATCTGGATTTCAGGACCCCACACTGTCTCCCGGCACAGCAAAACAGGCAACACTGAGCACATGCATCTAAAAATACCTGGCTGTCACCTACAAGACATCAACCCTACATGTGTTAAATGGTCTTTTCTTCCCAGATGCCAACTGTCAGAGAAATGTTTCTAAAATGTTTCACAAAATTATAGAAATGGAGAATAGATTTGTGCTTGCTAGAGGTGGGGCTGGGGGAGTGAGTATAGCTATAAAAGGGCAACCTGAGGAATAGTGATAATGAAAATGTTCTGTACCTTGAATGTGTCAATATCAATATCCCAGCTGCGATATTGTTTTGCAAGATGTTACAATGGGGGAAAACTGAGTAAAGAGTATACAGAATCTGCGTTATTTCTTACAACTCCATATGAACTTCTAAATTTTAAAACTAAAAGTGGGATAGCATCACAAAAGAGTTGAAAACTTATGTCTACACAAAAATCTGCACATGAATGTTTACAGCAGCTTTATTCATAATTGCCAAAACTTGGAAGCAACCAAGCTGTCCTTCAGTGGGTGGATGGATAAATAAACTGTGGTACATCCAGACAATTAAATATTATTCAGCATTAAAAAGAAATGAGCTATCAAGCTATGAAAAGTGGACTCATTTTAAATACATATAACTAAGTGATAGTAGCCAATCTAAAAAGGCTACATACCGTATGATTCCAACAATATGACATTATGGAAAAGGCAAAACTATAGAGATAGCAAAAAAGATCCACTGGTTGCCAGGGATTGGGGGCTGGGGTGAGAATATGTGGAACACAGATGTTTAGGACAGTGAAAATACTCTGTATGATACTATAATGGTATATATAGGTCATTATATATTTGTCCAAACCCACAGAATGTACAACACCAAGAGTGAACCCTAATGTAAACTACGGACTTTAGGTGATAACAGTGTGTCAATGTAGGCTCATCAACTGTAACAAATGTACCACTCTGGTGGGGGGTCTTGGTAAATTCGGAGAGATATGCATTTGTGCAGACAAGGGGTACATGGGGAATCTTTGTACCTTCCTCTTAATTTTGCTGTGAACTTAAAAGTGCTCTAAAAAATAGTCTTATTAATTAGGTAACTTAAAAGTGGGGTAGCAAATTCAAAGGCCTACACGGACCATGCAGATAACATCTAAAAGTGAAGCAGCTTTGTGGTAAGACTAAGAGTAACAAGGAATAGTGGGGACGGTGACAAACGTACAATACATACAGCAAATTAATGGGGCAGCCACTACTCAGTGCCAGGAAAGGTTACACACACACACACACACACACACACACACACACACACACACACACACACAGAGTCTGTGATTGGAATTTAGCTTGTGGGTCACCAATTTGCAATCCCTGTGTCAAAGGCCATTAACCTGGCTGAAATCTTAAGCAGCTCAAAAAGAAAAAAAGTAACCAAAAATATAAACTGCCTCAAGAACTTTCGCAACCAATCCCACATACCCAAGAGATGGCGCACCTCCTGATTACAGCCTTTTCTTGGCGAGTTTTTCTTCCTTTCTGAAATACTTCTTGGATGATTTGAGAGAGCCTGAGGTCCTCTCAAAGTTAAGTAAGTGCCCTATGGAGATAATGCAACCAAGTTGGTTGCCACGTACCTCCCCTAGGGGTGAATGCCAGTTAGCTGGGCTGTTTGTATTCTTGGCACTTCTTTCTGGATTGAAGAGTTCACATTCATTTACAAAAATCACACAACTCAAGCAGCTCCAGAGCAGAAAACAGAGCAGCATGTGTGTGCCCAGGGAAGGAGGAGCTTTGGGGGGAAAGGCAAGTAGGGGCACCGGGTGGGGAAGGGAAGCTGCCCAGAGTGTTCCAGTTATTTAACTACTCTCTCCCACACAGTCATTCTATTTGACTGGTAAAATCATTAGGAAAACACCTTTCAAAGCAGGCTTAAGACAAGAGAGTTTTATTTGACTCTCATGAAAATAGCTCATGCAGCACGTCTCTCAATCAATGACGAGCATTACTGCAGCCTCCACTTTGGAAAACCACACTTCCAGCCAAGAACTCAAGGCCCATCTCCAAAACTTCTGAGGAGGCCCTCGCAAGGAAAATTCTTCCCCGCATCCCCTGCATGACATATGCTGGGCGGACTTAGTAGGAAGTTGGATACAGCTCCTCTGCCTGAAAGTCTTCAGTAAGAAACAGGGCCCCTCTTCAGCTGTGCTGAGAATTTAAAGGAATAAAACAGGATCACAGTAAAAGAACATCATGGCTCCACCCTCAAGAATGAAGCTGCCTTGAAGTGGAAGTTAACAGGTAGACTACTCCAGAGTTGGGTTCTTTAAAATCGCATATTTGAAACCTTTTAAAAGTCGGTGGGATGGGGGAGATTCTTCTCCAAATATATTTACCATTTCCTTATATGATCTCAATTACTGAGGGTAAACACTTACCACCAGTCTCACAAGAACACTATGCCTTTGGAATGGAGCTGAACAGCCACCAAAATAATGTCAGTAAATTATTATGACATAATGTCAGTAACTGATTATGCTTGTTGTACTTCCTTAGGTTAATGCTTTCTATATTTACCACTGTAAAATATTATTTCCCCCTGTGAACAGTAAGCTATTCCTTCAATGTCCTATTTTTAAGATCTTATCTGATCCAAAAGGCTTATAGATCCAAAAAAGAAAAGATGTAATGGCTTCCTTTTCCCATGTTTCCAGCACATTTTATATGCCCACTTACAAAAGAAACAGTTGCTCTCATTGTGCAGTATAAGTAGCTATGCCTTCATTCATCCCAGCTACAGTCTCAGAATCTACAGCACTCATACTGATTGCTTAATGAATGTCTACTTGTAATGAAGATGATTCACGAAAATGCATTCTGCATCTTGCTCCATTTAACAAAAAGAACATATCTTTTTATTTGACTGTTGTTACCCATTTTAGTTTATAAAAGGTATAAATTTAACTAAATTTTATTTATACTCTTCATCCAACAAACATATATGAAACACTCATGTGCAAACTCAGCATTAGTACACATACTTTGGCACCATTCCACTTAGCAACAATAATTACAAAAACAGACCATGTGGGTATGTATGCATAAACCAACGAGGCAGAAGTAGTGCAGTGAACAAAAGAAAATACACAAATGGGACTACCTCAAACTAAAAAAGTTTCACATAGCAGAGGACACTGTTAACAAAGTGAAGAGACAACCTACAGAATGGGAGAAAGTGTTTGCCAACCACACATCAGACAGGGGCTAATATCCAGAATATGTAAGGAACTTAAATGACTTAACAACAAAAAAAGCAACCAATTAAAAATGAGCAAAGAACCTGCACAGACATTTCTCAAAAGAAGACATACACGTGACCAACAGGCACATGAAAAAATGGTCAACATCTCTAATCCTCAGGGAAATGCAAATTAAAACCTCAATGAGGTATCATCTCACTCCAGTTAGAATGGCTATTATCAACAAGACAACAAATAACAAATGCTGGCCAGTATGAGGAGAAAAAGGAACTCTCCTACATTACTGGTAGGAGTGTATATTGGTAAAGCCACTATGGAAAACAGCATGGAGGTTCCTTAGAGAACTAAAAATAGATCTACTCTACAACCCAGCTATCTCACTGCTGGGTATACACCCAAAGGAAATGAAATCAATATATCAAAAAGACAACTGCACTCCCATGTTCATTACAGCACTATTCACAATAGCCAAGAGATGGAATCAACCTAAATGCTCATCAAAGGATGAATGGATAAAAAAGCTGTGGTATATATACGCAATGGACTACTACTTAGCTATTTAAAAAAATAATATCCTATCGTTTGCAGCAACATGGATGGAACTGGAAACCATCACATTAAGTGAAATAAACCAGGCACAAAAAGACAAATAACCACATACTATCACTCATATGTGGAATCTAAAAAAAAAAAAAAAAAGTGGTTCTCATAGAAGAGAGAGGAGAATAATGGTTACCAGAGGTGGGAGGGTTGGGGGTAAAGAGGAAAAATGGTGGACTAATGTATACAAAACTATGCTATCTACCCTAAGTGAATCATTGTGCAGTATATGCATGTATTGAAACAACACACTGTACCACACAAATGTGTACAAATAAATGTTAAAGAAGATTTTTAAACTTTAAGGTATTCCCTTGAAGGGGATCTAATTTCTAATCCTCTGAAACATTTTCATTCCCCTTTTTCCTCCTTCCTAGTTCTCAAAAATGCAAATAGCAACAACAAAATCCCTTCCTTTTTACATCTTGTCTTCACGGTTTTTACTCTGCCTCCCCACTGCCTTCTCTACTCCCCTCTATGTTCTAAGATATTTAAATGTAAATAAACTAAGACTCTCTTACTAAGGACCCTCCCTCCTCACTCTGATTCTGGAGGGTGGATGAAATACAATAGTGAAAAATAGAGTCATAGTCAAAAATAAGTTGTATAAATGAAGTAGAGTAAGATAAATGAGAGAGCCTTGGACAAATAGAAAGGTTAGGTTTAATGCAATCAGAACTGTAAACATGCTGTAGGTTCTTGAAAAGAAATGCATTATGCTGAAAGTGATGTTTAAAGAATTAGTAACTAAAAGGTTATTGCAGATATTCATGTGTAAGATAACGAGGATGTGGTCTCTGATAGTGGCAGTGAGGGTGGAAAACAAAGGAAGAAATGTCAGGGTTTCATGAAATCTAGATTTTGGTAAAAAATGAGAATTAGGAAAAAAACATGTTTAGGTCTTCAACTTGGAAATATAAAAACTGATATGGAATAATTCGGGGGGAAAGTTTATAAAATGAGGTTCTCCAGTTTATGATCCAGCACCAGTTCCATGTTATCAAAGACAACAATGAATTGTTTATCTGATTGTAAGTGAAGTTAGTTAGGTTCAAGCTGACAGAGTAACATCCACATGAAGATGTTTGCAGACAGCAGGGATTTTGAAACTGAATTTGGTAGACTTATTTTGGTGGCAACAATGATTCACATCTCCTGATACTCATATCTTGTGTAGCCCCTCCCATACTGAATCTACTCTTGGCCGTGTTGACTGAATTTAGCCAATGGGACATTAGCACAGTGGCTCACACATTGGAGCTTACCCTCTTTGAGATCCAGCCACTAGGTAAAGAAGCCCAAGCTAACCTCAAGGAGAGACTACATGGAGAAAGAGATCCTTTGGCTTCCAGTTATCTCTATCTCAGGGTGCCAGACATGTAAGTAAAGCAGTTTCAGCTATTCCTATCCCAGTCACCATTTAACTGCAGCCACATGAGAAACTCCAAACTATACTAGCAGAAGAACTATGCAGCTGCACCCCAGTCAACCCACAGAAACATGAAAACAATAAAGTAGTATTTTAGGCCATTACGTTTTGAGATGTTTTTACACAGCAATAGATCACTGAAGCACTGGAAGACAGATGAGATAGAAGACTCTACAGGGGAGATTTAGAAAAAATAAAAGAATAACAACTACTTACAATTTGATGGTTCTATACTAAATATTCTGCCTGTGTCATACCAAAACAGTAGCTATTATTAGCTAGTATCCCTACTTGGTAGATGAGGAAACAGGTATTGAAAGAAATTAAGTAACTTACACAAAACTAGAGGTCACAGAACTAGTAAGGCACAGCCAAGACATAAACCCAGATCTACCTGTTGCCTGCACAGATGTGAAAGATGAAACTGAGAATGACCTCACCAGAGGAATAATAAAGAAAGGGGCTGAGGCTAAGGCTAGGGCCAGAAAGAACAGCCACTTGATTACGCTTTTGCATTTTTCTCTAATTTTAAGAGCAGTTGTTCAACACATTCTAGTTAAAGAATCAGTCCTAGACCCTTTTGAGAAAGCCAATTCCTGCTTGTCATTCTACCTCTGCACTTCAACTCCGATAACAACAGTATCTCCTGTTATTTTGGCTAACAGCCTTATATTTCTATCCACTTTAAGATCAAAAGGTTGTTAAACACTTTCTGACCATTTCCAATGACAGGCCTGACATAAAGTGCCCTCTTTTCTGGGCTTATACTCTTGGCCATACCTATTTTTGATGACATCATCAGCCCTGCCCCAAAACTTATTCTTTGAACGTCCAGCAGAATTTGATTCAAAAATCCTTAAAGCTTGGCCCTGAGGAATCATCTAGTCCAGAGTTTTCAGTTAAAGTTAAGGAAGCTGGGTCCCAGATTGTTAAATTCCTTTGCCAAGATTACTACATAACCTAGGATCAGAGATCAGCAGTCCTAATCCTCATTGCTGGGTACTGAAACACACTGCCTCTTTGAAACATGTCACTCTATCATTTCCTCATTTGCCATTCATCAAGGAAGAGCTAGTTGAAATAACACTAAAATTATGCCTTGATCCAAGCAATTAGTTGTAAGGGGATGTTGAGGGAGGAGCAGGGAAATGGATAAAAATACCAGGAAGAGGTCTTCTCTTCCCAAAAACAGTCTTCCTACACTATGTCTTCTTATTCTTTATACTAAAAAGACATTAAGTTAATTGCTATAATTTATAAAAATTTGTAAATGTCATAAAAGCAAGTACACTAGTAAAGCAAACAGTTTCTGGCTCCAGGAATCAAACTTTCATCCCCAAAAAAGAAGCCTAAAATCACTTTTAATGTATTTCCTTCCCCCGTGCTACAAAAACTACTTATTTTGTTTTCTTTTGCTCCTTTCTCCTTGTCAGATTTGGAATTACTCTGTAAAGACAGTGCCAAGAGCACCATACAACTAATTACTCAGGAGTTTTGCATATGAACGTCTTTTTCAGCCTAAATCTTTTCTTGCTTGTTCTTGGTTTGTTTCTTAGGATTTTTTTTTTCTCTTTCTTCCTTTCCATCTTCTACTTTCTACTTTCCGTACCCTGCCTGCTCGCCTGACTTCATTTATTCTTTCTGGTTCCTCCAAAATACATGAGACTATTTAAGAGAAAAAAAAGAATCAGACACAAGTATCTATAAAGGCACCCACCATTGCTTCAGTGTTATTTCTGGAGGCATAAGGAAAAATTTTAGGCACAGAGAGTATTCTGTTTGAGATGCTCTGAATTGAAATTTCTTATCTCAGGCAGAGAAGGAAGTCTGGCCCTCCCAAGTAAATTATCCCCAGACAAGAAACAAATGTATATCATTTTGCTGAACTCACACCTTTTATTGTATCTGTTTTTCCCAAGAATTTCTATAGTATTCTACTTTCTATCTCTAAAGTAATGGTGACTTTCGCATGAAGAAAAGATGAGTTAGAATCTAGGCATATTCTTCCAGCTGAACAATACAAGGGCTCAAGCTCCTGAACTGCACTTTTTTTCAAATTTATGGAAAGAACTTTTAAGCCAAGAAGTAGCTTTATAAGTCACCTGTTCCAACACCTATGTTTTTAGGAGAGAACAGGCTCCCTATCAAAAGATGCTTTCCTCACCCTGCCCCAGACTTCTCCCCTTGAAACACTCAAACCATAAGAGCTGTTTATTGGTCACCATAGGCCACTGTCACCACTGGGAACCAAGCACACTGGGGTCCAATACTTCTGAACAGCCATTCTCAACTGAGTTCAGGCCTCTTCCTTCTTAGTACATGAAGGCTTTTTCTGGTTTCCTGCAATGGTTTGCACAACTACTACTACTTTCCACTATCATATTAAAGTCCTTCCTCCTTCCAGGTTCATACTATCTGGGTATGACACCCTGTCTTCCTCCTTGTTGGTGCCATCCACTGACTGGTCTCTGTCGCCCACTGAAAACTCTGAAATTTGGCTTACCCACATCTAATGTCACATCTTGAAAACCTTCAAAGTTCATGCACAAGACCCACCTCAAAGACCCTTGCCTTATCAAATCCAGCAACTATATCTACCACTCTCCTGGCCATGCCATCATTCCAGAGCCGATTCACCTTAAACTTCAACATGGTATAATCTCATTTCCCTCTGCTGGCTTTTCAGCCTCATTGACTCTACTAATCCTGATTCCTTCATTTACTTACAAGTCCTTAGCCTCTTGGGCTTATCATTCTAAATTCTAAATTCTAAATTCTGTGAAGCATTGCTCAATCCTCCTGCCTTTTCTTTCTGATGCCAAGCCATAATTCTGGATTGATATAGCCATCTGGCTTCTCCATTCCCTCATTTGTACTGCTGAACATACGCAATGGAAATGACACATTCATCCATACTGGTGTTATTAGGAATGTGGGGACTCCAGCCTCAAGTGGGCATATCCCTGGTCACTTTCCTCTCCCATTCTCTAGAGCAGCATATAGACTTACATTAGTCTCCACAGGTTGCCCAGCCCACAGCGACACCTCTTTCTCAGAGATAGCATTCCCTCCTACTTCAAAGAAAAACCTGACTATCACAGGTATGAAGTCCTCAATGTTCCTATGTCTAAAAATATATCTACCCACACTGAGCTAGCCAGGCTACACTCATCATCTAGTGGAACATTTATCTATTTTTTTACAGCAACTAAGCCACTAAAGAGAGTTTGTCATTTTGTATCATTTTGCTATAAAATTTTGTGGCATTTTGCTATTAAATTGGCACATGGAAATATCTGTGTATTTAGTGGGATTGTGGCATGGCCTACTTTGAAGTGGCTTCCAGGTAGGGAGACACCATGCCCCTGAAGACATAAAGATAAACTAAGAGACACAGTGAAAGAGATCAGTTGTCCAGGATGCAAGTGAGGGAGATTTGCAGTACGCTGAGGATTCCCCTGCTCTTGGCCTAACACCTAATCCCTCTCTCGCACATCTCCAGCTCTCTCCCAGCAGTACCAGTCATACATTCTAAAAAATATCAGGCAACTGATATCCATCTTCCCTTACTTCTGTGTTATCTTGAACCTCTCATGAGGCTCAAACAACCTATAGCAGAAGTGCCTCTACTTATGCTGACATCCCTGTTCAAATCAAAGGCAATTTTCCTCCCCATGAAAGCAGGATGATGCTATGACAGAAGCAGACATTTCCAATCACAGATCAGAATATGACTCTAAAAAAACTAACACCCATGCTACTCAGACTGCAACCTCAGTTCCCCTCTGCTGCCCTGATCCTCAGACACAGGCATCTGAGGCCCAGTTCAGCTCTGCAATGAGGGAAGAGCAGGGGAGCCTCTGTAGCATGATGGCTGCTGAGAGAGACCAGGGACAGCAATAACTGTTTACTGCTATGACCATGGATATCCAGAATACAGGCAACAGCTGTCTGAAACATCTCTACATGTATCAGTGATCTTACCGGGAATCCTTTTTTGTTTAATCTAATAATGTGCTTTCTTCTAGAATAAGATCGTTATTCTTGTTTTCAGAAATCCTGAAGAAGCAAAACTAACCCACACACTTCAGGGGAAGGAAAAAAGAAACTAGAAGAAAGAAGCCAGACTCTATGTCCCTCTGGCAAGTGTCAGCCATGGAAGGAGGAGCCTCCTAGGGCCTCAGTGGTGAGCTGGGGACCAAAGCAAAACTAAACTTCTCAGTACTGACAGGAGGCCAATCTAGTACCTCTCTGCCAGGAACTCTACGGCCCATGTTCTTGGGGCATCACAGTAAGATGGTTCTCTCAAAGCCAGAATTTATTCACTTGCCTCTTTGGACACTCAGGCCAGTCTAGGGTTTATGCCAACAAAGGCCTCATAATGGTTAATTTGATATGTCAACTTGGCTGGGCTATGATGCTCAGATACTTGCTTGGTCAAACATTATTCTGGATGTTTCTGTAAGGGTGTTTTAGAATGAAATTTATATTTAAAACAGTGGACTTTGAGTAAAGCAGATTGCCCTAACGTGAGCATATCAGTTGAAGGCCTGCATAAAACAAAAGAATGATCTCCAGCAAGAATTCTGCCAGCAGATGGCATTTGGATTTTAACTGCAACTTCAGCTCTCCCTGGGTTTCCAGATTGTTGGCCCTCGACTTGGACTTGCCAGCCTCTACAATCATGTGAGCCAATTCCTTAAAATAAGTATCATAGATAGGTAGATAGATAATCTCCTATTGGTTATGTTTCTCTGGAGAACCCTAATATAGGCCTCCTCATAATGGTGTTGCTTGGTCATCAGGTGAACATCATCTGTTCAGTCACATACCCAGGCAGTGTCCTCCATATATCAGGGCCATGCTCTGAGATGAGACTCCAAAACCAGGTTGACTTCCAGTGAGCACTGCTGTTCACATACCAAAGTCAGTCTGCAGGACAGTTCAAAATGCACCCACAGTGCTCTTCTCCCATCCCACAGTCTTCTCACTTCCATTAAGCTTAATCCGTCCTTCTGTGTTCTGATCCAGTCCCTTGCTGTCTTTCTCAAATCATTGTTCCATTGGTATAGGAGTTTCCCAAAGAACATGGCTATGAATCTCTCATTTTAAAAAAGTAAATATATTATGCAGAACATATTTAGTTTTAGATGTTGGTGTGCTTTCACTTAGAATATACTGTGAATTAGAGATAATGTTTTGTTTTGAAGTACTACTTAAGTATCATTTCCTAAAGGAAGGTAAAGCAGCTGCGCTGATAATGACACCAAGGCCCTGCTCCTGTGCGTGAGACTAAGAGGAAATAAGCCAAGGGACAGAGGAATGAGTGAGGAATGAGCTCCTTCTAACAGGCAAGCACAGGCCTGGCCACTGCTCACCTACAGGCAGTGCTCCACAGTCCACTGGTGTGCTGTGTCCGTCACATGACTGATGCCCAGACTCCAGCCCACAACCGTGTTCTCCCAAGACAGGAACCTCTGGCTACTATCCTATCTCTCTTCTTCCCTTCATATTCATGTACCCCAAAGAACAGTATCCAATATCAGCCTCCACTCCCTCACTCACCGTTCATTCTTCTCAGAAAATTTTACATAAATAATACATGATACATTCTTTTTAAAAATTTGTAAAACATTAAGAAGATTCCCCTTCATCTCTTCTCCCCTAATCCCATTCCCCCCTCCAAAATTATAAGCACTGTTAGCAGTTTGGTATGTATCCTTTTCAGATCTCAGTCTAGGTACTTACCACACAAATGTATAGTTTATATGTGTGTGTGCATTTTCATAAATGGGTAATATTTTCAGTATTATTCAACAATTTCCTTTTTTCACTTGACATAATGGGGACCCTTTCATTCTAGTACATATACATCACTTACTATGTGCCAGATAATGGTCTGAGAGATTTACATTTCTCAGCTGGACTATTGCAATAATTTTCTAATTATTCCAGCCTCACACCCTCCAATCCATTACACATACTTGCCTGAGTGATCTCACAAAAGCCCAAACCTAATCTTAATTTCCCAGATTAAAACCCTTCATTGACTCCCCATTGCTTCTAGAATAAAGACCAATTGTTCATAAGGCTGACAAGGCCTGTCATAATCTAGTCCCTGCTTGGCTGGCTGGCCTTACTTCTTACCATAACCCTACACTCCAACCATTCCAAACTTCTTGCAGTTCCCAAAACACCAAGCCTGGCACTGCCTCCTTGGCCTTCATGCCCTTACCCACCCTGTCTGTCTGGCAAACACCTACTTGACTCCCAGCCCCCTGTTCAGTGGTCACTCCTGTTTGAATCCTTTTCTGACTTCCCCTAGTAGAATTTACTGCTCTCCTTGGTATGACCTCATCGTACCACAGGACACACCACAAGCAAAGGAGGCATAACACTTTATTGCTCTTAATGATTTACATCTCTTTCTTGTCCTGCCAGACACATCGTAAGGGACAGGAGCCTTATCTTATTTGATTTTTTTAATCCCTGGTAGGCAATGCTGTGTATGATAATATAGTAGACACTTTGTGGCTAAAATAACAAATCAATGAATATATGAAGGTACTTCAAAAAGTCTGTGGAAAATGGAATTAAAAGATGATACGAATCTTTCCACGAACTTTTTGAAGACGCCTCATATTATTTTTATTGAAGTATAACTTGTTTAGTCCCAAACAATATTTAAGATAAGTTACAAAGATACTGACAATATACCAAGACAAAATACTTTAAAAATGGCTTTTAAATAAGACAAATAGAAATTAAGGGTTGAAAACTGGTGAAGCCAGGAGTGAGATTATTATACTTTTTAGAGACAGGCCACATATTTGGCTTTTTAGTAGCCAACAGCAGCAACAAGTTTCCAGAGACCATAAGGTAAAAATAAACTGGCTGCTGAGGAGCAGTGTAACTAGTCCTGACATGGTTACCAAAGAGAAATTTCTCCCCAGGGACCTCAGACACTTTATAATGAAGTAAACATCAGCCTTAAACATTTCTTATAAGTAAAACACACAATTTTCAGAGATGTTTCTCACAAAATCACTCACCATAAGCTAAAGGCTCACACCGGCACAATTAGGTACATGCATTTTCACTGTGATGTGGTTCAAATTAGTTCTCTCACTAATGGATTAATTAGAAGTATATCTAGTGATACTGTCCTTACAATATTTTGGACCATGGATAACTCTTTGAGAATCTGATAAAATGCTATGTACTCTCTCCTTAGGGAAACAACCGGACACCTAACGTTTTATATCTATTTTCAAGAGATCATAGAAATCTGCAGCGTTTCCATGGACCCCTAGGTTAAACTCCCAAACTGTAGGAAAGATACACTATATTTCCTTGAGGCAGACTTCCATAAGTTATTTCCCCCAGCAGGACTTTTAAAAAGGTTCTGCTCTCTGGCTGTCCTAGAGAACAGAACTGTGTGTTTTAACTGTCAGCCATGGTGGGCATTAAGCTCCCTCTAGTAAAACGGAGGCACTTAACTGGAACATTCACCCACTTATGGAGGTGATACCCATGGGCAAGGCCAAGGTTCTCCAGAATTCTACAACATAAAACCTCTACAGTTCTGCATCATTAAGCATGGCCAAAAAATAACTTAAATCTAGAAAATATTCAAAGTAGGTGTAACCAAACAAAGAAGTATAATCCCAGCTGTTTACTTTTTTAATCTCATTAACAAACTCAGAAAACACCTAACTTTGAGTAATACAATTTCCTGCAGTGCCTTCCAAAAAAATTAGTTGAGATGCAAAACATATACGTAAATAACAAAAAGAATTCTCCTGCTATATGAGATATTAGCTACTTTGCTGTTAAAAGTTGGGTGGAGGATCTAGCAAAAATATAACTGATTCAGAATAATAACCTAAGGCATGACTTTTTGGTGGTAACTAGATAACAGTATCAGCTGTCTATTATGAATAGTTTTAGATCATAATAGTGTATCCGTGTTACCAATTTTCTTTATCTTTAATTTTTTATCTTTTAGAAGGAAAGCATACTTCTAGTCTATTAAAGTGATATTAAATCATTAATACATTTTTAAATGAGATCAGCCCAGAGACAATTCCTGTCCAGTAAAAGCCACAGACAATATTATATAGCTTCTGACACAAGATGTCAAAAAATTAGTATTAAATTTAATAGTAGGGTATAGCAGAAATACCATGACTAAGAAGTATCACTCCTCATGAAAAATAATGGCCTAAGCCAGGTGTCAGCAAACTCTCTGTAAAGGACCAGACGGTAAATATTTTAGGCTTTGAGGGATATCCGCCTTACACTGTGAAATCAGCCACAGACAATAACTAAACAAATGAGTGTGGCTATGTTCCAATAAAACTTTATTTACAAAACAGGCTATGGACAGGACTTGGTCCTTAGGTCCTGGCCTAAGAAGCGCAAACATGAAAAACTCTAGACCCTCTCCTGAAGGAAATGTACTTCTTTTAAAGAAGGTTGCTATGAGAAATTATTTCGTTGAAATCAACATATTAAAACCTATGTATGTTACTACTCTTCCATTGCCATGCCCTGTTTACTACTTATTCTGTTATTTTCTTTTCTCAGTAGTCTCAAGCCTCTTGAAACTTTTTTCAGAGATCCATATCAAGCTTACTACCTATCTATAGTTTCCAGAAAAAAAAAAAAAACCTTTATCCCACTTTTTGATATCCACAACAACCACCTACCTGCTGGTAACTTTCCTATTTTCTGATTTTTATAGACTTTCAATAGTGCCCATATCTATAAGCTCTGGGGGAAATGTGTGTACCAGGGGATTTGACTCTTTGAAACCCATAATATTTTTCTGTAATTGAATACTCTGTAATAATTGAGTAATTTAATAATTAAAGAACAAAGAACAATGTCCAACTGATTAGAGAGTGTTATGGGTTGAATTTTGTCCCCCCCAAAAATCTTATGTTGAAGCTCTAACCCCAGTACCTTAGCATGTCACCATATTTGAAGACAGGGCCTCTACAGAGGTGATTAAGTTAAAATGAGGCCTTTGGAATGGGCTCTAACCCAATCTGACTGTTGTCCTTAAAAGAAGAGGACATTTGGACATACAAAGAGACACCAGGAGCAAGAGCACAGTGAGAAGAGGCAGCAAAAGGCAGCCACCTGCAAGCCAAGGAGAGAGGCCTCAAAAGAAACTAAACCTGCCAACACCTTGATCTTGGACTTCCAGCCTCCAGAACTGTGAGAAATAAATTTCTGTTGTTTAAGCCACCCAGTCTGTTGTATTTTGTTATGGCTGCCTTAGCAAACTCATAAAGATGAGTTCAGTTAGAAGGCAGATGTAATAGTCAGTGTTAGAACTAGAGCAGCTGTGGCAAGACTGCACAGACCAGCGTGTGTGTGAAAGGCACAGAGGAACTAAAATGGACAGGGCTTGAGAAGGGAAGTGAGGACTGGGGAAAACAACAGAGTGGAAATTTATTCCAAGAGATGGGCCTGGTTGACAAGGAAGATGGTGATATCATTTAAAAATATAGGGGAGTCAAAAAAGGGGGCAAGTGATTTCAAGGAAAGTGGAGTTTAATTTTAGATACATGTCTGGATATGTTTGGCTACGTACTTTCTTGATATCTCTTTATCTATCTTGGTCTCTATTTCCTCACATAGTAGGCACTCAGAAAATTATGTATTGATTGACAATCTCACTCAATGAAAAAGATTAAAATAAAATAGATCCAGATACATCTGCTTTGTGTGTGTGTGTGTGTGTGTTTGGTTGTTTTTTAATCTTACATGTCCTTAAATAGTGAGCCTGTCTCAAATTTCCTTAAAAGGGCCTAACTATACTTTTAAAACATCCTTTTAATTATTCTCTTAGCATTTTCTGCATGCTGTAGGTTTCTCCGGGTTTTAATCTTCCAGACCCTGACTTCAGCATACATTCCATTCTCACATAGTATCTATCCTTAATTATGTCCTACTCTTTCTATTTTTGTATATGCCATTTAAAAATCTTTAAGTTCCTCAGAAAGCCACCCCTAAATATTGAAGATTTGCTTTATACTAAATCATGACAAAAATATTTCCTAAACAAAGCAGAGTTCAATAGACAAAGGGGTGGAGAATATATGGCTGAGATTTCAACTTTCCTGGATGTGGCAAAGCCTCTGGAAAGAGTTTAAATTATTTTTTAAGAAACTATTTCTGTTTAAATTTCTGCTACCTTGTCTATGTGGAATTCTTGCCATGAACCTGTATTCGAAACACTAAGAATCTGGAATGCACAATTACTTATTGTCATGGACAAAGAAGTCATGTTTTGAAAAGCCAATAGGAAAAAAATGTTTTCTTATCTGTAAAATGAGGATAATAATACTTACTTCATAAGTTTGTATTCAAGATTAAACAGATATTATTTGTAAAGCTGGAATAAAACATGATCTCAAGAATTTCATTCATTCATTCAATAAATACCCTGTAAATATCAAGGTCCTAGAAATATAGTGGTGAAGACCAAATAACTCACTCGTCCTCTACCACAAGGCAGAGGAACTCTGCCTAGTCACTATGGCAATCTCCTTAGTTGTCTGGACAGGGCTGGATAGATCCTATAATACCGGTAAAATAAAAAAAATCTAGGCAAGAAAAGTCACATAATTAATACAAAAAGTAAAAATATATAAAGAAGACAAGCAGCAGGTGTTGGATTAAAAGATACACACACACACACACACACACACACACACACACACACACACACACACACATATGGCAGTAGGAAGATTAATTCCATTTCTAATTCAAAACAAAGTTTGTTCATCAAGTAATGTTTCAAAAAGTGATTTTTAAAATGGAGGAATTGCTTGACCCTTTGACTCTCTTCCATTTCCTATTTATGTAATGACCACCTATAAACCTATGAATTGTTTTTTATTTGAAAATGATTCAGCTGAGAAAGGAGTAAAATGAGACTGGTCATTGAGCAGTTTCTCCCACCCACCTTTGCAGACATCACATCACAAAGACCATGACTCATTTTGACATACAATTCCTATCCTTTTAAGAGTTTTTACAGATTGTTGTGGTGAATACTGGCTCATAAATGTGAGGGAATATTAAGATGAAACTATCTGTGCCATTTCATCACAGCCAAAAAGGATACTAACAATAGACAGTAAGAACCAGACTGTTCTCAATCCTAATTTTTAAAATGATTCACTGGTTTTAGACTTGAGTGTGTGAGAGAGAGACTAGTGTAAGGATTAAGGTATCTGAATCAAGTATGAATTCCCAGATCTGCATTCTTTAATTAGAAGACTATAACCAGTTCTGGAACTGAGTATCAATACTGGCTAGAAATACTGATATGTTACTCAATAGCTGAAAAGAAAACCCTTCACAATAAAAAGTGATTGTAATAAATGACCATGTTTTACCTTTATTGCTTACCTTGAATAACGTGAAAGATGTTTGCAGAAAAGAACTACAGTGCTGCTGCATTCAACTTACCTAGTTTACATGCCTTATACTACAGTGTTTAAGTTTATTTACTTGAAGTTCTAGTTTATTCGACAAATATAGAATTGAACCTTTTCACGGGCCTTAGATTAATCATTCATTCAGCAATGGAGCCAAGGGGCACCTGGGATGAGTAAATTCTGCCTCAGACACTCAGAACAGAAAAGAGAATAAAGAACTGCTGGGTAATGTTGTCTGAATTTTTTAAAAATAAAAACTCCTTACCAGCTAGGAATTTCCAGTAAAACTGGGAGGCAAAAGATTAAAATACAGCAAGCTATTACACAGCATTTCTAGATAGCATGCAGGAAAGGAAAGATGTGTACAGGAGGATGTGTGAAAGAAATGGGGCCTGCAGCATGATTAAGACTGGGATAAGGTAAGAGGACAGAGAGAACATTCCATCTCAAGGAAACAGCTTGGTCAAAAGGTTGAGAGGAGAAGGAAGATGTGAAAGGAAGGTCAGAAAGGAAGTTAAAAGATCTGCTAATTTATTGGGTACATGTTTAACTTAATAAACATCTTTTGAGTGGCCACCGTGCATGCAGACAGATACAGTCCTCCCCTACAAAGAGCTCACAGTCTCAGTACAGGAGACACATAAACAATTGACTATGAAAAAAAGCATTAAGTTCTGTAGCAGACTGTGTACCAAGTACTATGAGGAAACAGTGATAGAAACCATTACTTCACCTTGGTATGGTAGGGGAAAGTTACACAGAGAACACTGTTGAGCTGGCTTTTAAAACATTTTTTAGAGAAAGGTGAGAATGGGAGGAGGGTGTGACAGATGAATTGATAAAAAGAAGTATTTTCCAAAAACAAGGATCACAGAAGGAAAGGCCAATTATTGTAATAATGATGGTTCTGTCACATCAGAGAGTGATGTGACACAGAGTACCAGCAGCATCAGGGGAGTATGGATGGTAAATAGTGGGAAACAAGATTAAGCAAATAGATCATATTTGAGAAGGAAAGCCAGGTAGGTCTGGTTAATGTTTAAGGTCGTAGGAAAGTAAAGGACAGGAGAAATCAAGAAACAGGGCAAAAAAAAAAATCATTGAGGCTGGGAAACATTTCACACACACACACACACACACACACACTCTCTCTCTCTCTCTCTCTCACACACACACACACACACACACACACACACACAGGCACAGTGGGCAGGTGGGAGAGAGGAAAAAAGAAGAGAAAGGCATCAATGACAGCTTCAAGGTGTCTAGCTTTGGAGACTAGAAGAATAATTTCAGTACAAGTAGAAATTCAGTAGGAAGGGGTGCTAATTTGAGAAAATTATGTTAAGTTCTGTTGCACACATGTTAAGTTGAAGCTGTGGTGGTGTATCTGTCCTACAAGCAGTGAGAAACAGAGATGGGGAATCAGGACAGCGACAGAGACTATAAATGATCTGCTGAAGGAATATGAGCACACAGAAAGGGTAGAGTGCCAAAACAGAGCCTTGGGGAATACAAAAGCAAAAAGCTAGAAGAAAGACAGAATGGAAGAAAAGACAGTTGGATGGGTGAGAAGAGACCAGGTTGATGAGGTTTTATAGAAGCCAAGGAATTCTGAGGGGACAGAGGGAGACAGTAGTGCCACGTGTCAGAGTAGGATAACAAATTGGAAATGGCCACATGATGAAACTGGAAGACTGCTGGTGCTCTCATAAAGAATGATTTAAAGAGAATATTTGGGTGCAGAATCCAGAATTAAAAAGAGAGTTAAAAAAAAAAAAGGAGATGAAGTAGAAGAAAGTACAGGATTCCAGGATATCACCCAGAAAAGAAAATAAGAATGAACTAACAATACACAACATACTTGAGGAAATTTTATATCACATAGTACATGATAAAAATCTTAAATGCTTTTAAAGAAATCAGAATTCTCTAATAAAAGTTCTAACGTATTTTTCCTGAAAAATTATTCACCTGAAAATTTATAGCTTATTCTAAGAAAAGCTAATAGCCAGCCTCCAAGATTCTCAAATGCTGTCCAAACATAACTTTGTTATATACAATTACCTTCATTAAAAAATTGACCAAGTGTCTAAACATACATATCACTACACCAAGAGAACTATAAACCTCGACCAAGCTTCATACAGCATATGGTCCATGAGTACTCATTCCACAGAAAGGTCCACAGAGAATGTTCTCACCATTGGTTGACATTTAGTGCGCACTCCTTAAGTAAAACGTACTGAGCCTATTCTGATATTTGTTTGTATGGAGAAGACACAGTTTCCTACCTTAAGGTGTCAGTATCTTCCCTAAACTGAACAGAATCTAGCCAGATCATTACTACTCTGTACAAATTTCCTTTAAAAAAAATCTCTTTCTAATTTGAGTTATCATTTAATTACAAATTTTCATTATAAATTAATGTAAAGCTTAATTATAAATTAAACCAGCATTATTCCTTTCAATAGTTCAATTATACCTGAACATAACACTTAATAGTCACATACCCTTTCTTCATATTTTTATCTTCAAAATACTTTGAAAATCTGTGAACCTTTCATTTCAGAATTCTATCGGATAAATCAATTTAGAGGTTAGGTTAATTTGGGGAAGTCAATAGCCCTTTGAAAATACAAATCCACACACACACACACCCATTACAGATTTCTGTAAATGAATGAGTAAGCATTAAGGATACACTGGTCAAGTCAAAAGTCACCTTGTGCAGGAAGAGTGACAGAGGACAGCTGGGATGAGACAGAGACATAAGTTAAACACTGAATATTGGCTGTCTGTTGCCTCCAGGCACTCCAAATTTCTTCAAACTAAAAATATCCCCACAGGAGTTGCGAATGGGACTAGTCTGGCTTCTAAGAACCACAGTCTATGGCTCAATGGGTGAGGTCCCCTGAGAAGTTGCCACTTGTCTTTTTGTCCTTTCCTAAGTTCTTGTAACCATAAATAATCCAGCTTAGATGGTCTCCTTAGCCATAATTATTAAAAGGAAAGTTGATAGGAAAAGAGAACACTAGAGCTCACCCAACAGTAGATATAACAAGGAAACTGAAAATCATGATGCCACAATTACTTTTCCTACAATACAACTAAAGTTCTGCACTGGCAATCATTATTCTTCATTATTTTGCAAACAACTAAGTATTTACTATTTATTGAGCACTGACAATGTACAAGACCAGATTCCTGATTTCAGAATACAGAAAATAAGCTCAAAAACAAAACAAAACAAAACAAAATACATTTGTTTGGATGGAATATGCTGAGGAGGTTAAGATCTGTGCCCTGAATGTGCTCATCTGCCTTGCTCAGTTTCACAAGCGTAGACTCTTCACCCAGACCAGCCTGCTTACAGATGTGTGCCACAGGACAAAGGGGCCGAGGAGGGTATTTGGAAAATTAACAAACACTGGAATTGGAAAAACAAGCAAAGACTATGGCATTTGTGTAGTTACCATCTTTTTGAACAGGCATTTCGTGGTTTGAAAATAGCCATTCCAATAATGTGAGACATTGTGTTTTTTAATATCACTGACGATGATTTCTCAAAATCAATGTGTAGATGAATAAAGTCTATTTTATGCTTATAATGTATAAAGGATGTTTCTTCTTTTGTTTATTACATCTGTAACATTTTATTTTCAAATTACACTTTAAAATCATGGCCATCCATGTAAAATGGCATCATAAATCAAAAAAAGAATGCTTAGAACTGAATTGTTATACCACTGTCAGTCTAATTACATAATGGCCATTTTATAAACACAATGCAAGCCCTCAGGGCATGCCATGAGGGGATATTTCCTTGTCCAGGCTGAAGTCACTTGGCATCAAACTCATCTTAAAAGGCTCCTAAGGTGTGGTAATATCAATGACTCATGAATTGTCCTTTCATTGCTATACCAATTACATGATTTCCAGGATTAAATGAGCTATTAGATTCTGACTTCATTTGTTTACTACACACAAATTGCACTACAGAAAATATCATATACAATAAGGCAACTTAGTGGGATCCACTTGCCAGATATTAGCAAAAAAGGTGGGGGAGGGGTAGAATCTAGCATCATTCAATCAATGGTTCCATTTACATGAAGGCAGTGGTTTACAGAAGGAAAAGTAGCTTTATCCAAAACCCCAGGAATATAACCTGAGGCAACTATGAACTACTAAGAACTTCTCAGAGAAGCTGGCTACCTCACAACCATGACACAGGAAGCCTGACCATAGGTGTCTTCTGTGATTGAAAAGAAGAGAGTAATGAGTCTGGGGGAGGGCAAGAATAGAAGACAAAGGGCCAAGCGGGTATAAAGCTAATTCAGGATGATAAAAGAGGAAATCGGCAACTGAACTCAGGCAATGGGTTACTTTTCTCAACTTCAATATCCTATTCTATAAAATAAAATCAGTGGATTAGAAGGTCTGAAGCCTCCCTTTGAACTTCACAAATCCATGTTTTTATGACTGTAGTTGCATGGAAAATGTACAGTGGCAAAGAGGTGGGGGTCAGGCCACCTGGGCCCCCAGCCCTGCTCCAGATGGAATGGGCAGGTCCTTCAGCCTTTCCAAGTCTCAGCGTCCTCTGGAGCCTGGAAGCACAGAAGTGTGGCGAACAGGCAGTCACCTCCTGGAAGGAGCCCAAGGGTAGATCCGGCACTTCTAACTACCTTCATTTTTTCCTAAGTAAGAGCATCTGGAGTTAATTTAATGCTACATAAGCAGCATACATTTCACTTACTATACTCCACCATATGTGGTACGTGCTGCTTAGGATAAAATGTTCTTTCTTCTCAACGTTTTTACATGGTTCACTACTTTAGAGTATATACTTAATGTTATACATTCCCATGGACTTTGGAAGAAGCCCACCAAAATATCGAGGACGCCAAAAGGAAGGGGGATGTGCAGCGCACATGCTGGAGAAGCAGAGGCTCTGTAACCACTTTTACCATTTTGCCTTTACCAAGATTCTCATGTCACAGGAAGATTATTCAGAACTACGAGACAAGTGCCAGAAAACAGGCCCTTTCTAGTGACAACAACTCAAGAGAATACCCAGGTATGATGGAAAGCTGACCTTCAGCAACATTGACAAGTTGGAAACGTTTGTTTGCAGTCACCTTCTCTTACCTCCCCTTTCAGAAAGTCCTTCTGGTCAGCTTTTGGGGAAGAAACCACACCCACAATTCATTTCACACTAAAAGTTAAATTCTGACAATGGATGAATGCAGCCTTTCAGAGTTATTTGCATTATAGAAGACATAGCAGAAAGTGTCATGCCAAGGGAAGAAATCTCCAATGGGACAGAGAGTTTAAGGACAGAACAGGTCAATTAGTCAAAAGTTTAGGACTGAGACCATGGGTTTTTCAACTTTTCAAACAGTTCTAGATATCTGAGCCATAGTTCAGTGGGAAATTGTGGCTACCGTTAACTGTTCTCATTTCTTCATGTTTGCTGGTCAGTTTGCTTGGGGGAAGAGGGTGTGTGGTTGAGAGGATATTGTTATGTCATGTCCACGCTCATTTTTTTCTTACAACTTTCCCATCGGTCTCCTCCTAGTTTGGTTAACCATCTGTATACCTACCTTCCACCTGGGAAAAAAATACATTGTATTTAAACTTATGTCCAGGTTTGGCTACACAGAAGTGGTCTAGTCATGTTTAAGTTTGTATTCTTGTAGGTCTGTTGCCTGGTAAAAGGTGGCCTTAAAAAAAAAAATTAGTTTCCATAAACCCGAATGAGTTAGTCTACTCTTCACTTTTAACATCTTGTCTTTAGCTAGTTATAAAGTTGCCAGGGTTCTCAAGCTTAGCACTAAGGCATTTGGAGTGAGAAAATTTTCAGTTGGGGGGGGGACTACCTTGTGCATCACAGTATGTTTAGCAGTGTTCCTGGCCTCTACTCACTAGATCCCAGTAGCACCCTTTCATGTTATGACAACCAAAATTGTCTAGAGGCATTACCAAATGTCCTCGGGGGGGTCCAAAAAAATGAGTGTGTACATGACATAACAATATCCTCTCAACCACACACCCTCCTCCCCCAAACAAACTGACCAGCAAACATGGAGAAATGAAAACAGAGTCAACGGTAGCCACAATTTCCTGCTGAATTATGGCTCAGATATCTAGAACTGTTTAACACAAGATTAAAAAAATAAAAATCCAACCCACAGTTGCAAAGAAAAAGTTAGCAGGTATTTTTTACAAGGATGGTAATATGTTGTGCAATTCAGAATTATCCACACTCACTACCCTCTACATAGTTTCATTCTAAGGCAAATAAGATACCAAAAGCTTCAAAGAAAAAATGATTCAGCAACTAATAGAGTCTGAAAAAAAAAGAGCATTAGGGGAAGCCCCAAATATGAACCTAATCTGGAGGACAGTTCTTTCTTCCTCTAGTCAAAAACATGCTTTTTTTATTAACAGTGTATGATACTAGAAAAGAGCAAAATTAATTGGGATATATATGCACTTTGTCCTAATCAGCTGAACTAGCCTAACAGACAAAGATAATTTGTGAAATCTACCCAAGTTACCGGAATAAAGAAACAGTACTAACCCACATACGAAGTTCCAAGCATCTTTTCAGTTTTACTGGATAAAGTGACTGATAAAAATTTTAAATTATGGCAAGCATGAAAAAAATTATGACTGCATCCTTTGCTGTTTGCTATTTTAGAATAAAGACTAATACAAGTATAAAAGTGCATTTCCCATTCCTCTGTCAACTCATGTTTTTGTTGCAGAGCTTTCTCCTCTTCCTGGCCCCTCAACCAGAGTGAATGACATTCCCATTAGCACAGTAAGACAAAGACAGAAACCGGGGAGTTAAGCTTTGGACCCCTGCAGGTCTTTTGTCAGGCAAAGAGAGGATCAGATTCTCCACCTGGAACCCAAAAAGGAAGGAATGCCAGAACACACAGCTTTTAAAACATGTTTTACCTACACTTACAGGACAACAGGTTAAAATACTGTTTACTATTCTGGTCCTTGCTATCTCACTTCAAGTTCCAACAGTGTTGTAAATCAGCCCATTTTACGCCCTTTTCTTCCTCTTTTTTCTAGACCAGTGGCTCTCAAAGTATGGTCCCCAGATCAACATCACTTGGGAACTTGCTAGAAATGTAAATTTTCAGCCCCCCTCCCTTCTTCCCACCCCCAGACGTAGGGAATCAGAAACACTGATAGTGTCCAGCAATTTGTGCTGTAACAAACCTTCCAGGTGATTCTGATGCATCCCTAAAGTTGGAGAACCACTGATTCAGGCCAATGTTATTTCTATACCACAAACAGATTTTTTTTTTTAAACAGAAAGCAAAAGTGTCTCATTTCCTCCTCAAACCTGCTATAAGGTAGATATTACCCCACTTTAGGAATAAGGAAACCACCTCTGGGGTTAAGTGTCGTTAAAGAGTCCAAAACTAATAATCTTGCAGGGAGATTAACGTTTTTGCACTTTTTCACTATTGAAACAACGGTCTGTCACACTTTATTAACCAAGTCCGGATTCTTTCTGTTGTTTTCTTTTCGTTGTTTTTGCTCTTTCAGCTTTTGTCTATTCGCAAAAGATACAAATGGGTGGGTGAGAGTGGTGCGTCAGATGCCTCGGGTCCCACTCGAGATTCCTCGAGTCGGAATTTAAGGGCAGGACTCTGGAAAGGTACTTTTCCAATAAGGAACGTTTCATTCTGCCGCGGTCCCTCCTGTCTTTGTCCCGGGACAGCACGCATCAGAGAAACGGTGGGAACTTCAACGGGAGCCCCGGGCCGCCTCTCCGAGAGCCGCTCTCCCGCCCTCGGCCGCCGGGCATCCCCGGCGCGACAGGTTGTCTGCGCGAAGAGGGCCCGCGCGCGAGGCCGGGGCGCCCTGCGGCTCCGGCCCAGGGGCCTGGTTTACCAGGGGAAACCGGCACACCCCAAACCCGGGGGGGCGTCTAACCTGACACCGCAGCTCGGGGGAGGACGGGGCGAGTGGTGAACCCGACACCGCGGGGGCCGCGCGGAAAGAAACCACACGTCCCGGCAGGGTCGGAGCGAAGAAAAGGCAAGAGCGCGGAGGCTGGAGCGGAGGGGAGCGGAGGGAACCCGAGGGAACCCGGGGCGGAGGTGGGGCGGCCGGCACTCACTGTGAGGGTCGCTCTTCTCCCGGACCCCGTCCACGCGGCCGTCAGGGTGGATGCGCAGGAAGAAGCCCCCGTTTTTGCAGTACAGCCGCTTGGGGTCCTTGAAGTGGCCGGGCGGGAAGGCGCCGCTGCCGCCGTCCTCGGGCAGGGCGGGCAGCGTGGTGATGCTCCCGGCTGCCATGGCCCCTCCAGGGCCCGGCCGGAGACCCCGAGCCGCCGGAGCCGCGCGGGGAGCCGCCGCCCCCCTGCCCCGGCCCCGGCCTCCGACCCGCTCCGAGGCCCGGCCCCGGCCCCGGCCCCCCAGCCTCCCGCCCGGCGGCGCGCGGCCGCGCCCGCGAGCCCCCAGCCTCGCGCCGCTCGGCCGCTCCCTTCTTCGCCGGCCCGAGCGCGCGGCAAGCCCAGCGGCCCGGGAGCTGGGGTTCAGGGAGGGGTGTCTCCGCGGCCGCCGCTCTCGAGAGAGCCGCCTCCCAAGCTGCAGCGCCCGGGATCCGGCGGCAGCCGCGGGCACCGTGTCCGCTGGTCTGGCACCGGCCGGGCCGCGGCGTCACATCTTCTACATCTCCACCCCCGACGCCCACCAACCCCCCGCGCCCCCGGCTTCCTCCCTCCCTGCGCGCCACCCCCTACTCGTTCGGAGTTTGCTGGGGCGGCCTCCGAGTCGGGCACTTCGGCCACAACACGCAAGCGCGCGACATCAGTCCCCCCCGGGGAGCCCGACCTCGGGCGGGGGCGGGGGTGCGCCGGGAAGCGGCGGTCGAGGCCTCAAGTGTCCCGGGGTCTCGACACCACCCTCCCTTATTCCCCAGGAGTCGCCCGCCGGCCCCGCGACTCCGCGCCACCCAAACCACGTTTAGTCTTTCTCCACACTGCGGAGCTTCTGCTGTGCGACCAGCCGGGACTCAACTTTTAAACATTTAAATGGAACTTTCTCTCTCATTCTTCCTTGCCAGTATTTTTAAGGGGAGAAGCTTTCTCCACTCCAAAGAAGTAGAAGGGTTGGAAGCCGGTGAGGATTGTGTGTCAGAATAGGCTTTGAAAATCTCTAATCACCCAAAGATGAAGGGTATGAGTGGAGCACAAACTGTTAAAATTAAAGAACAGAGGCTAAAGTAGTTTACCAACAAAAGGAGAAGGAGGCCAGAGAAGGGGAGCGGATTGCGCTGCTAAGGTTTCCCTTTGCAGAGCTACCTTGAGTTAGACAACGTGGAAAGATGCGGATGGGCCTCACATCCTTCTCGTGATAGAAATGTGTTAAGGTTTTCACCCTGCACTGGCATTCTCCCTCGCTAAATCGTTACGACTTTCTCGGAGGAAGAATTCTTTTGAAAATGTCAAACTGCAGAATTGAAGTTATTTGCATTTTGGTAATTTTCAGTAGAATACTGAACAAGTGCGACCGTTGATTAGCAAAATACCTGCCTAGAAAACCTGCATATACAGAGTGCCTGCTGTATGTAAAGCATTGCTGTAAGCGCTGTGGGAGATGCCAAATCAGGGGGGATATTCTCGCACAAGGGAGGAAGTAAGATCCAGGAAGGACGAATAACACAAATACCAGTAGAAAGTAACGGAGGCCACAGAAGAGTAAGTGCTGTGACATTTCAGACAAGCAGTAACAGCTTGGGGACAGGCAAGAGATTTGGGGAAGCTTCTAGAAGGAGTTGCAAGTACAGAAATTACTCTGTGTAGGAACATGTTTGGTTTCAGAAGGTCTTCCATGAGTGCATTTGTTCTTAACTCCAGATGCATTTCTAGAAGTGCAAGTAAATGCTATGAAGCTTTAAAACCAGGCATGTTCTTCTCCCTTCTCCGGGCTGATATATGTTCTGTAGAGGAAGAAAAATATCTTTTCCTCACCCATGGTTAGGTTCATGGCTGAGGCCCATATAACAAAAGACAGATTAACAAGAGAAAAACATACCAATTTACTTAATATACATTTTACGTGACATGGGAGCCATCAGAAATGAAGACCCAAAGAAATAGAAATCTTGATTTTTTATGGTAGTTTGATGAAGAAATGGATAGTCTTGGAGAAGTGTGATTGGACAAAGGAGGTATGACCTAATGGTAATAAACTGGAAGAGAACTTAGCAAGACCTGTTTGTTCAGATTCTTCTCTGTGTTCCTGTGTCTTCAGAGACAAGGATGTTCCTTTCATGCAGATATAGGGAGGGCAACTCTCGAATGAGGGTCTTATAATCTGCTTCAGGGAAGAAGGAAGGGAGAAGATGAAAGTGACCTTCTTGCTTCTACTGTTTTCTCATATGCCAACGTGCTGTATTTTGGGGTAGCATGTCCTGAGCCCCATCAGTTCTCTGACATCTCTCTCCAAAATGGACTAGTTTCATCTTCATTGAAAATCTCTTGAGACAAATAGTTCCCTTGTAGATGATCTCTGTAGATGTCCTTTAGCCCTAGTGTAGGACTCTGTGTCACAGAAACCAGAAACTTGAGTATTCCAAGAGCATGATATAAAATCTGTCATAATATTTTTTTAACAACAGTATCCAGAAATTTGGGAAGCAGCTTCAAGCAGTTAGATAATCTGCATTCCCTAGGACGTGGACAAATAATTCAATTTTAAAATGGGGAAAATATTTGAATAAATATTTCTCCAAAGATATACAAATAAACAATAAAGCACATGAAAAGGTGTGCAACATAATTAGTCTTAGAGAAATTCAAATCAAAACAACAATGAAATACTACTTCACACCCACTAAGATAGTTATAATGTAAAAACAACAACAACAACAACAATAACAAAAGAAAATAACAAGTGTTGTTGAGGGTGTGGAAAAATTGGAACCCTCAAACATTGTTCATGGAAAGATAAAATGGAATAGCTGATGTAGAAAAGTCTGACAGTTACTCAAAATATTAAATACAGAGTCACCATATGACCCAGCAATTCCACTCCTAGGTATATACCTAAAAGAATTGAAAACATATGTTCACACAAAAACATGTGCAAAATATTCATAGCACCATTATTCATAATAGCCAAAAAGTGGGAAGCCAAATGTCCATCAACTGATGAATGGATAAACAAAATGTGGTATATCCATACAATGGAATATTGTTTGGCAATAAAATGAAATGAAGATACGTGCCACAGCATTGATGAACCTTGAAAACATTATGCTAAGTGGAAGAAGCCAGACAGAAAAGGCCACATATTGTGTGATTCCATTTATATGAGATACCCAGAATAGGCAAATCCATAGAGATAGAAAGCAGATTAGTGGTTGCCAGGGGCAGGGGAAAAGGGGGGTTGGGGAGATGCTGCTAGTAAGTATGGGATTTCTTTTGAGGGTGATAAAACAGTTCTGGAGTTACATAGTGGTGGTTTAACAACTTTGTGCAACTTTGTGAGTATACTGAAAACCATTGCATTGTACACTTTAAAATGGTGGATTTCATGATATATGAATTGTATCTTCAAAAAAAGGGAAAGAAAGAAATAGATGTCAAAGCAAGAATGAAATTGGTCTCCCATAAAGTTGGGAGGAAAACTGCCAGAGGGAAGCTAAATTATTATAGCATTTTGGGAGGGCAGTTTAAAAAGTGTGCATCAAGTCATTACATTTTTGAAATTTGAATAACATTCGAGCCAACAGTTTTGGTGCAAAGAACTTATTCTAAATAAATAATCATGGATGTACACAAAGATTTAGTAACCTGGGTGTTCATCACATCCTTAATTGAAAGAAATAGGTTATAAAACTGTACAATAGAAACTCTTTTATTTAATAACCTCCCATATACATACAGACAGTCTCTGACTTAACGATGATCTGACTTAGGATTTTTCAACTTTATGATGGTTTATTGGAATTTAATAATGCATTTTCAATTTACAATATTTTTAACTTACAGTGGCTTTATCAGGACGTAACCCCATTGTAAGTTGAGGAGCATTTGTATTAGAATGAGAAACACTAAAATGGTAGAAGTGATATTTTAGATAGTAGAATTATTTTTATTTTATAAAAACAACTCCTAGTTACTCACTGGGATCTTCTGATCTGCAAATTGCTGTATCCCAGGGGCCTAGTGGCACTAGGCTGGGCCTCAATACATTTGTTTTGTTTTGATTTGTTTAATTAATGAAGGAGTGCATTATTTTTATCATAAAAAGTTGATTTGGAAAACCGAATTCATCATCTACATTATGGAGGGGCAGGTATGAGTGTAGTCAATAAATGTGGAACTCTACGTGTTAAGCATTTTATAATGAAAATCACATTAAACCCATTTCCTTATGAAAATCTCATGGAAATACACAAATTACTGTTTTCTAAAACCTAGAACATCAAAAATAATCTTAGCAGTTCTCAAGGTCATCATTATAACCATCAGCTCTGGTATAATAGAATGAGCCTCTCTATTTTACCTAAACAAGAGGTAATAAAGGCTGTTGTTTACTTTTTGTGTCCCAATCTCACCAAAATAAATTTCTGTGCCTTCATGTTGATTTTGTGTCCTTGACTTTTAAAAACAAATAAATAACAAACACACAAAACTTCCTGGAAGAGTCAAAGGCTTAATTATGTTACATTTGGCTATTTTGTTTGTTTCCAAATATTGTATTGTCAGTCTGAGTAATATGTAGATAGCCAAGTGGCAATCATTCATTGTTCTCAGGCATCTATGTGACTGTATTAATTCAGTGGCCAGTTTCATTTTATAGACTCTTTGATTTTGCCTTCCCAAGATCAATCCCTAAGATCAGAAAAATTAAAACTTCATAATTAAAAAAAGGAAGGAAAATTTCATGGTGTCTTTTACTCTTAAATCATCTTTGGAGCTTCCCAGAGGGCCATTGGACAACCACAAAGACTTGTATTTTGGTTTTTTGTTTGTTGTGTTTGTTTTTTTCTTTTTTACCTTTTGAAGAGGGCATGCTAGAAATAGTTAGGTTTATTTGTATGTTCTATATTTTTTTAATTAGCTCAACACTATTGTAAAAGCTACTCAGAAGAACTATCCAAAAGAGCTCATTGTCCTCTATATTAACTTTATTCAAATAAGCTGTTATTAGCAATAAATATGTTACAAAGATGGCCCTTTACAGGAAGGCACTGTTATTCTTTATCTTCTGTGTAATCTACTTAGATTACAGAGATTCTGATCTCACTGTTCTTCTGTTCTTATTTTGATATTAATTTAAGGGGCATCCTGACTCTCAACTCAAGGCTTTTTTTTTTCTTTTTCTTTTTTTTAATATGCCAAAACTAGGAGGGAAAAAAAAAACATCATCTTGAAACAAACTTTTAAGAAGTGAGAATCTGAATTTACCTTCGAGCAGACCAATCCTTGGTTTCGGGAAAACTATGTGAATAAGCCCCTCGATAATATAAATTTAAAGTGATTGCCGATCACAGTGTTGCCCCTGCTCTAAAAGTCGAAAGATAACTTACAAACTGGGAAAATGTGCAGTGTGTGTAACATCAAAACTAGTCTTCTAAATATATAAAGAGATCTTAAATATCAGTGAGAAAAGAAATATGAGCAGGTAGTTCATAGAAAAAGAAATATAAATGGATTTTGGATATGTGTGTAAAAGAAATGCAAATAATGAGATATATTGTTCTACTAGTAAGATAGGCACAGTCAAAAAGTTTAATAATTATAGCATTAGAGAGTATGAGGAAATATACTCTCACTGTTGGTGGGAGGCCAAATTAGCAATAGTTTTCAATATTTGAGATGTGTACCATTTGATCTAGAAATGTCCTTGTCAGGAATTTATCCTACAGACGTATCCACACATGTGAACAAAGATGTATGAACATAAGTGTTTCAACTTTGCTTCTGGTTGTAAAAGACTGGAAATAAGCAATATAAATGATTATCAATAGGGACTTGTAAAAAGAAATTGTACTAGAGTCATTTATTTAATAAATATTTATTGGCAGCCTATCATTATCATATATAGTCCTATAATAAACTTGCAGTTTTTGGAACAATGAAGTAGATCTATACTATGGAATGATCTCCAAGACATATTGAAAAAGTGGAAAACAAGTGAAAAATGTAAAATGTAGTATAGTGTGCATAACTTGTTTCCATGTTTTAAAGGAAAAGACACACATACATACAGCATATATGCTTGCATAGACATAGAATATTTCAGGAATATTTGCCTCTGGGGAGAAGAACTGGGTACTAGAGTACAGACAAAGGAAGATTGCTCATTGTACTATTTTAGTACTACCTGAGTTTTTTTTAACCATACACATATTCTATTTTTCTACTTAAATAATTTATTTCAAAATATATCTAGTGAGAAGAATATAATTTCACATGAAATTCCTCAAGAGAAGGTGCTTTTTCTTTTTCTTTTTCTTTTTTTTTTTTTTCCTTTTCCAGAGATAGTGTCTAGAGGCAGTCAGAATGGTTCAGCATTTGACATGCCATCAAAAGCTTCCCTGCAGTACAGCCCCTAACAAAACTAGGCTATCCTGAACCCCTCATAATAGAATCATTATGATGTTGTCTAAAACAAAAAAACATGTTAGCAGGGCCAGTAGTGGTTGCATGTGTGCTAAATGTGTCTGTTATAGGATCAAGCATGCTTTCCTTATCGAGAAGCAGTATCATGAAAGTGTTGAAGGCACAAGCACAGAGTCAGAAAGCTAAATTTTAAAAATGAAGCTTTATTGAGTAATACAGAAAATCAAAAGGCAAAAAAAAAAAAAAAAGAAAACAAAGAGAAAGAAAATGGGGAGGGTCCAGAAAGTAAAGATGCCATGTGTCATCTCTGGCTATGTCTTGTACAATCCCAGGACACAGTTCTCTGTTGACTTCTGCACTCGTATCTTATCCTTCCCACTGGAAAAATGCTACAGCTGTATATCAAGAGAAGATCTCTGTCAGTATCCCTTCATCCACTTTTTGCCTTACTCCTCCAAGTTGGACTATCAGATATTTTAGTTTTCATTTCCATTATTAGAGGTGAAACTCAAATATGTATGTACCATAGCCTACTGAAAATTAAAAGATGAGGGCACAGAAATAGACCACTTTGTGGCACAGGAGACAGCATGGATTGATTTAGTGCACATTCCCCAAATGTTCACAACTGCACATTAAGAATCTTCCAGTGGGAAGATGTTTCTGGACTTTCTCATGCAGCTAATGTCTTAAAATTGGTTTCTTCTTTTTAAATGTATTATTTCTTTAAAGGAATATTTTTAAATATGAGCTTAAGGCTATTTTCCTTTTAAACATTCCTAGTGACAACTTGAGTTCGTTTATTTTCATTCTTTTTTGTTATTAGCTTTTAATTAGTTAAGTAGCATATTTATACAATATCTTTGTTAAAAAAGTTGAAGTACTACAGATAATAGTGAGAATATCCTCTGGACTCCACCCCCAATCCCAGTCACTTTCCTCTTCTCAGATAAAATCATTTTTCTCAGTTTGGTGTGCATCATTTCAGACCTTTCTTTATATTTTTGCATATATATATGTATGTATATGCACCCATATGTGTGCATTTCTATATATAAATGGTATCATATTGTGCTAATCTTTTAGCTACTTGCATTTTCACTCACTATGTCATAAGTTTTTCCAAGTATGGACCTACCTTGCTCATTTTAACTACTGCAGAGCATTCCAGAGTATAGTACAACCATACTAATTAACAATTCCCTGACATGCGGTTATATGTAAGCCTTTGCTATTACAAACAGTGCTTCAGTGACGATCTTTGTATTTGCCACCATGTGCATATATTTAAGTTATTCTCCAGAGCTGTTACTCATTAATGGATTTGCTGGGCCCTGCAAATTCAATTTTAAGAAACAGTGCCAAATTCACCTCCAAAATGGCTATACTGAATAGAGTCCCACCAACAGTGCTCACGCCTTCATAGAGGCATCATTCTTGCCAAAATGTTAGCATCATAAAGCTGAGAGTGCAAATTAGTAGAGTAGATGACAAAATTAAAACTTAAAACCCTTTCTACAAGTTAGAAGATTAAGATAAAATTAGCAATGTAGATACAAGTAAAGTTTTACATCTAATTTTTAAAAAGGATCCAATTTGGCGAGTATAGGATAGCAGAAACTGGCTTGGAAAACGATCACGTAAAAAAGATCACATGGTTAGTAGAAGCTAACAGTGTAAAGTAATTGCCAAAAAAGCTAACATAACTGGGCTTCATTAATAGATGTTTAGTGACCAGATGATACAAGGTTAGAATTTCTTTGAACAGATGTCACCTGGAACATTCACATCTTAAGGGGACATTGACAAGATAAATGGTTTTAAAGAGAGGGCAACACTGATTACCATAATCAGAAATTTTGGTAATTATGAAAATTCCCATGTATCATCAGGTTCTTTTATCCAAAGACTGAGTAAAAGTTCACTATAGCAAGAAGTTATAGAAACACTTTTCCTTCAGATCTCCAAATAGAGTATCCGTCTAGTATAGAACCTTCCTTTGTGATCCTTTCTAGATACAAGAGAATTGACCACCACAGGGTTCTTCCATCTCAACAGCTCTAAGATTCTTTATATTTCCTTGGAAATACTTCTGTTTTCCCAGAAATGTTCTCAAACATCAGTAGCTTTAACCTGACCACATATGGTCAAACAGCAATACATACCAGATTCAGGATCTTATAAACTGTAACCCACCAGAAGTGGCTGATTACAGCCAGTGTTTGTTTGTGTTCAGAGGAGAGGACTGAATTTTTTTTTCTTTCCTCATGGAGGAAGCATTAACTTGGTCTGTAGTCCAAGTTTACTGTGCTGTCAGCCAAAACTATGACTTTGTTTGTAATTCTCCAGCCAATGACCTCAAGCCTGACCTACAGCAATCACCCCCTGGGATGGAAAAGGTCATTGAAACACCTCAGCCCCTAGTCATTAGGAGAATAGAAAATTGCAATTCCACTTAGTGTTCTTATGTTAAGACCTTCTCACAAAAGTAATTCAGAAGAAAAGTGTAGTGATTTAAAAAACAAAAAAAAACTGAAACAGGATTTTGTTATACTTGAAAATTTCAAATATTTTCACAATATTCTTTCTATGATACGAAAATGCATTTCACTAATTTAAACTCTCCAAAACAATATGCTGTCTGAAAAGCTAATATTTTGACCTGTAGTTTATTAATACAGTAAAGAAGTTACAGTAACAATTCAATTTAGAACCTATTGGAATTCAAACAGGCTGAGCTAAAGGTAATGTTTTCACTATTCATGTAAATGACTAAACAAATTAGGAAAAATATTTTTACTACTACAAAGACCACTATTGTAAGACTTTAGCATTATACGTATATATAAAACAGCAAAGAGTACTAATTTGCAATTTTTCTCATTATAGAACATCTCTCTACCTTGCGTGTCTATTTTTAAACATAATTTGAGATGACTTGCCCATTAAAAGACTTAAGACAGAAGAGTTTTAAAAATTAAAAATGAGCAGCACACATCATTTAAAAGGACAGAACTAATTGTAGCAGGAGCCAGATCTTTACATTAACCGATCACTAAATTCAGGTCTAATCTTTCTGGTAGGCAAGGCAATAGAGAAATAAGATGTGTTCTAAAATTTGTGCTGCTTGAGAAAAGCTCACTCAAAAGTAAACTCTTTTCTGGCATCAATTCACTTATAAACCTGCTCAGCAGCTCCTTGCAAAAGGAGCAGTGACATAAGAATCAATGTCTTGAACTGTAATTTTGCAAAAGATTAAGAAAATGTTCTTCACATCATCTTCATAAAAGCCAAGGGTTCAAGATTCAATTATAACTTTGTAACAGCATTTCCACAGGGAATTAAAATAACGTATTTCAAGAACATAGCATTCTGTTGAGCTATTTAAGACAGGACAGATTTTAGATAGTTTATCTCTCCCAAATATCAGTTATAATTACATACTTATTGTTGTTATTATTTTTTATAACTATAAAACATTCATGAAGATAAGCACAAAGCTTATCTTGGCTGCTGTAATATCCCCAGCCAAAAATTATCATTGGAATATTTTACTGGTATACCCTTCAAAGATAGAAGAATACATAGGGATAGAGATATATATAGATTGCTTTTGTTTTGTTTTGTTTTGACAAAGCAAACACATTGTTTTATAATCTTATTTTCCATTGATCAATATATTATAAACATTTCTATATGTTATTAAGTATTTTTCTATAACTTTATTCTTAACGCCATCATATTCTTTCATTGCATAGCTAGACCATAGTTATTTAGTGCTCTGTCTATGGACATTTAGGTAATTCCAAACTTTTTCATTATATCTTACTCACTGTGTAATTCTGATTACTTTCTTAGAATTAATTCCTTGCTCTTATGTTCCTTTGATTTCCCTTTCACAGGACTCATTGCACTTGTAATTATTTCTGTAATGTCTATTCACTGATAGAATGAATTGGCCAGTCTTTGATATAGAAGACACTCGATGAATACTTTTCATTAAATACATGAATGTTTGAAGACTTTGGGGTACATTTTATCAAGTTGGTCCAAAAAAGTTGTGTCCATTTAAACCTTTCCCAAAAGCATAATGAGAGTCTCTCTTTCTCAATATTGCCTTTACCATTAGGCATTGTCTTAAAAACAATCTTTCTCACTTGGTTAGAACTTGGTGCTGGTAACACCCAGGGCAAGGGTTCAGATCCCCATACCAGCCAGGGGCCAAAATGACAACAACAATAACAACAATCTTTTGACAACTTGACATGCAAAAAGTGGCAGTTCGTTATTGGTTTCATTTGGATTTTAAAATTACTATGGAAATTGAGCATCTTTTCATGAGTTCCTTGGGCATTTATATTTCTATTTGTGGTTTGTTAGGCTTATCTGGAAAATGCTAGGAAACAGACATTTCAATGTTATCTGGAAAGTGTCTAAAATACCAATGTTCAAAGCAGTAGTCTCTGGTGAGTTACCAGAGAGACAGGCAAAAACCTTAGGCTATAAACATTCAGAATTTTGACTCATAGTCTAGAAGGGAAAGACTGTTGTCTCTGCGTAGAGGTGGACCATAGCAGTCCACCCTATGAACTGGGCATTTGAGAATAGATAGAAAATCCCGGACAGGTACACTTAACCTTTTGTTGTTTTCTGCTCATCACACTCCCCATATAACATGTATTTTTAAAAGACCATTTTCTTGGTCAATCATTTTTAGTGTTTATTTTAATTTCTTTTTCTCTTAGTGTGTTTGTTTTCCTTCAGGAAATGTGTACATTTCTCTCCCCCATTCCTGATCTACTTAGATAAATCCCAGCGTGCACACACTCATATCCACCTCACTGGTATTAAGTACTATTAATGACATCATTGTGTAGGCTGCAAAAGGCTGTAAAAATTATCTAACTTTTGAGAGGAGTTAGTCATGCAATTTGTGTGGCCCTGTCTTCACTTAAAGCCATCAAATGAAAACATGCACAGACACACACAATCACCAGACTACATCATTCATACAGAGCAAAATGATACAGATTTCTTTATTTTTTTGCAGTTGCTGAGGAGTGTCATTTCTCTTGAGAATCTACAATCTAATTCACACCCATAAATCGTAGGTCATGGCTTCTGATAAGCAGGGGCATCAGTGCCTCAGATCAGCTCATTCTGATATTACCAGAAGATGTCTTGTGTATGATAAAACACTCAAAGAGTAAATGTAAGCTGACACTACATGATAGCTGCCTACAAGTGTACTTACTTTCAATTTCACTGTTCACACATAAAATGAAAAAGTAATTGAGATCAATTATAATACTGAGACCAAACTCTTTCCTTTAAGAGTCAGGAAAAGAAGAAAAACTGTGTTCAAGGCAATGACACTATATATTTGAGACAGGTTGTCTTACACAGGACATGGCAATAACATTTGTTATTGCCCCTTGATTCTCTCAGAATATTCTACCATATTGCCTTAGTCTATTAACTCTGTCGATCAATAAGACTGTTTGGCACCTTCTCCATTTTTCTCAAACTTGGAACAACCCTCCTCTCCCCCCTTAGTTGACCCCTGGCTTTGCTTCTTATTTCACTGAGATAATGGAATAAATCAAAATAGAACTTCCTCAACTTTTCACCATCAAATAGCTAACCCCCCTGTGTCTGTTCCCATGCTCTCTACCTGCCCCCTGACCTGCCCTCTGTTACTGCAGATTGAGGCCCTCTGCTCCTCCCAGGACCCACCTCCACTTAATCTTTGGGTCATACTTCCTCTCCCTTACCGAAGGCCTTTGCTCCTGCAACTCTGCTTTCTTCAGCATCAGTTTTCCTTCCTTCAAGTATATCATTCTCATCAGCATAAAAATATGTATCCATTTTTCCTATTTTCAAAAAAGCCCCTCCCTTCCCCCTTCCCCCATCCCTTTCCAGACACTGCTGCATTTTCTACTTCCCTCTACAGCGAAATTCCTCAAGGATTGCCTAATAGCTGCCTCCTCTTCTTCCACCCATTTGTTTCTCTTTTTTAGGCCTTTGATTTCATTTATTGCTTAAGCAACTTTATGACAACAAAAAAGACTTCACCCACATTCCACTAGCCTAAGACATCAGTTACTCTTGTTTTATTTGTGCATTGGCTTATGTCCTCTTTTGCACTGTTGCAGTCATAGTCTAAGAATATTTTTATATGCTACCCTCCTTATTATAATTTCCTGTCTTGCTACATAATATATAGCATTAGTATTTTAAGTATTTTAATAATTGAATTTCATCAAGTTGATATGTGTCTAATTCATCTCACCATCCTGTTATTTTTGGCCATTTAGGTGGTATTTTGCCAGTGTCACAAATACTGCTGTGGTTAAGCAGCTCATGCACATAATTTACTCAGTAGCTTTTGGGTAAATTGCTTGTTTGTGTACATTGTAGAGGAATCTTTTAAAAAGTGATATAACTACCCTATGCAAAAGTGGCTGGTAGCTGGTATTCTATCTACTACTGAAACAGTACTAAGATTCTATAGAGTATCACATCCAGTTGGAGCCAGGATAGGGAGGACAGTTGCCTCATCTTCTTCCTAGTTACACCTCACTGTTCCTTCAAGCCCTGCTGGCACGGCTCATGCTGTGGTCTCCACCTTTAAAAGTCTCTAGGCCAGATGCAGACACAGTGTGCATATTCCTGCATATCCCACACTTCAGGAGACCACAGCACTCTCCCCAAAACTCTCTGAGTATACATTTCTTTGGTGGCATCACATGTTGGACCCATGTACTTTGTATTCTGCAGCTGGAAAAGCATCCAGCCAAGGAACTAGATGCAAGTTGCCAAGGAACTAGATCAAACTGCATCTCTTCAAGTGCTTCTCTACAGGAAAACCATGTTCCTGAGGGCCTAAATATCACCTTTCGCCCTCCCCAATTTTCTCTACATATAGACGGAAGGAGGGGGGTATTGTTTTGTTTGGCCGTTATAAGTCCTGCAGGAATATTCTGGCAGCTTGGCTTCCAGGTAGCTCTCTTGTGAGGGGACAATTAGTACCCCTCCTCCCCGCCCCAGGTTAGGGCCTAACATAAATTCCACAGCTTCTGGCTAATAGGAAAAGTCCAGTTACAGTTAGGAACATTTTCCCATTCCTTTATCCAGAGCTTTCTTTGTCACTCCAGTTTAGGTGCAGTTCCTGTAGACAGTGTCTTCTGCTTGCTGGCTCCCCTGCATCCACTCTCCCTGCACCCTGCACCCTGTTCCCTGCCTCCAGAGGCTGACCTGCAGGGACCACACCAACTTCTACCCCTGCTCTCTGGCTAGGTGAAGGCGAGGAGAGCTAGATCTTTTCTCAGCTCCTTCCCTGTGGTGTCACCTCTGGCCAGGTCTGACTCTCAACTAAAGGTCGCTGCTCCTCTCTGGGTGGTCTCCTCTACATGATTCTTTCCTTCCAGGTTCTGGTACCTGCATCCTCCCCTTGTCCCCTTGAGCCTAGGAGAGGTAACAGCTCTGCTGGTATTTGCCCCAGTAAAACACTGTGCCTTGTAGTTCTATTCCTCATTCACTCCGTCCTAAGTAAACCTTCCTCAAATGACCCTACTTTGGAATATGTCATCTTATTGAGACCCTGTCTAATACAATATGTGACTGAATTTGATTGTCAAATCCCATCAGGTTTTTTGCCTTTGATAGGAGGAATTTCACATTTATAGTAAACATTCATATAGTTGTACTCTTTCCATTTTAGTGTGCATTTTTCTACATTATTTTCTTTGTATCTAGTTTCCTTACTTTTATTGGATTAATCAAATTTCTTTTGATTCCTTTCATCCTATACTTATAAATTGGAATTTACCCTATCCATCTTTATTCTGCTACTCATAACTTTCCTAACTTTAGCAGTTATATTTATGCATGAAAATCAAATAATTATGACCTCCAACTTGCTCACTCCCTGTCTAACATATACTCTTCAGTTCTACTGTTGGTATCTTTTAGTTAATGATTATCATAATTAAATCTGTGTATCTCTATTGATATACCAAAAATTAAGTAGCAATCTTGACCTCCTATCATGCTAGGTTACTAGTACTAGGCTTCTCCACTCCTTCCACTGAAATGAAACCTTTAGAACACTTAACTATGCCTACCTTCCCTATCACACAAATCTTCTATTTGGATGAGATAATTATAAGATTTCAATCCCAGACTATTAGCAAGTTTTCCCTCAAAGAATATCTCTCCTGTTTTGAAATGCTTAATAGAGTATAATTACCAATTAACTATTATCATTCATTTAGATTTAATTATAAATATTAGAAGATTCATTGTTCATCAGTGTTTCTTGAACTTTTCATCTTTCCTATCATAAAATTTAATTTTCATTTGATTAGAGAATTTTCTATGGGAAGTTTTCAGAGCCCTTGCAATAAGCAAAACCTTCTTCACTTTGCTCTCACAAGTGAACAACTTTCTTTGATATAGGGATATTGCCATGTATAATGTGCTGTAAATGTAAATGAAAATTATCTGATTGCACCAAGGTTGCAGATAAGAAGCCTGTTACTAGTTCAATTATCTTTCCTTTGTAAGTTTCCTTTCAAAATTGTCTGTTCTTCACTTACCAACATAGAAGATTTTCTTCTATGATGTCAGATGGTATTTCCTAATTCCATCATTCTTTCTGCATTTGTTAGCTAGCATTATACTGTTAGGAAACATTTCCCTTTTTTTCATTCATTTATTTATGAACCTTAGTTTGAACTTGTGAATGCTCATTTTATTTAACAGGCAATATCTGTTTCTATTATTGTTTATTGATGGTTAAATTGTCCCAGATTTGGCTAGTGGTGGCTTCTTCAGGCTAGCTTTTGTGTTCTTTTGACATATCCCCATTATTCTTTGAACACTTCATTATTATCTGACACACGCACAAAAATGTTCCAGGCTTATCTTGTACTTTTCCTGCCCCTGCCCCGGAATCAAGCAATTCTTCAAAGAGCTCTGGGATTGTTGTTTTGGTTTCTTTCAGAGAATGGTATTTAGAAACTGAGATCTGGACAGTAGATATGCTCAACGCTTTTGCAGTGACATTGTTCTCGGGCCTTCTCTAGGGAATATATATCTATATATATGTATGTGTGCACACACACACATGTATTGCAGAAAACACAGAACCACTGATATATCCAGCTCTAATCTTGCACACCACAAGGCTTATTCCAGTTTTCTCCCTCTCCATATTCGTCACTCCTTTTTCTAATAATGAGAAACCTGGTTCCCATTCCTCAATATATTTGTTTATTGGGTCAGCCGCCAGTGTAATCACTCTTCCCACCACTAGTACTCCCTGAGAGGGCGTCTTGCTCACCACATCCTCCCTCCTGCATTCCGTGTTGGGCGGTTGTCCCCTGTACCATACTTTCCACCACTACCACTCCCATTGCATGCAGACGCCTTTCTCATCCCTCTTGGGCTCCACCTCCTTGTGCTGGGCCACTAACTCCACTCCCTAGTGTGAATGCAGACTTTTCCTCGGCCCCACCTACTGGCTTTACAACCAAGTTATTTAGGCAAGAAAGAAAGAAAGAAGGTAGGCAAAGAGAAAAACAAAAACAAACAAACAAAAGCACCTATGTGTATGTGTTTGTTTATATATATCCATATTTATACGGATATATTAGAAAACTCCCACCACCACATTTGATGCCCTTTCTTATTATTGCTTATTTTGTTTGTTTTTCTTATTACCAAAGTAATACATACAAGCAATGCAATACTGACAAGCAAAAAGAACATAAAAAGACTTCTAATCGGGGCCAGCTTCATAGGGCTCGTGCTTAGAGTTTTAATGCTCTTCTGTGGCCATCGTGAAATACTTAATAATTTTTGGACAAGGGTCCATGTATTTTCAATTTTCTAGGAAAGTATACATGTTATGTTTATATTTAAAAATGAAATCATATTGTGCATATTTTGTTACCTGCTTTTTTCAGCTGAAAATTTTGTTTTATAAATCAGTATGATAGCTCATCGGCATCATTTTTAGTGGCTGTATAATATTGCATTATATGGATGTACCATTAGTTTATTTAACTAATTGCTTTTTATTGGGTATATAGATTATTTCCAGCTTTTCAACATTACATGATCAAGGTATTGGGGTATTCATTTAAGATTCTTCCTCTATCCCTTATTAGTTGTATCATCTTATATTCACCTCTCTAAGTCCCAATTTCCTCATCTAAAAAATGGGGGTAAAAATAGAATGCCATAAGTACTTTTTAAAAGATTAAATGTACCTGTGCTGGGAAAATAGAATAGTTTGGTCAGGGCCCTTGCCTCAGGTCCAGTTAGGTAGGTGTGGTTCAACATCCTTTGTAAGCAAATTGTGTGTGTGTGGAGTTAGTGTGCATGTGCACCAATGTATCTTTTTAGTTTTGCTGCTATTCTTGTGTTCTTCATGGGGAGGGAGACAGAGAGAGAGAGACAGAGAGAGAGAGAAAGAGAGAGAGAGAGAGAGAGAGAGAGGGAGAGGAGTTTTAGTGAAGCAGGCAGGTGGGTGTCTGCCTCGGGTGTCTGCCCTCTGTGGCCATGCTTTCCAACCTATGGCTCCAAGTAGCTTTTAGCTGGTTACCTAACTCATAGACCTGCATGAAGGGGTCTGGTGACCCCGACTGGCGTGTGTGGGGTTTGGTGACTCAGCCTGGCATATGAAGGGCTTGTGATCCAGTCCGTGAATGGGGCTGGAGGGGTCTGGGAGCTCCAGACCCAGCCCTAGTGCAACAATTGCCCCAGTGGGCAGGATTACCAGCAGGTAAAAGAGCACGACAACTAGCATGGTCATGTAGCTAGACAATTGGCATCACGAACAGGATAAGTAGCTTGACAATTGTCGCTGTGAGTAGGATTCCAGACATTAGCCTTAGCCCTAGCTTGACAACTGCCGTGGTCATGTAGCCATACAATTGGTATAGTTGGGGCAGGATTAAGAGCCCCTGTAGCTTCACAAACTGGTACAAAGTAAGGCTTAAATGTTTTTCAGTTTCCTTAGTTATATTCCTCAGGGAATATTCATAATATTTATCTCAAAGGGTTGTGAGAATTAAATGAGTTATTACATGTAAAGTGCATATAATAAGCACTCAGTAAATGTTAATATAATTGCCAACTATAAGTTCAGAGCTGATTAATGGATAATTAATTATTAATTAAAAGGTGAAAAACAAACTTGGAATTTTTTTTTATAAACTGAAAAAAATGCTTACCAAAAAAGATGTTTGCAAAAGTTTCTTTGACCCAAATATCTGGACCCAAGAGGGATTATGTGGCCAGCCCTCAGTTTACTGTGGTGAGTTTCTGGAACACACTGGAGAATTGTACTTTTCATTTGGATTACTAAGCTCATTTTCAATCATGCCATTAATTCTGTTTTTTAAACCAGAATAATATTCCCTCTTCATCTGTGTTTTCTAGAATGAAGAAAATAGTATTTTTTTCTTACTGGTTCCATATTGCTCTTATAGTTGTCAGACATATTTTGAACTAAATTCTTAAGTCTTTTAAATTCTTCCCTAGTAGTAGGCATTTGGGATGTTTGTTGGTGTATCTGGACCTTAGCCAGCACTTTCATTGCTGCATAGTTTGAATATCTTGAATAAATTTGAAACGGTTTCTCTCCATCCTATTCTCTTCCCCGGGGTTCAGACCCTGCAAGTCCTGACATGCCCTCCAAAGGGCAGCGAGGTGCAGTGATCTAGGGATTCCCCTGACGAGACTGAAACTGAAACTTCTAAAATCTCTCATTTTGATTTCTTTCCACATTTATTTTCCATTTGTCTTTCTGGCACACTTCCTCCTCATTACTGAACTTCCCATCCTTCAAGTGTCCCCAAGAGGGGCCTGCACTTCTCCATGCCTCGCCTTGGGGCTTGCTGTTCCCTGCTGGCTGGTGCTCACTCTCTTCTGAAAACCTCCTTATTTCAGAGGCTCTAGTGGGGAGGCATCCAGTGCCTCAGGGAGGACTAGAATTATTAAAGCAGGAATGCAAGAGAAAGAAACAATTATTGTTCAGCTTTTGTGTTTCAAGAATAGACTTTTGAAAACCACAGCTGAGACAATGTTATGAAAGAAAGAAAAAAAAAATCAAGGTTGTTGAGAGAGAAAAGTTTTTTTTAGTCCCAGAAGTTTAGTTTTACACGTCAACAGAAAAAAACCCAGGCACGAAGTTTAACATGAACAACACACTGTACAGAAAGCAGATGAGAAGCATGGCCCAAGCACAGCAGGGAGAGCAGCTCAGGGGAAGCGGCTGGCAGGTGAGTCTGAGAAAGGTTGCCTCCCGCTTCCTAATGGGGTTGAAACTCTGGAAGATAGCCGAAGAGAATCTCCTGAAAAGTTTTCAGAACTGCAAGACTGAGAGAGCCTCTTGTCCTGAAGACGTAGCTAAGGGATGATAGTAGGGCTCAGAAGACCCACCAGAGCCTGGTGCAGCCCCACGCACTTCGTTCACTAGGGAAGGTACAGGAGAGTAGTTGGAGCTGCCCAGTCTTCGAAAAGGAGGAGTGGGCGATCTGAGAGAGAGAGAGCACTTACAGGGGTCTCGAGGCTGAGCTGCAGAGGTACCACAGCATTGGCTACGTCTGTGGATCAGGTGAGTTCCCAGCTGTCTCAGTTGATGATGGTCCTTCACCTGAGCAGCAAATGGGAGAGCACAGCTGTGTAGCACCAGTGTTGACAACTGCTGAGAAATGGAGACGGCTGGATGACAAAGTGATAGAAGACCAAGTACCTAGGATGCTGGCCCAATGCCTGAACATCTTGGAAGCTCCTTCTAGTAGACACTGTTCATCCCACCCCATCCCCTTTGCATGACCAGCACACATCCCCAGCTCTTGTGAGTGCTGGCTGATAACAGCGTACAGGGCTGCCCTTCTCCAGAGAATTGCCTTCAGCTGGGACCTGCCCAGAACTACGTAGGAGGTGCCCTGGGAACCAATGACCAACTGATATTGGGCACAAAAACCTGGCCCCCTGCCTCAGGGGTTAAACTTTGTGGCACCATTCACACTCCAGCGCTCCCTGGCTGGTTGAGGCTTGATTTCAGCTGAAATTTCATTGTGCTTAACTTCTTTCCCTGAGGTATCTGGCCTCCTTTATTTCTTTACAGCTTTCTTCTGAGAGTGCTCCCTCCGTCAACCACTTGCCTAAGAAACCCTGACTCAGGCTGTGCTTCTGGGCAATCTGACCTAAGACACTACCCCGCAATGCCAGATGCTACTTTGGGAGAATGAGGAGTTGGGGAGAATTCGTGAATGAATGACCAAGTTTTAATCTGAAATAACTAAGAAACTCACTGAAATGACTGAATTTATATGGAGCCAACTTGATTATGTTTTGAGACATCAGGTGAAAGATAAAGACTAAGTTTAGTTACAGAAAAATTTTAAATGTTACATTTCTTCACACCAGAGGTTATGGCCTGTGAAGTATGAGAGCCACTCTACCTGGAAAGCCCTTTCTCCTCATCTCCACCTGTCAGAACTTCTCAGCCTTCGTAGTCCAGATCAACTGCCACTTCTTCACAGCATCCTTTTTATGGGCACTTTTCTAATGTCAGATCAAAATACAAAGACCAGAAGAGCTAGCCAAAAGAATACAAAATGAAACTGAGCACATTCCTTGCCAAGAGAAGAACCGTGTCACTGAAAGAATGACTTCGGCTGGCCTCTGTGAGCAGGAATTTAAAGGGCTAGAGATAGAGTACACAAAGAAAGAAGTTCACCAACGAAGCAAGATTCTGAGTTCCCCCTCTGGTTGGCTCACAAGGCAGATTGCAGACTCTTCTTTCCAGCTGCTCGTCACGCTGGCTTCAGTGGCGGCAGGGAGGTGCATTTCCCAGAATTCTCACAGCTCTGCCAGTTGTCAAAGGGGTCCTGAGTGGAGTGCATAGGGCTCTTTAATGTGCTCAGGGTTGCATGGTGGCCAAACTGTTTGGTAAGATGTTTTTCTAAAGTGTAGTTAATAATCAGGGCTGGCTGGTTAGCTTAGTTGGTTAGAGCGCAGCCAAGGCCATGGGTTCGGATCCCCCTACCAGCCAGCCGCCAAAACAAAGTGTAGTTATTAGTGCTCATGCTTGTCTTCTTCTACAGGCTGAAGCTTGTCCAGACGTACCCCGACATCTCACACAATTCTGTACCCCAGATACTACTGCACAACGCTTGTCTGTTCACAGTAAGCTGCGTAACAGCTGTTTCTTGCATGAGACCAACTCAATTAACAGCGGCTGCCACATAGCTCCAGAGGTTGCTGTGAAGTGGGGTCTGTGTTCTCTCAGGTCAGAGGAAGGCTCACTTGGTTCTTCCCATTAGCTTATTAGCCCTGAAGAAATTATCAGAATGTTTCTCTGCCTAAAACGCACTCTGGCCTGAGGACTAACTTCACACCCTGAAGTTTCAACAGGGTGAAAAAAGGGACAGTAGCAACAAGATGTGTCGGCACAGAGCAAGGCGAGGGCCCCGAGCACTGAAGGGAAGAACAGGCGGCACCAGCAGCCTCGGCGCCACTGGTTTGGCATCCTCGGCTCCTGATCCTTAGTGGGGCTAGAGTCATCAGCTGTCATTGCCTATTAGGTGAACAGGAATTTTAGAAATTTTGGCAATGGCAGCAGTGAGGAATGGGTAATTGACCTTTCATGAAATCTCTCTAGATTCTGAAGAACTGACCCACATGGAGTACAAACTGGCCAGCAAGCTACAGGGCAGCTCTTTAAATAATTGATGAACATTTTAGCACTTCAGGGTAGAAATCCTTCTAAAATGCGTGATATATTTTCTGCCTTTTTCAAAGAAAGTATGCCAGATATATCTAAGATTTTCTCTGATTGCTCAAGATCACCATTATCTGGGCAAATTGGAGTATCTACCCTGCGCTAGATTGGTCTACACTCTGCTATTATTTGCATGTGTGGTTTTTTTGTTTGTATGTTTGTTTACTTTTAAGCTTTTCTTTTAGTCTCCTCTTCTGCTAGTCTGTCAGCCATCACTTTGTTCCTCCCTGGTTTTAAATCTTCTGAGGATCTGAGCATGAGATGATTGTGATGGTTAAAATACAGAACGAGAATTGCCAACACCTGACATGAAAGATACTATTCCCCATCCTGTACCCAATCTAGCACTACTCATCACTCACTAAAACCCTGGCTGTAGTCCAGAATCCATCACGAACAATGCTCCAAGGAGCCCCTACTAATTGATTAGAGTTGGTACAGGAATTGAAACCTATCTGCCATGAGATGGTGTTAGCAGTCAGGTCCTGCAGGACATCATGGCACCTCAAACTGGGTAATTTGAAGTGAGTTTAGTAAAAATTCTATTTACAGAATTCTGGGTAGGATTCAAGGAAGCTGTATATATTGGGCACTTAATGGGCACTGATGTTCAAGAAACCAGAAAGCCTGGTATTTATAAGCCTTCCCTTAAATGTAATGACACGGTATCAGGGTAAGTTCTAGAACGGTGAATGAACACCTAGTATAAAAGTACAGGATTGTAGCAAGAATTAAGTTTCCAAATATTGAAACCCTCCCTTGTATGGACAATGTCTGTTTTATCTGTTTGTCCCCAACCCACCCCTGCCCCCAGGGACTCTGAGGTCAAGGAAAGCCATGCAGATCATGGGACTTCTCAGCCTCCTAATCATGTGAGCCAATTCCTCATAATAAATCTGTCTCTCTATATATGTATGTATATCTGTACATATATTGGTTCTGAACTCTGGAGACTAATACAGCTCTTAATGTCCTGTGAGATTTTGTATATTTAGCTAATTAAATCAGAACTTAATTTTAACCTTTTATCACATATACGTGTGATATGGGTGTGTGGGGGGTGGGGGGATTCCTGCTGTCAGTCTAGAGTGCAAGGAGAAATATTTCTACATCTCATACCTAGAGGGGAGTGAGATTGATTCTATTCTGCAAAAGAATTTGTTTTCTTTTATGTAAAACCCATGAACATTATTGAGTAAGTATAATGACATTTATGCTGGGCCATTTTTGCTTCTTGGTTCTTGGCTGCATTCTCAATTGGTAAGGTTGTGTAACCTAGGATCTAGGGTCTCCCAAATGCCCAGGCACTTGCTGCTGCTAAGAAGTTTGAAACAGGAAGTGAACCAGTTATAACCTTTTGTTCTGAGTTTCTTTTGTTGCAGGAGGCAGCAGGAAGTCATGAACCATGAAATACTGGACTGCCCTCAAAATATATAGGCTGTAACTGAAATACAGGCCCCACAGGTGAACTTTGGTAAATCTCCATCCAAGAAGAAGCCGAGATCTCCACACCTACCTGTCCCTGTTTTATGTCATGGGTCAACCACAACAGGAAGTCTCAATTTGCCACCTATTGATTCTAACCTGTACTAGCCTAGGGCTCAAGGTTTAGCCCATATGACAACTTCCTGAGGTCCTACTGTTGCCTAAAGGCCACATTCCTTCCCAGGCCCAAATGCAAATTTGTCTTCAGAACTGACCAATGAATTATGTCCCATAGTTAACCAATCTAAATTGAACAAGCTCATATCCTTCATTTACAGGAGAGGACCTAAATGAGAACTTGGGCAGGAAGTTAGGTAGTCATATTAGCTATATAAGATGACCCCTTTCCCTTGTTCTGGGAGACACTGCTGTGGGAGCTGTCCCTAGTGTTCTCCTTACATGCAAGTAGTAAAGCCTTTTCCTCCTGCCCTTGTCTTGGTTGCATTCTCTGAGGGAAGGACCCCTACTGTCTGTTAACAATTGCTAGACAGTCAGATTCCAGGTAGGTGAGGTGCTACTAGGCTTTCCTTTCCACAACTTTGCATGTGTGATTTCTCTTTTTCCAGGGCTTTTTACCCTGAGCCTAAAGCAGACTTGGCCTCTCATGTCATAAAATGCCTTCTTCTACCCTATTTCTCTTCTTTTCTTCACAACTGATCTTCACCTACACCTGCAACTCCTCTTCCTGACCTTTTGCTCCCAAGTTAGCTGATTACCAAGTTTTAAATATTCTGCTTTGGCAATATCTCTGCCTTTATATCCCCTTTTCCATTGCCACTGCCTCCTTTGTTTTTCTGGGCAATGCGAATATCTGCTAATGAATCTCTGCAGCTACAGTCTAATTTATAGTCTCATTTCAAAATAAATTTTCTGTATTGCTTCTTGAGCATGACATGCTCTTCCTCCAGAACTCCCAAGGGAGCTGCACTATCTTCTGAATAAAGGATAATTTTCTACAGTTGGTTCCACTTACCTTCTCAGGCTTTCCCCCACCCTCCCCACCCTGCCAACTACTTGCCACTTTTTACATTGCAGCTAAATAGAATGACTTGCTCATAATCCCTCTACACATGGCTGCCTCTACATGTGTCATTGCCCATGCTGCTGGTTTGACACCAGTCCTCTCAGTTTTTCTGCCATTTCTATCAAAATTTCACCATCCTGGAAAATCCACACTAAATGATACTTCCTCCAAAGGACTTTTCTGGTTTCCCCAACCACAATGGCATACCTTGAACTCCTATACCATTGAATGCTTCATTTATGCTATTTATTCTACTCTATTTTCTATTCAAATTCTTTGCATGCATAATTTATTTCTTCTACTAGACTGTAAATTCCTGGAGGACCAATATCTAACTTAACTTAATACCCCCTGAAGTGACTATCTACTACATAGAGATCATTCAAAACACATTTGTTGAAGATAATTGAATACGGAGATAACATCCTCTGGTAGACTGGGCACAAAGAAACTAAATGTGTGTGTGTGTGTGTGTGTGTGTGTGTGTGTGTACAGAGACATATTTCATACATATGTGAAGAACTGAATTAACTTCCATACCACAAATAAATGAAAAATGCATACAATTTCACCAGTGATGCCAATTTAGCCTTGAATTGCTGTTATTGTTTGTCACTTTGACAAAACTGATTCAATACTTTTTAAATTTACTTCATATTTCATTTACTTTCTTTCAAATTTGTTTTATTTTTATTAAGTGTTATAATATTATAATTCAATTCCCAACTTTCAAAAATAATCTAAAGCAGAGACTTATGCAAAGATGGTGGACTACAGATGCCCAGGTATTTATAATCTTCTTCCCACAGAAGAAGATTGAAACAGGCCCATCACCACCACCACCACCATCGCCAGAGCCATTGTCCAGTCCTAGAACCATTACCCATCACAGAGCAGCTCCCTGCAGAGCAGCAGTCCTGTGGGTGGCCTGTTGCTGCAACTGTGGACACCACAAACATGAAGAAGGTGGCTGCAACTGCTGGTGCCACTGCAACCACCTCATGATAACCCCACTGTCACAAAAGACACCACAGACACAAGGGAGGCAGTTGCAATTGCTGCTGCAGCAAAGTAACCCCACTGCTGCTACATGGGTGGCCACTGTGGACACTGCAGCTGAGCAGGCAGCCACTGCAACCACCACTGCTGCAGTTGCACCCACCACTGGTGCTGCCAGGCAGCCACCATCATCGTGTGAGCAGCGCACTGCCACTGGAGCCACCACTGCCATGTAGGCAGCCCACCAAAGCCATAGCCACAGCCATTGCCACTGCAAGAGCAGCCTGGCACTCCAGCAGCAGCCCACCAAACACTCAACTGCACTGACTCAAGGAGGGTCACCAGCAGAGTCCAGGGAAGGAGGTGAGTAAGTGCAAACTTGCAACCCAGTGGCCCAACCCACAGGGGGAATTATGCTGCCCCCCATAATTCCTGGGGAAGGGTGGAGCTACATGGGCAGCCCACACAACTGCCTTGATCCAGGGAGAGACACAAATCAGATCCCTGGAGAGTGCAGAAACACAGGAAAGCCAAATAAGAAGAAAATCCTGGTGTACCTATCATTGTCATGGGACGCTAGCTGGGGTACCAAAAAGCCTGCCCAGGGTCACTCACCCCAACCAAAGAGTGATAGGGCACCCAGGAGCTTCTACCAAAAACTCAAAATCTAGTCCACATCCTCAACGACCCAACACAGTGTCAATAACCTCAGCAAGGAATCACTAAGTGCCTCAATGGCTGGACATGGAGGTACTCGCACACAACTTCAACATGAATTATGGCCAAAGTACTCACACAGAGACTACACTACTGCATCTCTCCAGAACCAATACCAAACACCCTACTCAACAGTAAATACATCTACAGGTGTCTCTCTCCTCAAAGTCCCCTCTAAAGTAATAGAAGAAGCAACTGCTCTACCAGATGACCAGACATTAACATAGACATACTAAAAATGCACAAAAACAAGAATGTATGAGTCAACCAAAGGAATAGAATAACTCTCAAGTACCAGAACCCCATAGAGCAGGAGACCCTTGAAATGACTGAAAAGAAATTCCCAGTAAAAGTCTTTAAAAAACTCAGTGAGATACAAAAAGATGCAGTTAGATGATACCATGAACTGAGCAAAACTATCCAAGATATGAAGGAGGAAATTTACAGAGAGATTAACATGCTAAAAAAGAATTTAGCAGAACTCATGGAACTGAAGGAGTCACTCAATAGATGCAAAAAAGACATTTGACAAAACTCAATATCCCTTCATGTTAAAGACTCAGCAAATTAGGTGTAGAAGGGAAATATCTCAACACAATAAGAGCCATGTATGACAAACTCACTGCCAGTATCATCCTGAACAGGAACAAGAATGGGAACAAGACAAAGATGCCTACTCTCACCTCTCCTATTTAACATAGTATTGGAAGTACTAGCCAGAGCAATCAGGCAAGAGAAAGAAAGAAAGTGCATCCAGACTTGAAAAGACGAAGGCAAGTTGTCCCTGTTTGTGATGACATGATCCTGTATATAGAAAAGCCTAAAGATTCTACAAAAAACCTCTTAGGGTTGATAAACAATTTCAGTAAACTTGCAGGACACAAAATCAACATGCAAAAATCAGCATTTTTATACTCCAACAATGAACTAGTGGGAAAAGAAATCAAGAAAGCTAGCCCATTTACATTACTCACCACCACCACCCCCCAAAACTAGGAATAAGGTTAACCAAGGAGGTGAAAGATCTCTACAATGAGAACTACAAACCACTGTTGGAAGAAATTAAAGAGGACACAAAAAGTTGGAAAAACATTCCATGCTCTTGGATTGGAAGAATTAACATTGTGAAAATATCCATACTACCCAAGGCAATCTACAGATTCAATACAATCCCCATCAAAATACCAGTGGTATTCTTCACAGAAATAGAAAACAGTATGGAGATTCCTCCAATGGAATCTACGGATGGAACTGCAATATGATCTACTGCTGAGTATATATCCAAAAGAATGGAAATCATCATGTCAAAGGGATACCTGCACTTCCATGTTTATTGCAGCTCTATTTACAGTAGCTAAGAGTTGGAACCAACCTAAATGTCCATGGACAAATGACTGGATAAGGAAAATGTGGCATAAAAACACAATGGAATACTACTCTGCCATAAAAGGAATGAAATTCTGCCATTCACAGCAACATGAATGAACTTAGAGAGAAGTATGTTAAGTGAAATAAGCCAGGCACAGAAAGTGAAATACTGCATGTCCTCACTCATGAGTGAGAGCTAAAAAAATAAATAAATAAACTAAAACCAAAAAAAGAATGAAAGATACAACAATCACAATAATATTTTGAACTTTCCAAAGGAGAGAATAGAACTGAGGCCTCCAGAGGTGGGAAAGGGGAAGGGGAGGGGGATCAGCAAGAAATCGGCAAAGGACCTCAAGAAATAATTACATTGTGTGACGATGAACATAGTAATTGTCCTGATTTGAGTGAAGAAATAAAAAATTACTCTAACACTTTAAAAAATAAAAAAATTTTAAAAAGAGTTCTTAACCTGAAAGACTTCAGCAGCAGATCTTCACTATAAGAAATTAAAAAAAAAAGGGCAAAGGAGCTAAATAGGTGTTTCTCAAAGGAAAATGTACAAATGGCCAACAGACATATGAAGAAATGCTCAGCATCACTAAGCATCGGGGAAATGCAAGTCAAAACCACATTGAGATATCATCTCACACCGCTTAGGCTATTATCAAAAAGACAGACAATAACAATTGCTGTAGAGGATGCCGAGAAAGGGGAATGCTCCTACACTGTTGGTGGGACTGTGAATTCGTACAGCCATTATGGAAAATGGTATGGAGGTTCCTCAGACAACTACAGGTAGTGCTGCCATACAGTCCAGCAATCCCACTGCTGGATATATACCCAAAGGAATGGAAATCATCACATTGAAGGGATACCTGCACTCTCATGTTTATCGCAGCTCTATTTACAATAGCTAAGATTTGGAACCAACCTAAATGTCTGTCGTTAGATAACTGGATAAGGAAAATGTGGTTTATTCAGACAATGAAATACTACTCAGCCACAAAAGGAGTGAAATACTGCCATTTGCAGCAACATGGGCGAACTTAGAGAAAATTATGTTAAGTGAAATTAGCCAGGCACAGAAAGAGAAATACCACATGTGCTCACTCGTAAATGGGAGCTAAAAAAACACTGTCGATGAACATTTAGGTTGGTTCCATATCTTGGCTATTGTGAACAGAGCTGCAGTGAACATGGGGGTGCACGTATCTCTTCAACATGATGATCTACATTCCTCTGGGTATGTGCCCAGTAGTGGGATTGCAGTATTGTTGTGAGGCACCCTCCCACAAGAAATGCACTTACACACCACTCATGCAGAAAAGGGCAGTTTATTCACTCCAGCTGGCCAGCATCCATCTCCCAAGGTGCAACCAAGGAAGAGCGGCATTGGGCTTTGGTCTTGTGGGGTTTTTAAAGGCAAAAACTACATCCTGTCCGCACACGGGTTTGTCCAGGTGCACAAAGCAAGCTAGGGAGCTAGGTCACAGAGGCCGAGAATGAGCCGTTTGAGCAGTCAAGCATACAAGTTTTCATTGTGTATGGTTCCTGTTCCCATGTAATAGTTCACTGTGTATGGCTCCTGTTTCTATGCAATTGTTTTTTGTTTCTATGAAAAGGTCAACGGTTTCTCATGCAGAAGGGGAGGTAGTCTGCAGGTCAGACAGGGGGCAAAATGGAGTTGCTTAGGTTAAGCAAGCAATTCTACAGAAGCAGAGAGCATACGTTATGAGGGTGTAGGGAGCTCTATTTCATTATCATATGTAATTCTATCTATAATTTTTTAAAAACCTCCATACTGGCTCCTCCATACTCCTCCATAAAGGCTATACTAATTTACAATCCCCTAAACAATGCATGAGTCCCCCTTTCTCTGCATCCTAGCCAGCATTTTTTATTTTCTGGTTTTTGGGGTTTTTTGGGTTTTTTTGTAATAACCAGTATAACTGCGGTATGATGTTATCTCAATGTGGTTTTGATTTGCATTTCCCTGGTGCTTAGTGATATTGAGCATTTTTTCATATACCAATTGATCCGTTGTATGTCTTCTTTTAAGAAATGTCTATTGAATTCCCTTGCCTATTTTTTAATTGGGTTAAACATGCCAGTCAGTCTCCATCTAGAGTGAGAATTTGCAATGTAGAGTATTTTTGTTAGTTTTACTGAAAACCAAAACCAAAAACACTTAACATTTTCAACCTAACTGAATAATACTGCCATTTCAATGTAGCAGTTTTGATTAAGAATATAATAATGGGATAAGAGAGAAAAATTAAAACAAAAGAAAAAAATATACATATTACGAAGTGGTTTTGGTAATGATATTTGACTTGTATTTATTGGTATGATTCTTTGTATATTCAACAGCACTTTTATGTACAATGTCCTTTTGATCTTTACAACAATCTTATCTACTAGAAAGGGCATCAGATATGGAATCCAGAAGAAATAACTTGTTTATCTTTGTAATTGGGCTAGAAGAAAAAAAAAATTAGCTGGGAAATAGTATATCTAATAAATTGCTCATTTGGTAACAGTTTTTTTGTTGCTGTTGTTTTGTTTTTTGACTTGGAAAAAGATATACTACAAAACTCAAGCTAGAATAGACAAGGTTGGCTAGGGACTTATGTGCTCCAATAGTAGTTTCTTGGAAATGCTGCTTGTTTTCCAACATTTAAAATTGTTTTTAAATCCCGTGTTCCTTTAAACTGTTTATGTTACGACTTTATCAAAATCAAGAATTTTCTGAACTTAAACAGCATCCATTTCTTTTCTTTCTTTTTTTGACTTCACTTTTCTTTTATTTCTCTAAATGTTTTAAGGAACTCCTTACCATATTAGCCATAAATGTGAGAGGAAAAAAGACAATGTAGATTTGTCCTTTTTTTCCCCTGATAATAGATCTGAATACTAGTTTTCTTTGAATTCTCTGTTCATGGATATTACTGTCTTCAGCAAATCAAAAACTATCACATAGTAATTCTTGGGGAAGGTACAAAAGATTAATTTGTACTTTAGAGAAAAAAGACCAAAATGCTGAAATTCCAAGTATTTTCACTACTATTGAAAACCCCTCTGGCCCCACACATTGGAAACACTGGAAAAAGGAGCACTTAGCACCTGCTTGAGGAAGAAAGATGAAATATAATGAGTATATTTTTGGTGATTTTCTTGCATGTTTATTTTCAATAAATGGTGGAAATACAGAACAGGGTAGGAAAGAAACTGAACAGTGTTATTGGACAATTTGACAGTGTAATATGATGTCATTTTAAAAATTCAGCATCTCAGTATTAAATTTTGGATGACATATTTTTAATGAAGTATAAACAGTACTTTTCTTTTCCAAAAGACACCAACAATTGCGTCCATATATTGTCAGTTTGGATTCCTTTTCTCTGTGTGTGAATGCACTAAGAATATAATCCTCTGAGTCAGACATCAGAGCAACATATCCAATGCATTGTGCAGAAACTTTTAGTGAATACGCTGTTTAGATATATTCTCTCCCATTCATGATTTAGTCATAATTCCTATCGTATTTTGCAAATTTATAAACAGGAAATCCTGTGTGTGATGCCTTCCTCTGGTCTGTATCTCCTTGTAATATTATACTTCAGAAGTATTTTCTAGTAGTCAGATGGCTAAATAAGCACCAGATTCCAGAATTAAAAGATTAAATTAAAATGATGGAATACAGGATTAAATGATTAAGCTAAAATACTAAGGAAACTAGGCCATCCAAGGGCTCATTTTCTGTTACAGGGACTTAAGGAATTTCTCATCTTTTGGCAACACAAAGAGATAAACATGCAAATAAAGGATCTGCTGGAGAAAGTAGAAGAAAAACCTTTCTCTTTTATACCTACATTATGTGGAAGACCCACACCATGAATTGCACTAAATTATAAGCAGGAAAATACTACACTGTTCCAACATGTCTGGGCATGTTTGGGGAGACTGGATTTGTTCCAAACCAAGCTCCCCATGGAATCCTGACAATTCAAAGGCAGAGGAGGGTGGGGATTGTTAACAAAACTCTAGAACTTAAAGTTCAAGCTGAGATCCCCACTACACGCAAAGACATAGGAGCTACTATTATACCAACGTTTATTATAGCTACGTCTTGTCATTATATCTTCACTGTATGCATAATCATAGAAGTTATTATATCTAAATAAATCTTCTATTACTACACCAGGACTAGTAGTACGTTGAACTTGTTAATTCTACTATCATCTTAATTGTTAATGTGATCTAGGCTCTTGTTAGAGATCTAGGTTCTTGAGAGCAAAAGATGCTACTAAGATTTTAAAATTTGCTTATTCTTAATAATTTTAAATGTTATATTTAAGCTCTACTGTCTTACTAAATGATATCCCATTGTCCTGCAACAGTAAATGCTATCAGTATCAGAAGTCCTAAGATACAAGGAACACTGTCATTTAAGCAATACCCTGGTGAAAAGCTTAAATTTAAAACAGACCTCAGTTATCTATGTCCCGCATCATTAGTGTGATAAACATCTAATGTGTGTATATTTATGAATTCCTATGGTTTTATGTTGCTTCGGCATCCATTTTGAATATAAGTCGGACTTTGTCATACCGGAAGCAGGGCTTAGTCACCCTTGACACAGTTTCCAGTTCTCTATCTCCTCCCATTTCCTCAAGGTGGTCAATCCAGACATCTGCCTTATGCAACTGTCTTCTGGTGACCACCTCCCTATGGGACAGATAGATACAATCTACTTGACTCACCCCATAGTCTCCCACATCCTGCGTATGCCATAGTGACCACCTCTCAGTCACAGCCATGTGACTCCATGGAGCTCGTGTCTGCTTGCTCTAAACCTACCAGTTAGAACTCCCTTGGGAAACCTGCTTGTAATACCCTGGACTCCAATAAAGGCTTTGGCCCACAGGTCCCACATGTCCCTTGCTCTCTCTCTCTCTCTTTCTCTCTCTCTTGCTCTCTACCTGCTGGTTGAACTTTGTTGTGCTGCCTCCTCTGTGTCTCACCTGACTGACACACCAAAAACCTAACTCTCCTCCTGGTCAAGACTTTCCTAGAGATTGGTTATCTTGGTAAAAATAAACTGGACACTGATCAGACAAGAACCAAAACAGTGACTGCCACTACAAACAAGCTTCCTGTGAGAGAGACACCTGGTCATGGGTTGGACACTTGGGCATTAGGCCATCTACCAGGTAGACATACCCTGTGAAAGGCACCCTGTGAAAGGCACACTGTAAACATCCACAGCCACCTCCCCTGGAGCCCCAGCAGGGCAGGGCTAGAGTTTACAGCCACTTTCCAGAGAGAGACCTCAAGACAAACTGAGAGGAAAAATACAACAGTGTGTGTGTGTAACAGTACATATTATCCTATATATACTGATATATAATTGTATAGTATAGTATGGTAGGAATTATAATATCATAAGAATTGTATTATAGTATAAGAATTTATGTAGAGAAAGGTTATTTATAGCATTTCTTTCAATCTGGAACTTGAAATTTGACGATATGGAATGTTGCAATTGCTATCATAAGGCCTACCTCCATCAATTTGCTATATTGTTGGTGTTGTTTAACTGAAATAAGAAAGATGTAAAACAGTTGATGGGGTTCAGGACAAGCTACCCCAAAATATGGCACCTTGGCACTGGAGAAAACAGCAGAGGCAGGACGGTCACTCTCACCTTCCCCTCGAATCTCTTCTCCTAAAGCAGGCCATAAAACCTAGCTGGCCTTCCCCTATAGCAAGTCATAAGACCCTCATGTGAGAGGGGTCCACCCCATTCCTAGAAGAAAAGAAGGTTTTTATCTCTGAAAACACAGGAAGGCAGGACTTGCTAAATCTCCCCAAGTTTATTACAATTAGATCATATCCCCTTTTGTCCAATCATCCTTCTTCATGACTGTGCATTCTTTATCAAACCTAAACCTAAAAAATACACAGGTTTCTCTGTGTCTTTGGGTCTTCATTTTCTTATGAAGGCTCTTGTATTACGTAAAACTTATATTAAATAATTTTGTATGCTTTTCTTTTGCTAATCTGCCTTTTGTTATAGGGGTCTCAGCCATGAACCTAAGATGGGAGAGAAAAGACATCTTCTTTTCCCTACACAGTAATCCTAGCAGAGAAGACTGTAATGTCTGGGCAAGAGTCTTGATGCTAATATGGTGGTTAGAAGAATAGCAGCGAGATTCATATGTATATGTAGGAGCCAGTGTCAGGGCTTCAAGTGTCAGGCCTGTAGGTCAGAGGGACAGGGAATCCTGGTATACCATGTTTTAAGAAAGTGCCACAGGGAGCAAAGAAGATATTTACCTGCAATCAGAGAGCTTTACTAACCAGCTAACCAATGAACATCAGGTGAGCCCTAAGCACCTGTCTTGGAGGAAATGGTGATATGAGCTCTGCAGATTTCATACAAAATGTGGCTTCTTACAAAAATTCTGCTAATAAGGGGTAGGAAGCATAGTCTCAGATAGTTGCTAAGTGTTTTATATCCCTCCCTACTTTTATAACTACATTTTTGTGGATGACAAAAGCAATACTTTATTACAAAAATTCAAATGATACAAAGATGTAAATATAAAAAATAAAAATTCCCAAGCTTCATTTTCCAGGTATTAACTGACTCTTACTGCTGCTTATTCCTCCATACGTAACAGTGAGGCATCACGACCCAGTGGCTGAGAACGCAGATTTTGGAGCCAAATTGCCTGCGTGTAGATCTCAGCTCTGTTACTCACTAGCTGTGTGACTGTGGGGCAAGGAGCTGACCTCTGTGCTTCAGAATCCCCATCTGTAAAGTGGGGATAATTACCTACCTCATGGAGTTGTTGTGAGGATTAAATAACAGCACACATAAAGCACTTAGAACAGTGCCTGTTGCATGGTAAGTGCTGCTTATGTTTTGTATTATTATTATTATTATTATTATTATTATTCAAGTACATGTATAGATATTTACACAAACAAACAAATATAAGGCAATTAGTCTGTATGTGTAGCTTTATCTGTACAGAAATGGAGTCATAGTACACATACTTTGGTGGTACTGATTATTTACAGGTTGAATCTTTGTGACGTGTCCTCCATACCTCTTTGGACAGATTGCGTTATTATTATATAAATATCTACCTCTTTCTTGTTAATGGCCACATATTTCAGTGTATGAATTATCATAATTTATTTAACTGGTTTCTAATTAATGGACATTTATGTTATTTCCAATTCTTTACTATCACATACGATATTGTAATGAATAACCTCGTACATACAGAATTTTACACACATATGACACATAAGATAAAATCCTACTGGCATTTGTCATTTTTATAGATATTGCCAAATTGCTTCCCATAAAAATTTCATGGGATTATTTTTGTCTTTAAGAAAAATCTACATTCAATTTAATTTATCTACAATTTAATTTAATGTATAATTAAATTATCAACATTTTAGAATCTAATTTCAATTATCTGCATTTAATTTAGCTGCTATCTTTTTTCCTCTAATCTCTTGATCCAGGTATAAAATTTCTGTAGAATCCTCACTCTGAAGCCAGAATTCAAAGGTATGTTCTGTTAGGTAACTAATGGGCAGACATCCCATGTCTTATGGATAGAATCATAAGCTTTATTTAACAGCTGGTCAGCCAAGGGATGTATGTCCTATTGAGAAAGTATGAGATGCTTAAACCAGAATACATGCCTCTTTATGAAGGTGGGTCTAGGAGGTGTCTGCCAACAGTCAAGTCAAGATTCTTTAAACATTATTGAGGTAGATTGCATTCTTGGCTACAATTCTTCATCTCTTTTTGTAACTTGGAGCTTGCTGTGAATTGGTAGGTAGTTTCTCCCACTAAAGGTGAAGTTGGCAGTTTCATTGGCATGAGTGGAGTGACAGTGTGCTGGTTCTGAAGCTAAATCTTAAGAGACCCTTTGTACTTTTACTTATTCTCTTGTGCCTGTGCCATCACCACGAGAACTTCTTTTGGGTACTTGCTGCCCCTTTAGTCTGGGCCTCAGAACAAATACATGTTGAGCAGAGCTGTTCAAACCTATCTATAGACTTGCAGAACAAAGCAGAACCAACCAGGTGCCACAGGGCAAGTTAGAACTGTCCTAGCTATTTCACAGACCCTGAGCAAAATAAATGCCTTTGTTGATTTCCATTGAGCTTTTTGTGGTTATTTGTTATACAGCTGTGGCTGACTATTGCAGCCGTGCTAGGTCAGTTTCCATTATATGGATAGACAATGGGCATTCCAAAGTTTTATCCCATAGAATATGGCAGATCATTTTAGCTTGGAAAGTTTTTAAAGCAAGTTTGTGAAGCACCCATTTTGACCTTAAAAATCTGTTTTAGAAGTACCTAATAGAATGTCTATCTATCGCTGAACAATGTAAATTCTTAGTGAAGCCTTGAATTAAACAATGGCAGCAATTATATGTATGTGGACACATATATACACACACACACACACACACACACATAAATACATATATATTTTTAGAGGCAAAGGTAAACCAGGTGTTACACTAGGCACATTATATTAATGAGCTCATTTAACTTTCAACAGTTGTGCAAGGTAGATGGACAAACTCCTGTCAGTGGATGTTGGCCATCTGTTAGTTACTTCAGAGAGTTAATTTGCACATTCCCTTTTAAGTAACAAAATTTTTGGCTGGTGTTCTTCATTATTTTGTTAACTGAAGAGTCTTGGAATAAAATTGGCATAACTGTCTGAGGTTTGGAAAGCACGCTTGTCAGGTTGCTTTGCCTAGACAAATAATATTTAGTATCTGCACTTCCTCTTGCAAATACTTTCTGGGCCTATAACAATTTTTAGTAGTTTCATTCATTTTCTATTCTTGTGACCAGTGGGTGTTACAGTGACTTTATTGGAGAGACAAGAACTGAGGATGTTTATTCTATTGGCATTCTTACCTGAATGAAAAGCAAAGTCATATTTTATTTGGGCTTCAATGAACCTATCCACTTCAAGGTACTTAGTCTAGCTGATTTTTTGCATTGCCGTAGATTGAAAAAAATATAGGGACACTCTTTTGCAACTCATCCTGTCAAGAGGAGGAGTTTATTTCCCATACTTTGAATCTGGACTGTCCTTGTCACGTGCTTTGACAGAAAGAATGTGGTAGAAGTGAAGTTGTGTGTCTTCTGAACTAGACCATAAAAGGCCTTGCAGCTTCTGCCTTTGTTCTCTGGGAATGCTGCCCTGATACTGACATGTACAGCAGCCAGTCTAGCTTTCTGAAGATGAGAGCTACATGGAGAAGAATCAACATGCCTCCACTGGTAGCCATCACCAACCGCCAGGTACATGCCTGAGGCCATCTTGGACCTCCCAGCTGTATGCCAAGGCAAAACCAGCAGAGGAGCACCCAGCCAACTCATAGAATCTTGAGAAATAGTAAACAGTTGTTGTTTTAAGCCACTGTTTTGAGGTGATTTATTACACAGCAATATATAACATACTTTTTCTTCTTATTCCTAGTAGCATAGCGGAAAATTTGGGAAAAAGTAGTGAATTAAGGAGAGCAGGCAGGGAGTTCTATACAGATGGATCATACAGCTCTACTTCACAATTAGGAAGGAGGGAAAATGAAGGAAGTATCATAGTAGATTAGAAGACACGAGGGACCCTGCAGATCAGGAAGGTAGCTAGTGGGTGTAGGGGGACAGCTGTGCCACGGTGCCCTAATGACCTTGTACCTTGGAAAGATCCACAAAGGCCATGTAGGAAAGGCTTGAACTGCAGTCTGACCGAAGACTTGGTGGATCTTCCTTCTGGTCTTCCTGGAGCATGAGAGCATGGGAGGCCTGTGATGAGCTTCTACCAGGACACTTCTTACTCGTTTCCTTGTCTGTAGGGAGACTGACATGAAAGAGTTTCTCGTCGCCTCCCACACATGCATGAGGTCTGAGGCTTTCTGCCTCATCCCTTTTGGATAGAATTACTGGCTACAGAACCCTCAGTTGCAATCTAGAATTCCCTCCTTGGCAAGAGTGTGTACAGCAACAGAGCACACCACAACTCACTTTGCGATCACCCTCCCCTTTTGTTTCAGTGCTGTTTTTTTTTTTTTTTTGGTGTGTGGAACAAAGACCAAGGGAAGCTGGCACCTTTGGCTTCTCTTTCTTTTGCTGTCTATGTAAGCGATAAACCATCTAAAGCTAAAGAGGGCTCATTGCGTCTTTAGTGAACAGATCTGGAAGAGCTTGGCCTTGACCATAGCCTTGCTTGATGTGTGCTTGATACAAGTTAGTAATAAAATAAAAAGAACTTGTCATAAAGAATTTGAAAAAGAAAAACCATAATTTTGTAGTTCAGTTGGGAAGACTCAAGCATATTTTTGGAAGTGAGAGTAAGTAGATTACATTTTCTCTCCTCTGGTCTTCTTCAAACTGTAGGGACCATAATGTGAAAGCAATAGCAGAGGAAAATAAAAATAACTGCACAATTAAATGGGAATTACATGTTTATTAATTTAGGTTTCAGTGATTTCTTTATTGATTTGTGTGAGCTCTTTATATAATAAAGACACTTTCTTGTCATATTTGTCGAAGATATATTTTCCCACTTTGTTTAATTTGGGGGCTTTCTGATATCCAGATTTTCATATTTTTGTGTAGCTAAATCCATGAATCTTTTCATTCAACATTTCCTTCACCGTTATAATTGTAGGAAGCTCTCCTTACTCCAGGGTCTTGATTTGTTTGATTATGGCTTTAAAAATATTTAGTTCTTCAGACCTCCTGGAATTTGTTTTGGTAGACAGTGCAAGTTCAGCCTCTTAACTTTTTTTTTTCTAACTAGCTAATGAATTTCCTTAGCACTGTTTTATTTCTTAAACCTTAACTTCTCTGTTGAACTTTTAAAAGTTTAAAATATTTATTTTCAAATTTACATACAATATAATTTACTCAATTCTATGAGTTTTGACAAATAAATAGAATTGTGTAACCACTACCACAGTTAAGTTCCATCACCCTAAAAAAGAAATAATAATAATTCCTTCTTGCTACCCCTTTGTAGTCAAACTCTGCCTCCACTTTTTTATAACAGCTTTTTTTGAGATAATAAACAAGCCATGCAATTCCACTCATTTCCAATATACAATTCAGTGGTTTTTAGTATATTCAGAGTTGTGTAAGCGTCACCATAATTAATTTCAGATTTTATCACCCAAAAAGAAACCCCACTAGCCATTTCAACCCAAACTCCCCAGCCCAAGGCTACCACTAATCTTTCTGTCTCTATAGATTTGCCTATTCTGGACATTTTATATAAAGGAATCATAAATTATGGATTCTTTTGTGACTGGCTTCTTTCACTAAACATATTTTCAAAGTTTATCCATGTCATAGAATGTATAAGTAGTACTTCGTTTCTCTTTATTACCAAATAATATTTCATTGTATGGATATACTATATTTTATTTACCCATTCATCAGTTGATAGACACTTGGATTGTTTCCACTTTTTAGCCATCATAAATAAAGCTTCTATGAATATTCATGTGCAAGTTTTTGCTTGAATACATATTTTCAATATCTAGGAGTAAAATTGCTGAGCCATGTGGTAACTCTATGTTTAACCTTTTAAAAACCTGCCAGACTGTTTCCGAGTGGCTGTGCCATTTTACATTTCTACCTGCATTTATGAGTCCCACCCCCAGCAACCACTGACCTGTTCTCCTTTCCTATAGTTTTGCCTTTTCCAGGATGTCATATAAATAGAATCAATCATACATCATGTAGCCTTTTGATTATGGCTTCTTTCATTTCACAGAATGCATGTGAGATTCAACCATGTGCATATATTGATAATTCTTTCCTTTTTATTGTTGAATAGTATTCCATGGATGTACCGCAATTTATCTATTCCCCAGTTGAGGGACATTTGGATTGTGTCTAGTTTTTGGTGATTACAAATAAAGCTGCTATAAACATTAGCATACAAATGTTTTTATGAAAATAGGCTCTTATTTTGCTTGAGTAAATACATAGGAGTGGGATTTATGAGTCAAATTGTAAATGTATGGTTATCAAATTATAAATGTATATATACTAACAAAATGTTTTCCATAATGAGTGTACTAATTTGCATTCCTACCAGCCATATATAAGACATCCAGTTGCTCTACATCCTTGTCAGCACTTTGTATTGTCCATTAAAAAGAAAATTAGTCATTATAATAGGCATATGATGATGTCTCACTATGGTTTAAATTTGCATTTCTCTTGCATTAGTCTATGACTAATGATGTTGAACACGTTTCTCTGTGTTTGCCAATATACATCTTTGGTGAAGTAACCTTTCAAATGTTTGCCTACTTTTTAGAGGGTATTGGTTGTTCTCTTATTACTGAGTTTTGAGGTATTTGTATAATCTGGATGCAAATATGTGGTTTGCAAATATTTTCTCCCAGTCTGTGACTTGTCTTTTTATTCTCTCAGTAGTGTTTTTCAGATCACAAACTTTTAATTTTGAAGTCCAATTTATTAATTTTTTAAAGAATTATGCTCTTGATATCATATCTAAGAATCCTCTACATAACCCATGGACACAAAAATTTTCTCTTATGTTTTCTTCTAAAAGTTTTATAGTTTTACATTTAGGTTAATGATGTATTTAGAGTTAATTTTTGTATAAGGTGCAAGATACAGGTCAAAGTTCATTATCTGGCATATGGATATCCAATTTCCATTGAATTTTAATGCCTCATCATGTTAGATTTTTGTAATGTAATAGGGTCTATTGTTAAGCTATTTTTCTGCATCATTGATCTGTTTGATAATATAATGCCAGTATTATACTGTTTTAATTAGTAGAACTTCATAAACTTAAATATATACACACACACACACACACACACACACACACACACACACACACACCATGGGGTAAATATCTCCTTCCCACTCTGTCCCAAATCTCGTCTTCAGCAATAAATACATGGAATTGACACTTCACTTATGTGTCATCCATGCTCCTAACCAGCTTTTACAAGTTCAACTGTACATCTCAATAAAAGAAAACCTGTGCTTTGTAAATATAACCTGGTTTGGCTCAGAAGTTAATGTGCAGCAAATATTTGAAACTTTAACTCATGTGTCAGTGAAAATATAAATTCTTTGACATAAATTGTTTCAAGTTATTGAAATAGTTAAGACAAAATACATGAGTTTTCTTCCTTTCCAGTCACTGTCAACTGTCCACAAACTAAAAAACCAAGAAACAAAACAACCCGGAAAAAATAAATCAGTAATACTGAGAATTTTATTTTAATGCTCTGTAAATATTTTTCTAAATAAACAAAATTTGGATGGAACAAAGAGTAATATATTTTCTCTACAAAAGAACCTGAGTCTCAGAAATGAGATATATACCTCTGATATTAAAGGGTATTTTTATTTGTTTGTTTATTTTTTGGCAGCTGGTGAGTACAGGGATCCAAACCCTTGACCTCAGTGTTATAACACTGGGCTCTAACCAACAGAGCTAACTTCTAGCCCTTTTAAAGTCTTTAGGGAGGCACGTGGAATTTAGGGGAATGTCTAAATTATTCCAAAAATGTTTATAAAAATTAATTTTTTTTTTCATTCTCTCCACCACCAGTGCTTAAAAGGTGAAATATTGGACATCAAAAGCAATACGAAAAAAGCAAAGGATTTTGATTATAAATGGAATAAATAGAGGCTCTGAATTATCAAAAAGTACCTGTGATCACATCCTTTGTTCAAAACCAGAATTCTGCCCTGTCTGGTCAGATAGAACCCTACTTCTGCTGGAAATAAATAGCAAACCAATGAGCTTGCTTTTATTAAGAAGATACTCAAGCAAGTGGAATGTCAACAGTGAAAGTAGTCTGGCCAAACTTGTTTCTATCTTATGCAGAAATCATTTTATTGTTCCACAATTAAAGATTTTTAGATTTGTGGAGGCCAATATGGAGATGGGGGTACTAACCCATGAATAAAAACATAATTCAAATGACATTCACTGAGCAACCATGAACCAGGCATTATGACATGCCCACATGTCTTCCTGGCTCCACTTTTTCCTATTTTAATCCACTTCTCTGCTTAAAACCCTTCCGAAGTTTCCCAGTGCTTCCAGAATGAAATACAAACACCTGCACTGGGGCAAACAGTCTGGCCCTTGCCCGCCTCTGGTGCTCCTTCCTGCCAGTCTTCCTTCCTGTCTTAGATGCCCAGCACCAGGCTGACTTGCAGGTGCCCTAACATACACTGACCTGCATACTTTTACACATGCTTGACCCTTTTTGTATCCCTACCCTTTCTCCAGGGTAGTAAATGTTCCTTCTTGACCTATTCCAGGGCATAATCTGCATGTGACTATACCAGCATTTATTTCATTGTGTGCTTGTTTCCTCCCTCATCTTTGTGATTCTAGTGCTTAGCCAGAACAGTTAAAAAATGTTTATTAGATGAATAGTGAGCATTAAGATACTTGTTGGAATAGTGAGCGCTGAGATAGTGGAAATACCTATTATGGTGAAAATGAGACTAATTCTTCAGAAAGTAAATGTGCTTGAAAAAGTGGCATAGAATATAAACTATCAAAAGTCAATTACATTGATGGTTATAAGTGCACGCTTTCATGCATGGTTCACAGGAGTCCAGAGACTGGTTCTTATTTGTAAGGTTAAAAGAAAGTGTGGACTTAATAAAGGTAGCAAAATACACTGGATTCAAATCAGGCTATGAGAGGTAAGAGCCAGAGGATTAAGTAAACCTTAGCATGCATGAGTCATTTCAGATCTTAGTGCTCTAAATTTTCCCTGATACGAGGCTTCGAAAAACATGCTTAAAATGACTCAAAAAATTATACTGGAAGAAATGGGACTAATGTTTCTGGGATCATAAAGAATTCACAGAACTTTCTTTGGAAGGGTAAGATTTTACTGTGTGCTGTGAATCAAATAGAAGTCTAGAAATGACTTCAAGGGATAAGTGAGGAGGAAAAAGGAAAGAAAGTAACCCCAATATCATAGAAATAGTGTTAGAAGTAAAATTAGAAGATCTGAAGTAAAATCTGCTTTTGTTTTTCAATATTGGTATGAGCTAGTCATAACTTCTCTGTGTTTCTTCTGCAACTGTAAGGAAGTTAATAAAGAGTCTGTGAGACTTCCAGTCAATATGGTAGACTGGACCCATGTATGGACTGGAGACCCACAGAATTTTTAAACAGAATTTTAAAAATTCCACAAAATTTTTAAATAGAGGAAACCTGAAGCCAGGTTCTGGATGTGGAGCTAAATCTAAAAAGAAAACAAACCTCACAGGAGCCTTTGGACAGGATATACAATTAAAGGGCTGGATATTTACAGCCATAGAAGGAAAGAAGTCAAGACTATGGATCCATGCAAACATGGAATTTGAACATCCCTGAATAAAGCTTGCAGCCCAAAAGGTAAAGAAGCCTCAAGAAGTCCCTTGGTCCAGGGAGAGGCCTGGAGGAAGGCCAGTTGCATGCTAAGGATGTTGGTTTGTTTGAGAGGAGGATTGTTTGATTAATTTTGTGAAAATAAATATGCATGTTAAAATTTAAGAGTAACTACTCAAAGAAAAGAAATCAAACATGTAACCTTCCTCTAGTTAGTGACTCAATAAGAGACAGTAATGAAGAAAACAAAAAGTAAAGGAAATGGTAAATAAAATATAAGAATAAGGTGGTGGACATCAGCTCAAATATATTAATTACCAAAGTAAAAATATGTTAAACTCAGCATGGATTAAAACAATAGTAGTAATATATCAATAGCTTATAAAGTTGAAAGATTTAAATGAGATAAAATGTTATGTGAATACTTATTGTTAGATACAACTCAAAATGTTGTTCATATTCAATCCAGGTTTAGGTTTTTCCAATGACCTTTCAGATAAACTAACTGGAAGACTAATTCTCAAAGCACATAGAAAGTTCAGTACTTGGCTATGTATAACTACCACTTGTTTCATGATTCCTTTTCTCCCAGCAGGCTCAAGGATGGCAGCCAACTGACAAGATGAAGTACCCATGTCATTGACGACTTCCAGGCTCATTAATTTCTCACCATCTGTTTAGTGTTAACTGGACTTAAGCTGGAAAAGAAGGAAACGATGGATTTGGCTTCCAATTTATTTTGTCCTTTGCTCCATCTCTTCAGGAGTTCAACTTGCATCTGTTTTACAATGTAAACATTGTGTTTAAAAATACAAAGCAAAACTCTGAATCAAACAACGTTTATTTTCTCATTAAATAACACTTGGGGTTATCATACTATAAAAAAACATTTTGAAATTCCTACTCAAATATAGCATTTTGAAGCCTGACTGGACTGTGGAAACTGTCTAGCTCAGTGAATTTCCGGCCATGCTAAAAGATAGCGTCCTGCAGAGGCTTTGGGCCAACGAGAGGTCAAGGGAGGATTTTGAACAGGAGACACTTCAGAAACCCTCCCATACCTACTTCAAGCTGTTAGCTGATCTGCATAGAGGTCTTCTGTGTGAGATTTCACTTGAAAACAGTGCCATGCCTATGAATAAATAGATAGATGGACAGAAAGATATATTTTTTTTAAAAGCACTTTGTCCAGACTGTTTGTTTTATAGAGGTTCAGAAAAGATAAATTGCTCACTGTTGACAAAGCAAGTAGAAAAGCAGGGATTAGTGAGCCTTTTTCTCTAGTACTGTCCCTACGTCAGAAACATGTTTTTTTTTTTCTCCACAGCAAAAGCAATTCAGACACTGTGCTAAATGCTGGGACTAAAAATACAGACCAACAGTGGTCTCAGCCCTCAAGGGCCTTTGACTGAATGGGGTCCAGCCAGGAGAAAGTTTTAGGAGGGGTAAAGCCATCAACAATTTTTAATACAGTCAATAGACCAGGAAGGTAAGAACAATATAACCCAAGGAGGAAAAGAAATAGAAAAAGACTCACATTTTTAGAGCAGGTAAAATTTGACCATTATTTATTATTGCTGTAGGTGGACTTACATTTACACCATCATCATAAAATAGGTTGCTATAGTCTGAATGTGTCCTTCCAAATTCATATGTTGAAACTTAATCACCAATGTGACAGTACTAAGAGGTAAGGCCTTTAGGATTAGCAACCTTATAAAAGAGCTGGAGGAAACTTGCTAAGCCCTTTTTTCCCCTTTTTTCTCTTCTGCCATTTGAGGATGCAGCAACAAAGTGCCATCTTGAGATCAGAGATCCCTCACCAGATGCTAAATCTGTTGGTGCCTTGATCTTGGACTTCCCAGCCTCCAGAACTGTGAGATAATAAATTTTTATTGTTTATAAATTATCTGGTCTAAGATATTTTGTTATAGCAGCACAAATAAACTAAGATAGAGGTCATTAAAGAAGTTTACATCTTCCTAGAGCTTTTTGAAGAAGAAAATAGATAATCATTTGCTAATATGGCTTAGACTAATAGGCCAAACATTTCTGTTCATACCTACCAAAAAAGAGTTGGGGAGTCCTCAAAACCATACTCACTTCTGACATCATTTACTAGTTCAGGTGGTCCCCCAAACCACCTTCAGTTTCAACAATTCACTGGAAACACTCATAGAACTTATCCTTTCCATTATGGTTTATTATTGTGAGAGAAGACAGACTAAAATCAGCCAAGGGAAGGAGTACATAGGGCAGAGTTCAGGAGAGTTCCGTGGGCAGAGTTTCCAGTTGTTCTCTCTCCACGGAGTTATAGGCAGCGCTAATTTCTGATGGCAATAATGTGTGACAATATATATGGAGTATTGCCAAACAGAGAAGCTCACTCCACCCTTGATGTCCAGAGTTTATATGTTTGTAAATATATACACACACACACACATGTATATGTGTATTTTGTGTATTCACTTAGTAGCTGAGAAACAAGACATACTCTTCCTTCTGTGATTTTATTTTCCTTAAGTGAAAACAGCATCATTAATAAAAGAGTGACATAAGATTTTTCACTTAATGAAGAAACAACTGGAAAAACTGACAACGAGAAAAAATTCATTTTTTCTGAATCTGGCTAATATTATGAGTATTTTATAATATGGTGATGGTCTCAGACAAATGAAAACAATTAAAAACAAAGGAAATTTAAAGTTGCAGTTTCTCTTCTTTATAAAAGAAACAAAAACTTAGTAAGAATATAAAGGCATAGTGTACAAGTTGCTAATGGAATAAGAAGGAATTCTGGAAGCTCATGAAAAGATTTCAAAGGAAATGGATTGCATGCAAAACAGAGATTATGAAATCAGTGGCAATGCTAAATTGACTCAATTCTAAAGATGCAATCCTGGAACCGGAGGAGTCAATGCTGAACAGTGTTAAATCATATTGTTTTGGTCTACAAATGTGATTGCAAAAGGAAGTGGACATTTTCTAGAACCTCACAATATTGTAGCCATTTCTGGAAACATAAAAAGAGGCAAGAGAGTGATGAAACCCTGGGGCATATGAAGAAAGAAAATGAGAAAGAACTAAATTCATAGAGCCTGGAAAAGCAGTAAGTAAAGAAAGAAGGGGAGAGTCTACCTCTGTCAGCATAATAGCGGCAATTAAGAAAAATATTGGCAAAAAATTAAATTGAGCTTAGGGAGATTCAGCTTGAAGAATGGTGCACTAGATTACAAAACAGTTTGCTTTAACAAAAATTATATAAATTACCTAAGTCTCTTTGGTAAGTATCCTGGTATGAGAATTAAAGGATCTCTGAGTTTTGGGGTGTTTTTTTGGTATTGTTTTATTTTTTAATTTCCAGAATAAAAAGTAGATATAGATTAAAAGTAGGCTGGATTAGGTCTCAAATATTATCTGGCCAATTACCACAAGATACCATCCCAAAACGGAACTGATTTTATATAGCAAGGCTATTTTTCAGAGGGTTCTGTGGACAAAGATTCTATACCCTTTTTTGGCAAACTATTCCAATATTAAATGACCTCTATTGTCAGAAATTATCTTCATGTCTCAGGATACTTGCTTTGATTATAGGTTAAGATAGAAACTTAGTCAATCTGTCCTGCATTCTCAAATGGAGGAGCCCAAATATTTTTTAACTGTGTTTCAGTGACTCAGAGTCTTCCCAAGGCGTAAATTATAAATATACAGATCAAAACATTGAGTTCCCACCTGTAACCAGCACCCAGCATGAGGAATCAGAACACTGCCAGCACCCCAGGGCTCACATTGTTCTCCTTGCCAGTGGCTACTTCCTCCCTCTTTCCCAAAGATAACTACTAACCTGAATTCTAACATTTTGGTGCTTTTGAAATTTACAAAAATGTTCATACAGTATGTTCTCTTTTTTAACAGAATTTTTTATTAAGATATACTTCATATAACATAAAATTCACCACTTTAAAATGTACACTTTAATAGTTTTTAGTACATTTACTATGTTGTGCCACCATCACCCGTAATTCCAGAACATTTCCATCATCCCAAAGAGAAACCCTATATCTATCTATTAGCGGTTAATCCCAGTGAGTGTGTTCTCTTTTGTGTCTGGCTTCTTTTGTTCAGCCTTATGCTTGTGAGATCCATATGGTGCGTTCAGTAGCCCATGTGTTTTGAATAAAGCCCAAGGAGTAAAGTACAGGTTTTTCTAATGAATTTTGGTTCCATACACAAGACTAGTGGTTTTTGACCCTAGTTGCACATTAATATCAACCAGAGAGAGTTCAAAAACACTGATGTGAAGGCCCTACTCCAGAAAAAGAAATGAAAATCTGGAGTATGGAAAGAACAGCCTGGGGCATTAGTTTTAAAAACTCTCCAGGTAATCCTATTCTGTAGGCTGCGTTAAGAACCACTACAGAAAATGCTCCTAATCAGAAGAAAACTCTAATTGAAAAGACAGATTCTAGGTCTGGGAATCTGCATTTTGACAAGTGGCTCATGTAATTCTTACAAGGCAGTTTCAGAAGTACTGCAGGAAGCCAATGATTGTTTGTAGGAAAATGAATGACTTCAACAGAAGTTTCTATTGCTTTCAAACAAGGAAACACTAATGCTAGTTTAAGACATTTGTAATACATTAACAAGAAACTATTTTTAAGTATGATTTAATTAAGCAGTGAGGGAAAGATGTATTACGTCCACCTCATTTCTTTTAATGTGATGTTTAGTCTAAAGTGGAAACCTATTGGGAAGTAGCCTTTTCCACCTCCTCTGTGGTTAACACAGGAAACAGGTCTACTTTTTTTAGACATCAAACCAGTGCTCAATATTGTCAACAGGCTGTGAACTTCCCAATTTGCTTTCATTCACAGTACACAGTGTACAAAGAATCTTCTTCACATCACCAGATAAACACATTAGGAAAATTTTTTAACGCAATTACCAAAAAAAAAAAAAAGAAGAAGAAGAAGAAGAAGAAGAAGAAGAAGAAAAGGCAAAAGAAATGGAAAAAGAAAAAAAATTGAGAAAAGAAACCTGAACTAGTATATAGTCTGAAATAGACTTTATTACACATTGAAGTACAACAGTAACAACATGATGTATTGATAAGTAAGAACATTTTGTTAGAAGCTAGAGTTGGCCTTCCTCTCTTGGAATGTCCCTGTCGTTTGCTCCTATTGGAGGTAACATGTATATCTGGGGCAAGGATAGTTCTTTATGTAGTACTCTCTACATTCTCAGCTCTTAACAATGTATCTTTCTTTTTATTGAAGGGTGTCTTCAGTTATTGATGTATTCTGTTGATCTATTGCATGATAGTAGATATGACCTGGCAATTTTTCCCCTTATCAGCTGCTCACAGAAAACTAGGTTCTGTTATTTAGTACATTAGCCTCTATATATTAGGTGGTTTATAGTTGTCTGAACACACTAATATATTTTTTAAATAAACTTAAAATTTTAGAATTGTTTAGATTTACAGAAAAATTGTAAAAATAGCCCAGAGAATTCCCATACACCCCATGTCTTAGTCTGTTTTGTGCTGCTGTAACACAATACCACAGATTAGGTAATTTATAAAGGACAGGAATTTATTCTCTCACAGTTCTAGAGGCTGGGGAGTTCAAGATCAAGGCACTGGCATCTGATAAAGGCCTTCTTCCTGTGTCCTCACATGGTGGAAGTCAGAAGGGCCAAAAAGGAGCAAACTCTGTGTCCTCACCTGGCAGAGGGGCAGGAAGAGAACACACTCCTGCGTGACCTTTTTTATAGCAGCATTAATTCATTTGTGAGGGTGGAGCCCTCACGACTTAAACACCTCCCATTAGGCTCCACCTCCCAGCCCTGTTGCATTGGGGATTAAGTTTCCAACACATGAATTGGTGGGGGGCACATTCAGACCATAGCACACCACATGCATTTTTGCTTATTATTAACACCTTACATTAGTACATTACATTTGTAACAATTAATGAGCCAGTATTGATACACAGTTATTAAATGAAACCCATACTTTTGTTCTGATTTTCTTTGTTTTTACTTAACATCCTTTTTCTGTTCTGTGTTCCCATCAGGACACCACATTACATTTAGATGTCCTATCTCTTTTTGCTCCTTTTGGCTGTGACCATTTTTCAGACTTTCCTTGTTTGTGATGACCTTAACAGTTTTGAGCTGTACTGGTTAGGTATTTTTTAGAATGCCACATATTAATAAGCTTTTAAAGATACACAATTTATTCCTAGGTTCATTAATGCATAGGAAAAGTTTGACTTAAAGTAATTCTGGAAGGAAAAAAAATCTCCTGGACATGGTTGAAACTATTAGGGTCAAGTCAAACAGACTTGAACAATTAGTCTTAGTTTTCATAGAGATACGATACCAGATAGAATAATTATGACTAGCAGTTGGAATTGTCATTCCTAAAAGTTGGAACTTTACAAATTGAACAGGAACTGAAATTATTTACATTCCTTTGAGTTCCAATCTTTGTTATTGTTTTTACATAGACATAAAGTTAATATTCTCTTGAGTTGCTTTTTAAATTTATCACTGTATATAAACAATTTTACATGTTGAAGTAAAATATATACTTGACAGTTTAAAAAACTATGCAGTACTCATTCTACCATATTAATATATCATATTTGTTTAAATATACCTACTGTGAAATATTTGGGTTGTTTTTATTTTTTTACATTATTACTATAAATATTTTTGTACAAGAATAATTTTAAATTGAGCCAATTTGTATTTTTTCTGCCAGTGTATATAAATGCGTGCTTTACATGCCCACCAACACTGAGTTTTATCTTTCGTGTATTTTCTACTCTAACTAGTATGTGTTAAAGTTGATTATACCACTTGGGTCATTCCTGTCATCTAAATCATCTTGTCAAAACTAAATCAAAGTCAAGGGGCCAGGAGGAAAAGCACTAGGGGCACATAGCACCTGCTAAGAAGTATTTTCTATAAACCCAGCTGCCGAAATAGCCTGCTGTAACCCTAAGACTAGTTTTATCTGGTAGTTGTTGAAACAACCTGCCATGACTCTGAGACTAATTTTACCTTCCATCGTCACTCACCAGCTAAAGCCTGCCAACTCCAAAAACTTTACTAGTGCCAATGAGCTTTCTTTCAAAACTATTCATAACATTCCTCTCTTTAATAAAACTCCCAACCCTTTCTTTGTTCTTTGGACATGCCGGAGACCACCCTGTTCTCTGTGTATGCCCTGGATTGCAATCCTGTTTTTCCCAAATAAAACATTTTCTTAGAAATTTGTCTCTATATTTTTATTTGACTTTAATGTATGTAATGCTGCTTTAAAGTGCTTTGCTCTATACTGCATTATAGGAGCAAAGGTGTGTATTTTTCAATGTTTCCTTGTATAAATTGATTCTCCCTTTTCATTATTAAGTAGAATTTAAATGCCAACCTTATAGATGAAATTAGATGAGGAAAATTTTATTTACTAGTATGCTTCTTAAGTAGGGAGAGCTGTTCTTTTTGGAAAATGGGAGTTTGTGGTAGAGGGTGAACGTAAGAAAAACAGACCTTCTTGAGAGTTGGGATGATTTTATTGATTAAGAAAGAGGACAGGAGAAGGGGAGAAAAGCAAGAAAGGAGGGTGTGATGAGAAAATAGTGAAAGGTCAACTCTGCACATTTTGAAATCCGCCCATCTATAACTTACTCACATCTTTAATAAAGTACTTAAAAAAAACCTATGAAGTGCTTGATATGAATGGGTGGATTAGATGTAAACACTAACATTAGGAAAATAAAGGGTTATGGGAGGAAAACAAAAAAAGTGCCAATAAAACACTGAGGGCAAAGAGAAGCAAAAGGATGAGTGTGTCTGTCTGTGTGTATGTGTGTGTCTGTGTGTATCTGTGTATGTTTGTGTGTCTGCGTTGGGGGCGCACAATAAAATTTTGAAGAGAACTTTTGATTGTTGGAGTTACTGGATTTAAGGTTTGGGTCAAGTATAACTATAACCTGAGCCCAGCGACACCCCACCTGATGCATATTCATACATTGTAAATAGTAAGCTTTTATAGTGTGTCACACTTAGTTCTTCCTGTCATTTAAAAATGTTTATGCTTATAATATGGAAATATGTATTTTGTATTCAGGAACTTTTTTTAGTAGCCACTAATTTATCTCTCAATTTATAAAAATGATAAATGTTTTTCTAATTTCTTTTGAGTTTTACTTTTATATTCTGGTTTCTCATGGATTTATACCTTATATTCTTTTTGAGCCCACTGTAATTTACTGATATGGCTGCAGTGACAATAGATCTAAGTTAACTTGTTTCCCTATCACTGAAAAAGTTATTTCTCCATTGTATTACTTCTGGTTTGAAATAAAATAAGTCATTACAATGGTTTGAATCTGTAATTGGCCAATTTTTTTTTTTAATTTTATCATTAACACAATTCTTAAAACCCCAATGTTATAAACATGATTTATTTTATTTATTTATTTATTTATTTATTTTTGTGGCTGGCCAGTACAGGGAACAAAAGCCTTGTTTTTGGCATTAAGGCTGCACTCTAAATTTTTTTTAAGTATTAAAATTTGTTATCAAAAAGCCTGTCTGGCTAGCTCAGTTGGGTAGAGCATTGTGTTGATAATACTAAGGTCCAGGGTTTGATCCCTACACTGGCCAGCAGACGAAAGAAAAAAAAATTTTTTTTTAATTGTGGTAGTGGCTGGCTGGTTAGCTCAGTTGGTTAGAACATGGCCTTACAACACCAAGGTCAAGGGTTCAGATCCCCACACTATCCGGCTGAAAAAAAAAAATTAAGTAAGTAAGTTGTGGTAAAATATATATAACATAAAATTTACCATATTAACTATTTTTAAGTTTACAGTTAAATAGCACTAAGCATATTTACATTGTTGTACCAGTAATAAATTTTAATGGCTGGCCTTATCATTATAATCTTTTGGGAGCAATTATTTGACATTTTGCCCCCTTTCAAATGGATTTTATTATCACTCAAAATCACCTAGGAATATAAACTCACAATGAGAATAACAGATTTAGAGTTGGAAAGTATAATAGGAATGATCTTGTTCAATCTTGTGATTAAAAGGTGAGATAAGAGGCCAAGAGAACTTGAATCACTTTCCCAAGTCACCATGAAATACCAGAGCTGTGACCCAGTTCTGAGCTGACTAGGTCAAAACATATAATAATAACAATTTAAAAAAAAAACCTACCTGAAAAGATTCTTTTACTTTAAATTCCCGTGTTCACAGATTTATGCTAGCCTGCACTAAAATAATCCCTTCTCTGACTTAGTGGACTTCAGACCTAAAGGTCAAAATTCTGAGAGCACAGGCGTGGAAGTTTGCCACCTACAGGTCAAAAGAAAGAAGACATTTTTAGGTTTTTCAAAGCAAAGTTTTGATGAAATGAAGCAAAAACGTGTTTTAAAACACTTCTTTGGGAGAGTAACTCTCAATATAATATAGGAAGACTGTTATAAAAGGGATACTGCCTTCATTGTCATCCCTTTTAGTGCAACAAGCTCCTACTATATATTTTTTTCAGTAGTATATGGTGCTATGATGGCAGAAAAAATGATAGAATGCTCAACAGTATGAATCCATAATTAGAAAGACATGTAAATGTTTCTTCGCAACTGAGAACATGATATCTCTTTTTCTGCTGGCATTTCCTCCTCCCTGTTAAGAAATATCTGAGTGGGCAATGAAAACTCTATAATGATGCTGGGACAACTTGATAACAATTTGGAAAAAGTTTATTTAGCGTCAACTCATATCATCTACTAAAATAAATTCCAGATGGATTAAATATTTAAATGTGAAAGAAAATAAGAGCATAAAAATATTAAAAGACTGTACAGATGATTTTAACAAAAATCTTGGAGGTGGGAAGAGCTTTTTAAACATAACACCAAAGGAAAAAAAAATACAGACATTTTATAAACGTTTTTAAAAAATAAAAATCACCGTTCTTTCTTTTGCACTAATAATCAATGAAAGTTTAATTAAAATTGAGATAGTGTTTTTTACCCAAATTGGTCAAAGAAAATTTTAATGATAATATTCAGTGGTGACAAGGGCTGGAAAAATGATATTTTCATTTGCAGAGTCTTTTGGAGAATAATTTGGCAAAAATATGTCAGAAAAAGTTTTTAAATGTTCATCTCCCTGTTGATCCCTTTGTAAGAATTTATCCAAAAGAAATAATCATGGATAAGAGGAAAGATTTGGCTACAAATACATTTATGACAGTTTTGTTTATAATAGTTCCCAAGCTGTAATTGACCTAAATGTCTTGATAGGATATGGGTAAAGTAAATTATAGTAGGCTATTGTGCTGAAATATGATGCCATTGAAATTAGTCTTACTGAACTGTATTTAATGGTATTGGCAGTGTGTTTAGTATGATTCCACTTTTGGACTATAAAAAACTCATCTATATTTACACACATAGAAGGAATCTTGGAAAACCATACCCCATATATTAGTAATGGTTACCTAGGTGTGTGGGGGGAAAAAAAGAGACCACGAGGTTCCTCTAAAAATGTTCTTTAAAAAAGAATAGAAAGAACTAAAGGATGAAAGTGTTTAAAAATACCACGATGGAAGTGTGAAGAGGTGAAAAGGAAAAGGAAAAAGAATGGGGCCTGACTATGTGGCAATAAGTAAAAGTAGGAAGAGTGGAGGTGCCAGAACCTGTAATAAAATTGGTCAAGGATAAAGACAAGTGCAAAGTAAGGGCTTGCCCAACATGATCTAGGAGCCTGGAAGTAAAGCCACAAACAGCAAGGGCAATTTGGCATGCCTGCTGCTTGCAAAAGGCATATTCCAGGAGTCAATCTAAAACAGTTCATAAATTTTCTAGTCTAAGTAAGATCTAAGCTGTTTAAAAGCTCCACAGTAACATGTTATGAAGTGGCCACAGGTGAAAATCATTTAAAAATAACAAAAAAACCCTAGATTTTAAAAGACTCATTTGAAAAGTATCTTAAAGCTTTTGAGGGTATTTCTTTAAAATGTATTACATTTTTAAAATTTCAGGATTTTTACCTACAGAAAGTAGAGATGATTAAAATTCATCTGATTTTCACCTTTTATTGAATATCTGCTCTAGATTTCTTTCAACTTGATCAAAACAGAGTTAATATTCTGCCACATACAGAATTTCTGTATTTGTGTTTATTTGCATACTGATTAGCTCCATAGAGAAGTGGTCTTCAGGTTTTTTTGATCATGTGCCTCAATATATGCATATTTATTTATTTATAAATTAAATATATGTATATTCTACTGAACTAATGATTTGTAAATTATATAACATAAAAAATTACAGAATAAGAATAAACAGAAGTAGAAATTCAAGTTGTGAGTTCTCATTTCATAAGCGCTTTTTTGCCATCTAATTTCTAATATTTTCATTTCCAACTTGTGCTGTCCTTTCAAAAACTTCAATCCAAATGATTTCTTTTAACTTATTTAAAAGTATTAATTTTCATGTGCTGTGTGGCTATACTTTTTTTCTGGTGAGTTTTCATTGTCTGTTGGAATATTATTTGGTCTGTACTATGGTTTGAATGTTCCTGTTCCCTCCGAAAATTCATGTGTTGGAAATTTAATCCCCAATGCAACAGTGTTGGGAGGTGGGGCCTTTTGGGAGGTGTGTAGGTCACGAGGGCTCTGCCCTTATGAATGGATTAATGTTGCCATAAAAAAGGATTGCTGGAGTAGGTTTGCTCTTTCCTGCCCTTCCACCTTCCACCACTGAGGATGCAGTAAGAAGGCCCATGCTAGACACTGGTGCCTTGATCTTGCACTTCTCAGCCTTCAGAACTGTGAGAGAATAAATCTTTGTTCTATATAAATTACCCAGTCTGTGGTATTCTGTTATAGCAGCACAAAAGGACTTAAGACAGAGATTGGTACCAGAGAAGTGGGGTGTTATAACAAATGTTGAAGTGACTTTGAAACTAGGTGATGGGTAGAGGCTGGAATGGTTTTGAAGTGAGTGCTAGAAAAAGCCTGCATTACTGTGAAAAGAATGTTGGTAGAAATATGGACAGTAAAAATTATTCTGATGAGGTCTTGGATGGAAATGAGAAACAAGGTATTGGAAACTGGTGGAAAGGCCATGCTTGCTACAAAGTGTCAAAGCACTTAGCTGAATTATGTCTGTGTCCTAAGACTTTGTAGAAGGCAGAGCTTAAGAGTGATAAGCTAGGATATTTGGCAGAAGAAATTTCTAAGCAGCAAAGTATTCAGGGTGTTGCGTGTTTTCTCCTAACTGCTTATAGTAAAATGTGAGAAGAGAAAAGATGGAATTTATCATTAAAAGGGAAGCAGATAGTAAAGATTTGGAAAATTCTCAATCTGGCCATGTAAAGAATAAAAACGCATACTTAGGAGCGAAAACCAAGGGTGTGGCCAAGTGATTATTTGATAAGGAGTTAGTATGGATAGAAGGAATCCAGGTATTATTCAACAAGATGATGGGAGAATGACCCTGAAGGCATTTCAGAGGAAGTACTATAGGCCTAGAATGCTAGGGCCTTGAGGAAGGAGAAGGGGAAGGGCCCAGGGAACCTGTGGGACTTTGGGGCTCGCTCCCCAAGGCCACCTCAGATCTCTGCTCCTTACATTCTTGTGCTGCATTCTTTGGCTGCTCCAGTTGTGCCTTTAGCAGGCTCAGGTGCAACTCAGGCCACTGCTCTGGAGGGCGCAAGTGGCAAGCCTTGGCAACATCTATATCATGCTTATTCTGCAGGCGCAGAGTGCAAAAGCTGTGGAGGCATGGCTTAGCTTCCTCCACCTAGATTTCAAAGGATGTTTTAAGCAGCCTCAGGGCACAAGGACAGAGCTGCCACAGAGACCCCCCACTAGTGCAATGTCTAGTGGAATTGTGGGGTCAGGGCCACTGCAAAGAGTCCACATTACGGCAATAACACTTAGTGAAGTCATGAGGGTGTGGCCACCCCCATGACCTCAGAACTGTAGGGCCACCAGCATGCAGTGCCAGCCTTGAAGAGCCACAGGCACAGAAGTACAAAGTGTAAGAGCTGAAGTGTAAGTTGTGTACAGCAAAACCATGAGGTCAGGGCCATCTGGAGCCTTGAGGGCCCAACTCCCATTCCAGTGTGTCCAAGATGTGGGACATGGAGTCAAAGAAGATTAGTCTCGAGCCTTAAGCTTTAATGTTGCTTGCCCTGTTGGGTTTTGGACTTACCTGGGACCTGTTACCCCTTTTTCTCCTTTTTGGAATAGAGAGGTCTATCCTATGCCTGTTCCATTGTATTTTGGAAGAACATAACTTGTTTGATGTCACAGGTTCACAGCTGGAGAGCAATTTGCCTCAGGATGAATCATACTTTGAGTCTCACTCACATCTGATTTAGAGGGACTTTAGACTTGAGTCAATGCTAAATGAGTTAAGACTTGGGGCTATGGGGATGGAAGAATGTATTTTGTGAAAAGAACACAAATTTTGGGAGATGGGTAGAAAGCTATGGTTTGAATGTTTTTGTTTGCTTTGAAAATTTATGTTCTGAAAACTTAATCCCCAATGCAAAAGTACTGAAAAGTGTTTAAGTCATGGATGGATTAATTAATGCTGCCATAAAAAAGGATTGCTGGAGGGGTTCACTCCACCTTCCACCATGTGAGGGTGCTGTAAGGACCACACCAGATGCCAGCACCTTAATCTTGGACTTCCCAGCCTCCAGAACTGTGAGAGAATACATTTCTGTTCTTTATAAATTACTCAGTCTGTAATATTGCAGCACAAAAGGACTAAGACAGTCTGTTTTAACCTTTTTTCTTACACTAAGGTCATTTGACATTAAATGACTTTTCTTTTTTCCCCATGTTCAAGTTATAGGGATTTTTGTGGATCTCATCAAAGGAGGGGACTCCTGTGGAGGAGAGGGGGATGGGCCAGGGTCAATTTCTCAACTTCATGGCTCCAGGGCTCTCTCCTATTTTAATGAAGAACTGAAAATATAGCCTTTCTCTGTAGCCCTTACTGTTGTCAAAGTCAATTCTGTTTGAAAATATTTTCTACCTCTAGCTCTGGGTTTCCTAGAGGCCAATGGACTTTGTCTTCAAGATTACATTTATTTTCAGCAATCTCATTCTCCTGCCTTATTCCACTGGGTTTCCAGTCAACCCCAGCCTAATACAAAATGACACTGTTTTACCATTCCCATTCTAAAATATCCCTCTCCCTTATCCCAAATGTTCCTTCCTGCTCGCTTTTGTTTCTAGCACTCTCCACCCCCCCAACCCCCAAGTGTGGCTCAGTCCTCCTAGAAGGAAACAGCTGCTGAATATTTCTGATAGTCTTCAGAGCTTAAATTTCCACAGTAGTATTCAGTTCTCCAGCATCCACACTTGCACATGCAGATGAGGTTTTTCTGTTCTTGATGGTAGTGTTTTGCACTCACCCAGAATGTGAAACTCATGAGTTAGTTCTTAAATCTGCTTATCCATATTTCCATTCAGGTAGAGTCCTCTCCTTTTGGAAGTATTTGTTAGCAATTTGGGGGACTGTAGCTCACAATGACCTGTCAGTAACCTTTTCACTCTTGCTGCTCCGCACCTGATTTCTGCTGATCCTGCATCGGTCCTGCTACTGGTGGAGGTGGCACATCTGCTCATATTCTGGGATTTGTGGGGATTCCACTGTCGGAACTTCGTAATTCAGTTTTGAAGAACTACTTAACTCCTGGTCCAAGAAGAGTTTTTATCTTCAAGAAGACAAGCTTCTCTCGGGTGGGATAATCTAGATGTAAAATAACTGCAAACTTCTTTATAGTCTACAACATTAAAAAGGCAGGTCAGTCTCATAAAAATGTTAACACTGCTCTGGTTTTGCAGGAAATGTGTACCTGCTGTAGATAGGGTTTCTTGGAAAACCCACTTACTTATATGAATCAAGTTTATTCCAGGGACTGCCCTCAGTTTGCAAGGGCAGAACAGTTCCTGGAATAATTAAAACTTGAAAGTATTTATTATTATCAGAATTAGAAAAATAGCCAGTAAACCACATAATCGTAGAAAGTTTTTTAGAATGTGAAAAGAAAACAAACTTAGAAGATCTCTATTAGAAACTTCTAATTTCAAAGAAAATTATTTATTGCAAGGATTTGTTAAACACTTAGTACTACTGACATGCAAATACCAACTCCACAAAAAATTCTATTATATAAAGTAAGCTGAGCACCTATGTTAATATGTGGCACTCATAATCTTTGTAACATTTTAACAAAAACTAAGTTTTAATAGTATACAGAGGTAGAATAAAAGTATTAATATCTACCTAGGTAAAATAATACTCTTTATATTTAAAAACAGTTTAACATTCAAAATTATTATTCCAACTTTGAACAAAGACAGTATATATAACTGGATGATTACCTGTACAAGGTTTTCATGTGATCACATTTAAGACAATCACCAAATAAAAAAAATGTATTATTTAGCATAATACAAAATGATATTCTTTTATCATTCCCAGGCATGAGAATAATCAAGGTATATTTCTAATACATTTAAATTAGCTCTGAAAATAAACCACACATTCTCTTTTCTTCTTGTTTATTGTTCTTATCTTACAGAAATAAAAGTTTCATGTCACAATTAATGCTTAAATGTACAGACTTTGAAGACAGACAAAATCTTGGTTCAAATTCCAGCTCTGCCACCTACTAGCTGTGAGATATTGGGCTAGTTTCTTAACCTTACTAAGCCTGTTTCTTCATATATAAAATGGAGAAAATGGGTGTTGCAATTATTGAGATAATATAGGTATTATGAGCTGAATTTTGTCTCCCCTCCCCAAATTCATAGGTTGACGCCCTAACTCCCAGTATTTCAGAATATGACTGCATTTGGAGATAGGTCCTTTAAAGAGGTAATTAAAATGGGGCTGTTAGTGTGGGCCCTAATCTAATTTGACTGGTGTCTTTATAAGAGGAAATTTGGACACAAAAATAGATACCAGGGATATGTGCACACAGAGGAAGGACCATGTGAGGACACAGCAAGGAGGCCATCTACAAGTCAAGGAGAGAGGCCTCAGAAGAAACCAACCCTGTTGACACCTTGATCCTGGACTTCTAGCCTCCAGAACTGTGAGAAAATAAATTTCTGTTCTTTAAGCCACCCAGTCTGTGGTACTTTGTTATGGCAGTCCTAAAAAATTAGTACAATATGTAAAGAATTGAGACAGTGCCAGGAACATAGTAGAAAATCAGTAACTACTGTTATTAACTATTTCTCCAGAGCTCTTCTAATACTTGATTCCAAAAACTACATATGGCCCTCCCCACCAAAAAGGAGGCTCAGTGCCTTATTAAGATGTACATGATACCATCAGTGGCAGCTCCCAGATGCAAACATGCAGAAACACAGGGACCAACACAACCTTGTTTTTAATCTGACTGATCACATGCTCCTCTAAATGTTTGGGTGGCCTCATGTACAGCAATTGAGGCTGCAACTACTTGGTGATACTATCTGGGTGACTTAAAATCTATATAATGGTGATTCAAATCAGGTTTGACAATAAATCTGAACGAGAGTAACCTGAACTCTTTGGGCTTATGTGCTTATATATGGGGGAAATGGGCCATGGAAGGTCTCTCCATTGGGAACAGGGGTTGCTTTATGGCCCATCTATTTGTCCCCACAATTATTGGCAATGACACCACAGATCAGCAGGCCAAAGCTCCCCTGCATGGGTCAAAATGTATAATAAATTGGTTTGTCTATATTCTCACTGCCTAATAAAAATACTACTTACTGATAAAGATCAGTAAGTATGGAGTAAGTCTGCAAATACTTATTAAATCCCAGGTGGCGACTTACACTTGACTGAATTTACGACCGTGGGGACAGGACTGAGGTCAATAATGCAGATTGGCTTTATCCTTCTGCTCAGAGTCTGTTGATAGTAGCCTTAATTAATCACTATATGAGACCAATTGAATGAATCTGGTACTGACTAAACAACCTGTTTGTCAAACTAATCAAAGTAGCCAATGGAGTGATACCCTCATGTGAAAATTAGAGTTTGGCCAAGAACACATCAGGCTGGGAGTGGATTGTTAGAAGAGGCTCTCCATAATGGGCCCTGAGCACCCCTGTATACTTACTGATCTTTACCCAGTCCATGTCCCAGGCTTGTGTTTATACTAAGCAGCTTTGAAGCACATGGTAAAAACTTCCCTTGGACAAAGAGCAGGACTGTTTCTGCTTACTAGAAAAGTAGTGAATATCCCAAGCTCAGTGCTTCTCTCCTGCAGCACAATCCACATCCACTGTGTGCAGTTTCCATCATTGGCTCTTTGTATTGCTCCTGTGGGACTTAGAAAAATGGGGTACTGACAAAAACCAATGAGAAGCTCTGGATACAGCTTTTGCTGTGCATAATAAAAGTCCTTTGTCTCTGACCCAGGTATCTTGTGTATTCTGTAGCATCCCATGAAACAGTAACAGGCTAACTTGTTAGCTTATAAGTAGTGTAAAATTTCAGATTCTGAACAGTTATTGACATCAATTATTTTTTTTCTTGGTAACAGCTGGTATTTTAGGCATTATAACTTGGCTACTAGTAAATTTATTATTAGCATGATATATTCCAAAAGATTATTTTCAAAGACTTAGCTAATAACACTACAAAAATAAAAAACCCTCTAGTTCCTGTGAGTTTATCTGTGTGTGTCCAAGCCCAGTAATAACTTCACTGTCTGTCTGAAGTACTAACAGTACTAAATCCAATGCTCGGCGCCACGCCTCTATCTTTGGTGTAACAATGTCATAAACTCTTGGAATCTGCTCCTGTTTCGTTGAAACGCCTGATTTAAAAATTCCATTATTTAGTTTACTGTATTCATTCAAGATGTAAGACGAAGGAGAGCCAGAATCTGAGGCATTTTGTAGATGATGTTGAATGAATGTGCTTGCTTCAAATTCTGATGAGTAACTGGCAGTATTATAAATGAGAGTTGAAAGGTATTTGTGCCATCCATTTGCCAGACATTTAAGCACTGTTGGTCTGTATATTGCCAGTGACGAGCCCAACCAAGAGGAAGTATTATGAAGCCATTCTGAACAGGCATGGTTTTCTTTTCTCAGAGATTGCTCTGCAAGAATTTGAAGATGGCTAACACACAAAAATTCCACTGCACCACCTCCAAGAAAGACCTTTTCCTCTTTTAGAGCATAATACAAACGATAGGCACAAGTCCAGAACCTATCTTCTTTGTTTTGCATCTGTGCAGTTACTGGGCTACTGAGCACTGCTGTAACCCAATTAATTCCTTCTGTTTTTAGCAAGATTGCCATTCCATTGTTCCTACCTACAATATCCAAGGGACTGCTTCTCCAGAAGGTCACATAGACTCCATTGCCCACACAATCTTCATTCAGTTGTGTAATGTAGGTCACCTGTACTGCTCCTGCAGCCTCTGCAAAAGCCTGCATCACACTGCCATTCACGGACCCAATTATCAGCAACTTATTGTGTATGCATTTTTCAATTAATTGTTCAGATACATTTCCTTGTACCAGGATGAGGTTCACATTGAGCTGGGTTAATACCTGTAATACATAATTTGTCCAGAGTTCTTTTGAGCTGTCTTCTTGGAGCTTCATGCTATCTAATACTGTTTTAATATTTGCAGACTTATTAAATCCCAGGTGGCGATAATTCTCTGTGAGGTCACCCTCAATGAGAACTACCCGGACAGGCTGATTCTGCAATTCCTTGATCAGAGTAGTACTAGATACTGCTACAACAGTGATATATCCTGGACAAACACAAGAAAAAGTTTCAGGTAAACCTGGCAGACAGCAAGTGAAGATTCTTGAAATGTCAAACATAAATGGCATTGTACAATTGCCTTGTTGCATACATGCATTCTGGTATTGCAGCCGTACTGCTTCCTCTACCAATTTCATGCTGCTGTGATCTCCATGACTCAAGCCCACTGCCAACTCTACCAAATCATTACATCCATAAGTTTTGGAAGTAGCTGTACCATGATCTAGAAATCCATCTGGTTTGCTTATCCATGGATTATTATCTGTGCTATTAAAATGCCTACTGTGAATCAGTATTGACTTTCTGCAGTGGGTATCTGTAAGCCGACTGTTTTTCGGAGTTTGTGATGTGTTTTTATCTGTTTCAACTTCAGCCTGAGGTTTGAAGAATTGAGGTGATTTAACAGGTCTCCCAGAAAGACTGTAAATGGTCAATGATTGAGAAGCAACATCTTTGAGATCACACTCTTCCTGTGTCAAACCAGTATCTGAAGGGACTTGTAGAAGAGGATACAAACTGACACTAAATGTTTCAAGTCCAGAAAATGTCTTCGTGTTGTCCAGATGGCCAAATATGTTGTGGATAGGCACTTGAAGGGAAACTACCTCTTCACTGCAAGAGTTCAAGCCCTCTGACATCACTGACACTATTATCGAAATGGGGACACCCAGATGAAGACATTCTTCAACAGCACTGCTCCATGCACCAACAAGAAACAAAAGAGTACTGGTTCCAGTTCTGTACATGGTATATTGTGCTTGAATTGCTTCACTGAGAAGCTGCCCCACTGCACTGGTTAAATCCAAACTTTCAAGAAGCCTTACTGTTGAACTGATTAACACACTTTCATGACATTCTTCATCTATAATAAATTTGGATGATTTTACTGGCCCTAGGAAAGTTCTTCCTGTTTCTGCAAATGATGAAAGTTGTTGAAGTCCTATGTGCCTCCTTTTGTTTATGACCCTGCAAGCCATCACCATCAATCATCATCTGCAAATAAAACAAAAACTTGGAACTTTATTCAGTGTAATTCAGTTATAAATGGTATATAGATAGAAAAATAAGATATGGTCCCTGCCTCGGAGGTATATATAATTTCCATTAAATGTGGTCAGTGCAATGATACAGTATATTGTGATAATATTAATGGTAAAAGTACAGGGCATGGAGGAGGAACATTCCATCTAACCAGGAAAACGGAGCATGCAGGCAATAGGCAATGTTTCCAGAAGAAGGCAATCCCTGGAATGAGTCTTGAAGAATAACTTGAAAGAGTTAGCAAGCTGAAGGAGGTTGCTGTGGATTGTATGTTCTCCCCCGCCCCAACTCATTGAAGCTCGACCATTGTCACAGTGCTAAGAGGACTGGAAATCTAATTATGGAATTTGAAAAGTGGGGCCTTTAAGAGGTGATAAGATTTATGAGGACTGTGTCCTTGTGAATGGATTGAATCTTTCATGCAGTAATGGGCATGGTTCTGGTGGCTTTAAAAGGAGAGCAAGGAAGGTTAGTTCTCTTGCTCAGCCTATTCTTACCATGTGATACCCTAAGTTGCTGTAGAGTCACCCCACCAGTAAGAAGGCTCTCACCATATGCACCCCCTGTACTGTGGACTTCCCAGCCTCCAAAACTGTAAGAAATAAATTTCATTTTCTTTGTAAATTACCCAGTTTCAGGTATTCTGTTATAAGCAACAGAAAACAGACTAATACAGAGGTGGTAGTAAATGCACATATATGTGAAAATACATGCTGCATTGGGGGTGATACTAGTTTGGTTCTATGGCAATGTGAAGAATATAATGGAGAATAGTAGATGAAGTTCTAGAAGAGGAAAGGAAAGGGCATTATTTGTCATGCTGAGGAGCTTAAACTTGATCTTGTAATGGGAACCACTGAAATGTTTTAAGTAAGGAAGATTAAGAACAACTTGATGGAGTATTTGAAAGCATGTACTCTGAATCTAGAAGTCTGGGTTTGAATTTGGCTGTACTGCTTACTAGCTGTGCACTCATCAGCAGGTTATTTAACTACTCTGCTCCTCAGTTTGCACATCTGAAAAATAAGGACAATAATACAATCTAATTCATAGACTTATGGGAGTAAGTATAGTGCTGAACCAGTGCTTGGGACATAGTGTTTTATGAGTGCTTATTTTGAAGACAATGGTGATGATGATGATGATGTTTTGGATATATTACCACTCTGATAAAAGTGTAGAATGAGGGGAGGGCATGGATTTAGTTATTGATTAGATTATAAAGGAAAAACATAACTAAAGGGCAATTCAAGAGCAATTGGACTTACTATGCATAATGTTTCAAAATTCACATCCAAAATGAATAGGATGTTACAAAAGATTTTATCCAATAAAAAGAACTAAATAAGATACTCCCTAATTGAAAAGCCATCTATAATAAAACTACCTGCCCGTGAGGTTTGGGTTCTCTGTTACTTAAAGTCCTGAAGCTAAGATTATAGACAATATAAACTTCTCTTCAAACTCTAAGACTTTATCATTCTTTGAGTAATATTTTTTTATCACAATTTTTTAAGTCTCAAATATCAAAAAGCAAACAAGTCTTAGATTTTGCTTTTCCTCTAATATTGGCATAGCACTGGTAAGTTTGTTTCTGTAATACCCAAATTCATCCTTGAAGAGGAAGAGCATCATAATTCAAGATATATCTTAGCATCAACAGCAGGCCATAATGCAACTATTCCTCAAGAGTAGCTTCCTTCAGCCTTTCAAGGACTAAGGCGGAAAGCTAATGCAGCCCAGTAAAACATATAACAAATTGTTTGAACTCAGTTTCAAATCCTCTTTGTGAAACTTTCAATTCTGTAAAAGTAAAACTCATGATACACTCAGTCATTACCCCTAGACAGCATCAAAATGCAACATTCAAATATACTGTAGACCTCCAACTTCTACAATTCTGAGACCCATCATGTCTCACAACTATCTGATCTTTCCAAGTTTTGCTGCCCTTCACCTCCTACCCCCATGTTATTAATTCTCTACTTACCTGGTTTAAATTCCGTTTGTTAATTACAGTTGACTTTTGAACAACATGGGTGTTTGAACCATTCAGGTCCACTTGTATGTGGATTTTTTTCAATAAATATATGGGAAAAATTTTTGGAGATTTGCAATAATTTGAAAAAACAGACAAATCACATAACCTAGAAATACTGAAAAAAATTAAGAAAAACCGGTATGTGATAAAGGCATAAATTTATGTAGATACTATTCTACTTTATCATTTACTACCATAACATATATACAAATCTATTATAAGATGTTAAAATTTATCAAAACTTATGTGACAAACATTTATAGACTATATGGTGCCATTCACAGTAGAGAGAAATGTAAACAAATGTAAAGATACAGTATTAAATCAAAGCTGCATAAAATTAACTGTAGTACACACTGTACTACTGTATAATTTTATAGCCATCCTGAGCTCAAGTGTTGCAAGTATCTGCTTAAAACATCATATGATGTTAATTATCTCAGTGTGAGCAGTTAGTCTCTCCAATAAATTGCATATCACATTAAAAAGCGATCTCTCATGGTTTTCACATATTTTTGTTTATGTTTAATGCAATACTGTAAACTGTGATCAACACATGGGACCAATGCAATGTGCCACTAGTGATGCTGGAAGTGCTCCCAGGAAGCAGAGAGAAGTCATGACATTACAAGAAAAAGTTGAAGAATGGAGAGCTTGTAACAGTCTGAACAGAAGTGACTCCATTTTGTTAAACCTTTGAATTTAAAAACTTGTTCTCTCCTGTAATCCAATCCACATAGCCTGTAGCTAATTGCCAGAACACAGTGACTCTTGCTCTCACATAGTATACAAATAGAGAAAAATTATTAACCGAGATGGCCATGCTTTATTAGCTTACTAACCTGATCTTATTTGAGAAGACCAGGAGCTGAACCCATGGAGAATGAAGTATGATGCTGGTCAGCTCCCACCTGGGAACTTCCTTGATGATTATCTGAAACACTGAAGCATGTCTGCATGTCCCTGCTTGGTCACTATGAATCAACTTTCCATCACAGACACCTACAAAACCCTTTGGCAAACCTGGAAGAGGTGGAGATGGTCTCTGAGACATAAGTCCACCATTTCTCCAGGCTGCCAGCTTCCTGATTAAGGTTACCTTTCCTTACACCAACACTTGTCGCTCAGTTATTGGCTACTGAACAGTGAGCAAACGGACCTTTGGAGTTTCAGTAACAAATCTGGCAACCTAGATGGCACTCGAACCCACAATCCCCAGCTTGAGGTTTGCAACTGCAGTTGCCGGCCATTTCAAGATAAACAAATCCAGCATAAGAATCATTGCAAAGAAAGGAAAGGAAAATCATGAAGCCATTGCTGCAGCTACTCCAGCAGGGGATTATATATGTACATAATATATATAACATACAAAATATGTGTTAATTGACTGTGTTTATTGGTATGGCTTCTGGTCAACAATAGACTATTAGTAGTTAAATTTTGTGGGGAGTCAAAACTTAATGCACATTTGTGTATAAGTCAAAACTTATATGCAGATTTTCAACTACACGGGAGTCAGGATCCCTAACCCCCACACTGTTCAAAGTCAACTGTATTACAGTCACTCCCTTGCACAAATGTCCTCAAATCCCTCGACCCTCTTTCGTTTCATCTTATTCACCTTGCAAAGCTACTGGTCATGATGAAATTCAACTTTGTCTAGTACATGCTTGCCCTTGCAGCTGAAAACAGACAGAAAAACACACACAACCATGCTCATTGGTGTCGTGTTCAGTTCATTACCCCAAACCTCAAGTGGCCCTTAATACTACCTGGTAATCTATTTCTCTAGTCCATATATCTTTTTAAAAGGTTTTATGATAACCATAGCTTATTGTTTTCTGTGTTGTATTTAAGAAAGTTTAGCCTACCCCTAAGTAGAAAATTTATTCTTCTATATTTCTCCTAAAAGCTTTATGGCTTTAGTTTTTTTTAAATTGAGGTAAAATTCATTTACATAAACTAAACCAGTTTAAACTGTACAATTCTTTGGCATTTAGCACAGTCACAATGTTGTACAACTACTACCTAGATCCAAAACATTTTCATCACCCCAAAAGAAAGCCCTATAGCCATTAAGTAGTCATTCCCTGTTCCTTTCTTCCCTGGCCTCTGGCAACCACCAATCTGCTTTCTATCTCAATGAATTAATCTATTCTGAATATTTTATATAAATGGGATCATACGATATGTGACTTTTGCATCTTTCACTTAGTGTAATGTATCTGAGGTTCATCCACATTGTAGTATATATCAGTACTTCATTCTTTTTTATAGCTGGGTATGTATCACATTTTATCCATTCATCTGTAGATGGACATTTGGGATGTTTCCATCTTTTGACTATTGTGAATACTCCTGCTATGAACAGTTACGTACAAGTATGTGTTTGAGTACCTGTTTTCAATTCTTTTGGGTATATACTTAGGAGTGGAATTTCTGGGTCATATGGTAATTCTATAATTAACTTTTTAAGGAACTGATAAACTTTTTTCATAGCACCTGAACATTACCAGCAGCAGTGTACAAGGGTTACAATTTCTCCACATCCTTACTGTATTAGTTTCCTAGGGCTGTCACAGCAGATTACCACAAACTACTAGGTGACTTAAAACAATACACATTTATTCTCTATGGTTCTGGAGCCTAGAAGTCCAAAACTGAGATGTTGGCAGGGCTGCGCTCCCTCTAAAGGCTCAAAGAAAGAATCTTTCCTTGCCTCTTCCAGCTTCTAGTTGCTCCTGATGGTCCTTGGCTTTTGAAGGCCTAACTCCAATCTCTGCCTCTGTTTCCCATGGCCTTCGTATAATCCATTAATACCAGTCATTACATTTAAGGCCCACCCTAATCCAGTATGACCTCATCTTAGCTAATTATATCTATTTTCAAATAAGATCACATTCTGAGATTCTGGGAGGACACAAATAGGGGTGGGGGGGTGACGGGGAGACACATTGTTCAACCCAGTACATGCAAAAACAGTTTCCATTTTTGTTTATGTAAAATTATAGATATCTTAGTGGATATGCAGTGATATTTCATTGTGGTTTTGACTTGCATTTTCTTAATGACTAATGATGTTGAGCATCTTTTCCATGTGCTTGCTGGCTATTTGTGTGTCTTCTTTGAAGAAACATATATAAAACATATACAGTAACATATACAAAACCTAGCAGCTAGTAAGTAAAAGGCTAAGGACTAAAACCCAGGTTTGTCCAGTGCTAAAGTCTTTGCTATTAACTACTACACAACACTGCCTTCTGGCTGCCCCTCTCCCCAGCATGACAGTAATTCACTCCTCTTCTTTAGAATCTTCCACTGCATTTTGCTCTTGCAAATCTTGCTGCCTTCTTCCAAACCTTGTTCATACCCTTAACATGCACCTCCCCATGTCTTTTTCAGGTGTCAGAATCTCTGCTTATGGTCTCCTTTCAAAACTAGGCTTAAGTCACAAGATATTACTATACTAGTGAAAAAGTCATAGAGAATTAGAGCTAAAGGAAAAAGCCAAGGGGTATTTCAAACTTAGTTTGTATTTAATTTATGTGAAAAATTTATGTTCCCAGAGAAGGCATAAAATTATTTAAACAAAACTAATCTACAAGCAAAAAGTCACATAAAACGGATATCAAAATAAATATCCAAAAGAGACTATTCTAGCATTTGAAGAAACTATTCCAAGTTTGAATAGTAATTAAAAAAAAAAAAAAAGTCATAGCATTCCTAACATTAGAAGAGCTCCTAAATTATTTTGAAGAAGTTACCATTGACTATAACTAACATAAAATAAAAATTCAAAACAAGAATCCCCATCTTCTAAGAGGATGGATACAAAAAGGCAAAGATGGTGAAGGGGATGGCAAAATGAATAATTTCAAAGATGATAAGTATCTCTGGCAACTTTTCTTGGCATTGCACAGACACAATCTGATTCTTGTCCTGCTATGCATCAGCACTAATGTTTTCCATAAACAGTTCTTCATTTTTATTGCTTGCCAGCTTAATGTTTCTTTAACTTTCTAAGTGTGTAATGGAAGAGCAGAGTCAGACTACTTGACTGGGATTTTGACATCAGAAGTTTTCTTTTCCTAAGGTCATGTCTAGTCTTGTCTAAGGTACTTGGTTTAGAATACTAAGGCATGCAATGGTTTTTAGCAGCTGCATTAAAAAAAAATCAATATAATCATGATTAGCCTTTTCATCATCAAAGCCAAGTTTGCTCATCTCCAGTCTACCCCTGATGCAGCAGTCTAACCATATCATTCCACTGTTTAAAAACCTCTAGCTCAGAAAATACAGTCCTTACTCCTTTGTCTGACACAGGAGTCCCTTTTAAAAACGAACTTACATCTTTTCACTCCTAAGCTCAAATCTTGCAAAGCCCCCCCATTTTGCTTGGAGTGAAAGTCAAAGTCCTTACAATGCCCTAATAATTTGCACTCCTCCCTTTACCCTTCTGACTTTATCTCTTACTATTCTACCCCTGACCACTTTGCTCTGGCCTCCTCTCTGTTACTGGAACATGCAAAGCATACTCCCTACCTCAGTGTTTCTGACTTAGTTGTTCCTTCTTTCTGGAATGCTCTTCCCCAAGAAATCTACTGTCCCACCACCTTCAAATATTTTCTCCTAGTTCCTCCTTTTCAATGAGGCCTACCCTGAGCAACCTAATTAACACCACAAACTCTTTTCCCTCTACAGTCTGGATTCCCTTTATCTGATGTACTTTCTTTTTTCCCCCATAACACGTATCACCTTAGTTTACTTCTTATTTATGGACTATCGCTCTCTGTTGGAATGTAATTTCCAGGTGGGCAATTTTAGTCACTCAGGTATCTCAAGTACCTAGAATACTGCCTGATGCAATGCAAGCACTCAATAAATATTTGATAAGTGAATGAATAAATAGGGTTTTTTTGTTCGTTTGTTTGTTTTACCATATTTGTTATCCCAAATTTAAGTACAAAACTGAAATGAGAAAACAGATGCCGCTGTTAGTATTCCTCCAACCTGAATATAAGGTTCAACCACCTTTGGTGTTCATATCATTCCTATTTGGCACTACCCTAGTTGAAGCCCTTTATTTGCTTCCAAAGAGGGTTCCTCCTTCACATGGTTGCCAGAATTATCTCTAAAAAAGCACAATCCTAATCAGATTACTCCACTGCTGAAAACCATCTATTTATCTTAGAAAATAAATTCTTCACTCCTTAGCTTAACATAGGTATCCTGTAATCCAACCTCAACCTAATTTATGACTCCTCTTCCACCTTACCTTATAAACCCCATGATCTTTTCACACTAAAACATACCATTTATTTTCACTTTGTACATGCTGTACTCTGATTTGAATATCCTACCCTTTCTTTACCTCTGTGAATGCTATACAGTCATGCACTGCTTACCTACAGGGATACGTTCTGAAAAATGTGTCATTAGGTAATTCTGTCACTGTGTGAACAACAGAGTGTACTTACACTAACCTAGATGGTATAGCCCACTACACATATAGGCTATATGATACACAGCCTATTGTTCCTGTGTAAGCAATGTACTGTGCTACAACATACAATGGCTATGATGTCACTAGGTGATAGGAATTTTTCAGCTCCATTATAATCTTATGGGACCACTGTCACATGTAGTCCGACACAGACCATAACAGCATTATGCAGCACATGACTGTATATCTTTCATGTCACATTTTCAATACAGCTTTCACCAATGCCCCAGAGATGATTAGTCCCTCCTTCCTCTGTTCTCAAAGCACTTTCTATACACATCTACTAAAGCACTTAGCACCCTGTACTAAAAACATTGTATTTATGTTTGTGTCTTTCACTTCCACTAATCACGGATTCCTTGGTTTTATTCATCTTTTATACTCTACACCCAATTCCCAGTAGTTGGCATAGTACATGACATGTAGAAAGCACTAAATAAATTTGGTAGATTTAAGAGTGCTTATGAGTTTACTATTTTCCTAGATGATGATGATGATTTATGTTCTATAATGCAATTAGATTAGTAACAGCTATTTTTCAAAACTGAATACATCCTACCCAAGACCTGAAAATTGGAATCTGAACCTACTACTAAAAAACCATTTTAACTATGTTAATATACCAAATATAAGAGCGTAAATCACAGTGTTAACACACAACTCAGCCTTTTAATTGCTATTAGGTCAAACTTGATCTAGGAGAGCCTAGAAATTAGAATTAGGTTGGGTATATACACTTGGTCACGATTCATTTCTGGGTCTCAGAAATCCCTTTAATGTTAACATTAAAGATGAAGTATATGAACTTGAAACTGATTGTGTAGGTTAATTCTAGGTGTCAACTTGATTAGATTAAGGAATGAAAATAAACCTTGTAAAGCTATCTTTTTACGTCTGTCCATGAGGGTGTTTCCAGAAGAGATTAGCATGACAGCCTGAGTGGACTGGGTGGGAAAGACCTACCCTCAATATGGGCAGGAACCATCCAATCCATGGGGGGCCCACAGAGAACAAAACACGGAGAAAAAAGGTGAATTTCTCTCTCTATCCACTAGAGGTGGGATACACTCTTCTCTCCTGTCCGTAGACATCAGAGCTCGAGACTTTTCAGCTTTGGGTTCCAGGACTTACACCAAGGACACCATCAGGTTCCCTGGTTTTGAGGCCTTTTGACTTGGACTGAGCCACGCTACTGGCATCCAGTTTGCAGATGGCCTATCATGGGATTTTTCTTCACAATTGCATGAGCTAATTCCCCTAATAAATCTCCTCTCATATATTTATAACATATCCTACTGATTCTGTCTCTGTAGAGAACCCTGACTAATACACTGATCAAGAGCAACTTTCTAAATGAGATAAATGGCCTGAAAACTGATAAATTATAGTTGTGACTTAACATTTTACTTAATTCACAAAATATCTCGAATTTGCACCGTTTTAATTTCCACTAAGAAAACTTTATACAGAAAAATCAAATCTAACATTAGAATAACCTTAACTATTTTCCAGAAGCCTAATGAGATTTTTATCAATGATTACAACGTTTGAGTGTCTGCCTGGGATATACTATAACATGAAGGCTGATGGCTTTGGAAAATGTGCCATGTTTCTACTTACTAAAGCATGAGAAATGATTTGGGAGACCGATCAGGAATATACTTTGCACATTTTTCCTGCCCTATCTTCAAGGAGATAAAGGAAAAAGACTAGGCTAAAGTTAATAGACTTCCTGGATCCATTGTTGGAGAATACAATATGATTTTTAGAAAATTCACTTTAAAGAGAAGGCACTGCAAGAGTCATAAAAGGGGTCCTGATGCGTAAACAATTAAGGGTTAGAAATTTTAAGAGACTATCATCTCTTCATCCCTACCAGGAAGTCAGAAGAACTGAGGACCTACATCAGTCATTCTCCCCCATCTTTTTAGCTGATCCCTGCCCATGTTCAGAATGCGCAACACCAGCAAGTCTGGCCCTCTGGACAAGAGTTTGATTTGGTTTACAGAGGTGACAAGGAGTCTATATCTCTCCTGTTACTGAGTCAACTGGATTATCAAGTTACCTGTGTCCAACTCAAGAGTGCGGATCTACGCTTGATATACTTGGACAACCGGCGTGTGTGTGTCTCATAGTGATTATGGGTGGGGCCAAAGTCCTACCCCTACAACATTAAAACATATGTAAAAACTGTTTCCTATGCAGTGAAGCTTCACGTGCATCCCAAGACCCATCCTACCCCATTCCCACTTCCTTCTAACCACACCGCTGCCCCATGCCCCTCCTATACAGAAATTTTGGTGTCTACCATGCCAAAAATCCCTGCCCGAACCAGGAAGGAGGGAAGTAGTTAAAGGCCAAGACCCAGGCACTGTGGAGAACGAGAGATGTCCAGAGGCGCAGGGAAAGAGCAGTCCCCTCCGCCTCTAGACACCCAGCCGTATGCTGGACAAATTCACCCCAGGCCCACCAAGCTCTAGATTCTCATCCTTTCCCCGACCCGAAGAGGTCGGAAAAGCAATCGAGGGCTCTCCACGTCTTCACCAAAGACTTAACCATCAATGGAAACACCTCGCTACTAACCTCACTCCTGTCTCCACTCCCACGGGGACTAGACTTCCCGGCGTCCTACCCGCCAGGCGCGGTTCTGGCTGGGTCAGAGACACCAAAACGCCAGAGCGAAGGCGCCCCTTCGCCGTCCGTAGTTTGCGCATGTGCGAAGGGTGGCTAGGTCGCTAAGAAACCCAGCAGGAGAGGAAAGTTCCGCTTGACGGTGGGCGGGGAAAGGCAGGACTGTCACGCTATTGGTAGAGAGTCGAGAGTGGGGGCTGGCCTCAAAGGCTCTCTTTTTTGCCTATTGGGCGGAATGTACGTCAATCAGTAGGGGATTGGGTAGGGTGAGCTGCGAGAAGTCGGCTAGAGCGGCCTTAGCAACGGCTTGCGTGTTGTCAAGACTACGGTTGGGCTACGCGGTAGCCAGGTGAGGCCTACAGGTCCCGGCTGAGGGCGCGGGTGGGGACACGGTGAGAGTGAGGCTGTAACCTTTTGCTGGGACTGGGGCTGAGGCCGAAGTTTTTCCCCAGAGCAAGGAAGAGATTTTGTTTATGTTTAACTTATGAAATGAATTATTCTCCCCCTTTTCATGATCTTCGGGTATTATTAGTAATCTCTCTTCATGTGCCAAAAAGAAGTACATTTTCCGTGGCTCTAGGGACAGAAGAGTTCATTTTTTCTTCCATCAGTTGCTAATACTAACAGTATAGGATAGGTTTAGTACTGGAAACAAAAACGGCTCCTCAGCCAGAAGGGGATTGGAACCACATCCAGTCCTCTGAAAAACTGCCTGGCCAGGGAAGCTACTGACTGCCGCCGTTGGGAAGGTGAGGATTCAGAATGCTGCCACTGGAACTGCTGTTGAAGACCATGCCAGTGTATCTGCGCTCCATGCATCAAGAATCCAGTTACCACAACCAACTCAACACTCTTAAAGCTGGCGATTTAGACCCACAGTTGCTGCCCAGCCACTACTGCTTAACCCAAACCTGAAGACAAGATACAGAAATAAGACTGCAAAAAATGTGAGGAATATCTGGAGTAGTTTTTCATCTGGAAAATGTAGTTTTTTACTTTTAAGCCCTTGTAGTATAGGACAGCATGCTTAGAAGAAGGTGGGAAAGATACTATGTTCCAGTTAAGCATATCCCACAAAATAAACACATTTTATTGAGATATATAGACATATATGGAAGTAAATATTCCTCAAGCAACTGCTTTTCAGATGTACGAATTAAACCTAATTGTATTGACATAACATCATCCACTGTTCTAATGTGCCTTCTTTGCCTCTTTCCCTCTCAAAAGGCATTAATTTTAAGGAAAGATCTAAGTGGTAAAAAAGAACCAGGCTTTCCACAAAGACATTAATAACCAAAAGCACAAATGTCGGCGAGGGAGAAAGGGGGAAATTCTTGAGGTTCATTATGTAGTAGGAAATCGGATACTCAAATGTGTTTATTTATTAGATTTAATTAGTTTATCATCAATAATTCTGGTTCTGCTAACTTTTCAAGTTGTAGAGTTTTTCTTTCACCCACATCTGTATTTATTACAGGCATCCAGCTATCGTACAAGTTCAGACCTATGGAAGAAAAAGGCAACAAAATTGAATTGAATGAAACCCAAAAGCAAGAAATTAAAGAGGCCTTTGATTTATTTGATGTTGATGGGTCTGGAACCATAGATGTGAAAGAATTGAAGGTTCTGAAATTATTTCTAATTCTAAAACATTTTTAAAAACATACTTATTTGTGGCAATCCTTAAACCTTTAACAGCAGTCTTCTGATGTGGTCTCAGTGCATACACCTGCCCCGCATTAAGAAGACAACTTGTTAAGCACTTTGTGTTTTATAAATGAGTAGGCCAAAGCCCAGGGTGTTGCACAGCAGGATTGCAACCTAGGCCTGTTGACCTGATTTTCTAGATTTATGCCCAGTCCATGGTAAAAAACTCAGCAAACATATTGATTGCCTATTTTTGTCTATGTTTGCTGATTTCAAGGCTTCAAAGTTCTGGCCCCATTCTCTCTATCCTGTCATATATACTCGTTCTTTCCTGACAAAAACCTCTTCTACACAGCAGTCTTTTCTAAGGAGCACTAAATGAGATAACCTCCTTGTTCTCTTGGAGCTTACCTTTTTGGTAATGAATCTGAATTATTAGGGCTAATAAGAGATGCATTCTCTTTACAACCTTGTACCTCTCCTACTTCAATAAGCACTGCTTTTAAATATACTGAGGCACATGTGAGCACATTGGAATGATTGTTAAAAGTCAGAGCAATAAATAACATCAGAAAGAACTCAGCTACCTGGGGCTAGCAAGTTTGCTCAGTTGGTTAGAACATGGTGCTCATAAAACCAAGGTCCAGGGTTTGATCTCTGCACCAGCCAGCTGCCCGCCCAAAACAAGTAAATAGAAGGAGTAATCATTGAAACCACCCAGTGTGTGTTAGATGTAAGTCCCAGTGTTATATACATTTGAAAAGAATGAAGTTTTACCCAGTTTGAATTCAAAAGGCTTAAAAAAAAAAATGTATACCTAAGATAATTGGTAAAAAAAATACAAGAAGTTAGAACTCAGCTAGCTGTAAATTGTTGCTCTTGACCTCAAAGATCCAGCAAGTCCAGCTTGATAGAATAAATGAAAGACTAATGACAATTTTTTTAAAGAGTAAAACAGATGAAAAAGAAGAAATACTGAAGGCTTTCAAATTATTTGATGGTGATGATATGGAAACATAACACTAAACAATATTAAGAGGGTTGCTAAAGAACTAAGGGAAAATTTAACAGATGATAAACTTCAGGTAAATTTTACTTATTTTTATAATATAATTTATATAATTATAATTTTTATATAATAGTTTATATACTGTATTTATGACTATAATTCTAACTTTAGTTGTACTCATATGTTTAAAATAAAATTTGATTTTGAGTGTGTATGTGAATATTCATTTATGTCATTATTCACTTAATAGATTTCATATATCAATTTACATTTTGTTTTATAGTAAATGCTTGATGAAGCTGATCATGATGGGGATGGTGAGATAAATGAGGAAGAATTTTTGAGAATGATGAAAAAGACCTCTCTTAATTAATTTTTTTTCCTTCTGGAAAGTTATTAACAAATCTGTATTTGTTATACAGTTCAATAATTTAATCTCTGAGTATATTTATTTTCAATTTTTAGTTTATATGCACAAATTGGTCTCTTGATGTCTAATCCATTTGAGAAGTTACATATTTCTACCAATATGTTGTTAAATCGACAACATCAAGAAACAAAGAAAACATAATGACTTCTTTGAACTAAGAACAGAATTAATTGACTGCCGTTTGTAAAGCCCCAGGTTCCAAGGACTTAGAATTTTTTTTTTTTAATTTGAGGAAGTTGGCCCTACATCCAGATGAATTTGGCAAACAATTATTTTCCCTATATTTTCCTTTGGTGCAATTCTAAATAAACTGATCAACATTCACTTTTTAATCACTTATTCAAATATGTAAAGTACTAAATAAAACTGTCTGGCAACTATATTATTTGCTAATTTTCTTCTTATAGTTATAAAGAAAGAAATTCAAAGGAGCATTTATATCGCCAAGATTTCCCTGTATGTTTGACCCTGTAAGTTAGCAATTGATACTTTGTGCTAGGACAGGTGGTGTAAGGATTTTATGTATGTTATCTCACTTAACATATTACAAGTTGGAAGCTGGTAGTATTAGCTCCATCTTACATATGAGAAAACTGAAGTTCAGAGAAGTTTTAAAAATTACCTGGTTGTCCATTGATAAGAAATACAACATGGATTCCAAATCTTATATCCTTACTCTTCATTATGCTGCTTCCCTATAGATAAAAACTTTCAGGATAATTAGGTGTACATTTTCTAACTCATCTTTAGTTCTAGGACTTTCTTGTAATTTAGCTGACTTTCTTCTTTATGAAAGAGCCAAACTGTTGGGAAAGGCACTCTCTCATGCATGCGGTCTTTCAACCCCAAATTAGTCATATAAGAATGGGCCTCAGGCCTGAAACATTTGCTTACCAAGAGATAAAGAGTCCTCAGAGCATTGCTGGACTTATTACCTGTATGGGAACATTTTTTCCTGTTTCACAGTCAATGTGTACTCTTTTGTTCTACTTAGTGTGTCATATAGCAGCTGACCAACCTCACTGCTATATCAGTACCCTCTGGGGAGGAGACAGGGCTTCCTGCTGCAGCACAAGAGAGGTCTGCTGCCGGCAAGGACCTGCTGGCCATGGGGGATCAGCACCCACTACTGAAGCTGCTGTTGCTTTGTCTCTTCTCTGTGTGAGTGAAGCTTTGTTCCATCCAGTGCTTGACTGCATTGTGTTGTCCTTGGCAGTTGCAATACAAGATGCTGTAGACAGAAGTGTTCAAACTTCTACTCCTGACAATAGGCAACAGACGGCACTTGCTAGACACAAACTCTTTCTGAAAACCAAATAATATTCTCTGGAGCAAGAAAGGCTTGTAGAAAATGTAACCGTAATGGCCCCATCTGGTTCATTTTTAGCTCAACTGAAATGATGACTGAAGGTTTTTGTTTTGTTTTGTCAACACAAGAAGTTTTCTTAACTTGATTGAAGCTAGAATGGTGCTGTGGATTGTATGTCCCCCCAAACTCATTGGAGCTTGACCACCATTGTAACAATGCTAAAAGAGTGGGAAATCCAATTATAGTATTTGAAAGGTGGGGCTTTTAAGAGGTGATTAGACTGTGAGGACTGTGCCCTCAAAAATACATTGATTGATTCATGGAGTAATGGGCGTGATTCTGATGGCTGTATAAGGAGGGCAAGTGAAAAGGTTAGCCCTCTCTTGCTCAGCCCTTTCACCATGTGATACCCTGCCTTGCTGTAGGGAGTTAGCCAGAAGAAGGCCCTCACCAGATGTGTTCCCATGGACCTCCCAGCCTCCAAAACTGTGAGAAATAAATTTCATTTCTTTTTCTTTATAAATTACCCAGTTTCAGGTATTCCATTATAAGCAACAGAATGGACTAATACAAATAGCATATGCTCATGAACATTCTCAAGTGTTTTCACAGTGTCTTTAATTCCTAATTATGTAGCATTTCTTTCTAGACCAAAGAAAAATGTAGCCACTAAACATGCATCATATGTAAAAATTTTAGCCTTTAAAATGTTAAAAATACACATGAAATCAAAATGTTGTAAAGAAAAGTCTCCTTCCCATCCAAGCCTTGGTTCTTCCCAATTATTATTAGAAAATTATTTTTTTAACCAGTTTATCAATCGTTGCAGAGAATGCATATTCATATGCACATGAATACAGGATACATTTTTTTAAACAAATGATAGCATACTACATACATTGTATGTATATTTTTCATTTAATGTGTTTTAGAGATAGTTACATAACAATACAAATAGAATGTATATATAATATTCCATTCTAATGGAATGGAATAACTTTATAATACATTATATAGATCACCATATTTTGACAGTCTTCTAGTGGTGAACGTTTAGTTTGTTTTCAATATTTTGCTTAAACTAATATCCTTATACAAATGTATCTGTATATATGGAGTATATCTGTAGAATTAATTCTTATAAGTGAAAATGGTTGGGTCAAAAACCATATGCATTTTAATTTAAACATTTTTATTTTTCATAGATATTACCTTCTAAAAAGATTTTGCCAAATTAAATTTCCAACAATAGTATATGAAAATGCCTGTTCTTTGATGCCAAACTTTGATTTCTGTCAATTTGACAAGTTGCACGTCATACCTCATTATAGTTTTAATGTTCATTTATCTTATGAGAGGCATTCTGCATCTTTTCATCTTTAGAATCTATTTGTCTTTTCCTTTCAGGTATTGTCTATTCATTTCCTTTGCTTATTTTTATTAGATTTTTAAAATTTATTTATTTGTATGAGCTCTTTATATACAAAAGAAATTAATCTTTCGTCAGTCATATACGTTGCATGCATTCACCCATTTGTTATTTGCCTTTTGATTTTGATTGTGATTCATCCTTTAAATTTTAAATTTTACCTCATGAGATGATCTCTACAGATGTTCAAACTGTGTAACAGTAAAATGGTGGTGCTTTGTCTTTTAACAGTATTTATTCTCACAATGACCACATTATTCCTACCAGACTGTAGCCTAATTCTGGGAGTAAAAAAAAGAAAAGGCATTTTTTTTCTTATGCCTTTGAATTATCGATTTGAAACATAATTATGTTCACTTTTTAGTTGAGATGATCTGAATTTAATTCCATGCCGTAGTAAGGGCAAGTTTTACGAGCATCAGATCTGTTTGAGTTTGCTCTGTATTTGAGGGATAACCTCTTGAGTACCCAACTACAATGCCTCAAACCCTAAGAATGGCCCTGAGAATATTGCTAGAACAGGAGAAACATGGACCTGGCCAGAACTCTTGAGCTATACTGGAACATATTCAGGCCTTTATGACTGCCCTGGCAGAAATTAACTCCTTTACAGTGGATAAGTTGAAATTTGATAGATAGGTGCTTGCCTCTCAAAATGTTTTCTTCCTCAAATTTTTAAAAAAATTTTATCATTACACTGTGAAATCATTTTTTGTGTCCCTTTACCAATTTCTCCCTAATCTCCCGTCTCTCTCACACTTTCCCACCTCTGACAGCCTCAGTTCCGTTCTCTCCTTTTGAAAGTTCAATGAATTATTGCCATCATTGTATCTTTCTTTCTTTCTTTATTTTTATTTATTTTTAGCTCCCAGTTATGAGTGAGGACATGTGGTATTTCTCCTTCTGTACTGGCTTATTTCACTTAATTGAAATATTTTTAGGATTTTTAAACGTGGTTTAAAAAAAGGAAGTTATCATTATTTTATGGTTTCACAGTCAGAAAAAGCCAGTTAAGATGATGAGATTCCATCTTACATGTCAGATAAGGCTTGGAGCACTTTAGCGAAATCTCAGAATTCACTTGCTTTCATACCAAAACAAATTCCTACAAGGATAATTCATTTTAACCAAGTTAGGTTTGTTCCAGAAAAGCAAAATTGGTTTAGCACTTGAAATTTGATCAATGTAATTTATGTATCACATTTTCAGAATAAAAAATCGTGTAATCACTTCAGAAGGGGAAGAAACACACACACTTATAAAACTTAATCTCTATTCATGATAAAAACACGTAGCAAGCCAAGAATAGGAGAGAATTTTTGTAAACTGCATGAGGCTATATTCAGAATCTACAAACACATTTTTGTTGCAAAACATTGAAAACTTTCTCCCTAAGATGAGGAATAAAATGAGAATGTCCATTGTCACTTATATTTGACATTGTGCTGAAGTGCTAGCCAGTACAATAAGGTAAGAAAAAGAAAAAAAAAAAACATATCCATACTAGAAAGGAAAATAAATTCTTCTTTATTTGCAGGGGATGTATACATAAAAAATCCAAAATAATCTATAGATTGCCGGATGCAAGTTTGTTATGCAAATACAAATATAGATATGACTATATTTTTACATATCAGGTAAAATAATAAATAGAAGACACTATAGTAGTATAAAAATATAAAAATTCTCTGACTAAATCTAATGAAGGTCTTCTATGTCAAAAACTATTAAAACATATTAGAGAAGTTAAGAAGACCTAAATAAATGGAGAAATATTATTATGTTAACGGATTGGAAGACTCAATATTATGAAAATATTAATTCTCTCCTTGTTAATCTATAGATATAGCACACTCAAAATCCTAGCCTGTCTTTTTTTGTGGAACTTGACAAGCTGATTTGAAAGTCCATATGGAAATCCAAGTGGACAATACACACTTGAAGAAGAGCTGGTAAGAGGACTAGCTCACCTGACTATCAGGACTTAAATTAATATAAAACCATAGTAATCAAAACAGTGTGGTTGGACTAGGATAGATTAATGTATCTGTGGAGTAGAACACAAAGTCCTGAAACAGACACATATTTATATGGTCATTGACTTAAGACAAAGGTAGCTCTGCAGAGAAGTGGGACATTTTTATTATAATAAATGGTTCTGAGTCACTAGGATATCCATAAGGAATAAAAAAAATATGACCCCAACCTCACACCAGACATAAAAGTCAATTCTAGATGATTGTTGATCTAGACGTGAAAGGTAAAAATATAAAGTATCTAGGAGATAATCTAAGAAAATATTGTTGTGACCTTGGGATCAGGTTCTTAATTAGGACACAAAAGCACTATTCTTAAGGGAAAATACTAATAAATTAGACTATATTATAATTAAGAACTCTTCATAAAAAGAGAGAATAAAAATGTAAGGTACAAAGTGGAAAGGAATATTTTCAATAAATACACCTGACTAAACATTTGTATATAGAATATATAAATAGCTCTTAAAAATCATTAAGAAAAAGCCCAATTTAAAAAAGTAGGCAAAAGACTTAAGCAGGCACTCCCTGGAAGAGGATGTCCAAATGGTTAATAAACATATATAAGGGATATTAATCAATATAAGGGATGTAATAGGCTGAATAATGAATGGCTTCCCAAAATATATCCATGTCCTAATCCCTGGAACCTGTGACTGTTATATAGCAAAAAAGGACTTTGCAGATGTAGTAAGGATTATGAGATAAAGAGATTATCATGGATTATCTGGTGGACCCTAAATGTAATGATTTGTTCTTATAAGAGAGAGGCAGAGGAAATTTGACACACAGAAGTGGAGAAGGCAGTGTGACCATGGAGGCAGTGATGTGGCCACAAGCCAAGGAAAGCTGGCAGCCACTAGAAGCTGCAAGAGGCAAGCAGTGGATTGTCACAGGAAGGAGTGTGTCTCTGCTGACACCTTGATCTCAGCCCAGTGAAATTGATTTTGAGCTTCTGGACTTCGGAACTGTGAGAGAATATATTACTGTTGTTTTAAGCCACCAAGTTAGTGATAAATTGTTACAGCAGTCACAGGAAACTAATACAAGGGAAATACAAATTAATGAGAGATAGTGCTAAAAATCCACCAGAATGGCTAAAACTAAAACAACCAATAATTCCAAGTGTTGGTGAGAATGTAAAACAATGGAAATTCTCAAATACTCCTTCTGGGAGTGTAAATTTCTTCAGTTGCTTTGAAAACAGTTGGCATTTTTCAACAAAGATGAACATATGCATATACTATGACCAGCAAATTTATTCCTAGATACATATTCAACAAAAATGTGTGCAAATGTGCACCATGAAACATATAAAAATGTTTATGGCAACAGAATACATAACAAGCAAAAAACTGGAAACATTACACATTCATCAGTAGTAGAATGTATACATAAATTTTCATATAATGGAATACACAGTGTAATGAAAAAAAACGAATTCACCTACAGCCAGCAACATTGATGAATTGCAAATATAATATTGATTGAAAGAAGCCAGGCATAAAAGTATACTTGGCTTGTGAATGTCATTTCTATAAAGTTCAAAACCAGGCATATCTAAACTGTAGAGTTAGAAATCACAATAGTGGCTACCTTTCAGGAAGAGAGAGAAGTAGTAGTGAGGAGAGGACTTGAAGGGGATTTCTGAAGGGTTGACAACTTCATATATCATGGCGTATATGGTAATGACACAAGTGTTTATGATGTCTTAATCCATTGAGCTATTGGCTTGTGCATTTGTGTGAGTGTTATACTTCAATTAAAAAGTTTTAAAACAACCACTCATTTCCACATTGCCAGGTATCATGATTTTCTGTCACTTACACTACTAATGTGGAGAGAGTCCTGTGGTGTGGGAATCAGCCAACACAGTGATATGCTGGAGAGGGCAGCCAAGTGTTCAATTGCAAGAGGAGTTAGGGGACCGTCATTTGTTCTCCACTGCTTATAAATCATCAAAGCCAATACTGAGAAGAAACTGTATCTGTCATGAATATGAAAACATTTTCAGCCAAAGGTATCTTTGTTGCATCTTAGTTATATCCTTTTTTTTCAATACTAACATTGTTTATTTATGCCCTAATTTCTTCCCTGATCAATTTTGCTAGAAGTTTGTCAGTTTTAATAGACTGCTCAAAGAACATACTTGACTTTGTCTATCCTTTATTGTATCTTTGTGTTCTATTTTATTAATTTTAGTTTTATCTTTATTTTATTTCCTCCTTTTACTTCTGTTTATTTTAAAGTTGGCTCTTTCTCTTATTAATCTTTAGTCTTTCCTATTTATAGGGGTAAAATTTTTCATTAAAATATACCCTCTAAATATACATTTTAATATGAGCAGGTTTATTATTATTATATCCTAAGTAGTACATAATTTTATTGATTTATTATTCGATTATTGGGTTATTAACATATGTGTACTTTAATTTCAAAATATATGAATGAATTTTAAAAGATACTTTTTATTTTGTGCAGCTGGCTGGTACAGGGACCCAAATCCATGACCTTGGTGTTACAAGGCTGTGCTCTAACCAACTGAGCTGAACAGCCAGCCTAAATGCTACTTTTTGGTAATGATTTGTAACTGAATTGCATTGTTGTCAGAGAATGTGATATATATAACAATTTTTTGAAGTTTATTGAGACTTACTTTGTGCTTTTAAAGCATGTTCACAAGTTCTTTGCTATTCCTCTCATCACCAGGTAGAGTCTTAATTCCCCTCCCTTAAATATGAACCTGTTTTCAACCGATAGAATGTCGTGGAGGTGACATTGAATGACTTCTGAGGATAGGTTAGAAAAGGTGATATAGTTTCTACCTGGCTGTCTTTCCCAGCACCCAACCTTAGAACCTAGCCACCATGCTAAGTCAGGCAGCCACATGGAACACATTTGGGTGTTTCGGGCACAGTGTCAGGGAGGTTCCAGCCAATAGCTAGCAACAACTACCAGACAGATAAGTTTGCAAGCCTTTAGATGGTTCCAGCACCCAGCCTTTGAGCCATTTTAGCTGATGCTGAGTAGAGCAGAGACAACCTTCCCCACTGAGCCCTGTCTAAATTATAGATTCATGAACAAAATAAATGCTGTGATTGTTCTAGACCAGTAAATTGTGAGGTGGTTGGTTAAACAACAATAGAATACAACATGCATACTAGACTTATTACAGTATTCCTTTACTACTTTTAATAATTCCCTAAAAATGGAAGAATTTTACATTTTAACTCCATTTATCACTCTCTTGTTATGCTATTGTCATATATTTTACTTCTCTATATATTTACATTCCTACAGGATACAATGTTTTTTTTGTCTTTAATAAACCAGTCTTTATTCACTTAGTATACCCACATATTTACCCTTTCTGGTGCTCTTCACTGCTTTATGTAATCCTGTGGTTCCATCTGGGATAATTTTCTTCAGCCTGAATAACTCTTTAGTATTTGTTGTGATAAATATCTGCAAATGATAAATTCTCTCAGCTTTTGTTTGCCTGAACTGGCCTTAATTTTGCCTTCTTTTTTGAATAATATTTTTATTGTATATAGGATTCTAGGTGGGAAGATTGGAAGGTTTTCTGGGTTTTTTTTTTCTTTTAGCATTTTAATGCCATTCCATTATGCTCCAGTTTCCTAATTTCTGTGAAAAGTAAGCTAATGGCTTTATTGTTGCATCTTTGAAGGTAATATGTGGGGTTACTTTTTTTTTCCCTCTGTGTACTTTAAAGATTTTTAAATTTGTCTTGGTTATTACTACTTTTCTGTATTTTCTACCTCTTTTTCTCTCTGTGCTTCAAACTAGATAATTTACTGACTTGTTTTCTATATCTAATAGATACCAGGTCTTTGTTGAAATTATCAATATTTTCCTGTTTTATCAAACACATTATCTTTATTTTCAAGTCCCTGTCTGATTACTTCAATGTCTTAATTATCTCTAGGACTATTTTTATTGTCCTTTTAAAATTGTGGCTTTTAGTTATTTGGTCTTGTTTTTTAGCTAGATATTGCGGATGGAAAATTGGAGAATCTGTGACCACAACTACCTTTCTCCAAAGAAACTTAAGTTTGCTTCCAGCAGTTGGATAAAATACAACTGGATCATTTTGATTCTTTTTAGGGATGGTTTCAGCCATCATTAAGGCTTTTCTCTTTCAGGTTTGCCCTTACTCCTAGGGTATAATACTTCTGCATCTGAACTGAAAGCCCAGGGCATTTACTGATGTACCCCACACCACCCCCTTCATCTTGCCTGGGCTTGAACTCAAATTTCTATCTTTACAGCATTGCGTAGCTTTTTAATTAAACTTTTGCTAAGCTCTTTGTTCTCTCAGATTCTGTTTTCTGCCAGGGTTTTTAGAGTCTCACTCTGGGTGTATTTAAACAAAATTAGCCAGTGACCTAAAAGCAAGGGGTGGAAGATGTTGATGATTTTTTCATTTCACTTCACCTTGAGTCCCTGCTCTCTATAATTTTTCTTCTCAAGTCCTAGCTAGTTTAGCAGCCCCAAGTTCCAATCTGTTTCTCCTCAGCCCAATAAGGTTTCTGCTTGGGCCTATTTCTCCTATTTCGTCAACTGGAAAATGCCATCAGGGGAAAAGTCATGATGAGAGTAGAGCTCACCCCCTATACTTCTTTCTCAAGGATTGTAGCTTTCCTTTCCAATTCTGTCTGAATTGGGTGCTTTCCAGTTCCTTTACAGAGTTGTTTTATATATTAGCTTTTATACTTGTTTTTAGCAGGAAGATTATTAGTTCATCATATCCAGAACCAGAAATGTCAACATTATTTTTAGGAAAATAAATCTGACTGATGACAGTGGACTGGAATTGGGAGAGCTGCTGGTTGAAAGGCCAGTTAGAAGCCTATTGCAATCATTTAAACAAGAGATGGTGAGGGCCTCACAATGAACAACTGCATTTGGTTTTCAAAAGGGATATTGGATTCAAATCTTTCATTCATGGTGTCTTATTTTTATTTATTCTGATGAAGTAATAATGTCAAGTAGCAGTTACTGAGTGCTTAGTATGTATTATGCACTGTTCTACCTCCTTTACACAGACTTTTTTATTTAAGCCTTATGCCTGTTGGATGTTATTATCATCATTATGATTTTACAGATGAGAAAGCTGAGATACGGAGGATTTAAATGACTAGCTCAACATTGCATGGACAGTAAATGGCTCTTCTGGGCTTTGAGGTCAGGCCTGCTGGCTCCACCCTCTAAGCTCCTAACCACTATACCTTACTGCCTCTCATCATGCCCTGGAACAGAAGTGATTTCTTATTTTTATTTTTAAATTTTTTCACTTATGTTTTAAATGGAAGAGGCTGATAACCCACATTTTAGGGGGAGAAAAGAAGAAAAGTGAAGCCGATGGTTATTTTTGTTGTTTGAAAAAGTGAGTGAGGTAATACCTAAGGAAAGTGATAAATCCAGAGAAGTGGAACTAAAGAAAGACATAAACTTTCTTTCTTTTTTTTTTTTTTTTTAGTAAAAGACTAGATTTAAGTCTTCATAAATTCAGTAATAGAGAGTTGGGTTGTGGCCAAGAGTAGTCAGTCAAAACAAACAGATGTTTGGGAGATCAGAGACTCTATAGTGATAAAGTTGTTACTTGTTATTTTATATATGGACATTCCCCCTCAAACAATTTTTCCTTGCTTTCTTGGTGATGGCTCATTTAAACTTCTTTTCTTCTTAAAACAAGGTTAAATATTTGTTAGATGAATGAAAGAGGGTGAATGAATGTTAAATAAATGGCATTTCTAACACTGATGAGTTATAATCTCATCTTCAGTAAAAGCTCATTCATACCACTTCATCTTACCCACTGGAATCAGGGGGCTGGTCCGACCTGATGAACCATGGAGGTCACCCCACTAGAGGGCGTTGAGGACTTGTCTCAGTTTGGTGAGTGAGGGTGTGGCTTGATGTAGACTTATTTTGATAGCTTGACATAAATTAGTGAAGGGTTTAAAGTAAGACCAGAATTAAAGGTGTAATTTATCTAGCAAAATTTGGGGGGAAATGTAAAGAATTGTGTTATTCTTTAACCCACTTCCTTGGCAACTAATTACTTATGTTAGTGAAAAGTCCAGAGTTTCACTTAAAACTAAATCTGACACTATTTGAAATGTAGCCATTTAATTATCAGGGAAAAATATATTATTTAAAGATTTTTTTCTCTCCAATCCAATTTTAAAGATGTTTGACATTTTCTTCTGACTACGTGAAGTAGGAACTGAATGTTTTGTATAAAAGTAACTAAAAAAGAGATTCACCAAACTGTTGACAATGATTACTTTTGAGGGAGGAGAGTGTGATTTGGGAGAGGATGAAGATGTTTGCTTTTTATTCACCATACCTTTGTGTGATTTGAATTTTTATGAACATAAATTTTATAATTTAAGTAAAAGAAGTAAAATATTAAATTATATTTTAAAATGAAGTTACAAAGGTATTGTAAAAATAAATTTGAAATGTAATTCCAACTGTACATAATCTGCCTAAATAAAAATACAAGGATCTAAGTGACACTATAAGCATTCTACAGCACAGCACTAAAAAGAAAATGAGGGTGTTGTTACACTGTATATTTCAGCATCTCTTGGGGTTTACAATGGACAGTCACATACTAGGGTACTTCAAAAAGTTCATGGATGGATTCGTATTATCTTTTAATTCCATTTTTCCACAAACTTTTTGAAGTGCTCTTGTACAGGCTTGGAGAAGCTCTTCAAAAATGTAACTAACTTAATTTGGTCTAACCCTGATTGTACCAGTTTATTTGACAGTGGAACACCTTTTTTCTTCACACCTAAAATAGTTAATACAGTTTTATAGAACTCAATTTGGAAAAAACTGACATATACAAAAGAACTAATTATATAAAATTATATATAAAAAAAGAAACACCCATAGTCAAAATAAATTATGTTCTGGAATCAGGTTCTTTATATTAAGCTGATGAAAAAATATATAGGTGCACTTAATTACATTATTTCTTTCTGTCTTTTTATAAGAAATACATAAGTACCTTTTACTTTTCTTGAAAATATATCATGAATAATCAAATGTCAAGCCATGTAAAAGTAATGAAGTAAAAACCTATAAATCTAAGTAGTAACTCTATGATATCACTCGCCAAACACCGCTGAACTGGGGCGCCCTAAGGTGTGTTTAATGGTGGAACACAAGAAGTAACTTGGACTTCATGTTTTCACTGCTAACCCAATTGAAAAGGCACTCTTTCTGCCCAGAATACCAGGGTTAAAACATCCTTTCCATCATCTCACTAGGGGAATATCATAAGGGCATCTGGCCAGAGAACACACAGCATACAAATGTTGTGCAATGGATGTTGAAAGGAGAGAACATCTTTGGGAATACTATTTATCAAGATAGGATTTAAAATGAATTTTGAATAATCAGAAGCTGGGATTTTTTTCTTTTCTTTTTTTCTCAAATACAGATAAAGTCTCTAATGATGGAAGCAATCAATGAGTGAGAATAGTTTGGGACACACTAGAGAATCAACAAAACCTGGATAATGAAAAAGGATAGCAATCTAATTTGAGCAAGTGAACAGACCATTTTCTAATCTACGCTGGCTACGCATGCAGTGATTATGTGTGTGTGTGCATGATATCTAATATCATCCCCCCAATTGTGTATTTTTGGTAAATATATAGTATTTGTAGTACATTATATTTTTGAGATTTATTTACATTGATACACATTATTAGAATTCATTTCAACTGCTGTATAGAATTCTGTATGTGAATAAACAGTTTTGTATTAGTCCATTTTGTGTTGCTATAGCAGAATACCTGTAACTGGGTGATTTATAAAGTAAAATGAAATTTATTGCTTACAGTTTCTGAGACTAGGAAATCCAAATTCCATCTGGTGGTAGTAACAGTTACCCAGGGGTCTCACATTGCAAGATGGTAGAAGCAGAGAGAGCAGAGAGAGAGAGAGACAGACTCTCTCTTCTTTTAAAGCCCTCAGAACCACGCCCCTGACCACTATTTTTAATCTGTTCATTACCGTATGGTCCTACAACCCAATCACCTCTTCAAGGCCCCACCTTATAATTACCATAAAAGGAGTTCCCACCCTGTTAACAGTCACAGTGGGGGCTAAGTTTCTAATACATAAAACTTGGGGGACACAATTCATGCTTCATTGAGTTTTGGGGGGACACAATTCAATCCACTACAAGTTTATTGGAAGTTAGATTCTTTCCATATTTTTGTTATTAGGGACAATGGTATTGTATTAGAGTGTTTCTGTTGCTTATAACAAAATACCTGGAAATGGGTAATTTGTAAGAAAACAAAATTTATTGCTTACAGTTTCAGAGGCTGGGAAGTCTAAAGTCCAGGGAACACATCTGGTGAAGGCCTTGTTGGTCATGACAGTGATGCAGGGGTCTCACATGGCAGAGCAGAGAGAGAGAGAGCTCCTCTTTTGCTCTCCTTTTTTTTAAGGAAAACTGTGTTCTGATTTATTGTACATAAGCCTAAAATCCAAATATATTAGTATAGCAAATTTCAAAACAGAGGGGGAAATTTTATTTACTTATTTTTCAGCTGTTGTAACTTCTTTATATTTATTTTATTTTTAAATAATTTTAAAATTTATTATTAGCATATTCATTCTTGAAAATCGTGATATTTCCTTATGCCCTTTTAAAGCCTTCAGAACCATGCCCACAACTGCCATTATACCATCAAATGCATTAATCCATTCATTTACGGTGTGGTCCTCACAATCTAATCACCTCTTCAAGGACCCACCTTTCAACTACCATAATAGGATTTCCCAACCTCAACAGTTACAGTGGGGATTAATCCAAGACAGGTATAATGAACATCTTTATAGTCTGCCTTCTTGGACATGCATAAGAGCTTTTCTAGGAGAGCCACTTTGTCTGCTCAGGCTGCAATAACAAAATACCGTAGACTGGGTGTATTAAACAACCAATATTTTTTTCTTCACAGTTCTGTAGAATGAAAGTCCGAGATCAGAGTACTAAGCATAGTTGGGTTCTGGCGAGGCTTCTTCTGCTGGCTTGCAGACAGCCACCTTCTCACTGTGTCCTCACATGAACATGTGAGAGACAGAGAGAGAATGAGATTTCTCTCTCTCTGCCTCTTTTTATGAAGACACAGTACTATTGGAATAGGTCCTCACCCTTATGACCTCATTTAACCTTAAATATCTCCTACGTACTCTATCTCTAGATACAGTCACATTGGGAGTTAGGGCTTCAATGTATGAATTTGGGTGGGACACAATTCAGTTCATAGCAGCCACTGGGAAGCGAAATTGCTGGTTTGTATGAAATGTGCATCTTCAAATTTTCTAGGTATTTCCAAATTGTTCGCCATAGTGGGTGTAATAATTTCACACACACCAGCAATTACATAGATGATAGGATATTTTTAGTTGGAAAAATTTTACAACCCAAATGAAAGATAGAGGCTATAATCTTGTCAAATAGCAATTTTTCTTTTCTGTTCCACCAATATCTGGCAAGTCATCTTCTAAGCAGTTGTCTAAATGTTGGCTTCTACCAATCAGTTCTCGTCTTTTACAGCCATGGCACCACATGGAGTGGTCTGTTCTCTTCTGTAATTCTGATATGAAAAAACTGACCTTACTCAATCTAATAGAATCTCGTTAGAGGTCAATCATGTGGGACAGAACTATTCAATTGATTCAAACAGGAAGCTAGAATTCTTTCCCAGAGAAGCCAGGTGCTGTTTGCTGGAACCAAATGATACAAATAAAGTTTCAAGACCATTGCAGGGAGGCCTCTCAAGCTCCAAATCATCTTTTATTCTACTTGTGGAAAACTAGTGTTCTTTGACATCCACAGTGATTTCCATTTTTTCCCCCAATCAGGATATTAATTTTCCTTTTTTTAAGGAAATAAATAGCATCTGATTCTCTTCACTGTCATTCATTCTGCAACACCCTCTCTCCAGTTTATCATTTTACTTTCTAGTCTCTTCAGTGGTCAAGAACCTTATTTTCCTTTTGCTAATGTGATTCCTCCTCATGCCAGCACAGGAAAGTTTCATTTGCCCCCTGGTGCTTGTATGTGAATTGAAAAGAGACTGATGAGAGAAAGATGGCTTCTTCTGTTTCAAACATGTAGACAGTCTATGAATCAAAAGGGATTTTTCAGAGTGAGTTAAACAATCTATTTTCCTTCCTGTATGTGTCACCATTTTTTCTGGAAACTCTTACTTATCAGGTAAAACTTTACTTAGGGAGGTTCTCTGACAGCTTAATCATGTTCTAAGTTGGATCCCACAGCAAAGCCAGAAAGCTGAAAGTGTTTGCTGCTCTTGTTTCCATGGCAACTGTTTGAGGGCCAAATATAGGATCATTGATTCACACTGTAGGACCCAGCAGAAGGAACTGAGTGGTGAGGAAAACCCCTTTTAGTCAGAAGTTTTTCTTTAGGAGGTCAAGACCTTTGAAAAATTAATGGAAAAGTACCAAACAATACCTTTACTTATTTTTTTTTTAAACAAATGCTGTATTGTTCTTAACTAGGGAATTTTACCTTTGTGTGTCATAATGAATCCATTTCCTCTTTGCTGTTCCCTGCTCCCTCTTCTTTCCATGTCTGTTGGTCTATCCAGGCCTTTTTCTTTCCACTATAACAAGGTAACTCTAGCCCAGCAGGAATTGGAAAAATATTTAGCAATGAAAAGTGCAACTAGTTATAAATAATTCCATATGTATATGTGGCTCTCTGAGGGATGAACCAATAAATATTGTCCGAGTAGTGCTATGCAGATTCTCTGCATTAACTGGGGAAAAAGAAAGTTTCCTGAGTAGGAGTCAACATGGGGAAGTTGAATAGCTTTCTAGTTCCTCCTGCCTTAAATCTTTATTATTTAATCTCAAAGACTGAAGTTTTTGAGCATTTCTTTCATAGTCAGATACAACTGTAAAATACGTCAGAAAATCAAATAAGAGGTTTTTGGATAACCTACCATCACTCTTGGCATGAAAAATCATGTCGCTGTAATGCTCTCCACTTTACGGGGAGAAGGAGGAGGTGTGCTGTGCCACCCTTTCAGGCAATTTACATAGTGCCCATAGAGGCTTAGGTTTAAAGTTGTTGCAGCCATCAAAGGAAAACTGATTTTACAAAAACCTGAACATTTCTATATATCAAGCTGTTTGGTTTTTGATGGCCATACCTTAATTTCTACTCCTGAAGAGCTGTACTATGTAAAAAGGATCTCAGAACTTTGAAAAAAAAAAAAATATATATATATGTATATAAAATATGGGAAATAAGCATCATTTTTATAGCTAGCAATTAAATTGAGACTGTTTTTTATTATGTTCATTATCAGGACTCTTCTTTCAAAGTCACAGAGTAACCTGTTAGAATCTGTGTCATTCATCAACTTCTTTATGAGGGTCAGAGTGAGATAGAGAATTAAGGTAGTTATCCAGCAAGAATGAAATCCCTTATTTATATGTTGTACCACAGATGTCCTTTAATCTGTGTTTTTAGCTCCCATTTATTATTTCTTAGTGTTCATCTATCAAGTTTCTTTACTTAATTTCTCACAATGTACACTAACTTTTTAGAAACACTGAGTAAACTGCCATTGTAAGTCCTTAAGGGAAATTCCTACATAAATATACCAAAAGCACAAAGCCCTGGTTGCAAAATTCTTTCCCAAAGTTATCTTCAGTCAAGCTGTTAATGTGAAGATCCACCTTTCTTAAGCGCTCAAACACTGAAGAGGAATGGTATGTTTTGAGATATCATCCCTATGTTACATTTTTGTTGTTCAAGAAGTTTGTGGAAAAATAGAGTTAAAAGATAATACAAGTATTTCCATGAGCTTTTTGAAGTACCTTGTACATGTACATACACACACACACACACACACACACACACACACGCACACACACACGCATGCACTCATGAAACAAGTCGTTTGTATCTTCTGTTTCCAGGTGTTGTTTTGCTTCCTTGGGCATGTGCTTTTTCATCTCTGGAACCCCAAAGAGCAAACTGTTTTGTTTTATCATTGTTTATTAATATTGTTGATAGTAACAATATGAAAGTCTTAGTTTAACATTTAAATATTTAATATTTGACAGTTTCTATTTATAATACTACATCCCAAATTCTATAAGACAGTAAAAGATTTTGCTATGCTTTGTAAATTACTATTACTGCTACTTGTCTTGCTATGATGTCTTAAAGAAAGAAATAATCCATGTATGTCAGGTGAAAGTCAAGGGGTGCTAGGGCCAGGATGTCATCCCCACCTCCTCAAAGCATCTCAGAAGAGTGTGTGCTGGTATCCAGGGACTCTAGGGGAACTTCGGCCTGACCTTGGGACCCACCTTCCTTCTTGGCCTTCTGACAGCTTGGTGGCTGTCTGATTGGAGAGTTTGTGGAGTGGCCAAAAGTAGTACTCAGGCTCAGACATGTCCCCATTTCTGTAATTCAAAAAAAGGAGTGTTTTCTTTTGTTTAAAGAAGAATTGATTTACTCATGTAACTGTGGGAGAGGCAGGAATGTATCTGGGCCTTTAGGTACGTGGAACCAGCGCTTTCTCTTTCCCTTTGTCTCTCTTTCCCTCTTCTTCAAGACATGAAAGGAGATTGCATTCAAGATGTGTTCTTCTTTCCTTTCTTTTTCCCTCTGTTGTCCCTGCTTCTCTGGGAACATTCATGCTCTCCCATAGCAGAGCAGGTGAGCTTCTTCCACATGGGAGAAGCTGGCCTCCCACCATACCAGTGCCTCCCATCTCCATCTACCACAAAGAAGAGCCAGCACCTGTGCAACTGGCCTGGTTAGGGGTGGGGACTTCCACTGGTCCTGAGGGGGTGGGTGTTAATCCTGAGCCACTCGACAATGAATAAGAATGTGGCATTCCTGAGAGAGTTTTAAAAGTGCTTTTATGGGTACTCAATTGATTCAAAAGGTGGCCTCACTTAGTCTGTAAGCCCTTGGCTCATGTCACCTATTATCTGAAGGTGAGGTCTCACAATGGCCATAACAAGTATTCTATCTGAACTGCACAGAAGATATCATATACATATATTTAAGGTCATTTTAAAATACCAGCTATATTAAGGGAAAGCTGGAAAATCTCAAAGTTTTTAAAATTTTATTAAATTTTTATAGCTAGAATATGTGGTTATCAATAATGTGTTTTGCTGGCTATAAAATTTGCAAGGAAACTGGTTAAATGATAACACACATGATCTTTTTTAGGATATGAGGAATAGACTATGTAGAGAAATCTTTTTCAGAATAGATTTTTAAAAATTCTAGTTATAAACAAGAGAAAGCACTCATCTGTACTAAACAGTTTGATTTTTAAAAATATGAGACATTAGTAAAGCTTTAACTGACCAAAACAGTAACGTTAGTTAAAATAGTGATGTTATTGAAGAACATCAAAATTCTGTCAGAAAGGTGATGTTGGAAGTTTATATCAGAATAAATTTGTATCTGTTGAAACTAAGGTTAGGGCAAAATTTAATCTCAGAGCTCTGAACTGAGAATAAATTAATACACTTCATGCAATTTTCAAAGAAATAAAACACACACATAGTTTCTATCTCTCTTAGTTTTTCCAAAATCAACTTCTCTTCTAACAAAACATGACTATTACTCCTCCACGAAAAAACTACAGAATCTTCCAAACAATGAGTCACTGTGAAATGGGGGTCTTACCCTCAAGACATGAAAGCAGGTTGCAATCAAGATGTGTTCGGTCTTCTTCAGCTGGACATAGGAAGAATTTTCCCAAAGGAGTGATGAACAGAAGGGGAAAGAGTCTTAACAATTCTAAATGCCAGTTATCCCTGGGCCCTTCAGCATTCTGACTGATGTTGCATCTAGCCAAATGAGAAAAATTAAGCACTGATTTATTAATCTGTTCAAGCATTTTTTAAAAACTGTCTGAACAAAGGATTTTCAGTACACTGTGATGGAGAACATGTCTCAGGCCTGAAACTACAGTGAGATTTCCTGCTGCTTTGCAAATACGAAACATGGAATCTGCAGCCTCAGGTATGTCTAGGAAGAGGAGAAAGAGAGGCGGGGTGGGGTGTGGGGGTGGAGAGAGAGAAAGAGAGAGACTGTGGAGCAGACTCCCAGTCATGCAGCCAAGCAGTTGTGTGGGAGGACAGAGGCCTGAGAGTAGCAGGTCCTCACCGCCTTTTAGTACAGTGATCTTACCCACTTAGGAAAGGAGACTGAATTAATGGTAGGTTTTAACCACACAGGTGCTTCTTTTCCTCCAGCAAGAGCAAACAAGAAAGAGAGAGGGGCATAATGCGAGAAGGAAACCAGAGCAGTGGAGATCAGGCGTTCTCCTTTGTGTGCTGTGGCATTATTAATACCATGCAGTTATATTATGGGATTAGGTGGTTTGTTTGTTTTTTTTACATTTGCCTGGGAACATAATAATATTGTTTCTATTGGGAAAGATGTTTTGAGTTCTAGATAGGTGACTCATAAATGAAGTTTTGGACTGCAGCACGTGAAGGTGAGTTAGCTGCTTTTTCAAATTAACTGTGCATGCACTCCATGATGATAATATGTAGGACTGTGCTTTGTCAGCAATGACTGGATGGTCCTCTCAGAGTAAGAGTGTAGACACATTTTCTTCTTAGACTATGCCAGGAAATACATTCATTTCAGCAAATAATGCAAGAAATTGGTTTAGGGTCACAAAAAATGATCACTTTTTTTTTTTTTTTTGACCAGGAAGGGGATCACAACCCTCGGCACAGTGTGGTCTGCACCACGCTCAGCCAGGGATCTGAACCCGCGGCCTCGGTGCTACCAGCGCCGCACTCTCCCAAGTGAGCTACAGGGCCGGCCCAGAATGATCACATTTTGTAATGATGAATATAGTAATTATCCTGATTTGATCATTACATATTGTACATAGATATTGATATTCAACTCCGTACCCCACAAATATGTATAATCAATTATGCTTCAATTAAAAAACAAACTGGAATTAATTTAATCACTTAAGCTAGCAAATGCAATAGAAGGGGAAATTACTCTAGAAATAATAGCATTTTTTTTCTGGCTTTTTTCTGCCACATTTGTTTGCTGTACTAGAGAAATGATTGTATCAGTTAGCTATCAGTGCTTGATAAACTCCATCCCAAAATTCAGTGGCTTATAATAAAAGCTACTTATATGGCTCACGTGCTTGTGGATTGACTGAAGTAGGCTGAAATCATCTGAGCAGCACCGTTTTAGGTTGTGTGTCCAGTGGGCCTGGTCGCTCACAGTGGTTTGGGCTCAGGTCAGTATCCCAGTTGTTCATTCTGGTACCTGGGCAGAGGGAATAGCAATGTTGGGGGAAGCTCTTCTCACGGTGACAGCAGCTGTGCAAGGGGCAAGAGGCAAATTCAGGGCATCTTAAAGCCTAGGATCATCACGGTGCATTGTCATTTCCACTTCCTTCTATTGCTCAAAGCAAGTCACATGGTTGAACCTAAAGTCAAGGTATGTGAAAATATATTCTCCTCCATAAGTGGGAAGAATTGCAATGTCCAGGGCAAAGGGCATGGATACAGGAAGGGGCTGACTTGATGGGAAATTTCCTGGCTGGCTTGGAATTGGAGCCAATGGTGCAGTGTATCACAATGATCATTGGCCCAAGGAACTTGAATGAGATCTACTTCTTGGAGATTCAGGTGCACCTGGAGAGTATGTGGAATGGGGAAAGCTTTTGAGTGACATACTTGCAAATGCGGAATGTCCGAACCTACCATTTAAAGAGTCAAGACCCTCCAGAATCCAAGAGGATTTTAAAAGTTTGATCCACTGGTCCTGCAGAGGTTGCTGGGGCCCTTTCTCCATCTCAGAGCTGTGACAAATAGAGCCAGCCAGGAACTTTCCCATCAAGTCGGGTTAATGGGAGGTGGATGCCCAACAGAGTCAGGAACACCTAGGCAGGTACCTGTGGGAAATAGGTGCACCTTCTCACCAGCATTGAGGGGCCCCAGTAAACTGGGGAAGTCTTAAGACGGGCCATGAAGTGCTAGAGATATGCTTCTGGCTCACTACCTAACCAGGATTTACATAGAGGAGAGAATGATATGGTAACTGGTTTGGTGGAAATGCTTAACTTTTGTTGGGGGTGGGGGCATGTTATAAATTTAAAAGTTTTATAATTTTCTATAACTCTTCTGACAGTTGTGCTAAATGACCCCCTCCCCACAACAAACATAACTTTTCCTCTAGTACTGACTTCCTTAACAATGCCTTAGCTAGTTTTTACAAATTTTTACCTAGTTTGGTCATGAGAACAGTCTAATTCTGGCATTTAAGATTCAGTCCTGTTCTCAAACTTGATTCAAGGTTTGTTGTCTCCTTTCTCTAGCTCAGGTCAGATCTGCCTGAAGGGCCTGTGGCCTGCTCTGTATCCACCTCCCCTCTTCCCTCTTTAGCAGTATTTCAGCGGGGAGGAGGGAGGAGGGTGGACTCACAGACCGTTTCCTGGTTGGCCATTACTGCACTTCTGTTCTGTGTCTACACAGGCTGATGAGGAGGCCTCAACCTCCTTTGCCAATGAAGGGCTTATTCAGGTGATGCTCCCTTTGGCACTGGCTGTCCTTTGCCAGGTTTGGCCATCGAGGTGACCCCCAGTTGGTGGCATTTAGCCTGTAATGCATGTGTCTTTCTGGCGGTATCCTCTTTCCCAATACACACATGCACACATACACTGCAGACACTGCCTAAGACTGTAGCCCCAATTCTCATCTTCCAGCAAACTCTCAGGTCAGCAGGTACATGTGCAATCAGTCTTCTACCAAAAACTGACAGATTAAGGGCAGAATGGTCCTTGTACCTCACCATACACTCTCTTACCAAATCTTTTTGCCCCTATTCAGGTCATGTGGGGTTAAGCAACATGTCCACTCTTGAAGCAAATCCCCATTACAGGGATAAATATCTCGGTCTCTTCTTGTAGGTACTCCAATCTTTTGAAGAAATTCTAGTGTTTTTTTTTTTTTTTTTCTTTTGCTTTCATTAGCTTTGGGGAGAGGAAAAGCTATACCTCTTTTTCTCTCAGTGCTCTCAGTGGGGGGGAAGCAGAGGTGGGAGAGGCATAGGATCAGTAGTGGGAGTGATTCTGCTACTCTAAGCTCCAGGAAAAGGTGGTTGGCTCCAAATTCTGGCAGACATCTGATTTTAAAATGTGGGGGTACTTGCTGGTTTTTGCTTCAGTTTGGGGTCCTAACCACAGTTCAGGGACAACAGAAAAAGTCTTAGGATATATCCTATTAGCTTTGGAATCAGGCTTAACTTGGTTCAAAACTGGGCTCTGGTACTTACTACTGAGTCTCATTTTTCTCATCTGTAAAATGATGTCAATAGTGCCTACCTCTCCGGGTTATTTCAATGACAAAATGAATGAATGAATGAATTTGGCTCTCACATTAGAGATGTTAATCACTATTATCTTTTCTCAGCTGTCCTCCATATCTACCTCCTGCACCTTACTTGCAACCATTTTTGTGCGTTTATGTATCTATGTAATTAGATAGAAATGTATACACAGATACAATCTAGGCCTTTGAAATTTTGTCCCCTTTAGTCCATAAGTTATGTTACTGGTGCAATAAAAATATATTTGGGATGTAAATCTTCAATATTCAGTAGCAATAGTCCTAAATTCTTATATGACTCATCAAGTCATAAGTTACCTTGGGTATCAGGTATGGACTCTTTATTTCCTGCAGCACATTGTGTAGGTGTATTATTACCAGAAATCCTCCATAATGCAGCCCAGTCATTTCAGTCTCTGTTTCTACAGAAATGACTAGGATGAAAGAAGTAGATTGAAACAAAGAAATGCGATTGTTTTTTTGTGTCTTACCATCAAGAATATCCTTTCGGTTAAAATGAGATAATTCAAATGAGAATAAACAAATTTAAATAAAAAAAGTTTTGATGCTGACTTCTAAACTGAACTGGGTTTTACCTGATAAAATCTACAAAGCAGAACATCTATCCTCAAAAAATATTAGCTACACACAATCATTACTCATGCTTTCACAACTTCAAATATAGTAGATTTTCTAAAAAATTTATAGATTGAGAGCTTTTTAGGTTACGTGGGCTGTATGTTTAAGGAAAGGAAGAGGTAGTTCAATCATTCGTTCAACAAACATTTAAGTATTAAGTCACATAGCTAAAGAGCTTCTGACCCTCTTCTCTATTGCTTAGAGTCAAATAGAGAAGAAATGAGATTTTTTAAAAAATCATGCTTCAGTTTCTTCCTATTCTCCTGAATTACCTAACACTGGCCCTTGCTAGCTCCAGTACCAATTTTTGACACCTCAACTGTGAAGCAGTTTTACTGTGCCCTGGTTACCAATTTGTCTGAGCCCAGTGAGGCAGAACACCCCCCACACAAAAAGTTACATGAAACAGGTAGGCAGCAAGGGAAGACAGAAGCCTGAAATTCATTGTGAGCCAGTTCTCTGTCACGGTCTGCTGTGGCTAGAATCCTGCTCACAGCGCCAATTGTCTAGCTCTTAATCTTGTTTGTGATGCCAGTTGTCTAGCAACATGACCATGCTAGTTGTCCAGTTCTTCTACCTGCCAGTAATCCTGCACCGACTGGGCTGATTGCTGAGCTACATCTGGGTCTGGAGCTCTCCGACCCCTCAAGCCCATTCACAGACTGGGTCACAAACCCTTCATACGCCAGGCTGGATCACCAGACCCCACACGACACCATGCTGGGTCACCAGACCCCTCACACGTAGGTCTATGAGCTAGGTAACTGGCCAAAAAGGCCTTGGAGCCATAGGTTGGAAAGCATGGCTGCGTGGGGCGGATGCCTGAGGCCAACGCCAGCCTGCCTGCTTGCTTCACTAAAAACTCTTTCTGTCTCTCTCTCTCTGAACACAAGAATAGCATAAAAACTAAAAAGATACACTGGCACACATGTGCACTAACTCCACACACGCACACACAATTTGCTTACAAAGGATGTTGAACCACACCCAACTGGACCTGAGGTGAGGGCCCTGACCAAACTATTCTATTTTCCCAACATTCTCCAAGGCCCAAGAAGGCTGCCTGGGACAGACGGAGTCTCAACTGCATGTACGCCACTTGCTCAGCCGCTGAGGGACCGCAAAAGGCAGCCTGCCCCAGGTTGTATACCTTAGGATCACACAACACACTGGGGACGACTGGAACAGAGCCCAGGCAGTTTCGGCCAGCTCCCTCCTCATCTAAGATGTGCATTCTCAGCACATTCTACAGTTATTCTTGAGAACTGTAAGTGAGAGAGTGGGGATAACTGGGTCAAGTCTGAGACGACTCAGAGAATTGTCCTGTGCCAACATTACTGTGACCACCTCCATTGTCACAAAGCAATTTTTAAAAGATTTGCTTTATTTTCCCTACAGGGAAAAGTCTACAAGAATTAAGAAAATCGTGATTCATTGCTTCCCTAAATTTGACCACCAACAAAACCTACACAATATTTTCCTGGCTTGCCATATTAACTAATGGCTTAACTAAAAAACAAACTGGCTTATCTCATTTTACTAATAAGAAAACTTACCAGTGTCTTCTGTAGGTAGCATTGGATAAACAAATATACCTAGAATACTTATGCTCAGGTTTTGCTTCCATTTATATGTGCGTGCGCACACGCACGCGCACACGCACACGCACACACACATACACACACACACACATACACACACACACACACACACACACACACACACACACACACACACACACACAGTCTAAAAATAATTGGAAGGGAGCCAGGGTTTTTGTTTGATTTTATTTCCAGACAGAGAGAGTATGAGGATGTACTCCTGGCAATAGAAGAATTCAACTGATACAAATGACTACAATAGTTCTGACACACCAACAAAAGATTCCATGAGTTTTATACACACAGATAGCTAATGGTCAAGAAATCAGAGTGACAGCATGTTGGAACCGAAGGGGTCTCAGAAATCACTAGTCCAAATCTCTCATTTTAATAGTGAGGAAATTTCATTCTTTGTATGGGGAAAAATTGTTGAAGGCACTTAAATGTTAAAAATAATGTTCCCTGGGTGTCCTGTCTAGCACATCCTTCCAAGTTGCGTGGTTCTACAGGAGTCTGAGACGTTGGTCTGAACTATTTTGTAATTCAGTATGTTGTTAAAAAACTTATAGTAACACAAATGATTTTTCATAGAAAAATAAAGGAATGTTTTCATGTGGAATGCAATTGGTTATGCCCTGAGGATATTGACCAGTTCTCCATAAGTTTGCAAATTCACTTCATCATCCCTTGTAGTCTGTACATGTGTGCGCCTTGGAACTGGTTGTATCTTACTGGCTCCCTCATTAATGAGTTAAATAAAATCTTCAACATGTGATCATTTTATATTTGTATGAGAGTTACAATTTTACCTTTTTAAAAAAATGTCCTTTAACAACTACCTGCAAAATGTGATTGTGAAACAGTAAGGCTAGGCCTGTGAACCAAACTGACTCCATTTTCCCTGCAGAGGACACTTTGTTACTTTTCCACTCCTCAGTCATGAGAACCCCAGGGCAAATGATTACCCCATGGGCTGCCCTGACAAAATAGACTGAGATAAGAGGGGAACAGATATTTACTGAGTTGCAAAACCCCTCCCCAAAACTTGTTTGCCATAATTGTAAAAGTTACAGATTAACCTTAAGACTCCTTTAGGAATTCCCACCTGTGCACAAAGCATCAAGGTGACTGCTACAATGACCCTCCTGGGGTAGCAATGATGAATACCACTGCCATCCTGGACCTACTGAGCATGCACCCATGACACAACCAGGAAGGACGGAACGGACCACCTCCAGTGACACTGGCCTGCCACCCCTTAACTCCTTTCCCTATAAAAGACCCTGAACAGCTCCCCTCGGGGGGCTAGCTTTACTGTCGCTACACCCCTTATGCATAAGTCTATCTCCTCTTTTAATAAAGCGTTGCTTAATTTACTGCTGGGTACATTGTTCATTTCTATGACTTTGGAGTCCAAGAGCCTAATGTAGTCCCTGGCGAAAACTGGAAAGCTTTGGGCACCAGAGAAGATTCTAGCTGTAAGAGGCAAGTGGCCACTGGGACTATTTTGCTCCCATGTCTCTGCTGCTGGTAAGTCTCTCCTGGAGTCCCTGGCCTACATCAATACTTTATTCTCTTTTACTCTCCTTTCTTTCCATTTTCTTCCTCTTTAAAGTGACTGCTGGACAACTACAGTTGAAACTCCTCTCAACCTGTGAGAAGCGTTCTCCCTCTGGCCTGCAGCAGCTTGCCCTGACAGGTGACTAGCAGAGGTGGGAAGGCCAGTCCTACACCGTGAAGACCTTGCTTGAGCAGGTCCTCCCTGATGGGGAATGCATGAAAGTGGTGGGGATTCATTCCCACGCCCCGCAGTGACTGGAAGTCTGGAAGCCACTAAAATTCTCTTTACCTTTCTCTCATTTTCTGAAGGCCTCTTCTGCTGTTTGGTTGGATTGTATCCACTACTATGTAGGTGCACCCTGGAGGCTCCCGGTTACGCTTTGTTTCTGGTTTTCTGAGCCGTCTTCTGCTGTACTGTATAGGTACACCCTGGAGGGCTCCTGGCTATGCTTTGTTTCTCTGATTTAAATATGGTGATACTTTTCTTCTTGGTGCCGACAACAGTGGGGAGAACTGCTTCTATCAATTACTGGCAGTGGAATAGGCTGGCTCCGCTGATTGCGACTAGGATAAACTGGACCCCACTGCTCCTCTTTTCTCTTTGTTTGCTCGGTTAGACATTTAGTTGAGTACCAGTAATCTGAATAAACCTTCCCATCCTTGCACCAACTTGTGGACTTTCAGGTCATTTGTTTAATGCGAGAGGGCAAGCCGAGCCTGGTCTGTCGGTAACAACTGCAATAATAAATGAAAGCTATTTTTTACTGTTAGCAGTGATGATAAAACCAGCTATTGAGCATTTACTATTTCTAGTGCTTTACATATATTTTCTTATTTAATCCTCATATCACATTATGCAATACATACTATCAGTCCCAATTTTACATATTAGGAAATTGAAGCTTGGTTGGAATAAGTGGTTTGCCTGCAGCTGGAAGTGATAGAATTCAAACCCATGCTGGTCAGACTTCGAAGCCTCTGCTCCTATCAGGCCACAGACAATTCACGCTTTGTCTTTGGGCCCCATTTTCTCTACCTGTAAAATAGATTTATAAATATCTGTTTACCTCCAGGATACACTAAGAAGATTGCCGTTTGGTATGGGCTGAGTAGAGTCCCTTCAAACTTTATATGTTGAAGTTCTAATCCACAGTACTTCAGAATGTGACTGTATTTGGAGATAAAGTCTTTAAAGAACTAATTTACTAATGAGGTCATTAGGGTGGACCCTGATCCAATACAATGGGTGTCGTTATAAGAGGAAGAAATTTGTAAACAGTCACATACAAAAGGGCAAACGTGAAGATACAGTGAGAAGACAACCACCTATAAGCCAAGGAGAGAGGCCTCAGAAGGAATCAATCCAGCTGACACCTTCTTCTCAGGCTTCTAGCTTCCAGAACTGGGAGAAAATATATTTCTGTTGTTTAAGCTTCTCAGTCTGAGATACTTTGTTGTGGCAGTCCTAGCAAACTATACACCCTTAAAGTACTTTAATCACCAATAATATAGAATTCTAAAAAAAGTACTCCTGGCCTGAGTGGAGGCTCAGGGTGTGGATGGGGACATGCCCCCTTGGCTTAAAGATGTGGCAACCACGTGACACTTTTGTATAAGAAACAGGTGCTCCTTCCTCTAGAGCACGAGGTTTGATGAGGGAAGTATGGGCTAGACTTTAGCTTCCAGCCCTTCTCACCCTCTTGGCAGGAAGAGCCATAACTGCACAACTGTGCTCATAGGCCCTGGTGCCACCGAGAGGTGAAGGTTCCTTAGCATGTCATGAACGTCACCAGAATTAAAGGCAGATCACTCCTCTCCCTCCTTCTTTCTGCCCAACTCCTCTATCTAACTGCCAAAGGTCACATTTCATAAATCTGAGATGCCTGAGAGTTGAATAAGAGATAGCCTGGTTAGGGGGTAGGGGTGGGAGGAGTGAGGAATGGGCAAATGGTCAGGGAACTTAGGAGATAATTATATGGAAATTAAGGCCAATTGTCCTGATTAGGAAGGTCTGGAATCAGATGGATAGGCTCCATAATGGAGAAGTTAATCAAAAAGAGCAAGGCAGAACCAGCCCTCAGCGAAGAGGTTCTTAAATTCTATTATACATAACAGTCTCCTGGAGTGCTTGTTTAAAATACACATTCCCTTACTCTACCTCCGGAGATTTTCATTGGATAATCTAGGCTGTGTTCAGTACCTTCATCTTCAACAAGCCTCCAAATGATTCAGATGTACATGCGGCCACTTTTAACATAACATCTTTTTTTTTTTTTTACTGCTTACATCCAAGTTCTTTTGGTCTACCTAGTAAATATCTCTAACCCTTATCTCCCCTCCATCCTCACAGCCACTGTCTTAGTTCCCCATTTAGTATATCAAGGGACAGACTTGGCCAAATAGACTACAGAGTGTTATATTAGAGAGATCCAGATACAAAGGTGGAAAGGAAGAGCTTGCTCTTTTCTGTTCCTAGATGGTTGTAGGAAAAGAAAGGAGATAGAGTCAGGGATAAGCATGTCCCAATATCAGTTACGGGAAAGAAAAAGCCTATTCCTACTAAATGAGTCAATAATGAAAGCCTCAAGCACACTCATTTTTGAAAATCATTTGTAGAGACATATAATACCTTGAGACTATTGAAAATCATTAAGACATAAATTAAGTGAGGCAAGAAGAGAAATCCCTACAGCTCTGACATAGTTCAAATTTTAATAAGGAATGACCCATAGAAAACTATAACCTATATCTCTAGTGTTATAACTTCAAAGGGGTGTGTAATTTTGGCAGAATTATCTTGTATTCCATTTGCAGGAACTACCAAGAGTATTACCATCTGGTTCTCCAAGCACAGTAGAGGCCCTACCTTTGATGTTATTTTTAATGAGAGCTGCAGAAATGCTCCAAGCACCCCCTACTGCAGCAGGAAAAATTAACATCAGTGTCCTTCCCCAGTGAGGAACTATTCATTTTCTAATTAACAAAGACAAATTGTTATTCTCTGAGATTATTTCTTTTCTTGGTTTGTGACTCAGAACTTAAACTTACAAGACTAGTTCTAAGAGACGAGATGCACAGGCTTCAGCCATCCTGTACAAGCCCAAACAACCTTTATCATGACAGAAAATAATGTTATCTTTTCAGTAAAATGCAATGAGGCAAACTGTGTGCAGGATGCAGGGCCAGTCCAGGGCATTTGGGGCCTACTAGACTTGAGCTCTAGAGCACAATGAATGTGCCTCCGGTCTTAAAGGCTTATAAAAACATCAGTGTTTAGTAACTAAATTAATTAGATTACAGAAGACTTGGACCTGAACATAATTCAAAATGTTTCTTGCCTCTTAAGTCTGAGTTTGTGTATCATGACTACTTCAAATATTGGGAAACCAAAATAGATTCCATAGGAAAACAAAACAAAAAAGCAAAAGCTTAACCATTTCATGAGAAGCACACAAAAAGGCATGGTTAAAGAAAAGCATTCAAATATAGTTTCTGCAAAACTGCTTTCGTGCTTGTTAAGGTAACCCAGCTGATTCCATTACATCCCATTTAACAATAATCTGAATTTCTATATGTACCTCGTGCTTGTCACTGAGGAGGCTGAAAAGAAAAATAAGATATGGCCCTCTAGGAGCCTACACATTTGTTTAATAGCAACATATTATGACACACTCACACACACACATGCACACACACATATGTATTTCTTATGTATTGATGAGCTTATGTAACTATTGAAGATACTTTTCAGTAACACCAGATGTTGAAATCGCACAAATAGAACATGTTGTTGGTATAGCTAAAGCTACATTTATTCAAAAATTAAGGTTAAGTCTCAACACTATAATTTGGTTATGCCTTACATAACATGTTACATGATTGACTTATAACTGTAGCTCATGATAAAGTCTTCCAAAGATTCCTCTTGAATGAACCAAATTTGACCCAAGAACAGAGCTTAGATAGTGCTTGTTATAGAAAATAAATGAATACTTTCCAGTACACGCTCTTGTCATCAGCATTAGCAGAATTCAGTAAATGCATGCCCTAAAATGTCTGTAGATGACTTTGTCACTTAGGCAACATCATAACTCAGGCTATGGAAGAATCCCCTTCCCCCGACCATCCTTTCCTCATAGATACAGTCCAGGTAGTATAATGTGGATTTGAAAGACAACGCTGACAAATTAGTTAAATATTCAACAGAGTGCAGCTCAGGCTTCTGGAGATCCTAGTTATACAGATGGCAGCAAAATTAGCTGTCTTATTCCATTCTGTTTGGGCTGCTGCAACAACATACCATAAACTGGGTGATTCCTAAACAGAAATTTCTGGGTGACACAGTTATGGAGGCAGGGAAGTCGAACATTAAGATTCTCCATCTGGTGAGGGCCGCTTCCTGGTTCGTGGACGGCTATTTCCTTGCTGTATCCTCCTCACATGGAAGAAGGGGTAAGGGAGCTCTCTGGGGCATATTTTATGAGGGCACTAATCCCATTCAGGAGGACTCGGACTCGTGACTTATCCACCTCCAAAAGGCCCCATCTCCAAATGGGCTTTAGGATTTAACATTTCAGTTTTGGGAGGAACACAAACATTCAGTGTATAGCACTAGCAGAGTTGTATAGCTACAGAAATTGTGCTATATTTGTCGCAGGGCTCTCCGTCATATATCAGATGGACATTGAAAGAAACCAGAATATGTCACCCTAAAATAGGCTCTTTGACATAAAAATTATTTTTGAGCTAAAGGCAATTGAGAAGCAGCAAATGGAGGAAAAGCTCTCCCTATCTTCTGCTTTTCCATCTAAGGACAGTATGTAAGTTCTCCATTACTGGAGACAACTCTTAGCTTGGAGATGGCACAAGAGGAATCTGCAAACAAACTTTATTCCATTAGTTTCTGCCCATATATTGGCCTTCTCATAGTTTCCCACCTTTGGGAGCTCAAAGTTGCTTTCCTTTGCCCTGTCGTTTCTCTACAAATTTTTTGTTCTTTGGTGAAGATGCTACATAAACCAAAATTCTAAGCCGCTGCTTTGAGTTACCTTTCACTGATATATCTTCCATGTAATATGCACTGCATGTGTTAATAAGCTTGCGTGTTTTCCCCTGCTTAATATGTATTTTGTTACAGGAGTCTGTCCCAACTATGGATTTATGAGGGTTGAGGACAAATCAAGCTTCCTCCCCAACAACATCAACTCTCCTTGTAGTGTATTAATAAAAATGAAAACACTGGGGGGAATAGAAAATTAAACAAAATCAAAAAGATTATTTTACTGCGTATCTTTTTATAGTCTTTATATGCCAATATCCCCTAGTAGTGCAGGAGATAAGATATGCAGAACTTCCCCAATATATTTGACTATTGTATCAGTTAAGATTACATTCAATTAGAAGAGACAGGAAAAATCTAAAATATCAGTGTGTTGACCTAAAAACCGAGGCCAAATATATACGGCAAGGATTTACTGAGCTAATGTAATGATTGCAATTGGGGAGACGCATAGTCAGATCGCCCTGAGAAATGCACTCTAAAGTAGGCCAGCAGAGCTCAGCATTGTATAATCACAAACAGGGGAAAAGGTCAAAGGAAAGAGAGAGAAGGACAGCCCTTCCTAATTACTTTATCAGGTTTTCTTTTGGTTATACATGACTTACAGATTTGGGGTTGTTACTGGGTTATGTAAGGGTTACAAGAAGCATTCTAGGTTATTTTGTGGCTTTCTGGTTCCATTAAGTCTGCTTCTAGGTAAAAATGGTCCTACGATGATGTTTTCTAGGACAGGTGGGTTTTACTACTGACTTATCCCAGATCCCCCAAGGCAGTATAATTAGGCTGGCCTGTTTAGAGTAGATTTTTTGGTTATCAAGTGTCTTAATGTCTTAAACTGGATAAACGTTTATTTCTTTCTTACGTATAAGTCCAGAGATAGATAGTCCAGAGGTTCTTTGCTTCTTTAGGGTATCGTGGAGTCAGGCTTCCATTGTTAAGGAACCTCATGGTTCCTAATGGCTGCTCCAGCTCCAGCCTATACATCCACATTCATTCCATCCAACAGGAGGGAGGAAATGGAAAGAAGAGAATCCCTTCTCTCTTCAGTGACACTTCTTAAAAGTTGCAAAATGACTTTTGCTTACATACTATTGATCAGTACTTAGTCCCATGACCGCACCTATCTGAAAAAATCTGTGGCCACATGCCTGGTTAAAAATTCTATTTTCATGGGAGAGAGGAAGACCACAAGCAGTCTCCGCCACAACCATGAAACTGTATTTTTCATGGAGCACTTCATAAAATAAATGGGTGGAAATATTAATGTAAGTTAATCACTTTTCACAGCATTTTCTTAACCACAAGGCATCAATGTTCAAGGCAATTCATTACAAGAACCTTAGATTAGGGCCATCAAACTGATTTACCAAGTGATCTTACAGGAACTAGAAGCATAAAGGGAAGAATTAATATTATTCTATTTGAATCTAACCATTGCATTAACTTCAAAGCTTAAAAGGATGAAAAAACCACAAGAATATGAACATAAAATTAAACACGATGTTTGTTGTAAGGGTCAATACAAATAAAAAGAATCCCTTTTCCTAGAGCATTTACTTAAAAAAAACCTGTAATTGTGAATTTTTCCCCCCTTATTCTCTTTGAGAAGTTTATACATTTTTTTAAAAGCTAAATAAGCCTCTTACCAGTTTTACAGCCCAGGAATATTTCTTTGAAATGCAATCATCCAGAATGATGAAAAGATAGAGCTCCTATCTCCTAGGCTCTGTGAGAAAATAGAGCCTAACTCAGCTGATGCCTTGATCCAAATTGCAAACTATCTCCTGTCATAAAGATATAAGAAGTTTGCTTTTCCTTTGTATAAAGCTAGTTAGTTAGCACACATGGTCACCCCAAATACCAGGTGAATTTAAGATGAATTAAATGTGACGACTGGTGTTGTCTCAGTCCTTTGACTTGAGGACTAGTTATCATTTATCTTGACAGCATGTATGTAATGGGTTGTATCTATATGAAAGGGTGAGATTTATTTCTGTTTTTGCAATCTCCTAGTGGATTGCCTCTGATACACATCACATTCTGATTTAATGCTTGTTCAGTAAAAAACTTTTCTTTCTCTTCTACTTTTGTGGAGAATTTTTCTTGGTTGGCAGAACATTTTGTCTTTAATTTATGTTTCCCCAACATTACCCTCCAACTCATTTACATTGTGTTATTCAGCATATTTTCTGTTGCAAGAAACAAAAGCCCCTACTTAACTAGTCTACACAATAAGAGAAATATATTCTTCTGTATAGAAAGAATCCAGAGAGAGGGTGACTTCAAGGTTGGTTAATTCAGTGATTCAACAGTATCATCAAAGACTCAAGTTCTTCTCATCTGTCCATCATCGTTACTGTGTTGGCTTGTTCTTGAGGTAGTATATTCCTCACTGCTACAAAACAGCAATAGCTGTTCCTTGTTTCATGTCCAAATTTAACAATGTCAAACAAAATAAGGTAAGTTGTCTCCATTTTAGTCAGGGAGACCCTCCCTTAAATCAGGGAGGCCCTGGTTCCACTCAAGACTACCATGCACTCCTTGGGTGCCAAGCACAAGGCACAGTCACTGCAGTTCTCACTTGCAGACCCCCTCTGAAACTGTGGAAAGCTTCAGGGAACCCCCAGCCCAAAGCTCCTAGGAAAACCACAAGCCAGGGCCCCAAGTGTCTGACTCATAAAGGCCCTGGGGCTGGACGAGGCACTGGGCCCCAGAGCAAGATCTACAAAGGCACTGGGTCACTCAGTGGCCTGCAAGTGAAAGGGGGCTGTGCCCTGGGCACCAAAACAGCCCAGGCCAAGACAGCTCGAAAACAGGACAAGGCTGATGAGGCCTGGACCAAAGCCAAGGCAGCATGGGTCAAGGCCAGGACCATGGCAGCACGGGTCAAGGCCAGAACCAAGGCAGCACGGGCCAAGGCCAAAGCCAAGGCAGCTAGGGCAAAGGCTAAGGCCAAGGCACTGTAGGTCAAGGCCAAAGCCAAGGTGACTTGAACCTAGCCAAAGCCAAGGGCAGGGGCAGGCCAAAGGGGTCAGTTCAGGCGAGGACTGCAAGGAAAGGCCACAAAAGCTGCCCTGAGACTGTGGGGCAGAAGAGGAAAAGGGCTGAAGAGGCAAAGGATCTTCCTCCCAAGAAGAAAACACGGCTTGCGCCCCCATCTCCTAAAGCATGACTAGGGCCTGGAACGGCAAAGCTGGTAAAGTTCCAGCTATAAAGTTAGATAGGCAGTCCTTTGATGATGAAACATTCCACCCAGCCGCTCTGTTCAGTGGTCTATGGCTGCTCCTGGCACATGTATCAATACTTTGCCCACAACTGCTCAGGCCTCTATCCTGGGATCACTCCTGCCCCTGACCACAGGGTCAGTGACCTCGTCTGTGACCAGCGATACTCAGACATCAAGCAGTTCACTGAGGGCTAGGTAGTTTTCAAAGTTCTGAACCCAGCCATTTGGTGGATGACCAAACAACCACAGATTCAGGGTAATCATCCCTACAGCCAATCCTGTACCCTTTGCATGTCAGAACAGAGCCAGATACTCACTGGGGTGGGGGTGGAGGTGGGGGTTGCACACCAGTGGGGCAGGGCAGGCAGGCAGACCAGCTCACCCCCCCAGGGTCATTCCCCACTTCTGCCCCATCATAGTTCTTTACTGTGGTCGCTGTTGTGGCCTCGCATTACTGATCCCCATGCCTGTGCCCATTTCATAGAGACTAGCATGGGGAGTAGACCCCACTTATCCCTTCCTGCCTTATCATTGAAACCCTTTATGAAGTCCTATCATCTTCCGACATTCTTGCCTCCATCACTGTCCCTCATCTCTGCTCCTATCACTGCCCCTCCTAATTCTCCCCTTCATGGGCCCCTTCACTGCCCCTAAAAAAAAAAAAAAAATCAAGCCGTTACTAGAATTTCCCCAGCAGACTCCCCTCTTGTTTAACTGGCTGGAACTGGGTCACACACCCTTTCCCAAACCAATCATTGACAAGGGAAATGAAATTATCACAATAAGCTTACATTAATCAAAGTCTATTCAAGTCATGTTGGGGAGGTGTGAAATCAAATCAAAGTTCTGTCAGCAAGGACTGGAGTAGCAGGTCAACAACATCTATTACATATTTGCACCAGTAATTTATATTAAAGGAGTTGGTTACTGAATCTGAAAGAAAAAGCAAAATTTTATTTTATTTTTTTAATGGAAACATAATTGATCGTATGTATCTGTGGGGCACAGCATTGAACAGCAATACATGTTTGCAATATGTGATGCTCAAGTCAGGATAATTAGCATATTCAGCATTACACAGTAACCATTTTTTGTAGCTCTTTACCAATTTCTTGCTAACCAACCCCCTCCCTGCCCCCAACCTCTGGTAGCCTCAGTTCTGTTCTCTCCTTTTGAAGTTAAACATATTATTGTGGTTATTGTATCCTTATTTCTTTCCTTTTTTATTTGTTTACTTTTTTAGTTCCTACTTGTGAGTGAGGACATGTAGTATTTCTCTTTCTGTGACTGGCTTATTTCACTTAACATAATTTTCCCTGAGATCATCCATGTTGCTGTGAATGCAGAATTTCATTATTTTTTATGGTATTATTATGGTTGATTCCATAGCTATTCCAGGCTATTGTAAATAGAGCTGTGATAAACATGGGTGTGCAGGTGTCCCTTCAACACGATAATTTCCATTCCTTTGGGTATATATCCAGCAGTGGGATTGCTGGATCACATGGCAGTTCTATCTGTAGTTGTCTGAGAAACCTCCATACTGTTTTCCATAATGGCTGCACTAATTTACAGTCCCTTGCCCCTCATCCTTGCCAGCATTGCTTGTTCTCCAACTTTTTGATAATAGCCAGTCCAACTGGGGTGAGATGGTATCTCAATGTAGTTTTGATTTGCTTTCCCTGATGCTCAGTGATGTTGAACATTTTTTCATGTGTCTGTTGGCCATTTGTATATTTTCCTTTAAGAAATGCCTGTTTAGCTCCTTTCCCATTTTGTAATCATGTTACTTGCTTTTTTACTGTTAAGTTGTTTGAGTTCCTTGTACATTCTGGGTATTAATCCCTTGTTAGATACATAGTTTGCAAATATTTCTTCCCACTCTGTAGGTTGCCTTTTCACTCTTAATTGTTCCCTTTGCTGTGCAGAAGCTTTTTAGTTTGATATAATCCCATTTATTTATTTTTTCTTTTGTTTCCTGTGCTTTTGGGGTCTTCTTCATAATGTCTCTGCCCAGTCCTACTTCCTGAAGTGCTTTCCCTGTTTTCTTTTAGGAGTTTTATAGTTTCAGGTCTTACATATGTCTTTAATCCATTTTGAGTTAATTTTGGTATATGGCAAGAAGTATGGGTTTAGTTTCATTCTTCTACATATGGATGTCCAGTTTTCCCAGCACCATTTATTGAAGAGGTTGTCTTTTCCCCATGGTATGTTCTTGGTGCTTTTGTCCAAAGATCGTTGACTGTTAAATACGTGGGTTGATTTCAGGGTTCTTTATTTAGTTCCATTTGTCCAAGTGTCTGTTTTATGCCAGTACCATGCTGTTTTGGTTACTATTGCTTTGTAGTATAATTTGAAGTCAGGGAGTATTATGCCTCTGGCTTTATTATTATTATTATTATTTTACTCAGGATTGCTTTGGCTAATTGGGGTCTTTTGTTTTTCCATATGAATGTTAGGATTTTTTTTCTATTTCTGTGAAGAATGTCATTGCTATTTTGATGGGGATTGTATTGAACCTGTAGATCACTTTGAGTAGTATGGACATTTTCACAATGTTAATTCTTCTAATCCAATAGCACAAAATGTTTCTCTATCTTTTTTTTCCTCTTTAATTTCTCTCAGCAGTAATTTATAGTTCTTGTTGTAGAGATCTTTCATCTCCTTGATTAAATTTATTCCTAGGTTGTTTTTTTGTTTTGTTTTGGTTTTTTTTTGGTGACTATTGTAAATGTGCTTGCTTTCTCAACTTCTCTAAAAAGCAAAACATTTACTGACAACAGGTAACCTGTAAAAAAGGACATTTAAGCAACACCCTTAACCAGACATTTCTTGAGATTTTTGCTGGGAAAGGGTCTTTGCAAAGCATCATTTTGCCTAAACTTACCAATAGCTGATGACACTAATGCAAACAATCATACAACCTTTACTTGTGGAAGGACATTGTGATGTAAAATACCTTTAATTCAGAATTTTGTTCTCTTTGGTATTTTTCAATTATATTAGTCTGTTTCTGTTGCTTATAACAAAGTACCTGGAACTGGGTAATTTGTAAGAGAAGGCAATTTATTGTTTACAGTTTCAGAGGCTGGGAAGTCCAAAGTCCAGGGAACACAGCTGGTGAAGGCCTTGGTGGTGGCAACAGTGATCCAGGGGTCTCACATGACAGAATGACAGAGTAAAGAAAGAAATAGCTCCTCGTGTTCTCTCTTTTTAAAGGCCTCAGAACCAAGCCCTAGACCACCATTTTTAATCCATTCATCAGGCATGGTCCTATAATCTAATCACCTCTTCAAGGCCCCACCCTGCAATTACCATAATAGTATTTCCCACCCTCTTAACAGTCATGGGGGGGGATCAAGCTTCTAATATTTAAAACATGGGGGACACAATTCATATCATCAATGTAGCATAGAGATCATGATTTACGGCTCATTGTCTGCTTTTCAGGCCAAATAAACTTTGTCCCAGGCCATTGCATGTTCTCCAGGCTCATCACATCCATTAAGAGTAGTTTACTCCTACACCCCTCATCTCCCCTTTCTCTATGCAGATGGGTATATAAGCTCTGTACTACAATGGAACATTGGGACATTCTTCTCTTGTGATTCCACTGTGTTTTGTCCCCTTCCAGCATGTTAAATAATAAATTTGTTATGCCTTTGCATCATATTGATCTAAATTTGTCAGTGATATTTATTAATGAAACTTCAGGGGTAAAGAGGAAGTTTTCCTTTGGACCCTACATACCCAGAAACAAAGAATCCTTTTTTGTGACTATTTTCTCTGTTCTTTTATCTCCCCAACTGTAAATATCATTGAACTACTTCATTGCTCACTGGAAAAGGAATTATTTTCCAGTGGAATTGGACTAACCACAATGGAGATTCTTTCCAGGAAGAACAGCTGTTATTGGACTTTATTGACTGTCATAGTGAATTACAAAGGCTGCTAACCACTAATTTTTCCCTTTGCTGCTTGGTCTTACCCTGTAAGATAGGCTTGTCACAAAAAGCAAGGTCCTTGCTGAGGTATCAACAACATTTTTCTCAAGATAGTATCACCAGCAGCACTATACTAAACACACAAAACTTGATGAAGAAGCCCTTCTGGTAACTTGCATTGTTACCCTTAAGGCAAGAAAGTGCCTCTGCCCTTATGTTACCACTTTTGCAGTTTTAGAAACTTTTGCTCCATATGTATGACTATAAGATCACATACAAGCCTAGATCCCAGATTATAGTGTACTGGCTCCATTAAAATGCTTGAGTTTAGAAAACCTTCAGATTGATAGAAGTGAACAACAAATTGCATAAATACTAATACGTGTTGGTGTTTGGTTTGGGCTGTTGGCTGGGTCCTTCTCTCATGTGGTCTCTCATCATTAAGATGTCTAGTCTGGGCTTCTTTATGTGGTGGTAGTGCACAAGGTAAATAGAGCAGAAGCTGCAAGGCCACTGGAGGCTGAGAAACTCTGAAGCCACAGCCCATCACTTGCACAGCATTCTGTTGGTGAAAGCGAGTCACAGGGCCAGCCAGATTGAAGGGGTGGCAGTGGGGGAAGGAAATTACTTCAGAGCCACATTGGAAAGGGCCTGGGAGGGAGAAGTTATTGTGACCACCTTTGCAAACGATCTTCCCCAAATTCCGCCTTCCTCTGGTGGGACGGATGAGTAAGGGCGCAGAGAGAGGCCGGCAGTGCAAGGGGAATGGGGCCCTCTCCACATGGAAGGAAACAGGAGTGAGGGAGAAGTGTTCATTCTTCCTACTCACCCCACAAAACGGTAACACTTTAAAACAGAGAATTCTTTTAAACCAATAAAACCCCACTCCTTCCATGACATTCCAAGACCAGAAGGAAAATACAAAACAACCTTGCCTGTGCTTAGCAATTACAGACACTTGCAGAAAGTAACATTAACTCTAATAACAGTATTCTCTGCTTATACTATACCTTCTAATCTTTAAAGACATATTCAATAGATGGTCCCCAATTGACAATAGTTCATCTTAAGAATTTTTCGACTTTATGACAGTGTGAAAGCACTAGGTATTCAGTAGAAATTGTACTCCAAGCATCCATTACAGCCATTCTGTTTTTCACTTACAGTGCAGTGTTCAATACATCACATGAGATAGCCAACACGTATAAAATAGGCTTTGTGTTAGATGAATTTGCCCACCGTGGCTAATGTAAGTGTTCTGAGCATGTTCAAGGTAGGCTAGGCTAAGCTTCGATGTTCAGCAAGGTAGATGTATTAAATGCATTTTTGATTTAGGATGCATTTACCAGGAGTAACCCATCGTAAGTTGAAGAGCATCTATATATTGGGTAGTGATTCTAGATTTTTAGATTATATATATTTTTTGTTAATCCCTGGCTTAATTAACTCAAGGAAGTTCAAACATATTTTTCTCTTGGTGTAGAAAGAAAGTCAAAGACCCTGCTGGGCAGTGAGCTGAATTTTTCATATTACAAAGTTTATTGTTAGATACTGGCATAACTAAGGAAAGTCACAAACTCAGTTTTTCTCTTTAGGGCTTCACAAAAGGGATTCTTCTCTATTTTTAGACGGTTTAAATAATGGCATCACACCAAGGGTGGGAGGAAATTTCTAACCATGATTCACAAGCCACAGGCCGATCAGCTTCTTGCTAATAAGCCAGGCTGCTAACCCGTCACAGCCCCACAGATTTGGGTTCTGGTGAGCAAAAGTTTACATGACGCCTGCGTCAGAGGCAGCAGCTAATGAGAAAGGGGACCGAGGCCGGTGAAGGAGGCAGCTCCAGTGAGCGGCAGCCCGTGAGCTGCACGGCGGCTCCGAACGCTTCCGCGGCAGCCGGGAAAGTCCCACAGTCCCTGAGCAAAGCCGGGCCCAGGAGCTGAAACGAGTCGGTCTGGAATGGCTGGGCCTCGGTTTTACACAGTCTTCGGAGCCAAGGCTTGGCTGTCGTGTGATCTGGTCACAGCCGGGAAAGGGACTAGTGTCGCCTCTCTCGATATGTCTTCACCTTCTAGCTCTGAATCAAGGCAAACTGCAAGGTGGAAAAACAGAGCTCCAAGAGAGGAGAAGGAGAAGCCGGCTTCGGCACACCCTTCTGCCCTCCGTCTGCCGGCTGTCCCTGCACCACGCTCAGCTCGGCCAGCAGGAGCCCAAAGAGGAAAAGATGCCCACAGGGAGCTTCGGGTATTTTGGGAACTGTTTATATGCAGGAATGTTCCAGAAAAACTATCTCCACCTACAGTTTCTCTCCCTTTTCACTTACAGTAACGGTGGGCAATAGATCTCTCTCTTTCTCTCCTTCCCTCCTTCATTCCCTCCTTCCTTCCTTCTCTCTCTTTTTGTTTCTTTTTAAATTTCTCATTACTATTCACTGTGAAACTTGTTAAGAACAACCACGATTGAATGTGACAGGCATCCCCACAGCTCAGAGACTAAAAGGAAAACTCTTTTTCTCTGCTATTCACCACTTCACTTCTGACACCAAACGTGTGGGGTTTTCCCTCACGTTAAGCAATTTTCCAACTCTTGAAACACGAGCTGGGTGTCCTACCACTCAATTATAACACTATCGACCCGGAACTAGGGCAGACCCCACAGGTTAAGCGCTCAATCCCACAAGACTACCCGCTACTTCAGACACCAGGTGAAAGTCCCAAGTTGTGATCTGTATTTACGACCGACTGGCTATAAATTGGGGTTTCCCATGACCCCTTTCTCAGGTCTGATAATTTGCAAGATCAGCTCACAGAACTCAGGTAAAACACTTTATTTACTATTACTGATTTACTACAAAGAGCATTTTAAAGGATACACAGAAACAGCTAGATGAAGAGGTGCACGGAGCAAGGTATGGGGAAGGGTGGTGGGCTTCTTTGTCCCCTCTGGTGCACCAATCTCCCAGCACTTCCTTGTGTTCACCAGCCCAAAAGCTCTCTAAACCTCATTGTTTAGGGGTTTTATGGAGTTTCCATGATGTAGGCATGATTGATTAAATCATTGGCTTTTGGTGATTGAACTCAATCTCTAGCCCCTCTTCCCTCCCTGGAGATGGGGTTTGGGGGAGGGGAGCTGAAAGTTCCAATCCTTTAAGCACAGGATTGTTTCTTCTGGCAACCAGCCCCCTCTTGAAGTTACCTAGGGGCTTTCAGCCACCAGTCATCTCTAACATACAAAAAGCCACTCAACACTCCTGAGATTCCAAGGTTCTTAGAATGTCTAGTATCAGGAACTACAGACCAAGACCAAATACAATAAAAGATACTCCTATCACCCTATTGCCCACGAAGTTGTAAGGGTTTTAGAAGCTCTGTGCCAGGGACCAGGGCCAGAGACCAAATATATATTTCTTACTATGTTACAGGGACATTCACAAAAGCCATTTTAACCATGAAAGATGTTGGACGTGTGACTCAGAATATCTTCTTAACAGTGTAAAGAATTCTGAATTTTGCATGTCTTTTATTCTGTGTATGCTGATGTGCATGTGTAAGCGTGCACACCTGCACGTATAAACTTTTTAAAAAAGATTTCTGAGTCTTGAAATATCATAGCAAGACTGGGTCCTCAGAAATATCAGCATTTTGATATATTAGTATTGCATTGCATTTTTTTACTGAAGACACCTGATATTCATTCTGCTTAGTAAACAGCAGCAGCATAGTGAAAAACTTGCTTTTTATTTACAATGTGGCTTTCAGTCAATGACAGATTTTAATAACTACTTTTGACTATTGGATACTGTCCTTCTGGGCTGAAATTTATGTACACATCTGTATCTAAATAATGCCACAAAGACAATTAGCCCCAGTATAAGAAGCTGAGGGAAGGCTGAGACTTCATTTGTCATGGAGGGGACTCCCAACTGGCTAGATCATTCTTGTACATGAACACATGCTCAGAGGAGCTGAAAATTGGCCAGGCTGGTAAATGGTTGAGTAGCAGCGTGATGAAGTGTGGTTTTATGGGTTTTTGTATTCACTCTATAGAGTTTTCTAGTAATATTTTAGAAAGGTATGATACAAATTCATCTAAATCCTTATCTTCCTACATTAGGCAAAGTATACTATACTCTTGAGTGTCTATCATGAGCATCTCTAATCTCTGCCCCCCTCTGTGGTCAGCAGAGGCACCCACCCTAACTTTTCTTTAATAATAATAGTAATAGTAATAATATATACATCATCACTCTCAGGTAGGTTCTATTCTTATCCTCCTTTAATGCATGAGGAACTTGAGGCAAAGAGAGGTCAACTAACTTGCCCAAAGCAAATACTGGTGGGTGGGAAAGCCAGGAGTTCAAGCCATTGTTCTGCCTCCAGCACCCAAACTCTTACCCACAACACCATACTGCACTTGTACCTTGATTTCAAGTCAAGTTGGGGAGGGACTACTATTTAAGTTAGCATTTGAGTTAACATATTTGAAATGTAAGTATATTGAAATTTTCATGTTGAGAGATAGATTAAAATGTTTATTGAATAGGAACAAATTCTACCATAATTATCTTAAATATGCCACTTCCTTGCTTCAGAATCTCCAGTGGCTCTTTATTGCCCCAAGTGATTAATTGAACTAGTCAATTAAAATGAGGAATCATAGAAAATCGTTACACACACCGTAATATTTGATGTTTGGCGTGAAACATGGGCAGCCACATGTGCTTGGGGCCAGGGCCCAGCTTCAGCAGGGGTTCTCTGGCAGAGTTCAGAGGTGGCTCCTTATCTAGCCATGCTCAGACTGCACTGTCTCATGATCTGAAGTTTCAGTTTCTTTCAAGTGGAATAAAACCTTAAAGATGCCTGCGAAGCAATCTAAGCCCTGAATCCTTCTAGACTTTTATATTTTTTCTCTACTTTTCTGAAGTAACTTTCTCACCCACAGCTAATTCCATGTTAGTTATTTTAGGTACTCAGTTTTATCAGTTCTCTCCAGAGCATTCTACTTAATTGTCATAGAATCTATTCCCCCATCATTTCACCCCATACTCATATTTCATCAGATTATATAGCATTTAATTAAATTATGTAATTCCAGTTACAAATACAGAAGCCTCAAACAGGCTTAGGAGCAAAAGTAGCTGATTGTTGGTAACCCTGACCTCAAATGATGGGATCAGAAATGCCAGGAGCTGTGGAGACAGTCTGACTGGTCTCCCAAGCTCAGGCACGGGAGACATCAGTGAACAAGTTCTACAGAGGGAATAAGAAGCTCTGATTATCTAAGCAGCTGATTGACTAGACATTTATTAGGACAGCTTCTGCTGTCCAGATTCCTCAGTCTGGCATTCATAGGTCTCATTTATGACTCAAACTTGCCTTCCCAGTCCTCATCTTTTACTATTCCTCTGCGTACGTCTTATGGATCTTTGATGAAAACCTTATTTACTCCTTCCCTTCCAGAAGTATCCGCAGTGGGATACTTCTAAATTAAATAATCTTCTAAATTAAATAACTAACCTAAATATGTCAGTGATCTTTATTAATGAGCCTTCAGGGTTGAAGAGGAAGTTTTCCCTTGACTCCCACATTTATGGCATTGTGAGCAGGACATCAAAGCTGCCATTCTGTACTGGAAGCTGCAGCCAGAGGAGAGGAGAGCCTGGCAAGCCGGCAGAAATATTAAGACTTTCTTACCAGTCAGACTTCTGCTCTCTCTTTCGTCCAGTCAAATGGACAGTACAGATCACTCTCTTTTAAACTGATAGGAGAAAAGGATTTGTCTGACTAGTCTTAGGTATAGCTATTCTGGTATATACTCTGTTTTTCCTTTGTCTCTTTCTGTGTCATTTGTCTTAAAGAGAACTATATAGAACTATATACCCTCTTGTCTTATTTATGTCCTGAAGCTTGACTTATGACCAAGTGGGAGTTCTTTCTCTCTTGGTCTCTACCATTTGGGAAACATGGTTTTCAGGTCATGTTTGGTGCTTGGTTTAAATTACCTGGGAACCCCAGACAGTCCAGCACAGCCTCAGCGTTTGCGCCACCCATCTGCAGCACTTGGTACGCTCTTTCCATCTGGGGCCCCAGAACTGGGCATCTCTGGCCATTCATACTCTCCGTCAGTCGATTCCCAGCTGCTGGGATTCTGTGCTCTATGGGACCAAAAGGCTGAAGGTGCTGTCAGGATGGAGCTTGTGAGACTGGATGAAATTTAGTCATGAAACTGTAACCACGGAACAATCATAGCTGTAGAAGTTAGAAACCTGGTCTTGGGCCATTACTCGGGGGCTTGTACCTCCCCCAACTTCTCTCTCATAAACTCTGGTATATAAGCTTTGTACTCCCATTGGAAATTGGGACATTACTCTCTTATGATTTCTCCTTGCTTTGCCCCCTCCCAGCACATTAAATAATAAAATTTGTTATGTGTTTTCTTCATATTAATCTAAAATTGTCAGTGATTTTTATTAATAGAAACTTCATGGGTGAAGAGAGAAAGACAGTTCTTGGGTGAAGATCTCCTGACGAATTGTTCAACAGGTAGGCCAGTTCTGCATATTGAATTCGCATAAGAATACACACAGTGACATTTGTAACTTCAAGGGGAGCTTAAAGTATAGAACTGTCCACTTGGGGATTGTGCACTCTCTCCTTTCTGTGTAGTAAGCAACGAGATCTTAATTTTAAAATTCTATTTTGTATTTTTATAACATTGCTAAACTGCACTACTCTTTGTATTCTGAAGCTCTCAGTGCTTGCTTGCTTCTGCTCATTTGCCTATGCTATCTTTCCACCTGGAATGTCCTTTTCACTAGCGTGTTTTCTAGCTGAAGACCTACCCATCCGTTAGATCTCTCCAGAGAGAACTACCGACCAATGAGGCAGTGTACACAACATACCTGCATACATACCACCTCCCAAAGGATCCAGAGAACTTGAAAAATTAAAAATCAATATAAAACAGGGCAAATGAAAGAAAAAAAGTTGCTGGGGAATGCATGTGTTTGAGTATTAGGGTTATCTCTTAACTCAGCAGAGTACTTAATTTGCCTCTTAGTTTTTCTTAACTTAAAAGGCAGAAAGATTACATAATTTTTTATCTGATAAAAAGGTAAGTTTGTATACCTTCAGAGTAATTCATTCCTGATAAAAGATTCAAGCCATGTCTAACTATATGTTATCACCTTTAGTAAATGGACTTAGAAGAGAGGCCTCCACAGACAGGACTTTGACTGTTTTGCTGAGATCAATTCATAGGACCCTTGTTAGGAATCCCTGGAAGTCTTTTTTGGGTTACAGCCAGGTTCTTACACATCACCTACCATCCTCTGAGAACTTTCTGATGCATTACCTTATGCCAGCACTGTCAGGCATTTCAGAGACAGTGGGGCAAAATGGAAAGTGAATTCACATCAAGTAGGTTTGATTCTCTGCTTCGCCATTTAATAGATGACTGATTTTGTCAAGATATTTCACTTCATTGATTTTCATTTCCTCATCTATCAAATGGGCACAATAATTAGAAAAAATATAAAAGAAATGTAGCTATCACAGCATGTCTTCATCTGTTTTCTGTTGCTTGTAATAGAATACCTAAAACTGGGTAATTTATAAAGAAACAAAATTTATTTCTTACATTTCTGGAGGCTGGAAAGTCCAAGCTGGAGGGGGCACATCTGCTGAGGGCCTGTTTGCTGGTGGTGACTCTCTGCAGAGTCCCAAGGTGGCACAGGACAGCACGGGGTGAAGGGGCTGAGCGTGCTAGCTCAGGTTTGTCCCCCTCTTCTTAAAAAGCCATGAATCCACTCCCATGATCACCCATTAATCCATTTACCTATTAATCCATTAATCTACAAACAGATTAATCCATTCATGAAGGAAGAGCCCTCATCACCCAATCACCTCTCAAAAGTCCTCCCTTTCAATACTGCCACACTGAGGATTAAGTGTCAATATGAGTTTTGGGGAGAATGAACATTCAAACTATAGCACAGTGCCTAACACATATTAGGTGGCAATAAATGGTATTATTATTACTGGTTTTCTGAAAAACAAACAAACAAAAAATCCCAAAGAAACAACAGCCAAAGAAACAAACCAGAAAACCCTAAAACAGCAATGGCAAAATCTCTTTCTCCTCCCTGGCTTATTTTCCTCTCATTTAAAAACGCACAGGTCTCCTTAGTCCTGGAGAAACCTTTGCCTGATTGTGATATACCTTCAGTCTACCATTTTATTCACTACCTGCCTTTTAATGCTATTTCTTTACCACTTGTCATCTCATTAATACTTCAAAATTTGGCTTTCCTGAAACTTCATCTTTTTTCTAACAAGTTCAAGATCCCAGTAATTTCCTTAGTGTCCTTTGTGCAGCATTTGGCAATTGAGACCGTAAGATTTCCCCCTTCCTTGACTCCACGTTACTTTCTCGTCCTCCTACTCCTGTTTTTCTTCTCTTTTCTTCAGCCAATTTCTCTTCCCTCAACTCTGTCTGAACAGTGGTTATTGCCCAGGAACTAGTTCTCAGACTTCTGCTTTTCCTCTTCACTCTCGCTGAGTAATTTTATCAACAAATATCTTTATGTAGATGTCTCCCAAATCTTTCTTTTTATACCAGATGTTTCCCCAGATTGCAGCTGCAAAACTGCTTAACTTCCATTTGCACATTTAATAGGCATCTCAGACTCTGAGATGCACTGAAGCACACATAATCTTCCCCAAATATAATTTCTTTGTGCAAGTTTCATAAATTTTTTTGTCCCTTTACCAATTCCTCCTTTTCCTCCCTCAAGTTTCACACTTTTAAGTCATCTTTGTTTTCTCCTTATCACCCCACATCAAATCAGACATGAAGACCTGTTAATTCTTCCTTTTTCATATAACTCAATATGCATCGATTCCTTTTCATTCCCTCTACAGCCACCAGTACCATCACTCATCATTACATCTTGGATAATAATAATTTTCTCAACTCCAGTTTTCTCCCATCTCAAACAATTCTACAAACTTCTACCAAATTATTATTCTTAAATAACTGCTCTCATCAAACACCTCATAAACATACATAACTTCATAAATTTTACAGGAGAATAGACAACTTACCTTAGCTTGGTATTCCAGGGTTAGAGTTTCTAAAGTTGGATTTAATCTAAGCTTTTAGACTTATCTATAACTAATTCTTAACATTAATATTTATTTTAAAAAAATAGCCTACTCATAATTCCTGAAACCCCTTGTTGTTTTCAGACTCCAATATCTACTCTATACCTTCTCCTACCCCTTAAAAAAACAGTTTCCTGATTTCTTTCCTCAATATCATCCATTTGTTTCTTAAGGTTTTGTGTCCAATACCAGGAGCACAGCATGTGACCCAAGCTTGGCCAATAAATGCACCAAATCTCCTGGCCACAATAATTGTTTCAGGGATGTGTATATGACCCGTGTTTGTTCAATCAGAATGAATCCTAGGACTTGTGAAGATTCTGTGGAATGCCAGAGACTGAGCCTGTCTAATGTGCCCCAGTGAGAAACCACAAAGGTGCTGAAAGTGCTGGTGGACTGGCTAAGCCCAGGGCAGGGCAAGGAGGCTGCCCTGGCCAAGATTGAGAAACTAAAGGAAAGTGGTTGGAATATGGGCAAATATGTGGGCCAGCACTTTACCCTCAAAATCAGATGAGCCGGTTGTACCTCAGCCACCACCATTGCAGCAAGCACAAAAACCAGCTGCTTCACCAGAGAGACCAGTGAGGATGGAGGGGGCATTGCTGGGAACCATATATCCTTTTACCCCAAACCCCTGTCCCATCTGCCAGAGGCAGAAGAAATCTGAGACTGAGCACATTAAAGGGATGGAGCAGACACCTAAATGGACTGTTGAACTTATTATGAGGGCCAGCTTTGTCGATGTGCAACCAGATGTGCCCTGGGCTTGCTTCCATATTCTACTGTTGCTATCTTGAAATTCTTACTTTTTGAACAAGGGCCCCTGCATTTTCATTTTGCACTGAGCCCTGCAGATTATGTAGCTGGTTCTTTTTATTGCAATGTACTAAGTTTACTGAGAGACTAAACTGAAATTCAGGGTTTTTCCCCTACTATATAGAGGATGGAGTCATGAAAAAATTGAGATGATTTATGGAGATACACAGAAATATTTTCTCAGTCCAGTCTGAGTCTAGAGGGAACAATTTTACCTTGTCACAAATGCATGAAAGTGTTCTTGTCTGTTAGCAGCTCATCTGACACTTCAATCTCAAGGCTCTTGACCTACTCTTGTTCTTGGCCTTCATTCCTGCTACAGAACAGCAGCACTTCTGCATGTTTACTCCCTGGCCCTCATTATGAGATCCCAGAATTTACACTGAATCTCTGCCACAACCTTCTTACACACATGCATCTCTGAACCCCCTGCATGTAGAGAACTTGCTCTTCTACCGGGACCTCTGATTATCCAGCTCACTCTTGACTACATGACATGTCAACACCCGCATGGCCTCTGTGGGAAGCTGCCTTCAGTCCTCAGCAGACTGCAAGGATCAATACTCCTGGTCAAGTAAATCAAGAAAGAGATCAAGCCTGACTTGTTTTGCTGGCTCATTTTTTGTTTTTTACATAATTTCTTACTAGTTCCTGGAAGACTGGAAGCATCTTGAGAAGAGAGGCCATAGTTTATTCATTTTTTTCATTCCTGACACCTGGCATTGTGGCCAGTCTAGAGCAGAAGCTCAAAAGTGCTCATGGAATTGAACTGAACAACCTTCTCCCTAGCCCTCAATCCTACCTTCTCCCCTTGCCTAAAGGCATCATCAGATAACCTCCCCTCTAATGTCAGAGAGGAAATCAGTCATGGGACAATATACACACACCTTCACTCTCCTCTCACCCTCTGGGAGTGCAGGTTTCCCAAAGCTCCCTCCTTGGCTTTCTGTTCATTCTGTCTCATTCCACCTCTTCCCCCATCATGTCTCTTCTCTGTTCATTGCAACACAGTTGTGACAAGTATCATTTCTGTGGGGCTTCCAAGACCGTCCAAAATGTGGCTTTGTGCTCCTTATCCTGCTTCATTTCTTGATGCTCTTTATTCTGGTCAGGCAGCTTCCCATAAATCCTCAACTCTCCCACATACCCCTTGCTGGGAAAATTGAACAATTTGGTCGGGCTCCCCTCACCTTGGAGCTGGTTCAGGGTCGTTCGGTAAACATTGTATGTGTGTGGGTGGAATAAGTGTGCCTGCACTGCGGCGCCACTCTGCCTGATGTTTTACTGCCTTGGGCGCCCACCCTGCGTGACCATGTTTTTCCAGACCTGCAGCTTCCAAGGATCATGTGGCCAGTTGCCTAGCATATAGACCTGTGTGAAGGGGTATGGTGACCCAGCCTGGCATGTGAAGGGTTTGTGACCCAGTCTGTGAAAGGGCTTGAGGGGTCTGGGAGCTCCAGACCCAGCCCTAGCTCAGCCATTGACCCAGTCAGTTCAGGATTACTGGCAGGTAAAAGAGCTGCGACACCTAGCATGGTCGCCTAACTTTATAACGGGGGTCATGAACAGGATTAAGAGCTAGACAATTGGCACTGAGAGCAGGATTTGCAACATCAGCCTTAGCCTCGAAGTAGGGCTTTGTAGTAGCCAGACACCCCTGTGCCCAGGGGACCTTTCTTTCTTCCAACTCCATCCTGCACACCCCATCCTTTATGGCAACAGCACAATGCCAATCTTGATGGAGAAAGATTTAGAGGACAGCAAACATCTCCTTTTAAAATTTCACTATGCCTTCTCAGTCCTAATTTTTCAAGCATTTAGGAGAAAAAAAGAAAATTCCAATATACTTTTTATCCTATGTCCTCTGCATCCTTCCCTCAATTCCTGCTCTCCTCCCCTGAAAAACACACACACACACACACACACACACACACAGTTGTGTGGGGGACGAAGCCCTAGGGAAAATGGATTACTTGAAACTGAGGGAATTCAGGACCCACAAACTTCTCATCTTTCCCCAGCTCTGATTCAATTGCTGTTGGGCTATTCTTACATGTATAAGAAAGAGTAGGGAACAGAGTAAAAGGCAAGTCAGTGCTAGAAGCTTAAAGAAAGCAACTGAAGAAGTAGAATTATTAAGAAGTGCTGGGAAAATGACTCATAATCCCATAGACTTACACTGTCATTCGTAGTGTCTAGCAGGGAAGGAACTGTCAAATCTTTAGAGCTTGGAGAAAATAATTTTGCCAGCTTTGCTAAAATTGCTATGATTTGTAACACTGCAGTTAGAGTTGAGGCAACAATTTTCCTTCTAAATTCCCATAAATGTAGGGAAGCAGATTTTGGTTTGTAAAAAGCGTAAAAATTTCTGGCTAAGCCAGGGAGACAAGAGGAGTGTATCTGACCCAGTTTATTATAGGACCAGTCTACTTATTCTGACAAATTTGAAATGGCACATGAGGCAACGATCTCTCTACAGAGAGTATCGGGTCATCTGTAGTAGTTTATGTGTCGACTTGTCTAGGCCAGGTACCCAGATATTCGGTCAATTATTTTAGATGTTCTGTATTGTAAAAAAAAAGTATTTTTCAGATGAAATTAACATTTAAATCGGCAGACTTTGAATGTTGCAGATTACCCTCAACAATATGCATGTGTCTCATCCAATCAGTTAAAGGTTTTAATTGAAAAAGACTGACTTCCCTCAAAGAAGAAGGCATTCTGTGAGCAGACTGCCTTTGGACTTGAACTGCAGGACTAACTCTTTCTTGGGTGTCCAGCCTGATGGCTTACCCTGAAGATTTTGAACTTGCCAGCCTCCATAATCATATGTGAGCCAATTCCTTAAAATTTCTCTTTCTCTCTAGATATAGATATAGATATAGATAGATGTAGATAGATCGTGATCAAAATTTGTATATCTATCTATTAATTGATCTGTCTATCATCTGTCTACATCCTGTTGGTTCTGATTCTCTGGAGAACCCTGACAAATACACCATCTTGTGTAAGCCTGGAAACGTCCCTGAAGAGTGAATTCATAACACGTCAACACTGACACTACTCCCATTCTACCTTTAGAGGCAGACCGTTCTAATACCTTTATCTCCCTTGGAGAAAAATAATAGACATTATTTGTAGACAAGGAGAAAAGACAAATAAAGCCAAACACAAAATTCCTTTTGACAGATATTAATTTTGTAGCACAATATGTAATTTCTTTGTATGAATTAATTTTAATACACTCAAAAAAATTTTAAAAAGAGAAAAGGTGGAGGTAGAGGAGGAGGAAGGGAAAGGGAAGGAGTAGTAGAAGGAGAATAAAGACAAATGATATTAAAATGAACAATAAGTCTTTTAAAAAAATATAAAACAGAAAATGGCATCTGTCCAGGATGAATCAATAAGTTGGCTAAGCCCTTTTCGTGTAAAACAATATTCAGTTGTAAGAAAAGCAACCACAAAGGGTTTTCTTTTCTCTCTTACTGTCTCTCTTTTTCTGAATTTATGATTCGTACACAGCCTATTTCAAAGTCTCATTTAAACTTTCTATAGTGAATCATCCCCATCGCATAGTTTCTTAGTAATGGTAGTGAATCACTCTTTTAAAATGTTTTAAGTACTTAATGTTCCTTAGCATTGGACATTTAATGAATTCGCTAACTATTTATGAATGCTGCTAAGTATCATAAGATAAACATCTTCCATAGAATTTAGTGAGTATTTAAATGAGATTTTAAAAAAGATATCGATTTTTGACATTCCTGGATATATATTAAGAGTTGACAAGATCAGGAAGCAGAATAGCATAGTATTGAAAGCTTTAAACTTGAAGTCAAAAGACCTAAGTCCTAGTCCCAGCTGTAACTGCTTGGGTCATTTTAGGCAAAGCTATTTGATACCTCTGAAACTCAGTCATAGCCTTATCTATAATATCCAAAAGTTATTATGATGAGCACGAGGGAGATTATTTTATGTGAGTGATTGCTACAGAGAGGGCTATATCTGCATTGGTGCATTTTAAGGAAGTGTGTGTGGAATCAATAATGTTATATGTCTTGAAAATGCATGGTGGGAGGACGTAAGAGGGTGAAGAGGGCATTGCAAGGATCTTGCCTGGGAGCCCTGGACTGAGAAGGATCAGGTGACCCCTCTGGGCAGATGAGAAGGCCTAGAATTGGCCAAAGGGGTTTTCCCTCTATCCTAGGCTTGTGGGAGGGGTGGGGAAGTATAGCCATAGAATGCGACTGAACAGAATGAGAACTCACTACGAGGCCTTGGGGGAGGGGGGGTGTTCTCTCTAATGGCAGAAGGCAAAAGTGATCCCTGCAGAACCTGAATGTCCAGGAAGCTTGCTTCCAAAGGAGTCTCAGCTCTTTCAGGAAGATTGCCTTGGAATGGATGGTTCTTGCTATCAACAAACGCATGTGTGGATAAAAATACATATCTCTCTGAATTGTTAGAAGGATAATACACATAAAAATCTTAGCACAGTGTGTGGTATGTAGCAAGCCTTCACTAAATGAAGCTGTTACCCTTATAATTATTAAATGGGTGTAGGAGGTAAGGGAAATTAAAGCCCATGGAAAAGGACTCTCAGTGAATTATTTCTGAATTACTCTAGAAAGGATTTTAAAATATGTGGTTTTCTCTGGATGAGCAGAACATAATCATAAACTGATATGGCTCAGAAGATTCATCCGAGTTATCTGAATTATGACAAGAGGTGGGGCAGGGAAGTCTGAAGATATGAGCCTTCTAGAGCTGCCCTGGGTGGAGGCTGACTGTTCCCCACAGAGCCAAGCTCACCCAGGTGAGAGGCCTAGGTATGTCATGTGCACACATGTAAATATGTCAAAGCATTTAATCAACATATACATATTCATTGTTTTAAGTAGAAATACTAGAAAGGGGAACTAATAAGTCCCTGTAAAGTCCAGGCACTGAGTGCACTTACCTCTTTTTGAAGCCAACAAGCCCTCTGAAATCTCAATAGTTTAAAATTTAATAGTGGCCAAAAATTAATGATCTGAGTTAGTTAAATTTTTGCTTGCTGATAGCTGTTAACTTCTTGCCCAGTATCCCTTGTTCCTGTAATATGACTTGTTGATGTAAGGTTTTCCATTAAGCTGGGAGAGATGACCCAAAGATCACTAGGAGAATTTATGAGTTTGTTTTGCAGAAAGAATGAAGGCTCTCAAAGAAATTTGACCACTAGGTGACCCGGCCCCAGCTGCCACTGGCGCCAAGGAGCCTGGTTGCCTAAGATCTTATCTGGAGTCAGAGAAAACACAGACTTTCCCTTAACTTCCCCCCAATTCCCCCTCTTTTCTCTTAGCCCTATAAAACTCCTTGACTTCTCTCTGTTGCTCTGGTAAGATGGATCTAAGAAATTTTGCTCTCCGGTCTTCTCGCTTTGGCCAATTCAAACAGACCTTTCTCTATCTCCAAGCATGGTGTTTCAGCGTTTGGCTTTAGCTGCACATCGGGTACACAAACCTGGAATTTGGGGTTCCGGCAACATTTCCGCTTATTTAATATTTGTCACAATCTTATAAGGTCTGTATTCTTACTCCCATTTTACATATGAAAAGACACAGGTGCAGAGACCTTAAGTGACTTTTCCTAGGTGGGACTGAAACTGGGATTGAAACCTACCTAGTGCAATTGGTCCTCCAAATCCCTGCATTTTCCTTCGCATCATGTAATTTTGATTGTGTAAGCTCCTTTCTGTGCCTTTCCTTCCTTGACAGCATTTTTCCTAAGCATTCCTCTATTTGAAAGCAATTTTTATTCTATATGGTGCTTTGCAGTAACACTTCTCTTGTGAACATTGACCTAAATTTTTGAAGTGGTTTCCTCCTGCGTGCTGTTTACTGTTTCTTAGTAGCCTGCTGTTTCTCACAGTGCTGGTGAATATCAGTGATGGCAAACAATTAAGCAATCTGCATTTTCTATGGCTGCAAACCACTTGTATCACCAAACAGAAGAAATAAAGGGGAATCAAGTATACAGTTACGATACAAGTGTCAAATGCCAAAACATATCAAGATTTCATGTTTTACTGGATGGTAGATATTTTTTCTAAAATGTGTGCTCTTCCTTCACTGTTTTATTTACAGATGGATCATACCTCATATACCCACTAATGTTAAGCATGTTTCCTGTTCGCTAAAGTGGACTAAATATTTTCTTCATTTAAAACAATGTATCTAAACTTAATATGATTTTAAAATTTTTACTGCAGTGCTGATTATTTCTCTAACTCTGTGTACTATAAAAATGCGACTAAGCAGAAAAATAACTTCTTGTTAAATTGGCAAGAGTTATATTCTTTTTAAAAATGAAGAAAGTTAAATTTATATCTTCATATTATTTTTTTTCATTAATTCTTATTTCAACATTACAAAAATTAGTTGGAAAGAAAGTGTCCTTTAAGCATTCTGTCACTTCACATATACTCATTTTTAATTAGAAATATTTCCAGTGAACTAAAATTAGGTCATGCCAAACTTTCCAAAATATTACACTTAAAATTTTGGTTGACTTTTGACATCGCCATAACATCTACATAGAAAATGAAGAATAATTCTTATCAATAATTTCAGTAGTTTTTATTCAGAAAAAACCCCCCACATTTACCGTAGTTCCCAGTGCCCTCTAAATGTTCATAAAATAATTACTTTTTGAGAGAAATGTTCGAGGAATGTATGAGTTGTTTTCCAGGCAATCACCCACTTCTTTCTCTGATGATTAGGAGTTTTAGCATTTCACAAGTAAAAACATCACTTTTTCTTATTGATACAAAACCTGGATTTTGAACATTCAGGCTCAAAACAGCAGAGTATTGTTGGTAAAGAGTGAGATGCTAGAAACCATTCTGCTACCTTTCATTTCAGCAACTTCCCACCACTTCTGCTCACTGATGTATGTGCTATAGGTGTCCGCCTTCACAACTTTCCACTTGCGTGGAATTCCATCTGTTTAATCAAACTGAAACAAAAGGTAGTGTCAAGGTCCTGGCACCTTAAAAGATTTCCTTCCTGATATATTATCTTGTTAACCCATTGCATCATTCAGAAGAATAAATACCTCAGCTCAGCACACAGGAAATGTAACAAAAAAAGGAAATAAAAAATATTTAGATAGATACATGTGTATATCACACACACATAAACACATACTTGTGCGTATCACACAGACATACACATACACCACATATATGATCTGTGTACTGAAAAGTCAATACTTTATTAAATATACATAATGACATTTGCTTAGTGTATTTAAAATTATAAACCGTCCTAATTAAGATTTGGATTTTTTATCGTTATTCAAAGGAAGTAATAAGTTATGATATAATCCCCAATTTGTGGTAGAATTTTGTAGTAGAAAAAATATATAACAAGGTTCCAAGTTCACTCACAGCACATGTACATGTGTAAAAAAAACATAGCTTCTTTGTTTCTCTACCAGTGATTTCATTCTCCTCGTGAGCCTCCATCTTTCTGGAATGGAGGAGACATTTAGACACATCAACAAATAATCGATGATTTAAACGGTATCCTTTTGGCTTAAATTTCAATCTGTTTAAATATGGTACAATACCATCAATCAGAACTGGTTTAAATGATTTCTTTGGGTCATTCAATCTTTCAGTAGATGCTCAGACTTTCAGAACTCTTCTCTACCTTTCAGGTAGCCTGTGTGAGGGGCTTTACTGTGCTCTTGTGGCATTGTGATGGGGAGTCAGGGCTTTCCTGGCCACACACTGCCTGGCGTCCTCTGAGATCCATCTGGCTATCTTGCTTCTGCCCTAGGTGAAGCAAGGTCTGCAGCTGTTCCTGAGGTCTGAAGCTGGCCTGACTGGTCTGCGTTCTCTCAGCCTGGCCTGATCTCGTGGCTTCTCTCTGGTGGCTTGGTCCCTGAAGGTTGGTTGCAACCTGGCTTCAGAGTCACTTTGCTCTTGCCTGGGAATTTCTGCCAAGTTGCATAGCCACACCATCAGCTTTCTTCTGTAGCCCTCATCCTGCCAGCAGGAACTTCTGAATACTCTGTGTTGTCTGAGTGCCAAGCGCAGTTCCAGAGATCTGGCTCAGACTCTCTGCCTAACTGCTGAGTAGCCAACATGCACTGCAAGCCAGTCTTCTCCCATTGTCACGTGTGGGAGCGGGGCTGCTCAGCTTATCTAGCAGGTCTTTCCCCTCTAGAACTTCAGCCCAAGGGAGAAGGCCAGGACTCTATTTGCCCTCTTCCTCCACTCATACCCGTTCATCAGTGGAACTTCTTTCAATGTTCCTTCAGCCTTCTAATTAATCCTCCTTCCCTTACACCAAGCCTCATGATCAAGTCACCAGATGAGGCTCTTTCTATGTTAATAGGTGTTTAGAAAAATTGTTTTGTTTTTTTATGAAACCAAGTTCTATTGCCTCAACCCTCCCCCACCCGCCATCTTACTTTGATTTGGTTTTCAGAAGATGAACATGAATTTTTTCTTTACTGTCCTTCACAAAAAGTTCCAATCCACTCCCCAACACCTATCCCCTGCCCCAGTACCAAACAGGAAAGTGTAATAATACTTTTCCAGAAGATTTTATCCCCATTCCATGTGTGAAAGGGTCACTCTCAAGGGTCTCTTAGGCTAATAAACCAATAAAGTTATCACATTTTATTCTGCAAGTTAGCAAACCTTAAAGATAGAAGCTCTCTATTTATGGCATCTACTCATTCCAGCATTTATGTGACAGCAGTGAGAAAAAGCTTTTGAAAATTTGACATCTGATGGAATTGTTGTTTTTCACCTTATTTTATAGGACTATTTTCCTCTTTCATTTTCTGTTTGGGTATCCTAAAATAGCTTAACGACCTCAATTAAATACCACCCACACTACTTTTCCATAAATTTCTTTTGATCAAGAAGACTTCAAAACAATTTAACATTCCACACTACATTTGGGAGATAATCTTTGACTTTGACATTGGAATAAGATTTTGAATTAATTCTTATGACCTCATATGAAGCTTCAGGTAAGTCCCTACGACTCTGCACATAATTTCTTTGGGGAAAAAAACCCAAAAAACAACCCAAACCGTCAAAACAAAACTGTTCATTGATTTCCTATACAACCTTTGAACTCAGGAATTTTTTTTTTTTTTTTAGACCGGTAAGGGGATCGCAACCCTCGGCACAGTGTTGTCTGCACCACGCTCAGCCAGTGGGTGCACCAGCCATCCCTATACAGGATCCCAACCCATGGCCTTGGCACTAAGAGTGCCGCACTCTTCCAAGTGAGCCACGGGGCTGGCCCAGGAATTTTTTTGAGTTCCATGAACTCCCTGGAATTACATGCAACATTTTACATCGAGTTTTTATTGGAGAAAAATCCATAGCTTTCATAAGCTTATCAAAATGGGGATTTTGATTCTTGAGCAAACTTGTTTACTTTCATGGCTCATGCCTAACAATATTGAGTGACCAATTATTTGAGAGAAATAGAAAGAATATAAATGGAAATTCCACTTTACAATGAAATAAGTAGGTAAAAAAATTCTTACCATGAATAAATTATTAACCTGTTAAAGGTAAATAACTAGGTGATTATATAAGCTCTTCTTCACAATAGATGTAAAATCAAACTCATTCTCATCTTCCCCAGCCCCCTGTTGCCAACTGGGCAGATTCCACACTCTTAGCACAACACGCAATGCCCTTTCCAACCTGAGCCTGCCCAGCCGCTTTAGATTTTAGCCTTTGTCCTCACTCTATATTTCAGCCAAACCCAGCTACTCATTTTCTTCTGAATCTCTCATGCATTTTCAGCCTCTCTATATTTGCACATGCTGCTCTCTCTGTTCAAAATCCCTGTCTGGCAAACTCCTGCCCATCCTCCAAGTCTCTTCCTCTTCTCTTTGCATAGTCAGTCACCTGTCATAGCACTCCGTACATCTTTCTGCTAAAATAAACACACTGGATTGCAATTGTTTATTTCCACGTCTTTATCCACTATTAACAGTGAATACCTTGATGGATGGGGCTACATCATGTCCATCCCATATCCTCAGAACCAAACACAGTACCTGGCATAGAGGAGAGACTCAATAAATGTTGGTTGAATTAATAAATTAAACAAAAGGATTTAAGAGAGTCAACTAAGGACTATGGCAAAGTAAAGTGAGAGGTAGCTCAGCCTTTGGACAAAGACACTTGGATTCACCATATTTTCATGAAACTACCTGCAAAGATACTTCATTGTACCAGCAAAGATCTTCACTCATCAGCTAAGAATAGGGGAAAGTTATGGTAGCTCAGGACTCACACCAGAGAGAAGCACAAAGAGGGTGTTCTGATGAGCCCAGCCTGGAACAAGGTCTTTTACATCTACTTGCACTTTGAAGCTCACTTTGCAAGGTGAAGATAGATGATGGTATCCTTAGTATAACCCAATATTAACAAAATTTTTTTGTTCTCAAAGTAATAGTGTAAAAAATTTAAATATATAAAAGGCTATAAAATAAAATACAAATGTATTCTTCCCTACTCTAGCCCCAAACTCCCCTACTCTCCTAAGGCAACCACCATAAAAAATTTCTTGTGTATCCTTCTAGAAATGTCATCAGCATATATATGTGTATATGTATACTCATATTTGTATATGTAATATTCTTATAATTTATACATAAATGTATATATAATACATATTTCTAGTTGTATAAACTTATAAATATATATAATATATATTATATGTGTTATGTATATTATATATGTTATATGTGTTATATAAAAATATTATATATTTATACATTTATACAACTAGAAATATGCATTATAATACATTTATGTATAAATTATAAGACTATTAACATATAAAAATACATAACATATAAAACATTAACATGTGATATCATACTTATATATGTGTGTATATACACATACATAAAAAATAATTCTATATAGAATTCTACCTATATGTGTTTTGTGTGTATGTGTGTAGATGTTTGTGTGTTGGGTTGTGTGTGTGTGTGTAGCCAACCATGGACCTAGCACTGTACTTGATATTAAGGGTAGAGGCTGATGATTGTGCGAAAGGTAGAGATGGTTCTGCACAGATGGTAGCACTATTTCTGAGTGAATGCTAAAGTTAATGAAGTAAATCAGGTGCTGGGTTTTTTTGTTGGTAAGAAAGATAGCTTTTTACACAGTGCCAGATCCCCTGCTGGGCCCAGGCTGGTTTGGTCAGAGAATCTTCTTCCTTAGGAAGCTTGGTCTGTGGATTCCCTTATTTAGTGACCCTCAGGAGTTGCTCTGCTGTAACCAACTGCTTGTGATCATTTTGACCTCCAAAACTGATCTGCTGGTTCCTTTAAAACACACCCATTTGTGTGCTCAGTGGAGTCACCTAGAGTGGTAATTGACTGTTTAATGACTTGATCTGGCCTCCCTACCAGTAACTGAAGGATAAAGACAATATTTCAATTATCTTTATTGCTCCAGCATAGACCCTACATTTCCATGAGCATTTGTTGAACATATCTGAGGCTGTAACAGGCACTTAACACAGCATATCGCCAGCAAAGTCTTCACCAGCCCATGTGGAGAGGTAAATGCCCTTTCTTACTAACTATATTATCAAGAGCACCATCTTTCTAGGCACCATTTGGATGTACATCATTGATCCTTAATGCTTCTAGTTTCCTCTTTTACTCTCAAACTTGTTTTGAACTGTCAAAATAAAGCAGGCCATTCAGTGATTTTTATATTTAGCACCTAGAGTTATTCAGAGTGAAAATGAAGGCAATTGTTTTATGTTCTGAAATATTCACACAGATTCTGATTAATCTTTGCTCTGCTGGAGAAGAAAAAGCCTAGAGTCTTGTAGGAAGCATGCAGTGCAAAAAGAGAATAAAACAATGGGACAACAACAACAACAACAAAATGGAAAGAAAAAGACCCAGAACTTTAACTCTATAAATTTGTGTACACATATTCATTAATGAATTAATTGATACACTTGAAAGCAGTAAGGCTTCACTGGAACACATCAACAGGAAAACCTGTATCCAGTCTTAGCTCTGTCATGGAGTCTCCAGGCAGGACTGCTAACTCCTCCAGGCCTCAGCCTCCTCGCCTGTGGCATGGGTTAACTGGAAAAGAGGTGTCTTAGTACAGACACAACAACTGGCATCAACTCTCTGATGACGTTCCAGGTGGAAGAATTATTACACTTACTTGTCCTGTGTTTATATAGATAGAACAGAAGTTACAGGGGTATGGATTTTGACCTCACTTCAGGGAGAACTCTCTAATATAGTTTTCCAAAAGTGGAATGGGCCACTTTGTAAGGTGATAAATTCTTTGGTACTGGAGATATTTGAATTGTCCTGGATAGGAGAATGTATTAAGTGGCTTCCCAGCTCCCTGACATCTTTTACAAATGTGATTCTGTGACTAGTTGATCTTTGAAGCAGCACTGTTCTACAGAATTTTCTGCAGTGATGGAAATATTTATATATGTGCTGTGCAAAAATCACTAGCCACATGTGTTTATTGAGCACTTGTATGACTGAATACCTGAACTTTTAATTTAATTTAATTCAATTCTAATTAATTTAAATTTAAATAGCCACATGTGGCTACTGGCTACCATATTGGATAGTGATGCTCTAAAATCTCTCTCAGCTCTAAAATTCGATAATATTTTTCTAGCTCTCATCATCATCTACCACATTATCATCACATACTCTGTCCTGGACACTGTATATAAAATTGCTCTATTTGGGATATGGCCCTACTTTAAGAGGAAATTACTTTCTAAATGTGAGAGAAGTAGAACTTGTGTGAAATCATTGAGTTGAAATACAGAAAAAGAATAGATAGCAAACTGGAAAGTGCACACACTGTACAGAGCCACAATAAAAACACTGGTGCCTCTCAGAAGCATAAACATGTGAGCACCAGCTCCTGTCTGTTGCTGTCTTGGGGCGGGAGGAAGAAGCTGTGAGCTCAGCGCTCCCCCCACGCGCTGTTTTACTAAATGGAGGCCTCGTCCCTCGGTACTCGCGCGACGGTCTGCTAGTTTTTCCCTGTTCATTTTATGAGTGACAGAGATTGAGAACAACGTGATAAAGTAACATCGAGCTTCATGTTACTTCACCAGAAAGAGGAAGTTGTTCGAATCAGAATTTATTGTTTCAGATCAGGAAGAAGCCTCCAAGATGATATAATCTAGTCCCAATATTTTACAGAGAAGAAAACTGAAGCTTGAAGCCCAGGAAAGGTTTGTGACTTACCAAGGTCATGTGGTTATTTAATAGTAGAATTTTTATTTGTGTCAATAAATTAATATGTAGTAAATAACAAAGTTATTCATCTAAAATGTAACCTTTTTCTTAAAAACAAAAGCAAATTTATTGCATCCCAAGAGTTTATTAGAGTTGAAGGAGAGTCAAGGATGTCATCCAACAGCTTTCCCGTGGACTGTTTCAGAGCTCCCGTGTTTCTTGAGGGTACGACAGAGACCCCTTATTGGAAATGGGGCTTGAGGGCTGGACTGAACTTGTGTTCGTGCTCACCTCAGAGACACTGTCTCCCCAGGCTTCGCCCAGACGTGCCGTATCTCTCCAAACAAGGCTCTCTATGGCAGTTCCCAAGAAAAAATTTTTCCTTTTTACAGTTCATTGAACATCTTTTTAAGTCTCCTGGAGAATGGCAAAATCTAAACAAATAAGTTCTATTTTCAATTTGTCTTCCTGAAAACCATACTTCACCCACGTGAAACTAGCTCGCATGCTTCAAATGCTGAAGGCTTCTAGGTACTTTCTGAGTTTGTTCTGACTCATGTGTTACATATTTATCCTCGATCTAAAAGAATAAAATAAAATGAAGCAGAGAAATGAGGGCTCTCTTTCAACGTAAACTATTTGATTCTTCGTACATTCTCATCTTTTCTGCATTACCACGTAAAGCTCTTTTCCCTTGAAATGGGTTTAGAATTCAGATAACTAACATATTTGGAGAAAGATATTTTATGGAGCGTTTAGACTTTAGAAGTCCAGCAATTTAATAAAAGGTACTGTCACATCAAGTGCTATGATCTAATCAGATTTCTTTTCATAATGACTAGTAGATTTTTCCTGATGTCACTTGCCCATCCAAAAACCATAACTGGTCTCCTACTGGGATCATTTTGGATTAAATATGACCTTGTAAGCCTGGCAGCCTATCATTAGCTTTTTTTCCTCCTTAATGTATTAAACTACATCTTTAATTCACTCTCCACCCCGCTGCCAACACATTCCCTTTTCAGCCATTCTCTCCTTGCCATGCTCCCTCCCCGAAATCCTTGTTTACAGTCCTCTTCACGACTTCCTCCGTAGTGTTCCATACCTCTTTCCCACTATTCATGACCATCATCTCCTCCAAGAACTGGCGTATAGCTGCTGCTTTCTAGAAATCTCCCCCATCTAAGTCCATCTAAGACTTGTGTTCTGTCACTTGTCTACTCCAAGAGTCACTTTATGTTTTGTTGGGGTTTTGCATTACTTCTATGCAAAAAGCTTGAGAATTGGGGAGATGGGGAAAGGGAGACTACACAAATACCTAATTATTCTCCAGACGAGGAAACTGGTTCAGATTGGCTGAGTGATTTATCCAAGATCACACAGGATTAGAAGCCACATCTTCAAGACTATGCTCTTTTCACCATACCACGTTACCTCTTTGTTTCATATCTGTCATACTAAAACCTGAGAAAAATATGAATAGTATTACATAATATATAAAGAAAAATGCATAGCTGGTTTAGAGTGCTGCTTATGTTTCTATTATTATTTCTATTCTATTAATTTTTTAAAAATTGTGACTACTACTATTTATGATCACTTACCGTGAAGGAGGAGCTGAGCTAATTGCTTTACGTGCGTTCATTAATCAGCGTACTGTACCAGAGACTACAGGACTATGTTCCGCAGCCTTCCCAGCAGTTAGATGCAGCCATGATACCGAGTTGTGTGGCCAATAGAATGGGTGTAGAAGTAATACATGCAGCTTCCAGGCCTGGCCCAAACCTTCATGCCCTCTCCTGCTCTGCTGGCTGGATGTTGGGCTCCAGGGTTATGTTGGAAGCCCAAGTTGAAGATGGTGGAGTCATAAGATGAACTGAACTTGGTCACCAATCACACTTGGAGGAGAGCTGCCTGGTGATCAGGAGCACCCACTTTGAACTGTAGCATGAGCAAGGAATAAACTACTACTGCATTTGGCCACTGAGATTTTGGCTAGCATTTACATGAACTAATATGCATTTGTAGCTTAATTCTTGCAACATTCCTATGAAATAGATTTTATCTCTATCTTACAAAAGAAATTTTACAAGAATGAAAGTGGTCACACTTCTTGCATGAGGCACAGCCAAGATTTAAACTCAGAACTGCCTGATGCCACGTGCCTTACTCTTTTTCTTTTTCTTTTCATTTCCTTTCCTTCTCTTCCCTTTCCTTTCTCTTTCCCCTTCCTTTTCCTCTTTCCATCTCTCCCTCTACTGCTTTCCTTTCTTCCTTCACAGATGTTCCTACGATGAATTTCAGCCTTTCATACATATGAACCATTTATGCAGAAATGCATCACCTCTGCCTACCACCAACAGATGGCAGCAGTAGCTGCCTATAGGCTATGGCTTTGATTTTATGAGCAAATGGACTTAGGAATACTGTGAAATAAAACATAACCTGTATATGCATAGAGGAGTTTCTGCATGCTTTGCTTTTCGCTGGTGAGGGATAATTTTAGTCATTTGAGAATTATCACTGCCCAGTTATTCAAATGCCTGGGCCATCTGTAGTCAGACCTCTCCTCTGAAAATGACGAAATTGGTCTACAATCATTTGATAGTCAATATGTTCCCTTTAGACTATGACATTCCATTATGTACATATGAGAAAATACCAAGAGCTGGTCCCCCTTACAAAACTAGTAAGCTTGTAGTTCACACTGGGCTCTCTCCTCTCCCTACCTTGTCAGACAGGTAGGTAGTATAGGACACTATAAGTTATGTTCTGTGATTATTCTTGACAATGGGCAAACCAGTCTACACTAATGCCAAACTTAAGCTGTCATTTATTTATTTATTTTGCTTCTCTGTATTTTTAAATTTTCCTCCAATGAACACATGTAATTGTACAAATAAAATAATATGAGAAAAAGAAATCACACATAAACAAAGCAAGCAAGCAATACTAAGGAAGTGTTATAAAGAATGACACAGTAGAGCAGCATGGTTGATGAAATGGGCTTTGGACTATGACAGTCCTGAGTTCAAGGCCCTACTTTGCCATTCACCTACAGTATGGCCTTAGGTAAATTTCCTAGCCTTTCTGAGACTCAGTTTCCCCATCTGTAAAAAGAAAGAAGTTAATACATCTACACCATAGGGCTTTGTGAGGATTAAACCCAACATGAGCCAGAGTATGTGGGGATGGAATATTGGGGGTGGTGAGGATGAGGTACATGGGATTACATAAAAATGATTTCCATTGACAATAAAATCATCAAGAGAAATTACATTCTAATTATTTTCTCTCACCATATTAACCCAAGTTATTTTCTGGTGTGTATACAATTTGAATTCCCCAGACTATTACATATTTCTCAAAACAAAGGTCATATTTTCTTTTTATTCTCCAGCATGCCTGGTTCACAGACATAAGAAGAATGTAAGTCAGTTAGTGCTTCATGAGTAAGGGAATTATAACATCTCCCTGGCTCTATCTCTAAGCGTTCAACTTCAGAGTTTTGCAGAGAAGTTTTAATGGACCACAGATGGCCATAAAGAAGAGGGAAAGAAGGTCTAGTGGGATGTTCACCACGCTGTGATGACTATAGGACTGTCTTGAACAATACATAGCCACTCACTACATATGACTATCTAAATTTAAATTTATTAAACGTAAATACAATTAAAAAGGCATTTCCTCAAACTAGCTACATTTCAAGTGCTCAATAGCCACATGTGCTAAGTGGCTACCCTATGGAACTGTGCAGATATAGAATATTTTTATTATTACAGAGAGTTAGATGGTGCTACTTTAGAACTCCACATTAAGCCTCTGAGAACTAGAGAAAGAGAACTTTCAGAAGCAGGGCCTTCTGGCCAAATATTTTCTTCCTCAATATTCATTTATTTAAAAACTAAGTGCCAACTGTGTACCATATTAATGGCTACTATTTATTAAACATTTAGTATGTGCAAAACATAATGCTAAGCATACTGTGTATATTATTTATCCATTTCTCGCCCTCTGAAAGGTAGGCATTACTATTATAATAGCTATTGCTAATAATTATAAATTATAATTATGATTAAATTAATAATTATTATTAACTTGCTTTTTAAAAATGAGAAAACATAGGCTCAGAGAGGTTGAATAACTTGCCTGAGATCTCACAGTTTGCAAGTGGCAGAGCTGGGTTTCAAACAGCATTTATCTGGCTCAACTGTCTCTGTGATTAGCCATTATTCTCTAATGCCTTTTCCCTTATCATACCTCTCTAAGGCATGGTTTGGTAGCTATGGAGATTTGCAAATGTATGAAACAATCACTACCTTCAAGGCTTTTTAATCTAGTGTTGGAAATAAATGAATGGAAATGTATATAACTAACTATAATTACAGAACAAGCTCTGCTTAAGAAGAATAATAGACGTGGTTTAAAAAAAATGGAGTGGATTGGATGTAGGAAAACCAATTAAGAGGACATTACATTAGTTAGGACATAACCAAGATAGGGTATAAGTGGAGATGATGAAAATGGAAAAAGATGTAAAGAGAGAATAGTTATTATTCAGGGACTCTCTGGATTTGGGGAAAAAGAAAAAGGTGTGGTTACTGGTCTCTAAGATGACCCCTCTCCCTTCAAGATCCTTACCTCCTGGTATTCATGCCTTGGTGAGTTCTTTGCACATTAGAGATGATTCCTGTTACCAGTAGGATACAATAGAAGGGAGGGTGTGTTACTTCTAAGCTGGGCCATAAAATACATTGCAGCTTCCACCTGCTCTTGGATTGTTCACTCTGTGGGAAGCCATGCTGTGAGGCCACTCAAGAAGTCCTGTAGGAAGATCCACATGGAAATGGACCTGTGGGACATAAGAAGTGCTTTTTGTTATTTTAGCCGCTAAGTTTTGTTTTGACTTACTATACAGCAATACATACCAAATAGGAGAGGCATCAGATTACTTTGTGATTTTAAGCTTGGGTGATGGTGAAACTAATTACCCATTTTCCTTCTTTTCAAAACATAATCCATGTAAGCAAGACATTTATGAACCAATCCCATATGAACTGCCTTTCAAGGGAACAACTGTCTGGCAACTGAAAAGTAGATAAACACTATTTAAATCTTTACTACAGTCTTTCCTCAAAGTGCCATGGGGGGTGTCTACTTTGAAATTACTTAACTAAATTTCTTTAAAATATCTTTTTCCTATTTTATCCTCCATATTGCCTTGATACCAGATTAGCCCCCAAATTCATGTCCAAGATCTTTCAAAAAACTACACAGTCGTCCCTCTCATCCACAAGGAATACTTTGCCAGACCTCTAGTGGATGTCTGAAACTGCAAATAGTACTGAACACTATATACACTATGTTTTTCATCTGATAACTAAGACGGCTACCAAGTGACTAATGGTGGTAGGATATGCAGCATGAACATGCTAGACAGAGGGAAGATTTATGTCCCGGAGGGACAGAGTAGGACAGTTCGAGATTTGATCACGTTACTCAGAACAGTGTGCAATTTAGAACTTATAAATTGTTTAATTCTGGGATTTTCCATTTAATATTTTCAGACCATGGTTCCACAGAAAGTGAAACCATGAATAAGGAGGGACTACTGTACTGTAAACTCAAGCCAAGTAGGCTTTTGTTGCTCTCTTATTTGAACAGTTTTATTATGTAGATCTGTATTAATCTCTGTCTTTTTAGCTTTTCCATTTCTCATTATTTGCATTCTGTACTACAAAGGGGAGCCTAGGAACCAATCTGAATGCAAAGTATCCTTTTTTTGATGGAGGAGAGGGAAAGAGAAAGTGAGAGTGTCCATGTCACAACTACAAATAAGCAAACAAAAATTTCCTGCAAATGTTTTTCATATGTATGCTCATCAAAGAAACCAGTCCCAGGAGGCAGCCTGGTTCAGGCCAGTCTATTCACTATCTGTGTGACTGAGGATGTTGGGTAGACTTTCTGCATCTTAGTTTCCTCATTTGCAAAATGTCAATATCTACTTGCTGGCTCATGGGAAGATTAAATGAGTTAAAAATGTATAAAGCACCTCATGCAGTCCCTACCACATTGAATGCATTCCATAGCTATTAAAGTCTAAGTGCATCTAGATTATTAGAAATTCAATGTCTTTAAATGTTACCCACAAAAAGTAACTGATTTCAGATGCTAGTGCTTGAGCATACCTTCTGAAATCTGCTTTGTTTGACTCTTGATATTTTCAGATGGCTTTTTCTGTCATTATTCAGGCAACAAGGTGGCTGTGATCTTAGTCTGGCATTGAATAACATCCATCAACTCTGGACACCAAAGCTGTAAGCACTTAAGTCTGATTTATATCATGACATAATGTGAGAGAGAACTTCTATGACCAAGCCTTTTTCTTATCTTTTTGCACACTCGTTTCCGATTCCAAATATATCATAATAAAGCCCATTACACTGTAGTTGCTGAATCTCACTATCTAGTGCAAGCCTTGAATTCAACTCCACAACTATCTATTAAGCCCCTACTATGTGCCAAACATAATTCTAGGTACTTTAGCTGCATCGCTATACAAAAAATAAAGATACCTGCCCCCACGAAGCTTATATTCTAGAAGGAGGATACAAAAAATAAGCAATAACCATAGTATATAAGTAAATTATATAGGATGTTGGAAGGTGATGGCTGCAATGGAAAAAAGGAAAAGTAGAATAGGGTAAGGGGAATCAGAAGAAGGTGGCAGGTGGAAATTTGACATATAACAGGGCTGACAGAGTAGCCTTATGGAGAAGGTAAGATTTGCACAAAATCTTGAAGAAGTGAGGAAGTTGGCCAAGTGTTCCAAGCAAAGGGAACAGCTAGTGCAAAGGCCCTGGGGAGGAAATGTGCCTGCATATTCAAGGAGTAGCAAGGAGGCCAGTGTATTTCGAGGAGAGTGAGAGTCAAAGATCTAAATGCAAATTAAAACCACATTGAGATATCTCACTCCAGCTAGACTGGCTATTACCAAAAAGACAGAACACAAATGCTGGCAAGATTACAGAAAAAGGGGAAATCTGCTATTCTGTTGGTGAGACTGTAAATTGGGGCAGTGATTATGGAAAACAATATGGAGGTTTCTCAAACAAGTACAGATAAAACTGCCATACAATCCAGCAATTCCATTGCTGGGCGTATACCCAAAGAAATAGAAAGCATCATGTTGAAGGGATACCTGCACTCCCACATTTATTGCAGCTCTATTTACAATAGCCAAGAGTTGGAACCAACCTAAATGTCCATCATCAGACAACTGGATAAGGAAAATGTGGTATATATACACAATGGAATATTACTCTGCTATAAAAAATAATGAAATACTGCCATTCACAGCAACATGGATGAACTTAGAGAAAATTATGTTAAGTGAAATAAAACTAGGCACAGGAAGAAAAATACCACATGTCCTCACTCATAAGTGGCAGCTGGAAAAAATAAATAAATAAATAAATAAATAAATAAATAAATAAATAAATAGAAAGAAAGAAAGAAACAACAATCACAATAATATGTTGAACTCTCAAAAAGAGAGAACAGAACTAAGGTTACCAGGGGTGGGAAGGATGGGGTAAGGGAGGAATTAGTAAAGGACCACGAATATACTAATTATCCTGATTTGAGCATCACATATTGCACACAGGTATTGGTATTGAACTCTGTACCCCACAGATATGTATAATCAACTATGTTTCAATAAAAGTAAGTAAGTAAATAAATAAATACATGTATAGAATCAGAGATCTAATGGGGGCCAGATCATGTGGGGCCTTATTGGCCATTGCAAAGGCTTTAAATTTTACCCTGAGGGAAAACCACTGGGGAGTTTGAGCAGAGAAGTGACATAATCTGACATATTTTAAAACAGTCCCTTTGGCTGCTGAGCGTTGTGAATAAAGTGTAAGGGGTGAGGGTAGAAACAGGGAGACCACACAGGAGGCTACCGTAATGCTTTAGGTGAAAGAGGATGAGGGCTTGGGCAGGACGGGAGCAGAGGAGGTGGTGAGAAGTTGGCAGATAATACAAAAATTTTACCTTTCCCAATAGTGCTTCAACTCTATTCATGCCTCACGAAAATACTTTAAAAAGTCTTCTGAGGTTCATGGACATAAATGTACTCATTTGCTCTCCGGTTTTGTAGCTTTTCCTTAGATTTTGGAAGTTGTTGATTCTCAGATAAAAATTAGCTGACCAAACAACTTTCTGATACTCTAGGAGTAAAATTATAACATATTGTCTCACATATTTAGAAAATGCTCAGACACTATAGGGTCATTTCTATCCAATCAGAAAAAGTTACCATTAAACACATGCAAAGATTGTGAGTTATGCCTCGAAATTTCATTTTTAAATCAGGATTTAGACCAAATGTTGCTTTTTCTAGTTCATCTCTCAAATATCCCTCTCCTTCCCACCATGGAAATGTGTACCCATGGTAGACGGTGTAAGTGATAAGCAATAGGAGAAAACTAAGGAGGCCATCATGATATGCCTTGAAAATAGGTCCTGAAAATAAACCGTATATTCCAAACTGAGTTAGCTAGTTCTTATTAAAACTTCTCCCTACCTTCAATAAGAGGAGTAAAAGGACGGTGTGAACTTCCTTCCACTGCAGCCCTTCCCCCAAAATGCATAATCAAGTTTAGTCTCCTTAAGGTCACAGAGTCATCCTCCTATAAATCCTGTAAAACTATTGTATCTATTAGGATTGTTGGGGCTGCATATGATAAGCATATAGGAAAAAAATTTTTTAAGTCAAACTAATATACAAATGGTTAAAAAGAAGTTATTAATATAGACCTAGGATAAATACTTTTCTGGATATTATTTCTACAAGGACAATGGAGATCTGATATATCCAAAGACAGATTTATCTAGAGATGAATCAATCTCTTTTGCACAGCCAGTTTAGTAGGGCAGATAAGTTTATGACCTGGAGATGAAATCTCAATGAAAGTGAGCCCCAGGTGGGGAATGAGACTCTCCCTAGATCTCTGGGTTCTCTAAATTAATCTGTCTCTTCCATTCTGGGAGGCATCAGAGGAGCCCTTTCAAGAACTTCAGCATATACCTCTAGCTATCTTTTCAACATTCATTGTATACATCTACCCAGTTCATCTTCCAAGTCAGAGACCAGTATCAGGAGGGGTACCATCAGGGAAACAGAACCACTATGGACATCATGAACTAAGAAATTTATTGTGGCAGTTAGATCTTACACCATTATGAGAGAAGCTAGGGAAATAAAAGCCTGAAAATATCAGAGAAAAGTCACAAACCAGCTACTGGAGTGGAACTGTGAAGAAGGCTGGTGTTGAAGTCTATGGAAGGTTGGTTGGCTCTTTGTGACAAACATCTCTGTCAATACTGGTGAACCATCTGGTGGTGAGCCTAGGCTCCCTCTTGGTCAGCAAGGCTGGCAGTCAAGAAAGAAAGCTGACACACATAGGAAAAAGTGAGAAAAAAAGTAGAATCATTAGGATAAACTAGACCTCACAAGGAAAAACTAAAACTCATGTTTCTCACTGCATTGAACCCTGACGACCAGCAGGAAAAGTTGGCCCCACTAGTCTTAGAGTGTACATGTGGATAGCTGAAGGAGGAGTTTGGCTGGAGCTAGGCAAGCTGTGGGCCAGCCAGTGCCTAGGGGAGCCAGCGGATCAGTGATAAAACGATGGCTGCTGTTTCACTTCCACCTTCCCCCACCCAGAATCATACAGAGAAGGAAATCTTGGGAAATGTAATTCCAGTTTAGCTACTGGGATTTAAAACCAACATAATCCTCATATATCAATCAATTTTAATTCTTACAGATTTCTTAAATATTTCCATCCCTTCTTTTCCTTCTGTACTGCCACTGCTCTAATTCAGATTCTTGGCCTCGCTGTCCTGGTCTATCAACATAGCAGATATATGGGAAAGTCCTGGTTGTAGGCACTTCAGAAAGTCATCTGCTATGCCAAGAGCTGCTGCCTACCTCGCTCTTTGGAATGAGTGCTCTTTGAGTAGGTGCCCAACACAGATGCCTCCATGAACTGGGCAAGTACCATAAATGAGTGAAGAGGCAGAGATTTGGGATGGATGAGAAGTGGTGAAAACTGAGGCAAACTGGAGAGATAAAGCTTGTCTAAAGAGCACAGGAGTTAACTGACTCTAGCCAGTGATTACCTAGCTGGAAGGCAGACCCAGTGTTACATAAAAGTTGTGATATCTACCTTTAAATGTTGACTCAATAATTTTGTTAACAACAATGTGGCCCTAACAGTATTTTTAAGATGCTATGTGGGCTAAACAGAACCCTGACCAGAGGCACCTAAGGGCTGCTAATTTGCAAATTCCGCTCTGGAAAGAATTGTCCTGACTTCCTTAGATTTCTGTGTGTCATTGCAGGCTCCTACAAAAGTTCGTCCAAATACTGTTGAGGAGTGGAGAGGGTCACAAGTTAAGGAGGTCCTTTGGTTGGTCTGGCTGCTTTGGACTCTAAGAAGCCTGAAGACCTGTAGGCCACTGCTGTTGAGAATCAAGCAAGAGCTTAAAACCAAGGCATCTGGACAGAAATGGACATGTTAGGCATGCACACTGAGCTACTGTGTGGGTGACTGTGAGAATGTGTCAATGCATGACATGAGGAGGTGTGAGACAAGTGTGCATGTGAGGTTGGTGTAGAGGAACATGAGCAGAAAGAGAAAAGGGAGGAGAATGAGAGCCAATAGTGAAAGGAAAGGGAGAGAAAGGAGAGAAAAAGGAGAAGCCACATGCACTGTCAACCAGTGCATTCACACACATGTTCTACCTGAAACATTGTTTTCCTCTAATACATGCAGGGACTGTTAGGTGTTAATGCTCATTAGGCCAGAGACAGGCAGTTGCATGACTAAGACAGATAAATTCAGGAATTTTTTCTGGTTACTGTTTTCACCAGAATCTTTCTTTCCTAACAAGTTATAAATCGTTCCCTATTGTCTTTGTACTAACTGCTTAGAAATGTCATGGGCTTCATTTGGGCATCTCAGAAACCCAACTGAATGGGAAAAGGCTGGCTAAATAAGGATGAAGGCTATAATTAAATTATATCATTCCAAGATTTTCCTGACTTCCTTATCAAAGGATTAAGACCCGTGGTGAAGGAACCAGGACCATCAAATTAACATTGGCAAGCCTGTTACTAATTAAGCAAGTAAATTAACAAAACCGAGCACTCTGCTGGGCTAGTCCTGCCACAGAAGTGAAGGAACAAGAGTGTGGGCACAGTAGGCATGCAGAGTGGCACCACATCACAACTTCAGAGGGGCTCTGTTTTCAGGGCTGTCTAACTTTAATGACCCCATTCTTAACCATCTTGCTTCTATAAAAGGCCAACAGAGGTTGAATGCATATTCTGAAACTTCTTTTTTCCACTTTGTGTGAAAAAATTATACAATTTGAGGTAATGCTCATATGGTGGATGTGCAGTTTTCACATCATAAAAATGCAGGTGCTAAGTGAGCCTGGTGTGTGCAACACTCCTACGCAGAAACCAGCAGTGACAGAACCCAGAGTCAGTTACATCAGCACATTTTGCCTTTTTAGAGGATGGGAAGGGAGAACAGAAGTGATCCTGGATGCACAGACGGTTGTCTAGCCCCATGTATTCTGCTTCATGAAGGTTTCAAAACTCAGATGATTTGGAAAAGACACCATCAACTTTTACTTAATTTGGTACTCTACTTTCCAGTTTTTAGTAAACACCCCTTTCCTAATTCCCACCTCCATCCCCAATGGCAAAAAAAGAAAAAGAAAAAGAAAAAATCAATTAAGGTTAAGTTTCCTCATCTAAAAAATAAGGAGCTTAGTCTTAATCTTCTTGGGTCAGGAATATTTTCAAGGATACAATGAAAATTATGGACCGTTTTCTATATGCATTCTCCTTAACAATAAATAGGCCCACAAAGACAAAACTATTCAAACTCTTCCCTGGGACTGTGATTCTCAACTTGCCAGCTCATTACAACTACCTGGAGAACTTCAAAAACACACATACCTGGACCCTACAATTAACAATTAAATCAGCATAGCTCACAGTAGGGCCTGGGCATGGTATAATTTTTAAAAAACCTCTTCGGATGATTCTAATGTACAGTTAGGGCTGAGAATAAGTGTCTGTAATTGAATACAATAAGAAAGAAAACTTAGAAGAAAAGAAAACCAAGAAACATTATACCCTAAAATACCCAACTGGAAGGATATGCTATAGAAGGTGCGGGGGATGAAGAAGAAAGAAGACACGTGGCAAATGGCTTACTCCTCATTGCTAATTCTGTACTATTCTTGCTCTCTTCACCTGAAAAATAAAACACTTGTTTTGAATTGTGTGCCATAAGGTCCACAGCACTACCACTATCTACTTCTCCTTGTTTCAGAGTCTTGTACTTCCAACCACTGAAGTCCCTTTCCCCCACTCCTTGAAATCGTAAGTCCTAGCTGTCACTCACTCCCTTCAACATTGCTCCTGACAATTCTTGGTGATTTAAATGTTTACATAAGCCTTCTGATATTCTGGCCTGTCAGTTCCTTGACTTCATCTGTTTCAAAGACTCTCTACACCATTCTCTGCTCACTACTACGGTCATATCTTACTAGTCCTTGTCATTATAAATCATTTAAATCTCCTTATAACCTTTATTCCAAGCATACAGGCCTCTGACCACCACCTCCTATCTTTCCAGCTTACTCTTTCTAGTGCCCCAACTCCAGAAATCCTTCACTCCACCACTTACAACTTATTAATCCTATCTGTGAATTTTCCATTACTCCATACTCATGTCATCACTTCTCTGCTTATCTGTCATTATTATTAGGTCCTTTCTCACTTGGTTGTCTTCACTTGACAAAAGTACAGCCATGGTTAAATCCACCTCTACAACTACTCTGCTCACATGCACACCGTTGAGCTTGGCTGGAGAAAAATATGCATCCATACCAATTGGTTTCACTTAAAATTCACGATCATCAACCTTAAATTGATGATCAGGTAGGCAATAGGGCTACCTGATAATCTCAATAAATTCTCTAGTCTATTCCCACTCCCATGTGATTATTTCACATCTTACCTTCTCTTCCAATACTTCCTTCCCCATCCTCACTCTCAGCTATGACCTTGAGAACCAAAAGAGAACTTCTTCATGCTCCCACCACCATAACTACCCACCTAGCTTTACGTGCATCCACACATTCAGCTTTCCCTCCTATTGCACTGGAGGAACACTTTGTGCTCCCCTCTAAGGGCAAGCCCTCCACTTGTGCACTAGCTCCCACCTTCACTTAATCACTCAAAGACTTTGCTGAAGCAATTCTCCCCCCATTCCTTTGGTATCATCAATTTTCCCATTTCTAATGGTCATTTCCATTAGCATAAAAAACAGGCAATTATTTTTCCCATCTTAAAAATAGTTTTGACTGCTTGACCCTTTCTATTATTTCATTTCTCTGCTTCCATTTATAGCAAAACTCTTTGAAATAATTATCTCTTCTTTCTGTCTCTATTCTCTTTCCTTCCATTCTCACATCAACCCACTTATAACTGAGTTTTTATCCTCACAAATTCACTGAAACAGCCCTTTTCAAGTTCACCCATGACATTACTATATCTGGGTCAATTAGCAGACTACATCTTACTTCATCTATCAGTATTTCATTGGGTTGATCACACTCTCTTTCTTCACTTGGCTTCTGTTCCCCTGGTTTTTCTACCTTGTTAGTGTGTACATTCCTTTTTAGTTTCCTTTGCTGATTCCTTGTCATCACCCCAAAATTTAAACTTTGAAGGATTTAAGCTTTGAGGCTTAACTTTCATACCTCCTCTTCACAATCTACAGTAATTCCCCTGGTGATCTAAACCAGCTTCTTAGCTTTAAACACCACATGCATGCTGATCACTCCCAAGTTTTCGGCCCCAAACTCTCTCCCAAACTCCACACTTGTATGTCTAACTGCTTCCTCAGCATCTCCATTGGCTGTTCCCTCTGCCTGTGATATTCTTCCAGCAGATATTCATGTGGCCGACTTCCTCACTTCATCCATCAGGCCTTCCCTGTGCACACTATGGAAAATAGCACCTACCCCCAACCCAACATTCCCTGTCCACCTCTGCCTTTTTCTTCCAAAGCAATTATCAGTGTCTAATATACTTTATATATCATGTTACAATTTGTTCATTGTCTGTCTCTACCCACCAGAATATAAACTCCCTAAGGACTGGGAATCTTGGTCTATTTGCCTGGTACATGTATATTCAATGAATATTTGTTGAATAAATGAATGATCTAAAACCTTCGACTCTAAAAATCAATGGGAAAAAAACATAGAAAGTGTCCCTACTCTCATGCTAGATCACTAACAGAGAAATTGAAAGGCATTTTATAGAGTCTCCCATTTGCCTGAGTGGTGGCAGTTGAAAGTCAGCCCATTGAGCCCTGATGACTGAATAAGAACCTGGCCAGGGGAAGTTTGTTCTGTGTAGCAGTGTCCCTGTGCTGGGTATATGCCTGTAACAACTTGTGCCAGAGTCCTCAGAGTAGATCTTGCAGGACTTGTCTTACTCATGCTCCATGAAGAAGGGTCTCCATGGTCACAGCACATTTGTGGAAAGTCACAGACATAACAGCATTATTAAACAGTCGTGAAAATCCTGCAATAAAGGAGCCTGGTTTAATTCTTTTCCCATGCATACTTAATCACGGAAAACTTTCGTTCATAACTCCTTGCTATTTACTTGAAATACACTTTTAGAAACTCCAAATTAAACAAAATAGGATGAAGTAAAATTAAAGGCAAGTATGTAAAGCAGGACTCCGTAGGGATAATCCTCCTGTACATGCAACCAGTCCACCACAGCCACTTTTTTGAGCAAATACTAAGATATCAGTAGTTAAGAAAAGAAATAAAAAAACAAAGAAAAAAGAGCTGGGAGTTGAAATAGTTCAGAGCTGAATATAACAAGCATTGAAGTATTGATCAAAAGAGAAACATCTATCAGGCTGCATTGTTAAAAAAATGACTTATAAAAGCTGGAGTTTTTTGTTTGTTTTGCCATTATTAGAGTCATAATAGATTTTGGTTACCACCTGGGGTCATTGTGGTTGGTATAATAAGACAGATGAGGGCAAATCACATCATTTGGTGCTAACTTTTATTCACAAGCAATCTCTTGTTACAGTGAATATTAAGCATAAACTTGGAGAGAGATAGGAATCTTAATTAGGTAAGTCTATCCTGAAAAGCCTGTGAATAGAGGGAAGGACTTTGCTACTATCTTTGCCTTGATGAGGAAGGACGTGTTTAACTGACTACACGTATATGAAACTCTCAAGTTGTTTTTTTTTTTTTTTTTTTTCGCAATTGCTGATGGAAGTCTCCTCCTGTTCCTCCACACTCTACCTTCCAAGTCATTTCCTAGCCATCCATCATTATAATGTGGGAAGTGGGGTGGTTAGGTGGGGCAAAGTGTAAGGCCTGAGAACTGTCCCAACCTATCATACTCAGGTAACACTGTCACCACATTTAAGAGCAGTCTTTCCAAAGAGCTTCAAAATCTAGAGAAGAACAAGGAAAAAAATATAATGGTAGTGTTGGAAATAGGTCCTATAAGAAAATATTAAGCCAGTTTACTTAAAAAGTTAGAGAAGAATAGACCACATGGTGTCTTCAAATATATGGAAGTTTATTTAAGGCTATGAGCAATTGTGTTACATGGCAGAATTTGGAGACATAAAATAAATTATAAGGTATACGTATTTACCAATCATGAAAATATTTTTGCAGATCCTAGAGCTAAGAGCCAAATGAGAATTCTAATAGACAACTTATACCTTGGGAGACTTGTAGGTCATACTAACCATGGTTTTGCAAACCAGTTGGAATCAGCTCTTTGATGGATGCCCTTTGTCCCTTTCAGTTGGTTTTTACACAGCCAGGACAGCCAATTGTTGGTAAAGGGGAGCTCATCTAACACACTGTCTTAAGTGGCATTCCCTAGCCTGTGATTTAATTTCATAATTCATTGCTTTAGTTTTGCCTTAATAGGTAAAAATTCACATTTTTTAATTGACCTTAGAAGGACTTTGCTAACTGATTTTTAAAAACACAAATTGGAGGAAGTTCATGAAAAGAATTTGATCAAGATTTCACTCACTCTTTAACACTACTTAGATGCCTGTCTGTTTGTTTGCTTTCTGTTCTGTGCCTAAAGCGTTCATGTTTGGACAACACGGCCTCTTGAGGGCGAAGTGTGGCTGTCCCAGACTGTAACTTCCATATAACACTGTATGGGGCACAGAGAAGTCATTTAGCTTCTCTTGCAGGTGGCAATTCACTGCTCTGAAGACCCAAGTAAGCTGTGCAGGGAAGTTGAAAACAAAACACAACTCTTCAGACATAATTTTATCATTGAATTAGAAACTAGCAACTTATTTCTGGGTCTTGTACTACTTTTCAAGACATCTCCTGCAACTAAAACAAGACAAAATTAGTATATCCTATATATATATGTGTGTGTGTGTGTGTGTGTGTATATGTGTACATATATATTATAATAGTAGCTGAATTTTGAAATAATGAAGCTACTGGATGAGTTTATAAGCTATAAATCTTTTAAAATAATATTCACGGCGTGTGGTAGATTGCTATGATGGCTCCAATTTTTCAGGTCTCCCTCTGTCCTTACCGTTTAGTGGTACCCTTCAGTGCTAATTCTAGGCTTGGTCATGTGGTTTGCGTTGGCTAATGAGATAGAAGTAAACTTGACACAAGCAAAGGCTTGGGAAAGGATTTGCTCATTTCCACTTTCTCTCTTGTACCCGTGCTAACACTATCAGAGTATGCACAAGTCAGACTGCTGGAGGGATGTGAGAGTCATGTTTCTCCTTAGAGCAGAGTTGTCCTGGCCAAGACCAACCTGCTATTGACTGCAGATACATAAGCAATCCCAGCCAAGATCAGTTCAGCCTATCCCAGATCAGCAGAGTTATTAAGCCATCCCATAGACTCATGAGAAATAACAAATGGTGGTGGTTTTTAACTGCTAAGTTTTGGAGTTGTTGGTTACAGAGTAGTGGCCAGCTGATACACTGTCTTCTCAGGTGCAGTAGGAATTCATCTGCTTGAGGGATTATTTCTTAAAAATCTCTAGAGGCCATTTTTGGGAGCATGTTGAGGCATCACTACCAGCATTAATCATCTGATTCAGACAAAATTGTCTGCCACTGGATTCTCCTCTAGAAAGGCAGTAAGTGTCTGCAGGGCTATTACAAAAGTGTTAGGAGATAGAGGGAGTAGCTTTCTCAAGGCTTACAAAATGAATGCTCTTATTTTCTACAGACCTTTGACCCAAGGATGTCGTAATTGGGTGAGTGGTAAATGTGGATAAACTACTGACTGATAGTGAAATGAGTGACAGTAGAACTCTGTTAGGTAGAAGATAGGGATTGGCTGCCCCTGGTTTTCTGGAGATACAGAATCACACTGACTACATAACAACAATATGGCTATAGCTAACGATTATTGAACACTCAGTAAATCCCAGTCATTGTAGTACATGCTTTACAGGCATTATCTCGTTTAAGTCTCATAATAATTCTATGAAGTAGATACCAGGTATTATTATTACCTCCATTTTACAAGTAAAGAAACTGAGGCTCAGAGAGTTTCTACAAGGTCAAATTGCAGTTAAGGCATAGAGCCAGGATAAAACTCAGGCAGTAGACTCCAAAGCCCACGCTCTTGACCTCTCTACTATATAACCCAAATACTTTTTAGGAAAAAAAAAAAAAAAGGAATCTATTCTAACCCCATCTTTTGGCACATGGACAACTGAGAGCCAGAGATCTTTGCTATAGAAATTCTTTGGCTAACAAGGATTGAAGAAACTCCCTACTCTTGGTCCATATCACCAAAAGCTGAATAAAGCCCAGATGAGGGTTGTATAGCAGCTGAAGTCTAAAGCACATTTTCCTCACAGTGCCCTCTGCCCTGGCATGGGTCTTCTTCCTCTCAGGGGAACAGGCACTTCTGAAAATAATTCTTTTGTACAGAAAGGGAGCTGTTTTGTTTTGTCTTTTTCATTTCCACAAAAGCACCGTTTGTGCTGGGAAGTCCCTGCTAAAACACTTCCAAGTTGTGCCCAATAAAACACAGCTAAAGTGCATCCCATTTTTTCTCACATGGAAAAAATACAGGAGAGAAGGTGAGTAGTTGGTTCTCAGTAAACCCTTGCTGAATGAATGAATTTTAAATGAACAAAGATGACCTCATTATGCACAGACACATAGGAACCAAAACACATGGGACACACAAATTCGTAACTGGAGCCCAAATCTATGGCAGCACCAACTCACCCATTGGAAATGATTGATAAAATCTAATTTTTGCACACTTTTAGAAAAATAAAGAATAGTACATATACACTGCTTTCCTGAGACATCATCTTATTTCTATAAGTGAGGATTTCATGAAATTCAGAGAAACTTTAGTGCTGTATTATTCTCCATCTGAATTTATTCCCAGGAACACTTCTCTTCTACATCAAAAGAAACCAATTGCCCTTGTCAAGCTGGGGCTTGCATCACAAATTTTAATGCTTCACAAGAAGCTGAGGCAAGAGGCAAGCCAATCGCTTCCTCCGTTCTCACATCCTCCCCACCATGGCCCACACCTCTGCTGACTGCAGCGATCTGAACTGAGTACTCACTCATGAAGGCCACTCTTCTCTCTTTGCCTCTAATAACCCGGTCTAACAACTGTGGTGAGTAATTTCCTTACCGCTTCTGTTGTTAACAAATGCTAATAATTCTGCATGATACAGATCAAGCACAGCTACTGAAAAAGAAACTACACAAATTATTTTTTAAAGTTATCATCAAAAGAAATGCTTTTCTGCAGGAAATTTTTTTAACTGCTCAAGGCGTTTGCCTAGCCCTGCTCAAGTGACCGGTTCTTTGTTAATTAACAAATGTGTCTGCTTCACAAGTGGAAACGGTTCATCTTCTCTAGGGTATACTTGCAGGTTTTTTGGGTGGAAGTGACTGCAGAGAAGTCACCATCATCCATTTTCTTGCACCTGTGTTATCTATTTTCATAATGCCTAGTTTAATAAACTGTGGGTGGCCTCCTCCCATTTTGATGCCCACTAACTCTTTTCTCTTTGCAGGAATCAGGATTGAGCTGGTGATTGGTTTCCTGCTATATCTAATTACATTTCTTGTACATGCCAATAATCAATTCATTCATTCATTCATTCATTCATTTCACTCAACCAGTCATTCATGCAGCAAATCTTTATTAACGGTCTTTCTGTGCCAGGCACTGTGCCAGGCCATGAAAAGACAACAGTGAGCAAGACAGGCAGATCGAGTCCTTACATTTCACCATGGCAGGAGGTGGTTATCTGACGTTCTTCTGCCCAAAATCAAAAGAGAAAAATGGTCAAGAAATTTAACCCAATATTACCTGTACTTTTTTTTTTTTTAGCAGCTGGCCAGCACGGGGATCCGTACCGTGACCTTGGTGTTACAAGGCTCTGCTCTAATCAACTGAGCTAACTGGCCAGCCCAACCCAATATTAAAATGAATTCTAGTGTAATGTCTAATAAAGAAATGCCAACAGTATGTTAAATGGCTGAAGTTCTTTGTTCCATAAAAATTCCCCCAATTAACTTCTCAGATAGATGAATCTGAAAGTAACAAATATTGTCATGACTCCTTTATCTTGCTAGTGTTTTACAAGCCTTTCCCCAAATTCATGTGTCTAGATGATTTTTACCAAAGTTTCTGTCATAGTATGATGCTAAGTGCTTGCTCATGGTCTTAATTAGTATCGAGACCTCAAAGACAAAAGCCATTTTATAAGCAAAGACTATCCTTCTACCTCTAGCTAATTATCTGAAAATCATGATATGGGACATCAGCAGTAAATGTGATACAGAAATTATAGAAAAAAAGCTCAGCGTGATGAAAAACAATCTCAAAGGCATATTGGTCTGATCATGGTTTAGTGTCATTTTCACACACGAAGGCCAGCATGCTTTCATTTTCTCAAGCATGTGTGTAATTATGGTTTGGCTTGTGTCTTCACAGAGCAGTGACATGATAGCATCTAGAGAGATGCCAAATACACATAGACTCAAGAAACGTTTTCTGATGATGTAATGCTTCCCATTTATTGTTTTAAATAGCAAGTCATTTTATCTTTCAGACTGGTACATTTTTATGGTTAATGCTGAATAATGAGTTTAAGAATCCTCAACTTAGAGTTAAAAAAATTCCTTGAAAGCATTTTTGTCACCTTACCTCCTAATTTTCAGAATGCTATTTAATCTGCCAGTGACTAAGCTGTAGGAAAAATCTTTTTTGTTGTTATGTAAAGGAAAATGTGGGTGGAGGGAATGAGGTTTAGTTTGTATCCACCTCATGATTTGGACTGTCAGAGAGAGAGGAAAAAGGAAATCTCAGCCCTCCCCAGGTAGGGATATGAGGTTGCTTAGAATTCCATTTTTGGGGAAGTCCACTATCAAGGTGATGTAAATTCTCAAGTAACAAATTGACTCAGCATGTTCCTAAGCCACAGACCTTTTAGGTGACGTATGCTAAATACACGTCATTTGCCCATTTGCTCTCACTGGGTGACAGGGAAACCATGTATTTTCCCCACCTCATACACACACAAGTAGAAGTACACCACACTCCCCTGTCGGTGTCGTTTTTATTCATTCTTCTAACAAAGACGTTCTGCACCTGACCTTAGCTATTAAATCCTCTTCACCTCTCCACCATGGAGCTTAAGGGAAACAATTGCAGATAATCCTCCTTTGCCAAAAACCCTTTTCCTAACTCTGTGTAGCCAGGAAAACTATTCTACATATAAATTGGTTTAGAGTTTAACTGGGATTGTCAAAGCTCTTACCTAAATATTCCCCAAAGCTTACACTTCTATTTAGCAAATAAATTCAATGTCAGAGGTGGTAGCTACCACTATCACATTTTTAAAGTATGATCTATGAGAATTCTTTTTAACTTCTGAAAAAAAGGCAGGGAAGTAACACTTCAGGAGTCTCTGCTATGTGCAGGGAATAGTTTTAATGGACTTCCATGTGTTCCATTACTTAAAGGCAAAACTTTCTCGTCAGCTTTTTCATGAAAGACTGATAATTTTTACTGTGAATAATGAAGTTAGTCAGAGAGGCCAGAGTTGTAGAAAATATACAGAAATGTGAGTCTTAGGCTTCCTATTTCCAACAAATTACACATAATTTTACGTGATGTCAGTGATCTATTGCCACCATCATCACAGTTTCCAGATCAAATCAATGTCCACTTCCAACACTAGCAGGAATCACCCCAACCCTCCTTAACACCCAGCCGGTAGCAATCTTGGTGTCTTAGCAGTGGCTGTCACATCACCACTTAAACTCCTGTACCTCAGTTTTTTCTAATTGACACATATTGATTATACATATTTATGGGGTACAGAATTATATTTCAACACGTATATAATGCGTGATGATCAAATAAGGGTAATCAGCATATTCATAAACACAGAAATTTATCAGTTCTTTGTGATGAGAGCATTTGGACCCCTCTTTTTTAGCCATTTGAAAATGTACAATAGATTATTAATTAAAGACAGTTAGCATCACTGCAGCCCACTAGAACATATTCTTCCTACGTAGCTGTAATTTTGTATCTTTAACAAACTTCTCCTTATCCCTGCTGTACCCTCTTCTCCCCACAGCCCTGGCCCCAGCTTGTGGTAAACACAATTCTCTCTACTTCTATAAGCTCAACTTTTTTTTAGCTCCCACATAAGAGCATGCAGTATTTAGCTTTCTTTGCCTGGCTTATTTCACTTCACCTAATGTCTTCTATGTGCCTCAGTTTTCTCATCTCTAAAATGGATGACAACTGTGGTTATTTCACAAACGTGAGGATTAGGTGAACTTCATGGAATATAAGTTGCCATTGTTTATAAGAGGCAGCCTGGTTTCAGAGATATTAATATATAAATATGGTGTCCATGAATTGGTGAAGTACATTAATAACTAAAAAGATATATAAGAACAAAACTAAAAATAATGCCTGGTACATAGTATGTGCCCAATAAATGTCAACTGTAATGATCTATTAGCAACCCACGGACCACAGTGTAAAAGTGGGCTCGCCCAGCCTCCTGTGCACCCTGGTATGGCTTCCTCATCTGAGGCAGAACAGCTGGAGCCCATCTTTGTTGAGTTCACATGGGAAGGTGACTCCACCACCCTGGGCCTCTGTAAATATGGCGCTGGATTAGTCACCTTAAAACTTTTTTGTTTGTTTTCTAGCAGGTGAACCTTTTTTTCAAATTAAATCTTACATAGGACCCACTATGTAAAATGATAAAAGAGGATTTGCTCTGATTAAAGCAGGGAGAGGGGGCATAAAGCTCTGCCCTCTTTCCTCCTCCTCACTTGCAGGGAGCCCCTCCAAGGAGTCCTTCCAGAGTAGTAAGATCACCTTTTTTTGTCACAGTAAGAGAATGAGTCTCTTAAAACTTCCACAGCATTTGTTAATTACTCCCAACCTTGTTGTATTTCACCTCATTGGGCGGAATCATTTAGGACCTGATATGTGCCTTGCACAGAACACACTTTCAATTGTACTTTTTCACTTCCCTCCACTTTGGTCTCCAAATTCCTTCCAATCTGTCTCATGTAACTGAGACCATACTTCCACTCAAACATGTCAACCACTCTACCCTCCTCAGATTTAGTTTAATGCTCTCAGAGGACACAACATGAAGGATGTTTAACTTATGTTTAACTTTTATTCCACATAAAGCTTTCTGCTCTCAAGGACTTTTTATTCTAATGTCTCTTTTTTGAAGCTTTCCTTGAGCTCTGTCTCAGGCAGCCTCCCCCCAGTAATAAATTTAACTTAATTAGTTATTTTTTTATACCATTTATGAGCTTACGAGAAACATAAACCTATCACACAATCTTTTCCTGGATTATTCACAAAAAAATCTTAGCAGATAAATGAAAACAGAAATACACTAGTATCATACACAAAATCAAACAAAGCGTTTCTTTTCTGGTGGTACCTGTTGGATTTTTGTGTGTGTGTGAATGACTCAGGTTTGGTATGTGTTATGTGTAGTGTTGGAGCTAACTGTGTGGTGGTGCCCACAGAGGTCCCTAGCTGTGACAACTCAGAGAGCTTTGAACACAGAGCTTTAAACACAGAAAGGGATTAACAAAAGGTACCACAGTGCTTTCCAAAATAAAATTGCTTCTTAGAGATTCAAAAAGTAAACACAGGATATTCCCAAATTATCTTTTCCCCTGACACTAAGCAGATATTGCCTTTTTATAGTTTTCCCTGACTTACATTTCCATAAATCAGGAGAAGGCAATAAGTGTTGTTTGTTTTTTTGTAAAAAGATCATTGATTCAAGGGAGAGGAATAAAACAGATCAAATACCAAAGATCATTTAAAAGAGACTCTCTCTCTCTGCTCCTTAGAGACATTACAGTGTTCAATTCATTTTACTTTACACAAATATTTACAGTTGAGACTAGAAAGCTTTATTTAATAAAACTATTGCAATTAAAATATATTTTGGTTTCACGGCATGAGGATCTGAACAAGAAAAAAGCTGGGATGAAAGAAAACAAAACGAGGGAAAAAGAAGAGAAGAAACCTGGAGTGATCAAGCAACAAAAGAGGAAGGAGGAATAGAAAAACCCAGAGAGGAAGGAGGAGGCAAAGGGAGAGGCAGGTGGACGCCCAGAGCTTTCCTAGGTTCAACATCTCATTCGTGATGCGCCTCCTGGCAGTCATTGTTCTCAATGATTACCATTGACCTTCTTCAGCCACCTTAATCCTAACATTTCTAAGGCCTAAATGTAAACATTTCTAATGTTGACCTGAACACCAACTCATTAAAAAGTGTTCTCTGAACATGGCAGCAACGATCAGAGCAGTGGTTCTGAGAGCTAGGTAAATCAAGTCAAGGACGAGAGAGTGCCTTGTGACTGTTATATTATTAAAGCTTCTGGTTGGTGCACATCCAGATGGCAGAAGAATATCAGGACAGCTTTTGCTAAATATACTGACATGACCTGCAATGACATAACTGTGCATATCCCAAAACACTGAACCATTCATTTCTATTTCACGAAGACTTACTTTCAGTTCTCTTTATAAGCATGCTTCTTTTGTCTTCTGCATTTTCCTTTCTTCCTCTACTGATTTTCCTCTTGGTGTGTATTTTAAAGTTCTGGGAACTAATTGGAGCCAAAGATGAGTGTCCTGTTGTCATCAATATGAAGAGGCTTGAAAATCATGAAAACTGAACAATAATTGATTAAATAAATGTAAATAACCAAGTCACATTTTTGGCCTGTAAGTTATCAAGAGAGCTAATTCCTGATTGATCTGTTCTATGCTATCAAGACCCAAATGATTGCAGGAGTTTATACATTTCTTTCTCTCTTCTTGTGTGAATATAAAACACTGGAAAATTATTATCAAGTCTTACAGTGACCAGGTCATCACTGGGTGAAAGTAAATGAAAGAGAGGCAATTGGATATTCCATCGCAGATTAGAAGCTGATTATTTAATTAACCCAGACAAGATATAAATTTAAATTCTGGGTAGCACCAAAAGTATTCCATGTGTCAGAAACATCTTCACTGGGGTCCAGTCCCTTTATGGGGTCTCATGAACTGCACAGGCTATTCTGTTATAACCCAAAGACGCTGGCAATGGAGGCAGTTTCCTGTGGTAGACAGAAGTGGTCAGGTGTTGGAGGCAGTTCCTCCAATCACTCTAATGTATTACTTAACTTTGTGCTTTGGTTTTCTCATCTGTAAAGAGGGATAATCATAGTACTTACTTCTTACGTTGTTGCTTTAAATGAGATATTGTCTGTAAGGCACTTAGCTACATTAGTGTTCGCTAGAATAATTATTAATATTATTATCTTTTTGATTGGTCCAAGATCTTTTCTCAGAAGGAGTCACCTCATCCCCCTTTATTAGTAGCAGAAGAGTCTATCAGGAGTAACTATTTCTCAGTTTAAAGGCTGATTTCAGGGTAGGCTTGGAGTCCACTGGGCAAATCTCACAGAGTCTCTGTTTTCCTGTCCTCCAATTTGTTAATCATGTACTGTTGTTTGTAGAGCTACCATGCACCTTGTACATGAAGAATCCATATTTAAAGAATTCAAGTAAAATAAGACAGTCAACACTAAAACTGTAGTGAACGTAATTAACTTTTGATGGCTCAGATGCCATTTCAGGATTCTACAGTGCTTTATCCCCCCTGAGTATGGTATAAGATTAGATCCATATATATATAAAATAATTACATATTATATACAATTGTTGTTCTAAAACAAGGGTGTTCAGGGGGTCCATGAATCCAGTGATGCATGGTACATTGTCTATAAACTGATTAAATCATACACAACCATATATATATTATTATACTTCAAAGAAGTATGTAGCTAGCCTTGTGATGAATTAAATGAAAATTCACTTAAAAGAACCCCTGAATTCACCAGGTTCTCTTGGCTGGTGAATAATTAGCATTATTCAATCAAGAGGAACATTAAATCAATTACTACCATTTATTGTTTTGGAATTTGAGACATTTTTAATATTAAACTGGGGTGCATGACTCAAACAAAAGACTCTCAGACACAATAACATAAAAGCTTAAAACTTCTGCATGGCAAAAGATAGAGAAAATAATTTCAACATGTTTAATGTATCTTTAATAGAAAAAGAGCCCATACAAGTAAAGAAGAAGCAACTGAATAGGTGGGCAAACAATATGAACAAAGATGCTTCCAGAAAAATAAATACATAAATAAAAATATGGCAGACCTAACCAAAGAAAGACAAACCAATAATAGGATACTATTTTTCGCCCCAACCTACTGGCAAATATTTTAAATATTCATAATATAAAGTACTGATGAGAATGGGGGAGGAAAGGAAACTCTCTGTGTTGGTGGGAGTGTAAATTGGTATGACATGTTATAGGGAAATTTGACAGTTTCTGTCAAATTTTTTAAAGGATCTTTCCACTCATGAACTGAAATTCAGGATATATATGCTAAAATATAATCCTAAAGAAATATATTTCACATATGCTTAGAGAGAGAGATGTCTAAGGATATTCATTGCAGCCCTGTTTGTAATAGATAAAAAATGGAAACAATCTAAATGTTTATCAGTAGAGTTACGAATGGACAAATTGTGGTACAGTCATATAATGGAATATTAACTCAGCTACTTAAATGAGATAGCCCTGTGTGTGAATACTGTATAGACCGCTGTCCCTGACATAGGCTGGATGAAAAAGGAAAGTTATAGAATATGTATGGTAAGATTGATTTTTATGTAAAACTCTCACATTTTTCTGTGTCTATATCTCTATGTCTCTTTATTCCTATATGTCTCTATCACCATGTATAATTCTATTTCTTTTAAAAAAATTAGGAAACAAAAGGGAGTAATTTTATATTTTGCTTATTAATTTATTTTTGTTCTTTGAATTCTTTGTTTTATGACTCACATATGTTACTTTTGTAAATAAAAAATGAAAAGTAGTCATTTTCCAAAAAGAATCTTCATTCCTAAAAAGAGAAATAACTGGCCCAGAATGTGAGTCACATTCTGCTTGTGGACTCCTTTCTTTAAGATTCTGCTGCTCCTCCTTGGGAAAACACTAGCAGAAGTTTCCTATTCAGGTGATTAACAAGGGCTCAGGACAGATCTGAGGAAGAAGGCAGAGCAAAGGCTAATTTTGAATACTTTATTTTCATAACTGTATGTTGGGGGCTGCAGGGTCAAGACAGAAGATAGTACAGCACCCATCAGCTTACGGAAGTAAGATTAGTCTGTTTTCTGTCACTTACACTGGAATACCTAAAACCGGGAAATTTATAAGGAAATAAAATTTATTTCTTACAGTCGTAGAGGCTGGGAAGTCCCAGGTCAGGGAACACATCTGGTGAGGTACTAAGCTCTCTCGCTCATGCCATCCTCACCATAGACACCTGCATTACCACCGGGCCCTGTACGGAGCCCACGCCAAGAAGATGGCCCTCACCAGGTATGTTCCCCAGACCTTGGACCAGTTTCAGGTATTCTGTTATAAGTGACAGACAACAGACTAATACAGAAAGGAAACAGAGACGCAGGTCCTGAGTCCAGAGAGAAAAGGATTTCTCTGACCATAGATGCTAGACAGGCTCATCTTCTGGTGTGGGGCTGAGGTAGAACCAGGTTGACAGTGTAGATCTTTGGTTCTTTTTCTCTGTCTTCTATGCCTGGTGGTCATGGAATGGAGGGCATCTGATCTCTAGCCTTACTGATGGGTATCACAGGAGACTAGGCATGTTAGAACCAAGATCTGAGGAAAGGGCCCATATGGCTGATGCTGGAACTCCTCTGGACCCAGCACTTCAGCAGCAGGACTGTGCCTCCAGAAGATGACTCTGTGAGCGACAGCAGAGAGATCTGTACCTAAAGAGCCCAGGCCTAGAATATCACAGAGTAACCCATCTGAGTCTACTACCAGAATAGAGGTCCCCATTCCTCCAGAAAAGCCACGGTGGGATGAGCAGTAGCAGTGAATGCCCCTGCACAGCAACACACTGACTACCAGACCCTGGGGCCACCAGTGATACCAGAGGGGCCACAGCAACAAAAGCCAGAGTACAGGCAGCCTGAGAAGCCTTTTGTTTTCTCTCCTGAGACAACAGTTACCAAGACTGACCTTTTGATCTACATAGTGGGAGAACCCTGGAATGGAAGGAAATATTGTATTATGAAGATGTGCAATAGTGATACAAAGTCATTAAATTTGAACATTAGAAGGAATTGCCCTTGTTATGTACATATGGGTTGTATATACACAACATTACTTATTACATATATTCTAGAAAAGAAATCAAGTCAGTAATATCAATAAAAACACTGAGTTCAGAGGAAGGAGAGAAGAGGGAATAGGAGTGTTCAAGGTAGGTTTTACAGAGAGGACTTTAGCAAACCCTTGAGGACTCTCCTCCTTGATTTTTTTTCCCTCAAGTCAAACAAGTTAGAATATTTTCAACTGTTACCAGAACATTGTTGGAAATTACAAAAATTGTCTTCAATTATCCCAGTGAATTTTTTCTTCCAGTTAGGCATACACCTGCCTAAGGCCCATACCAGCCTGGAGACAAGCCACCTGTCTGAATAATATTAGTATGCAGAAGTAGTACACATCATAATAACTCGATGTCACTCTAAACACTGGAGGCCTCTTTTCCCAGAGTTTGCCATGCAGAACATCTAATTCTCCGCATGAGGGGCCAAGAAAAGTGAAAGCAGAAAGGAAGTAATTGACATGTAATGGTCACAAGGAAGAACCATGAAAACAGAGCAAAGGGAGTTCCAGCACAGTTTCAGACCTGCACAGCTTTCTCCATGCATTCATTTTCAGACTTCAACTTCTTCCCTTTAATCCTCTCACCCCCAGCCTGCTCTCCCTGGCTGAATGTTCCCTGGCCTCACTGTTGCCCTGACCAAGTGTTCTATAAGCATAGTCCATTAGAGAAAATTCTTGAAATATGTCCATGCATTCCCTTGGGTATATGACTAAAGTTTCATGCTTTCATGGTGATGATCTCAGTTATATTCCTGGAAAGAACTCATCTAGTAAAACTCATCATCTCACTCCAAGGTGAGTTTCTTCCCCCTAAATAAACATGGAAACTGAGTAAAATGTGTTTTGCTGTAAAACATATGTTTGCTGTAAGTGTGGCTTCCAGCCAGTCTGCCCCTCAGCTTCTTCTGCATAGAAATTCTGGAACAGCTGTACTCATGCACAATGGTACGCATGTGCTGAAGAAACATAGTTCCCACTGTCCTTCACAGAAGACTCTGGAGGCTGGAAAATGAAAACAGCAGTTGCATGACATTTCCTTTGAGAAGCTGATAAAATTTAAGTTTTCCTTTCCCCCACAAATATAAATTCAAAATTTTGCAAATAATTTCAGGAGGCTCATGGACCTCTGAAACACATTTATATAATCCTGGGGTCTCATAGATGCCAAGATAAGCCTCCCTGTGCTAATGGGAACCAAAGCAGGAGTGAGCACCAGGATTTTTATATAACCACACTTGGATGGGCCATGTATAAAAATGAGGAATAAATAGTTGTTTTTCATTCTTTCTCCCTTTCTCCATTATCTCCCTTTTCTCTCCCTCCTAAAGACTAAATTCTATATCCTATTCTTGATTTTTACCTTGATTAACTAGTCACTGTTGAGGCATAAGTATTGCCCTTCCAGACAAAATAGTCAGTTCTGCTGTAATGTGACATACATGTTTCTAAAAATCACTGTATTATACAAAATGGCACCACCAACCACAGGCTTATGGGAAAAATGAGTTTAGAAGGTACAGTATTCAAAAACTTCATCAGTGACACTAAAAAGGAAGATAACCTAACAAAAAAGATAACAGTTTTAGACATGTTAAATGGTTAGTAAATACTACAATACAATAAACATGTCACATTTCCTAGAAAAAGATCTGACGTTTGCTCATGGAGTTGGGTGTTGGAAGGGCTGTAATTTTTGAGTTATTGAGAAGTGGCATGGAAAATTGTGACACCAGATGTGGATGGGTGTGGTTCTATACACACGCAGTGAACTGAGGTAGCTGGTGGATGTTTGAGGTGTGTGTCCATTTTGTGCATTCCCAGTTCACCTGGATGCAGTTTTCTGCATTCATCTAGCATTTCTTACAGATGAAATAGCACATATATGAACACAAAATTCTCGTTATACTCAAATTGTTCTCTGATATATAAATCTAATTGGAATAGATGTTCATTTTCAAAACAAATTTTAGCAGGACTGACTGTATTTAGATTATAAAAATGGTTATAATTGAAAAAGTAAAAAGCTATGAAGACCCCAGTGAAATGATGCATCCATGACAGCTATAAGGTTAATATTTCTCAGCAGAGAATAATCTACTTTGCCTGTATGACTCAAATAACTCTGGGCTGCCTTGCTCCCATCCTAAGGTTCATCCTGACATAGTGATAAATTCAAATGAAATGCAAATTGGGCTCCATAACTTTGAAATATATCATCAATCCTGAGTGAAGCCTTTTCCAGGCTAGGAAGAAGTTGTTACAACACACATCAGACTTTCTGGAAAGTCCTCATTATACATTATATATTTTTGTCTCTAGAGTCCCATACCATGTGGAAGCTACTTCCCTCTCTTCTTCTCACTTCCTTGTCCCCTCTACCTGTACCCCTCAAAAGCCCAATAAAATTTCAGCCTTTACTAGTTCTCTCCTTATCACTCCATCCTCTCCCACTTTTTCCACCTTTTTTCCAAGAGTAAAAATTCCGTACCCAGGTATGTTAATTTCCTATTGCTTCTGTAACAAATTACCACAAACTCAGTGATTTAAAACAACACAAAATTATTATCATGTAGTTCTAAAGGTCAGAAGTCCAAAATGAGCTTTATGGGGCTAAAATCAAGGTGTTGGTAGGACTGTCTTCTTTCTGGAGGCTCTAGGGGAGAAGCTGTTCCTTGCCTTTCCCAGCTTCTAGAGGCTTCCTATATTCCTCGGCTTCTGGCCCCACATCGCTCCAGCCTCTGCTTCTGTCATCACATCTCCTTCTTTGACTTTGACTCTCCTGACTTCCTTGTATAGGGACTCCTGTGATTATATTATACCCACCTGGATAATCCAAGATAATCTCCCATCTCAAGATCTTCAATTTAATTGCATCTGCAAAGTCCCTTTTGTCACAAAAGGTAACATATTTACAGGTTCCAGGGATTAGGACACAGACATCTTCGACGGGGGGGGGGGGTCTGTCATTATTCAGTCTACCATACCAGAGGAGTAGTATTCAAAATGCTTAACAGCTGATATGTCACTTAAGGCAGGAAATCTGACTCTGAGAATAGTCTTAGGTCATAATGCTGGAGTAGGACCCTGGAGACCCCTGATGGATTATAGAGACGGCTGGGAGGTCTTAGGGAGGAATCTGGGTGTCTAGTTGGTGGTGAGGTACTCCACGGCCAGGAGTAGTAGTTTTCTCTAAGCAGTATGAAAGACTTTCAACTTTTTTACAACCAGTACAACCACACCCATGTATTTTGGCTGAGCGCCCAACTGCCCATGCTTTTCCTTCTGTGCATCACTTTAGTCTCTCTAGACTTCATAAATTCTCTCCATTCACCCATGATCGGCAAGCCAACCTCCTGGGATTTTATCATGTGTTGTACTTAGCCCTTTTACTTGGAATGTCTCATTTAAGCTTCATCACAACCCTATGATTAGATTCTATACTTATCTTCCTTTTGCAGTAATATACTCAGGGTCATATGTGCTATTAATTGTTAGGGCCTGGGTTTGAACTCAAGCATTCTGCTTCAGACATTGAGTTCTTAACCACTGCGGTTAGTGTCTTGAAGCAGACATGCATCTGTTTAGGTGGATAAGGAAAGCATGTACAAAGACCATGCAGGCAATGGTGAGGTACCAAGTGGTAACCCTTACTCCATATGTATCCATATGTTTACACAGAATCCTCCCCTATAGAATTCAATGATTCTAGGGAGGACTTCTTGATCACATTGTAAGAACTCTTATCTACTGTGTAAGGCCAAACTTGTATACTCTTGAATAGATATTCTACGATAAAAAAGATTACAGTCAACCTTCAGAGTAAATCAAGTCCAAATTCCGATTTAGGTTGGCTATATAACATTCTGAAGTATGGCTGTGAGTATGTAATGAAATAGATTGATAAATAAATAAATAAAATCTACAGTCAAGAATTTTATTTGTAAGACCCAACTGTGGTACTTTTTCTAGCTAGAATATTATGTTCAATTTCCTTAAATAAAGAGTAGCCTCTACCTGGTCATACATGCAAATAAAAGTGTGTTGCTCACACCCAGAGGAAGTAATATTTAACAGAAATAAGTAACAATCCTCTAAGAGAAGAAGAGTCTTCTATGAATATTTTTGATTTTGCTGTTTCTTTTTGACCGGTAAGGGGATCGCAACCCTCAGCACAGTGTCGTCTGCACCATGTTCAGCCAGTGAGTGCACCGGCCATCCCTATAGAGGATCCGAACCTGCGGCTTCCAGGCTCCCAGCGCCGCACTCTCCCAAGTGAGCCACAAGGCTGGCCCTGATTCTGCTGTTTTAAATGTATTTTGGTTTGGACGGAAACGAGTATTAGCACTTTTCATTCATATAATTTGTGCATTATATAAAAGAGATAGACATTAGAGTTTTGTTTTAGTGATGGTAAAGTGAGATCTTGATGGGGGGGATGAATTTTCTACAGAGTCCCTTAGAATCATTTATGATATTTATCAATCAAATTGTTAAATCAAATGTCAGAAGTCAACAATAATGTCACTAAAGATGTTTTGGTGAAGAGTTGGAAGCAAATTTTATTTTAAACTCTTTTAACCTGGTAAGAACCTAAAACATTCTTGCTAATTTGGAAAATACCCCTTTTATTTAAAATTTTCTGAAAGGTAGCCTCTCCTCCTATCTTTGTGATGGAATACTAGGTGATTTCAGTCAAAAGACATAATTATTACCATAAGAAAAAGTCCTGCAAGAAAGTGCATGTTGCCACTTTACTCATTACTAAAGTGCCCTTATGACTGTCAGAGAGAACAGGTAAGATGCCATGGGAGGCAGACAAAAAGAGATCAAAGTGTTTTTGTTTACTTCTTTGAAGTCTTGTAGTACCTACTGTTTACCCTACATACTTTTTGATTCATGCTGAAAGTTGGAATTCACCCATTTCTCTCTTTTTCCTGTCTAAGATGCAGATGGGGCACATTTCGTTGACTCCATCAATCCCTGCCCCCACGCATTAGCACATGCACACGTATACCTAGCCAGTGGAAAAGAAAAAAGAGTTACTCACATTCATCCATTTTACAAAGATTTCCAGGCTGCAATGGGAGGGCTTTACCTCTCCCTGAAGGATGAATAAATAGGTAGCTTCACTGACAACCTGTTCACAAACTGAAGTGAAAAGGAGACCAAGGTCTTGCTCTACTGATGGTTATAAGATCCAGTCCTGGCAGCATGGAGAGGATGGTCATCTGTCTAATGGTCACCTTCTTGGGGACACTGGCCCATAAATCAAGCTCCCAAGGGCAAGATCGTCTCATGATTAGAATGCGCCAACTTATAGATGTTGTTGATCAGCTGAAAAATTATGTGAATAACTTGGTAAGACCATACTTGTCACAACAGAATTTAAGTAATAGTTTTCAGTTAATACAAAAGGAGGCTTTTGACTTATAAAAATAACTCAGAACTGATTTTCTTTTGCTCTAGGACCCTGAATTTCTGCCAGCTCCACATGATGTAAAGGTAAGACCAGTTGAATTTATTTCTGAAAATATACTTGATTTAAGTTTTTAAATCCAATAAGAAAGGCATTAGGCATGACTATTTAGGAATTCAATTTCAATGAATTTGGGCTTTAATAATTGGTAAAATATTTATTTCTATTTTAGTCAAATATTCATTGATTTACCAACAAATCAACCAATAAAATGCTATAATACATTCCTTACAAAATATGTTTATCTTCAAGAATCTCTAAGAATACTTCTAAGTAGTACTGTTGAGACAGAATAACAAAACTAGAAAAGAAATCTACACTGTGATCACTTTCTGAATGATTAACAGCGAATTATATATTAAAAGACCTTGGGCATGGAAGCTCTTCAGCCCTCTTTGTCATTCTATTTAAGAAATATAGATACATACCATAAGAAGCAAAATTCATCTTTTAATAACAAACTGAAAAAAAAGAAAGAAGAAAGAAAAAATTAGATTACAGGGATAGCATAGAGGAACGGTGGTATGGAAATCAAAGCCCTTCTTTAGAATATAATTCACATATACCTTGGCCTCAGTGAGTCTTGTCTTTGGCTTTCGATGAGGTCTTTTGAAAGGACCATTTCAACAACTCATCCCGTCTCTTAAGCCATTGAAACCCGTTACAGTCCCAGGAAGAAGAGGCCTGGCATATAGTTAAAGAGTGCTGTCTACTGATCTTCCCCAGTAACTTCGTCAATCTGGTTTTTGGTTTGGTACCCTGAGAGTATAAATGCAACTGGGGAAATGTTTTCTTGGTCACAGACCTTTAACTGCATAAATTAGAATAACTTTAAAGTGCTACCAGTAATTAGGACATTACAAAGAGGGAGAATTATGAGGATATATTGCAAAGAAAACAATTATCGTAAATGACTATGTGTAAAAGTTTAGAAAGTGAATGAGTCACAGCTATTGCTTTTCTCTAATATTCACTCTCTATGTCTGAACCTAACCACTCTCATTTACTATGTTCTTTTCTAATAAGCAGCATTTAAAATGAAAGTATCACATTCAGCTTATTGGAAAGACTTTTCCAATAAGCCAGAGTATCTCTAAATCAATGTGCCTAATTATCAAAACATACATTTTCAGCATCTCACACACCTTGTCTTACTGCTGTGGTTAGAGTCCTTTCCAGAGTTTCTTAGCTGCAGTCTATAACTTGCAAAATAATAAAGATATACCATTTTCTAACTTGAGTTAATCCAATGGGTGCTTCCTTTATATGCTTTGTTAATGACAGATATTTATTATCTTACATCATAATAAGAGGATTTTGTCTCAGCGATACTGCATCTATCTGATCAAGCAGTGCTATGATACAAGTGAGCAATGTCCTGACTAAGATCTTTATGGAGCACTGGCAGGCAAACTGAGGAAGAAAACTGTTCAATGCTATATTAACATTATATAAGTTTTTCAGGGCTATCATCAAAGCAGGGTCTGTAAGAGATTTAAAAAGATTAAAAAGCTTAATGAAAATAAAACCATTTAAATGCTGCATTTACATAGTGATTATCTAAGATCTCTAATAGGCCTCACCAGGCATCTCTTCCTCTCTTTCTTTCCAATCATATAACCAGTGGTTCTCAACTGGTAGTGATTTTGCCCCCGAGTGAATATTTAGCATTGCTGAAGAAATTTTGGGCTGTCACAGTTGGGGGTGGGGGTGGGGGTGATACTAGCACCTAGTAGGAAAAGGTCAGGGATGCTACTAAACATTTTAGAATGTACAACACGACCCTGACAATAAAGAATTGTCCAGCCCCAAATGTCAATAGTGCCACACTGTTGAGAACCTTGATATAAACCTAGTTTGTGTGCGGGACAGAGGTAATCTTGCCCAGTTAGCAAGGCTGCCCAGTGAGAATGGCCAAGGCTTTCTTTGTAGAATAAAAAATGTTAAGTAGGTTAAAAATAGGCTTTAAGGATGCAAATATTTTCAAATATTCCATTGCAAAACAACAAAGCCAAGTGTGTCTCCTTGCAAAAATGGCACTTTATTTGTTCTCTGGCTAAAGAGAAGAATATTTTGTTACTTTTGCTTTTGACTTCCTTACTGCTCCCTCTAGTTTGTGAAACTAACGTAGGACCAGGAAATTCCTCATGTTCTCATGTGTTAAAGGAGGAGGGAAACAAACCCTTGCCCTTGGAGTCTGCTCTCACCAAGGCACGGCAAAGGAAAGCAATGGTTATCCTTCCAGGTGGTGCTAAACATGGACTTGGGCCATCCTGTAAGCTCCTGAGTGACAAGGCACCTGAGGCTGACTGAATCAAGGTTAATCTTTCCACTCCCCCTCTTAATACATTCTTATAGCTGTCAGCAGGGATAGCTCCTCCACTTCACCTCTTTGAGGCTACCTTGGATGTGCATCTAAAGCCCAATTCAGCAATCATTTGTCCTGAGCCACACATTGCCAGGGACAGCTCTGCTGCTTGCAGAACAAAGCAAAACAAACCACCATTGTCTGTTAACACAGGTGAACAAGGAAGGAAGGGAGAGATAGCACAGCCCCATCAATATGGACATCAGTGTCCAGATGCCATCAGAGGCTTTCAGAAAAGTTTTCTCAGGTGTAAAAGCTTTGATCACTGGTTTTGACCATTCCTGGCAATATGGTCTCAAGGGAATTTGTTTGGTAGGGCCCCTCAACTTCTTTGGAACCTAATTTTCTTTCAACATATGCATGTAAATGTTAACTCAGCAAAATGGGCCTCTGTGAGAAATGCTGGTTTCTCAGATCATTACGGGTGAAGCAGTTAGTGTTTTCAGTTTCAGCTGGAAAATTTACCTCTTTAAATATGAATATTATTTTTTTCCAGTAAGTTAAGCCGGTTGTGGTCAAAAAGAAGAGAAAAGAAAAAACTTCAATAAACATGAACATGTGGTTTTCAAGGAAAAAAAAGTGCTATAACATTTATAAATAGTTTCTATTAAATAAGCATTTTGGCAAACATATGGAAAGGACACCACCTTGCCCTTATGAGAGGCAAGCTGCCCTGATATAAGGAAACCAGATAAGCTTATTCTCGTCTGTGGCTGTGTATGCAAAGCAAACCTGATGGGTTTGTGTCATAAAGACGCATGTTATTAATCAACATTCATACTGGATAAGCATATGAGTTGGAAAATGCAAAGCAGGCCAGATGCTATTTTCAGCTGATTGTCCATGAGAACATTCAGGTAATATTATTATATATAAGACTGCCCTTTTAGGGACTGAGAAGGATTGAGGTTTTTGATTATAAGGTGGTGGCTTTCATACACATTACTGAGGTAAAGATATAGCAACTTCAGGGGAAAAATAGCATCATATACACACACTTGAAAAAAAGAAAAAAGTAACTTGGATATAAGTAACCTAGATACAAGCTCTTAGATCAGCATCAATATGTTTTCATCAAGTCAGTATAAATTTTGCTCTTCCAATAAATTCCATTTTCTTTTCAGTTTGCTAAGATTTTGGCTTATTCACTAGTCACTAGTTATTTGGCCAAACCAAGAGACAGATTTTTGATCCTTGTTCTGTCCACTTGCCATTTTCTGAGACAAACTCTTACCTTCTAAGAAATAGTCTTCCCTCCCATTGACTGGGCAAGTCTCAAATTCTCTTCCTTGACTGCTTGATTCAGGCAGAATTCTACCCTAACTGATCTGAGAGTATAAATAGGATTTTAGAAAAGTCATGCATAGTCTATGGCAAGCATATGGAATCTTAGATGTGGAATATGCCATCAGAAATAGGAGCCCACTTCCTTTCCCCAAAGGAAAGGCTTTAATTCATTTACCTCATCTGATGATCCCACAAATATAAACTGAGCATTCACTTGCAACAAAACACTATGCTTGGTATTGTACAGAATAAAATGCTGCTTAAGACATGCCACCGATAGTTACTCCTATGTACATTACGGAGGGAAAGAGCAAACAAATGAAAAAGATTCTAAATCACACTATAGCATAACTTATCAAAAACTGCCGCTAGTCACAGTGTACCTTTTAGAGGCTCATAATTCAGCAAATGTGTTATTAAACCAAACAAAGTGTCCCTCACAAAACACAAAGGTCCTGCCTATCACCCAGTCCTCAGAATGGGCTTCAATATAAAATTAGGAATAAAAACTGTAAAAAGTGAGGCTCCCTTCTTTCTGTGAGGCAAGGAAATGTCCCTTCTTCCTAAAGACAGTGGGCAATTTACATGCAGGTGCCTCCATCTCTTCAGCCCGAACATTTAAGTAGGAGGTGAAATCATACCTCACTCATCTGTTGAAATGAATGTGACCCAGTAGAGGGAAAAACATGATGGGAAGGTTGTTTTTTAGTTTCTGAATAACTTTTGTTATCATAAATACAAATTATTTATCTTTCAGAGACACTGTGAGCAGTCAGCTTTTTCATGTTTTCAGAAGGTCCAACTAAAGTCAGCCAATACTGGAGACAATGAAATGATAATCAATGTATTAATAAAGCAGCTGAAGAGAAAACTACCTCCCACAAATGCAGGAAGACGACAGAAATACAAACTAGTAAGACTGTTATTTGTCATTTATCTTATTTGTACTTATTAATGATGTCTATTACATTACACAAACACACATCCCTGTAGCCGGGGCCTCTTGTGCCCTCCTCATAATTACACCTTAATTATATATAGCGAGTTTTGAGAAGTGGGGTCACCCCTTTTAAGTCCACAGACTTGAAAGTGCCCAGAAACTCAAACAGACCCTGGTAGCTGGAATACATTAATATAGCTTCCCAAGGTGAGGAAGTCATTAGGCAGAGAATCCAGTTGTGATTTAGGAAGAAAGAAATATTTTCTTCTCATGATACGGTCACATATAACTGATATTCTTATTAACAAGAGTTAAATCCTAGTTTTCTAATGAGAAAAGAGATAAGAGACCAAGATAAATCTCAGACTTTGCTTTCGCTTAAAAAATATTGCTGTTCTGTACAATAGCAGAGTCAGTATTAATTGACTGACTGGGGAATTTCAATAGTCCCTACATGCCATTGGCTGGGGAATTTTAATAGTCCCTAGATTTGGAGGACCCTGAGACCCTCCCGTACATCTCTCCTTATGCCAACTCCTGGGCAATGCTGATATTCAAGAACATGAGTGATTCCAGCATTAATCAAAACCAGTGGAAAAACATAAAATTAATTACTCTCAAATTATTTTTTATCAGTTGTCCCACCTCTAAGAAATTCCACATGATTCAAATGAAATCTTAATTATATTACAAAATAATTCTTATTTCCTTTGATTGCTTGGCTAGATTACCATGTGAAAAATATCTCTGTAAAGCTTTCTTCAGAAAGAAAGGATCTAAGCATGTCTTTGAAACCCAATATCAAAGACTCATGGAATGGTAATGTTGGCCATGAACTTAGAACTACCCGGGAGATAGATTTTCCTCATCCATCATTTTATAGATGAGGAGAGTGAGGCTTACCAAAGAGGTTAAGTGACCTGCCCCAAGATCCACAAGTAGTGTCAGAACGACATCTAGAACTTATATCTACTACTTTTCAGTCAAATGTTCTCACTACAACATCAAACCAGCATTGAGATGCTAAATACCAAGCAATGGTCTGGTGTTTAGTATTTCACCAGGAATAAGGATAAAGAATATAAACCAAAAAATTAAAAAACCAAAAAACACCAGAAACGTAAGCAGGCGGTATACACATAAAAAATTGTTCACTCTCTCTAGTAATGAAATGAACTCAAGTTAAAACAAGGAAATCTTATTTTTTTTCAATTAAAATTTTAACCGTACTCAATAATGGTAAGAATGCTCTAAGTAACAAGAGGTAAAACTTTTTTACAATGTAAATAAAAACCTTAAAAATTTTTATCCCTTCAATTTAGTAATTCTATTTCTAGGAATTAATCAAATAAAATAAACAAAGATGTATATGAAAAATTATTCACAGAGATGTTCTTTGCAGTATTGTATACAAAAGAGAAAAGTTAGAAGCAACCTTTGTGTCCAAAAATAGTAACTGTTTCATCCTATGATGCAATACAAAGCAACCATTATTTATTATATTTTTGAAGAATATTTAACATCTAGGAAACGCTTTTGATATGTTGTTGTTAAAAAAGAAAATTGCCAACCACTGTAAATAACATAAACGCAAAGTTAAAAAAAGGTGGGGGGGATATATGTCAAGGGATAGGATTACAAGTGAGTTTTCCACTCTTACTTTATGTGCTTCCCAAATGTTTTCCAATTAAACATAATTAATGTCTTTAATGGAAAGATTAAACTTTAAATTTTTATTAAATAGGAAAAAAGTTTTAAAGAAGAACGTTACTTTTTCATTGATTTCTAGACATGTCCTTCATGTGATTCTTATGAGAAAAAACCACCCAAAGAATTCCTAGAAAGACTGAAATCACTTCTCCAAAAGGTATCTACCTTAAATTACATTTGATTTTCTACTTCATCTTTCTCTATCCAGATTGCTTCCTATGTTTAGGTTACTCATGCCATACTGTTTACACTATTTCCACAGATGATTCATCAGCACCTCTCCTAGAGCACATGGGAAATGAAGATTCCTGAGGCTCTTACTTGAAGCTGGACACTATATTACATACTCTAATACAGTAGTGAAACTCACTTCTTGCTATTCCAAGTGGAGAAGTACAATATATCAGTGATGGGGGTAAAACCAGATAAGTGTGCAAAGTCAAGATTATTTTCCCCAAATTACCATGCAATACTTCAGTTTCATCCACATGCTTTGTGTTTGGTCAACTTGGAAAAACTTTCTACTCAATCAGTGTCTGATTTCCTATGTTATGGATTTCTATGACTTCTGAAGTTTTTACTTGATCTTACTGCCCATCTGTGACATTTCTTGGTTGGAGGAGAAGGTAAAAATTTTAACAAAAAATATAGTTGGGAATTTATTGATCTTATATTAACCTTGATCTTGATTACCACAAGAATGAGGTCTATGATGATCATAACTTACTTTCATCCTAGCTGAAAATATAGAAGCATAGGATCAAAATGAAAAGTTAAAGTCTTTATTCTTTAAAAGAAATGAAAACTGAGCACTTAAAAAGTTGTATCTGAAGAGTTTACTTTTTATTTCAGAATGCCTAACATATATGTATGTAATTTACTCATGCAGCAGGGGGATAGCTTTACCAGATGGCTACAAAAGAAGTCTTACTTCTTTATTGGGGTTTACCAAAATATTTAAATACTATAGATATGACTGTATTCATGGAATACACTCTTAGTCTTTTTTTAAAAAGTGGTAATAGAGTATTAAGAAGTGGGTTTAATATTACCTTCCCCCAACCTCAAGTTCCCTTATAAGCTAATACTTTAAGCTTGTGGACATGACAATTAAAAGCTATAGAGGAACATTCATCAAGTAGTCTTCTGGAAAAACAGAGTTTTAAAAGTCTTGTAGCTCTCTTCTCAAATTGTTATAATAATTGCATTGAGTGACTTAAGTACCCCAAATGTGTCTCCTTCTTTCTTCCTTCCTTCCTTTTTTTTTTTTTTTTTTCTCCTTCTTAAAGTGAAACTTCTGGTATGAAAAAATTTCAAAACATATTTAGCATTTTAAACACACTGTGCTTGCATGCTTTGTATAAGACAAATTCAATCACCTGTATAAAATCAAAATCAAGAGACAAGTCAAGAAGCCAGGACACCTGTCCCAACTGAAAACAGACTTTTGTGTAAACATTCCAATCTTTCAACCAAGCAGCCTGTTCTGACTGCCATTTCATATCAACTCTAGCAGACTTTGTTTAAATATGAAGTTAAAAACTCTAGAAAAATAGAATTTTTTCTAGAAAGGTATAAGCTATTTGAGAATCTCTTATTGTTAAAATGGCTGTGAGTTCAAAAGGATGTGGGATGGGAAAGGTTTTATGCTGTGAGAAGAAAAAATGATCTACTTAAAAGCATTTTTAAAACAAATGCAGACTTAACTAAGTTCTAAAAGATATATTGAGAATCAATTATTTAATCAAATCTCAATGAAATGTTTTATCATCAGAAACAAGGTACTCATAAAATTTTAAAATATGTTATTACAAAGGAGTCATGTAATTATGTGCCTCATGATGATAATATGCATCTGAAATCTGCCTAAGTGTCAAACGGTGCCAGCCCAGCTTATTGGGATAAAAGTTGAAAGCAGGCACCAGGATGACTTGGAAATGATGGAGTCTGTACTTCTTGTATCTGGCTGTATAGCTGTTGACTTTGATATCATGACTTTATATTTAAAATAATATATTTATTTGGGTGTGTTTATTGTTAAAAATCTCTGTTCTAATCCTTTTGATCAGGGTCTCTACTTTAAAAGTGAAAATAATTTCATGGGGCGTTGGCTAAGAGCCTTCACTAACCAGAGTTTAAAAACTCAGGTAAAGATCCCAGCAGCACCTCAGGAAAAGCAATGCATCAGAATAAACAAGATGAAGAGGTGATACTTGAACAGCTCCATCTTCACCATTCTGTGTTCAAGATTTAGCCAGTTCTTGATAGTAATTTAAGGATAACCCATAAATATCACTGTTCACCTGTTGGTGGTGATTCAGGAGACCTGAAATAATGGTGGTTGTAAAATTGTGGTCACTTGCCTAAACCTTTTGGGTTTCCATTTCCTTATCTGTAGAACAAGGGTGCTGAACTTAATCCCTAGGGTCTGTTCTGCCCCCTTTAGAGCTTTATATGTCTATGATTGTCTATAGTTCTGGGTACTCTTATGGGAACACCTGACCATAATTCTGAGTAAAACTTTCTACTGAGTCTGATGTTTGGTCACTCAACATTATCTCAATAGCATACGAAGCAACACTCACTGTAGGAATAAGGGAAGTGTTCCAAGGAAAAAAAAAAAAGAAGAAGGAAGGAAGGAAGGAAAGAAGGAAGGAAGGCAAAAAGGAAAGAAGGAAAAGAGGAAGAAAGACAGAGAAAAAGAACAAAAGAAAAAAGAAAGAAGAAAGGAAGGAAGAAGAGAATAAAAACAGCTGTATATCATGGGAGTTCAGGGAAAATTAACCATGATTTTTAATATTTTAGCTGAAAGTGCCTTCTTTGGACACTTATAAGATTGTAGCATTATTATTGCTCTGTTGTATTTACATTTGCATCTGAGAATTTAGTTTTAATATGAACTATGTACTTTATAACTTAATGATTATTTATTATATATTTGATTTTAAATGTTTATGTTCATGGCATCTTATTTAAGACCTGATCATATTAAATACTACCCAGTAAGTACAACTGCCTTTTGTGATTCCCTGGAAACTCTTAATTCAATAGTCCTAGTAGAATATAAAGAATGATCCTTACTTTCTGGAAGCATAGAGTGTTTACATGTGTATCGTAAAGATGATCTCTCCTCACCCACTTTCTCTGAAATGAAACTGTCCATTTCCTGTCCCTGCCTCAAGGATATCACTTCCTGTGCAGGCCTCCTCAATGTATGGCAGGTCCAGGAGTTAAAGATATCCTTCCCAGTGCTCACTGCCACCATTACATGTACACTTTTGCAAAACTCCCTCTTGCATTCATATTTATCCTATATAGCTTTTCTGTCCTCTTTTTCTTATTAATAATTGCCATCTCCTGGCCACTCCTCCATGTTCAGTGAGGACTTAGGTATGTTCTTTCCCTTGAATTCAACTTCTGCCATCATCCTGGGTGACTTCAGTGCCCACAGGGAGGATTCCACCAACATTGCAGCTTCCCGAAACCTTGACCTTCTCAGTTCTGAGCACCTGCATCTTTTTGCCCCTCCCACAGTCCATTCCCATGGTCATGCTCCAGACCTTATCCCCGCAACTCCTCTCTCTCTAAAATCTTTACTTAGTAAAACCGCCACCTGCTAGTCTTTCAGCTCTCAAACTGCCCTACTTCTACTGCGTCTTCCTTGAGATCCTGAAGCCAGGTCTTCACCTTTTCCCATTCTCTCAATTTATTGGTTGTCCTGCCTTGCTCACTGAGCCTGGGCCCCTGATCAGTCCCTTGAACAGCAGGGCAAGCAGCAAACACTGTCTCCCTTCTCTGCTCATTGTTCTTGTGTACCTGCCTACAAACTCCCTGCCTAGCTGTTTTATCCTTTGTCTCCTCATCCAGCTTCAGACATTGGCTCTGGCCCCTCACCCTTGGGGACTCTTTCTAACTCCCCTATCTAGCTTACTAGAGTCACTTTCCCACTTTGCTCTCAGCTCTGAACACTCATCTGCTTTCAACATCTGCCACAGCTTTAGATAAAAGGCCCTTCTGTCTACTACAGTCCCCAGGCATGGACTCATCTCATGTGAAGGAGAGGGATTTGGATATTCACAGTCAAGCTCACTAAAAGAATAGTCTGTACATGTATCTACACTCTTTCATGAGCCATCTGCTCATCAACTATCCACTGCTATAATCTGATTTCTACCCATTGGAACTTATCACTGCATTATTAAAATTTCCCTGTCTCTGGTCAACAATGACCTCCTAATTACCCAACTCGCAAAATGTGTCTATCCTTATCTTATCATGGCTTTTGCTACCCTTGACCACTCCCTCCCTTTTCCCAAAAGATTATAAGACTTTAAAATTTATTACTGGCACAACAATGTACATGTAATTATGCTACTGAACTGTACACTTAAAAATAGTTAAGATGGCAAATTTTATGTGAAAAATTTTTTTTCTTTTGGCAACTGGCCAGTACAGGGAGGGATCTGAACTCTCAGACCTCGGTGTTACAACACTGTGCTCTAACCAACTGAGAAACCAGCCAGCCCTCCTCTTAGACTTTGGAGGCTCTGTTTCCTCTGGTTGTCTTACCTGTCTGACCATACATTCTCAGTGTCAGTTGTTGGTTCACTTTCCTGTGTCCTCTCCTTAGAAGATGATTTTCCTGAGGATTCTGTTCTTGGCTACCTTTTTCACTTTGAGCCTTCTCCCTTGAAAGTTAAATGTGTTCCTGTTGTTTTAAATACCTCCTATATGTTGTTCACCACTAGATCTAAAGCTAAAGGCTAGAATTCTCTATTAATTCTAAGGGCCATGTATTCAACTTCTCCCTGGAGATTTCCATCTTTGTCTTCCAGGCTCTTCACCTCAATCTGCCAAAATTGATCTTATCACTTTCCCCCACTTCCTCAACCATCTCTTTTTAAAGAATTCCCTAATCTTCACTGATGAACCACATCCTCCCAGACTGCCTTCTCCTTCCCTCACTATGACCAGTTGGTTACAGGGCCTTGTTATTTTTCTTTTAAATACATCCTTTCTTTTCCACTCCTTCTGACATCACCTTAATTCAGGCTCTCCACTCTAGTTGCAGCGGTTGCAATAATTTTCAATTGGATTTCTAGCCTCTCACCTTCTACTCTCTTCAATCTACCTCCTCATCACCAACAAAGTGATATTTTATAAAACTTATATATGATCACAATTTCCCCTATTTAGAACCTTTTACTGGCTCCCCTTTAAAACAAAACCCAGACCGGAAGCAGGGCATGTTGCCTCTTCATCGCCTGCTCCACTCAGCTCCCAGCTCTCTTCATCTTGTACTTTACATTCCAGCCAATCTAATCAGCTTCTAGTTCTCTAGACACATCATGTTGTTTTATTTCTCTGCATCTTTACATTTGCATTTATCTCTCCCTAGAATATAACATCTCCAGCCTCCCCTAAAGTTCAGAAAACTCTCACATGTCCTTCAATATTCAACTTAGTCATCATCTCTTCTCAAAGGATTTCCATCACCATCTTACTGTGTCTCTGTGACAGTTAACCCCTCCCCACTTTCAGAACTTGAGCATACTTTGATTAGCAGACTTAATACAGTATATGCAAATTTATGACTTATATGTCTGTTTCCTTTTTCAGAACGTAAGCCTTTTGGCAGAAGGAATTGCATCTTGCTGGCACAGTGCCTCATATATAGTAAATAACATATAGTAGAGAACAAATGTTTGCAAAATTAGATTGAACTCAATACAAAACACATGATTTATTCATTGGCATCCTCCTTGACATCTCCCTCTTACATGCAGAATCAAATTATCACCAAAGCCTGTCACCTCTGTTTTCAAAATATTTCTACAACTCAATAATTTCTCACTACTTCCAGCTTCCATTTTGTTCGAGACCACCACAATATCTCACTCAGATGATTGTAATATCTTCCTACATAGTTTTTCTGCTTTTGTCCTTGCCCCTCACCAAAATCTATTTGCAACAAAGCAACCTGAACAGTTCCTTTAGAAACCGATCAGAGTATGTCGCCCCTCAGCTCAAAGCCTTGCAATGGGTCTCACATCATTCAGGATAACGGCTGGGTCCTACAAAAAAAGGGCTACTTGGTTGTGTCCTTCCACTTCCCTCCTCTATAACCTTGTTTTCACTCTTCATACTCAACTCCAGCCACACTGGTATTTTTTTCCTTTTCCCAACATTCCAGCAACACTCCCACCTAAGGCATTTGCACTTTTTTTCCCTCTGATTAGAATACTCTTCTGCCAAATGTCCACATAGTCCATTCCCTCACTTCCTTCAACTGTCATCTTCTCCACCGGGTCTTCTCTGTTGCCCTATTTTAAATTGCAGCACCACCACACCAAACACCTCTGCTTTATTTTTCTCCATAGCATCTACCACCCCTGATATATGTATTTTAACCATTTATGTGTTTATTGTCTCTGTCCTGCACTAGAAGGTAAGCACCATGTGGGCAGGAATTATTGTCTGTTCTGTTTGCTGCTATATATCTGGCATCTAGAACAATGCCTTGAACATAGAAAAACTAACTAAATATTTGCAGAAAGAATTGTGTTCTGCAATGGCTGGCACTGGAGTTCTCCTACAGGGATTTAATTCTCCACACTTAGTTTGCCTTCTTTTTATTACCCAATTTGTATGTAGTTGGTTTTTTCCTTTATAACATCTCCCTATTCTACGAATGTCTTGTATCTTTTACAAATTTCCCCCCATCTTCTTATCAGATGTAATCACACCTCTTCTTCATTTTTGAAATTGGCCTTCAGCAGTCTGAAATTTGGAAGATAAAAATGGAAACATTCTCCCACTTATCATTAAAGTTTTAGCAGAAATATTTTTCTAAATTGAACTGTGTTTACTGACTCTCTATATATTCTGTATATTATATATTATATTCTGTATTCTATGTATTATATTCTTTTACTGGTAAATGAAACATCTTGATGTTTCCCAGTCATACAACCAAAACTCTTCCATGTGATATCTCCTCTCCCTGTACCAAAAAAGAAAATTCAAAGCATCCATACATCCATTTATGTCTCTAAAGAAGTCTTTCTCTACCTTCATTCAAAATGAAGTAGTATTCTTTTCAAGAAAACTCCCTTGCACGTTACAAATTATTTTATTTGTTCTCACTTTCTTTATCTTTCCTTTATTCATTTGTTCTGAATGAGATGGTAAAATAGTATGGAGAAATGCTATGAAGAAATGCAAGCAGGAAAGGGGGATAGGGAGAGGCAGGGGGCTTGTGTGGGGCTAAGGAGAACAATTTTAAATAGGATGAAAACTTACACCCAATGGAATCTTTTGCTTGTTTCCAGTGAGTTTAAATGAGGAATAATATAAAAGTTAGTGGTAGTCACATGATTATTTTTAAAAAAATAATCCAAGAGAGAATTCTTTGAGACACAGTAATGAAACGGACTTGAGCTCAAATGAATTATCTAATGTGTCAACAAATTGGCAAGTGGTTCTCAGCCTTGGCATATGTTGTAGTCATCTGGGGAGCTTATAAAAATACCACTGGGTGTTTAAATAAAATAAAATAAGAATGTCTGAAGGTAGAGCCTGGGCACTGGTGTTTTGTAAAACTCTACAGGTGATTCTAGTGTATAGTCTGGGCTGAGAACTACCAAATGAATTAGGGCAATGTTGACACATTATGAGTAGAAGAGAGAACCATGTACTACATTATAAAATTATGAGTACATTAATGTAGTTTTTGTAAGTCATCTCCTTTATTAAACAGTGTAAATCATCCTGAGGCTCTCACAACAAAGATAGCACCCAAAAGTTTACTTACTATTTGTAACAGAAAGATACTTTTGGAGATGTTTTAAGTAAGGCTCATTTATTCATTTAAAAAAGGAATAACAGACTATGGAATAATCATATAATGGAATTCAACACAGCAATAAATTGAGAGAAAATATGAAAAACAGCTTCTGGGGTATTAGAAATGCTATATTTCCTGACCCAGCAGGTGGTATTTTTTGAGTTGTGCACTTAAGATTTATACCATTTTCTCTATGTATAATTCAATAAAAAGTTGAAAATAAATGATGAAAAAATGTGGTTTTTGTTTGTTTGTTTGTTTTGTTTTTAAATCCTCTCTATCAGATGCACGACACACAGCAATCTTAAAAATGCAAAAGCTGGAGAAAGCTGAAGAGAGGGGAAATGGTTGGCTAAGTGATAATAGGAAGGAGAGAGAAGCAAAAACCCAGCAGCTGCCGCAAAAGAAGATTCTAGGTTGTGGTATCCCAGTCAAAAAGAACATCTTTAAAATTATCTTTTAAAACTAGTTCTAATATCACCTTCTTCCTGTTAGGCTGAGAGATGGTCAATTTGGGGAAGAAAGGTTTTTGTTGTTGTGTGTTTTCCCCTTATAATCTGAATTCAAGCAATTCCCCAAGTGTAGTTTACAAATATAAAAAAGAAAAGAAAGAGAACAGTAAGTCAGGTTTCTTGGTCAGGTTTCTTGAAAGGAGATCCTGAGGTCAAGGATCCAGTTGCATGTGGTTTACTCAGAAAATGCTCCCAGAGCAACCAGTAAGGGAGAGGGGAGAGCAGCACTGGAAAGGAGAAAAGCCAAGCCAGGGTGTGATTTCAGGTAAAGCCCCAGATTCAACCTGATGCATTAGAGCCCCAGAGCATAAATCATGCCTCTGAGTTGTCAGCTCCACCTGGAGGCAAAGGGACTGCGTTTTTGTATTCTTATACTAGCCAGGCATGCCTACCAACTTCAGGATCCTAGCGAGGCTGCTCCAGAGCCCAGGCAATCTTCTTAGTGTCCCAAACACAAGCTGTCATCAAAGCTCACAGGGATAAGGATATAGAGCTGATAAAAAGGACCCAAGGGTACCTGAGCAGCCACCAACCGCATATGATATAGCAAGAGTGACTATCTTTTCTTTTTAAAGCTTATTTTTAAAATAAGAAGGCTTAAGGCAAAGATTAATGCCATTGTCATAATAGAGGAGGTTTCAGGGAAGTTAGAATATATTTGTTCATATGCAATTATGCATAATTATCTATATACTTATTATATATATTTCACATAGATTATTTCTCTTTTGGTCACAATTTAATTCTCTTTAAGCCCACTTAACCTAAAGGAGCCCAATTTTTGGAGATAAATATACTTGTAGCACAAAGTGTGTTCAAGTGAGAGAATATGACACTACTAACATGCCCCCTAAGTCATACAAACCGAAGGTACTTGCTACCCCCTCCTTACCAACTCAACCCTACCCCATGGCAGCCATCACTCCCATGCCACAAACACAACAGATTTTCCCCGATAAGGATATTCATGTTGTTGGAATATAGGGCAGTTGATGGTTTCTAAGCTTCTAGTAAGCCTCTCCCTTTCTTGTCTGACTCAGCTGGAACCAACCATTCCTTGGAGGGCCCCTTGGGAGAAGCCCTGTTGTGAACGCAATTAAAATATTTACATCTATTGACTGATAAATCCATCCCGAAAAGAGAGAAGAGATTGGAGATGGTCACAGTGAAGGAAGAAAAGAAAAGGGTGTGGCCAGGGCGGAAACAGAATTATCCACAAAACAGTGTGTGGGGAAAGTGCTCAACATTGTTTTTGCAAAGATTTCCCAATATACTAAGTCCCTACTAAATAGCATTATATTTTGAAATAGAAGTGTCATGATACAACTTTTGTTCGAAAGTTATTACCACTGGATCAAAACCTATTAAATGACTTGTGACCATGAGCAAGATATGTGTGTCACAGGGAACATTTACTATTTGCCTTTATTATTGTTGTTACTTTTTCACTTCCCAACAGAAACTTTTCATTGAATATGTCTTTTTAAAAAGATACCTTTTAAAGGAGAGGACATGCTGCCACCTACTGAAACAAGCAAATACATACGAATACTCAAGTTCTAAAAACATCAGGACCATGTCACCCCATACCTAGTGATAACAAACGGTGTACACTCTAAAGGATTTTCTCAGCTCTTTCAGTCTTGGACTTTACAAAGATTTTCACTACCGAGATCAGTTCTAAAAGGATCCTCAAAGCCAGAAAAGCCATTTCTCCTTGTACCTATAGAAATATCACAGCTCTATTTGCAATAGCCAAGAGTTGGAACCAACCTAAACGCCCATTGTCAAACAGCCAGATAAGGAAAATGTGGTATATGTACACAATGGAATACTACTCTGACATAAAAAAGAATGAAATATTGCCATAGGTAGCAACATGGATGAACTTAGAGAAAATCATGTCAAGTGAAATAAGTCAGCACAGAAACAAAAATACCATATGTCCTCACTCATAAGTGGGAGCTAAAAAAATAAACACATTAATTTAAAAAGAAAGAAAGAAAGATCACAATAATGCACTGAACTTTCAAAAGGAGAACTGAGGTTACCAGAGGTGGGAAAGAGGGTAGGGGGGAGAGAGGAATTGGTAAAGGGCCATGAAAAACAATGACATTGTATATTGTTGAATATAATAATTATTCTGATTTGAGCATCACATATTGCACACAGGTATTGATATTCAACTCTGTACCCTCAGATGTGTACAATCAACTATGTTACAATAAAAATAAAAATAAAAAACTCAGTGCGAAGACGGAGAACAGGAGTGTTTGAAACCTGCTCTGGTACACCTTTAGTTGCTGTCCTACTAAAACGTGAGCAGCTGAGAAAAGAGCTCACAGGACCCTGAAACAGGCAGAATGCTTCTGGTAAAGTGACCTTAATCTAGTAGGGGTCCTCTTTAGGGGTTTCTTAAGCAAGAAATTGTTATCCTTTATTCTTCATTTGGGAAGAAGTCAGAAATATACTGCAGATTTCCTCACTTGTGAAATACTTGTAATAATTCAAGCTTCTCTAAAATCATAGCATGCTAACAAACATAAAATTAAATAAGGCATGGGAAAGTGCCTTGTAAAGTGTTGACATATTCAGCAGTGCAGAAGCTTGTTTTCAGACTATTTTCCTTCTAGTGACAATAGCTTGTGCTGCATTTCTCATTCGCCTCATCCCATTTAGGGAATTTCTCTCATGACAAATAGCCCCCATGAGAAACTCTTTTCCACAACCTTGGCTTCATTGAATTGTAATTCAATACATAGTTTCCTAAGAAATAAAGTCATTTTAAAAAACATTCCTAGTGTTTGCCACAGAAGAAAGATTTGAGGTTGCAGCATTGTAATAAAACACATCAATTAAATCCTCTTTTATAGCTACCTCTGATTATGTCTTCTCCTTCCAAAAGTTTGCCATTATTTTCTGCATAATATAGGCTTACTCAATATAGTCTTGGTGTTTTAACTAATTCTGTATTATTTAGTGCCTCTCATCTCTTGCTTCTGCTCATTTCATCTACTCTAACCTAGTAATGGCTGTTTGTTTAGCCTCTGTTGCTTCTACTTTTAATGTTGGAACCCCTATTTCCCTGTTGAGAAGCAACAAAAAAATCAATAAACCCAAACCCTTTGTTTTTGTCTGCCTAATATCTATCTCTTTCCTCTGGTATTAGAACCCCTCTTTTTTGGGAATCACTCCTTGCTTAACTCAGTTCATGTAGGGCTGGTCTCACCACACTCCCAGCTCCAGTGGTTGCTCATGCTGGAGCAACTGGAAGCCTTCCTGTAGTATTTGTTGTAATTAGTTAAAGAGAGATGTTCTCTTTCCACTGGGGTTGCTAAACTGATAGGATTTGGGCTGGAGTGCTAGCGGCCATCTTTGCCACTCTCTGGGGAGTGCTTTCTGAGCACAGAGAAAAGCAGAGTGAGAGAGAGGGAGACATATTGTGCCTGAAGGTTCACCACTAAATCTAATTGTGTAAGCCAGTAAATCCCCTTTTATATGTGTATTAGTCCGTTTCTGTTGCTTGTAACAAAATACACGGAACTGGGTAATTTGTAAGAAAATGACATTTATTGCTTACAGTTTCTGAGTCTGGGAAGTCCGAAGTCCATCTGGTGGTGGCAACAGTGACCCAAGGGTCTCACATTGCAAGATGGTGGAAGCAGAAAGAGCAAGAGAGAGAGAGCAGAGAGGGAGCAAGTTTCTCATTCACTCTCTTTTTAAAGCCCTCAGAACCACGCCCCTGACCACCATTTTTAATCCATTCACTATGGCATGGTCCTACAATCTAATTATTCAAGGCTCCACCTTTCAATTACCATAATAGGATTTTCCATCCTCTTAACAGTCAAAGTGGGGATTAAGTTTCTCATACATAAAACTTGGGGGACACAATTCAAGCATCAATTAGTTTGGGGGGGACATAACTCAATCTACTACAATATGTAAGCTAGTTTCAGTTGTATATCAGTCGCTCATAACCAAAGGGTTTTGAATTAAGACTCTTCAACCCCAGCACTTTAAATGATTTTAAACACCACTTTTATAAAAGAAGGAGAGTATCTAGATCCTCATAAACCCCTAATTAAATAAAATCAAGGTGTGAAACTCCTTTTAGCAGTACTTTCTCTGGCTAATCACCTGTAGAAAACAAGAATGTAGAATCCTCTTTTCCCACCTTTGTAAAATAAGCCTGCTTAGGTTGTAAAATCTGCCAGTCAACTGGAGCATTAGCTCTTGACAGTAAGATGGCCACTTGCATACTACAGAGCCAGGTGTAAAGTTCACCCCTTGCACACACATGCCTTGTAGTAAGGTTACACCACCATGGAAATGGCAGAAAAGTCCATGGCCATACAGAAGAATTGCATTGAGTAAAAGGTTCCGAGATCCCACAATTATTTGCACTGCTTATGTTTCCTTTGACAATCAGGAAACATCACTTTGTCAAGCACTAATTGGTACCATATTAGAATATGGGGCCATGCTCTCCATTTTTTCTGATCTGGAATCCACTGCTGCTCCATAGAGCAGGGAAATCTATTTGGGCTGAACTGAATATTCTCTCTCCCTATTCATTCCTGCAAGAGTGAAGAGAGCCACGGCTACCACCTCTGCTGTTTGAAGTTAGAGGTTTATTCTAATAATCTAAAAAGAAGCAATAATACGTCATTATTTCCTGTTTACCATGTTAATCCATTATGGGACTGTGCCCTTTTTCTAAGCAAAAACAACAGATGGCCTAAACGGATAAAAGGTGGCGCCCAAGGGAAGTTAAGGGGGAGGGCTAAGCATAGAGAGGCAAGGCACATGCACATTTGACTTTTTCAAGGATTGGCCTAAGCTTGGAAATCCCCACCTGCTAAGCATATAAATATGATCTTTTGTGTTACAATAAACGGAACTGCCTGACAGAACCCCTGCTGCGTGTGTGTGTGTTTGTTCCCTATCTGGGAGAGCAGCGGCGTGCTCACCCATCTCTTGGAACCTCTTTTCGCCCCATGTCCTGGGGGGTGGGGGGAGCAAAGGGCAATCCCTTTGGCCCCAACCCTCTAGGGAAAGGAGAACCCTGTTGGGGTCCTGTGCACCTGCCGGAGATGCCAAACAACCCATAATCTGCAATTAATTTCCAATGTACTGGGTTTATTAATGACATTGCCAAAAATGAATGGCAACTCAGTTGGTTAGAGTGCAGCCTTATAACACCAAGGTCACTGGTTCAGATCCCCATACCAGCCAGCCACCAAAAAAATAAATAAATAAATAAAATAAAAATAATGGCAAGATCATCAAGACTAGAGAAGAGAGGAGGATAATTTGTTTCAGCAATCCTCAGAACATTCCTCAAGTGACCGGCCTGAGAAAAACTAATGTTCCACATGAGAACTGCTAAAGAGACATTCTCCCAGCCCCCATTTATCAAACTTGTTAGTTTTATTAGGTTTATTTATTCAATTAACATTTATTGATCACAATGCCAGACACTACAATGGACATTAAGGATACCTGAATAAAGTAGATCATACCCTAAAGAGTTCAATGTCTAGTTGGAGAGACATGCAATTAAAATTCATAAGTACAGTACAGTGTGTTACACTCTGTGATAGGTAAATGTTCAAAGAAAAAAAAAAACACTGGCTCTGGTAATGGCAGAATAGTTTTTATTAGACCAACTGTCCCACAGGTAACAATAATAAACCTTGGATAGAACATAAAAAGCCACTATTTGTAGTTCACTATGGACAAACAAAAGTAGGCAAAAAGGAAAGAGGATTTGACTCTCAAAAGGAGGAAATTATATTGAGTGAGATCTATATTTATATGGCTTTTACCTCAGGTGCTCTCTCCAAACCAACAAATGTAGTGTAACCAAAACTCAAGCAGAAGACTTTATGATTTGAGGGGTCAGAGGACATAGTTTAGGGAGGCAGAGGAGCTGGGAATTGAGGGAGGAAACAAGTGATAAGACTCTAAATCTGAACATAAACTGCTTCAAATCCTTAGACAGCCCCTGAATTGTACATGCACAAGGGAGACTTCAAGAGCCAGTAGACATCAATACCTGGAAGGCTGGGTAGAGATTTCAGCTGGTGTTTGCTTTAGTAAAGACAGAGTTGGCATATAATTCCCACCAAGTTAGAGGAACTTGGTAAACACCTTGGACTTTCCATTAAAATCCCAAAGAGGCTAGATCTTACCAGTAAAGATCAAGGAATTCACCTATGACTAAGAGAAAAACAAATACAAAATTGTCCTAACAAAACATGATATCAAGCCTCCACAAATTCAAGTGATAAGCCACTAATTTAAATCCCTGCTATAACAAATATCAACATTCTCTAGAGAAAGACAACTACAATGCATCAAACATAGTATCAGCATATGAAAAAAAAATTAGTTGACGTGCAAAGAAATAGGAAAATGTGAAGGAAAAAAAGCACTCAAAAGAAACAGATACCAGGATAATCTAAATATTGGTACTGGCAGACAACAACTTCAAAACAGCTATTAAAATGTGCTCAAGGTTTAAAGAAAAAATGATCACAATGAGTGAATGCATGAGAATCTTGGCACACAGAGAAAACTACAAAATCTGTAGAAATGAAAAACTAAAAGGTATAATACCAATAGTAAAAAATTCACTGGATGGGTTTAACAGGCTGAAGATAGCAGAATAAAGAGTCTGTAAATTTGTAGACAGATATTTGAACTTTTCTCCTTTGAAGAACACAGAGGCAGAAGACTGATGAATGAGTAGAAACTTGGGGATATATAAACAATATCAGTTGGTCTCAGATGTGAAATTAGGGACCCAGACTGCTGCAGCACATCACCATTTTGGCAATGGAGCCTCCACCAGCATGCATCCTTCTTTAGGGTCCAACAGTTTTGGCATCTCCTTATCCCTGGTGTCCTACCACCATGCCACCACATTCACCAAGAGGGCTGCATTGCAGCACCAGCTGGACCCAGCAGTACAACTGTGAATCTGGTACCATGCACCCCAGGGAACAAGTGGTCCAGCACAGCAGGGAGGGCCCTTCCAAGACAAAGGGGGCCAATGTGTGCACTCCCCAGAGCCTGAGAGCTGACAAATTGGGGGCTGCTGCTGCCACTGCCCTGGAACTCTTGCCCACTCCAATAGTAGAATTGTTGAATGTCTGAATATACATCAAGAACCTGAGGATCAGCATGCCCAAGGCCTGCTGCCACTGGTGTATCAACTCATTCCAGTGGCAGAGTGGTTGTGTGCCAGCATGACCCCCCCAGGGGTCTGAGAGACAACAATCCAGCCCACACCAGTGACAGAGCCACTGCATGTTCCTGTGGCCCTGTCAGGGGTCTGAGGACTAGCTACACAGGGCCTGCCATGGGCAACAACCCCACCCCCTGTCCAGCTGTGCTGCTGCATGCACACCCTTCCAGGACAAAAGAACTGGCCCACCTGGTGGCTCCAGCCCCTAGCAAAGCCATGCCACATCCTCCACAAGCACCCACAGCCTAGGCCACTGAAGTACTTGCAGACACTTCTGACATTAATGGGAAATCATATAGAAACTGCACTACTGTGCCCAATCAGAACCAAAGTCTAAACACCCTACCCAATCAACACTATAGGGCACATCTATGGAAAAGAAATCTTTCCTTACAAAACTACTCCAGAAAATTAGAAGTAACTATTCCACTAGATGCACAGACATCAACATAGGGATATAAGAAACAGGTAAAGCAAGGAAACGTGATACACTCAAAGGAGCATGATAATTCTCCAATAACAGAGAACAAAGAAAAAGAAATCTAGGAAATACCTGAAAAAGAATTCAAAATGATGATCTTAAAAAAAATCAGTGAGATACAAGAGAATACAGATAGACAATAGAACAAAAACAGAGAGATAATTCATTATCTGAATGATAAATTGAAGAGAGATAAAGATATTATAAAAAAGAACAAAATAGAAATCTTGGAACTAAAGAATTCAATGAATGAAATAAAAAATACAGCCAAGATCCATAAATAGACTGGAACAAGCAGAAGAAAAAATTTATGAACTTGGAGACAGGTCTTTTGAAATAACCCAATCAGACAAAAAACCAAAAAACCAAAAAAAACAAAAGAAAAGAAAGAAAGAAAAAGAATTAACAAGAACAACAACAACAAAAGCCTACGGGGCAACATTAAGCAAATGCTCATATTATCATAGTTACAGAAGGAGAGGAAGAGTGAAAAGGCATCAAAACCTTTGTAATTGAATAAGAGCAGAAAACTTCTAAAGTCTTGGAAGAAACATCCAAATCTAGGAAGCTGGGTTCCCAAATAGATTCAATCAATAAAAGTCTTCTTTGAGGCACGTTATAGTTAAACAGTCAAAAGACAAAAACCAAGAAAGAATTACAAAAACAGCAAGAGAAAAGTGTCAAGTCACATATGAGGGAATTTTCATTAAGACTAACAGCAGATTTCTCAGCAGAAACCTTACAGGCCAGGAGAGAATGGGATGATATATCCAAAGTGCTAAAACAAAACGAAGCAAAACAAACCCCAACAGCCAATAATACTATAAGCAGCAAAGCTATACTTCAGACTGAAGGAAAAATAAAGTCTTTCTCAGACAAGCAAAAACAGGGAATTCATCACCACTAGACTGGCCCTATAAGAAATTCTTAAGGGAGTTCTACATCTGGAAGCCAAAGGACAAAAAATAATAAAACTCACTGGAAGAACAGACATAAATAAGAGAAAGGCATCAATCTTATCACTACAGAAAACAACCAAACCACAAAAATAAACAATAAAAGAGGAAGAACAGAACAAAGGATATACCAAAACATCAGAAAACGATTAACAAAATGACAAGAGTAAGTCTACACCTTTCAATAACAAACGTAAACAGTTTAAAATTTCCAATTAAAAGACACACACTTGTTGAATGGAGAAACAACAAGACCCAACTATATGCTGCCTACACTTTGCCTGTAAAGACACACAGACTGAAAGTGAAGAGATGAAAAAAGATATTTCATGCAAATGAAAACCAAAAATGAGCTAGAGTAATTATACTTATATCAGATAAAATAGGCTTTAAATCCAAAAATATAAAAAGAGAAAAAGAAGGTCATTGTATAATGATAAAGGGATCAAATCATCAAGAGAATATAACAATTGTTAATAAATATGCACCCAACAGCGGAGTACCCAGATATATAAAGCAAATGTTATTAGAGCTAAAGGGAGAAATAGACACCAATAAAATAAGAGTTGGGGTCTTCACCGTTCTACTTTTACCATTGAACAGATCATCTAGACAGAAAATCAACAAAGAAACATTGAATTTAATCTGCACTATAGACCAAATGGACCTAACAGATATTTATAGAACATTTCATCCAATAGTTGCAGAATACATATTCTTCTCATTAGCACATGAATCATTCTCTAGGATAGATCACATGTTAGGCTGCAAAGCAAGTCTCTACAAGTTTATTTAAAATATCAAAATTATATCAAGCATCTTTTAAGATCAGAATGAAATAAAACTAGAAATCAATAACGAGGAACTTTGGAAACTGTACAAATACATGAAAATTAAACAACATGCTACTGAATGACTAATAAGTCAATTAAAAAATTGAAAATGTGTATTAGTCCATTTTCTGTTGCTATAACAGAATACCTGAGACTGGGTAATTTATAAAGAACAGAGGTTTATTTGGCTTATGATTCTGGGAGAGCTGAATCTGTCATGAGCCTCAGGCTGCTTCTACTCATGGTGGAAAGTGGCAGGCAGCCAGTGGGTACAAGCTGGAGTGCACGAGCAGGTCACGTGGCAAGAAGGAACAAGAGAGAGACAGGGGAAGTGCCAGGTCTTTTAAACAACCAGCTCTTGCAGGAACTAATAGAGTGAGAACTCACTTATTACACCCCCACCTAGGGAGAGCATTAATCCATGCATGAGGGATCCACCCCCATGACTCAAAACAGCTTCCAACACTGCCACATTGGGGATCAGATTTCCACATGGCTTCTGGGAGGACAATACATCCAAACTCCATCAAAATGAAATAAAAAAAATTCTTGAAACAAATGAAAATAGAAACACAACATACCAAAACCTATGGGATACAACAAGAGCAGTACTATGAGGGAAGTTTATAGCAATAAACACCAATATTGAAAGAGTAGAAAGATTTCAAATAAACAACATAATGTTACACCTCAAAGAACAAGTAAAGCAAAAACAAACCAAACCCAAAATTAGTAGATGGAAAGAAATAATAAATATCAGAGCAGAACCAAACAAAATATAGACATGAAAAACCAAAAGATTGATCAAACCAAAAAAAGGAGACATTACAACTGTTATCACAGAAATACAAAGGATTAGAGATCATTAAGAACAACTATATGCCAACAAATTGGAAAACCTAGAGGACCTGGACAAATTCCTGGATGCATATAACCTACTAAGATTAAACCAAGAAGATATAGAAAACCTGAACAAACCAACAGGCCAACATGCCCTGAGCAATAAGATTGAGTCAATAATCATCAGCCTACCAACAAACTGATGCCTGGGACTGAATGGCATCAGTGCTGAGTTCTACCAAACTTTCAAAGAAGACCTAACACCAACTCTTCTAAAACTATTCCAAAAAATCAGAGTAGAAAGAATTCTTCCAAATTCATTCTACAAAGCTAACATTACTCCGATATTAAAATCAGATGAGAACAAAATTTTCTTGCTTTGCCTCACATGGGGTGATGGAGATACAAAAAGAATTACTCAAAGCCCATTTTTTCTGAGTGAGACACCCTGATGGGGTTAATTTCTTGGAACCCTCAAGAGGGAAGCATTCCTCCTTTGGGAAATTAACACTGAACTGGGGTTCTGTCTCTGTATTTATTCTCCCGGCCAGAAAGTTACAGAAAAGGAAAAGGTGGAGATATGGCTAAATATAGTTTAACAATAGAAGCTGGTAACATCAGTGAAATAACAAAGTGACATTCCATAATGCAATTTGCAAAAGGTTAAGTCAATCTACCAACAAAAGCTTGTTCTTAGCAAACATTTTCTTTCCCTACAGCAATTTCCTTAGTATGTTTACATAACAATCAAGTAAGGTTAACATGCACCAAGGACATCTACCCTTTGAGCCAGCAATTTTGCTGTGTTGCAATTCTATATCTACATCAGAGACTTTAGCCTGGGGAAAGTTTCCTGTCTTTTGCAAACTTAACATTTCTATATGTAATTTTAAAAAGTTAGGTTAAACCTGAAACTACAGGGCTTTGGAAACTAGGCTCTGAGAAATATATTTGCTTTATAAATGTTAGTATACTCCACAAAATTTAAAAAAAGAAACTGGCATGGTACTGCTATAAAATCAGACACTTAGACCAATGAAACAAAATAAAGAACCCAGAAATAAATCCATGTATGTACAGCCAACTAATTTTCAACAAAGGTGCCAAGAACATATATTAGGGAAAGGACAGCTTCTTCAATAAATGGTGATGGGAAAACTGGATATCCACATGCCAAAGAATGAAACTAAACCCCCATCTCCCACCATATACAACAACCAACCAAAAAGGATTAAAGACTTAAATGTAAAACCCCAAATGATAAAACTACTGAAGAAAACAGGGGAAACACTTCAGGACATTGGTCTGGGCAAAAATTTTATGGATAACACTTCTAAGCACAGGCAACAAAAACAAAAAGTCAAATGGGATTATGTCAAATTAAAAAATCTGCACAACAAAGGAAACAAGAGTGAAGAGGCAACTTGCAGAATGCAAAAAAATGTTTACAAACTATTCATCTGTCAAGTGATTAATATCCAGAACATACAAGAAAATCAAACAACTCAAGAGCAAAAAAACAGATAATCAAGTTTAAAAATGGGCAAATAATCTGAATAGACATCTCTCAAAAGAAGACATATAAATGGCCAACAAGTATATGAAAAAAATACTCAACATCATCACTAATCATCAGAGAAATGCAAATAAAAACCACCATGAGATATCATCTTTCCTGGTTAGAATGGCTATTATCAAAAAGCCAAAAAATAACAAATGCTGGCAAGGATGTGAAGAAAAGGGATCTTTTATACACTTTGGGAATATAAATAAGTACAGCCATTATGGAAAACAGTATGGAGGTTCCTCAAAAAACTAAAAGTAAAACTACCATATGATTCAGGAATTCCACTACTGGAATTCATTCAAAAGAAAGAAAAGAGTATACCAAAGAGATATCTGCACCCTAATTTTTGTTAATGCACTAGTCACAATAACCAATATGTAATCAACCTATGTTTCCATCAACAATTGAGTGGATAAAGAAAGTGTGGTATATATACATAATGAAATACTATTCAACTATAAGAAAGAATAAAATCCTGTCATTCACAATAATGTGAATGAACCTGAAGGACATCAAGTAAAGTGAAATAAGTCAAGCACAGAAAGACAAATATCATGTTCTCACTCATATGTGGAAGCTAAAAAAATTGTGCTTATAGAAGTAGAGAATAGAATTGTGATTACTAGTGGCTAAGAAAGGTAGGGGGAGGGAGGAATAAGGAGAGGCTGGTTAACAAATACGAACTTAGAGCTAGATAGGAAGAATAAGTTCTACTGTTCTATAGCACTGTTAGGTGACTATAGTTAACAATAATTCATTGTGTATTTTCAAATAGTTAGAAGAGAGGATTTTGAATGTTTCCAACACAAAGAAATAACAAATATTTGAGTTGATAGATATGCTAATCACCCTGATTTGATTATTACACTTTGTATACATGTATCCATACATCACTCTGTACCCCATAAATATATACAGTTATTACACATCAATTAAAAATGAATAAATTTTTTAAAAAGTAGATTGGACAAAGAGAAATCACATATGAAAAATACAGACTTAAATCCAACCATATAACTAATTAACATTAAATGAAAATGGACAAACCATCTATTAAAAAGCAGAAGCAGATTGCATAAAAACACAAGACACAACTATATGTTTTCTACAAGAGACAAACTTTAAGAATAAAAATGTAGATAAGTTCAAAGTAAGGGAACAGAAAAAGATATGTGATAAAAACCATAAGTATAAAAAATTGTGCGTCAATGTTAATATCAAAGTATACTTTTTTATTTTTAAAAATTCATTTATTATTATTATTATTGTTGTTGTTGTTGTTGTTATTATTATTATTTTACATTCAAAGATGTTGCTCCAGAGCAGTGGGAGGGGCAGGAGGAAGGGGGGTCAGGAAACAAAGATGGAGGTGGGGGGGTGGGACTGGCATGGTTGCAGAGGGTGGGTGGGTATGGCTGAGGGCCTCAGCACCCTCCCACCCCTGCTTGGGAGCCCAGGTGGCTTCCAGCTTTATTAGGTTTTATTTTTATAGGTGTTCTTTGCTGGTGTTAGACCTTTACTGGTTAATATCAAAACTTTGTCTTTGATCTGTGGGTGTTTTGTGTTTTCTTTCACTTCTGTGTTGGATTATTAGCTACCCCCACCACTTATACTTTGCACTGGAACTAATTTGTTGTCCTTTGCTTACTTCTAAAATGGGAGAACTTCCTGCGGGGACCAGCACTTGAGCCCTGTGGTTGAGCTAAATTGCTGCTTTGTTGCTGATTCCCCGGGGAAGGCTTTTTGTGCAGCTCAGGTTTTAGTTGTTGACCTTTCAAGTACTTTCAGGTCTTGTGAGGTCTGATATACCTGGGTTGTGTGGAAACTCTGGTCGGGCCTGAGTCTTTTCAGTGAACAGCAAGTCCTGTAGATCTGTATTCCTGACCAGTCTACACTGAGTGGGACTGTACTGATTGGAGGGTAGATCAGCTGTCCATGCTGTGCCCCAATGTTCCCCCAGTGGGCCTGTCTCCCTCACTCCCTGGACTCCAAACACTTCCATGGGCAGGCTGTGTACTGGTCCCTTGCCCTTGCGATGACTCACCAGCCTTTGGGTGGTTCCTTTTTTCAGTTGTCTGTGGCCCCTTGCTCCTATATGGGTCAATGGGAACACTGTCAGTGGTCTTGCTGGCCTGGGGTCCATCAAGGCCCTACTCTCCCCTGCAGTCTCCATGCAACTTCACACAAAGGGCACAGCTGTGGTTTTTTGCCAGCTCTTGCCCTGTGTGCTCACCAGGGCCAGCCTTGAAATGGCTGGAGCTTGAAATGGTTGGAGTGGTCCCTTCTTTCTCTCATCGTAGCTGCTTCCACCTTCATGAACTCCGTAGTCTCTTTTCCTCTTTCCCTGGGCTCTAGCAGTCCCAGCATGGCAGTCATTGCTTTTTTAATACTTGTAAACTAGTCAGTTATGGGAGAGAGTGACAGTGGGGACCATCTATTCCACAATCTTGATTCTCCCCTTTCAGACAAAGCATACTTCAAAGCAAGGTGTATTACCTATGACAGAGATAAATATTTCATAATGATAAAAAAAATCACGTCATCACTTACATCAACAATTGTAAATGTGTATGCAGCTAATACGGAGCTTCAAAATACGTAAAACAAATATTTACCAAACTCAAGAAACAAATAGACAAATTTACAATTAAAATTGGTGATTTTAACACGCCTCTGTTAGTAATTGATAGAACTGGATAAAAAAACACTGAGTATATAGGAAATTTGACCAACACTATCAAACAACGTGATCTAAGTACTATTTATGGAACCCTATACCCAACAACTTCAAAATACACATTCTTTACAAGTGCACATAGAACATTCATCAAGATAGGCCATGTTCTCAGCCTTTAAAGAAATAAATTTCAAAAGAAATGCAATTCAAAATCTTAGAATATGTATTTTTTTACCACAGTGAAATTAAATTAGAAATCCTTAATACTGAGATAGCTAGATAAGCCCTAAATATTCAGAAATTAAGAAACAGATTTCTAAATAATCCATGCATGAAAGAAGAAATTAGAAGAAATATTAGAAAATACTTTGGATTGATAATAATAAAAGCACAACATATCAAAATTGTGGAATGCAGCTAAAACTGTGTGTGGAGGGAAATTTTTAGTTTTAAATACTTAGAAAAAAAGTCCTAAAATCTGTTATCTAAGATTTCACCTTATGAGCTAGGGGGAAAAAAAAAAGAGCAAAATTAAATGAAGTAAGTAGGAGGAAAAAAAATAAAGAAAATAGCAGAAATCATGAAATATAAAACAGGCAAATAGAGAAATTAAGAAAAGACAAATACTTTTCTTTGAAAAGATTAATCAAATTGCCAAATCCCAAGCAAAACTGACAAATAAAAAAGAAAATCTAGATAACCAATGTGAATAAAAGGGGAGATATCACTACACATTTTACAGACATTATGACAATAAATAAATGTTATTTTAAAAACTTTATATCAATAAAATTTTAAAAATTAGATGAAATGAGCATGTTTTTAAAAGATAAATTTACTAACACTGACACAAGAAGAAACAGAATACCTGAAGAGCTCATTATCCATTAAAGAAATGGAACTCATAATAAAAGAAACAGTCTCACAGAAATACTAGGCACATTTGGTTTCCCTAGTAAATTCTATTGAATATTTATGAAAGAAAAGATATCATGTTTATACAAACTCTCTCAGAAAACAAAGGATGAAGGAATACTTCCAAATTCATTTTATGAGGCCAGCATAATACTGATACCAAAACCTCAGAGAAATCTTTCAAGGAAGAAAATCAGAGACTAATATTCTTCATAAGCATAGATGCAAAAATAGTTTAAAATTTTCAAATTTTACCCAGCAATAAATAAAAGCTTATCACATCACGACCACCTATGGTTCATGCAAAGAATGCAAGAATTACTTAGAATTTAAAAATCAACACAATCCACCATATTAATAAAGGAGAAAAAGCAAATTATTATTGAAATAATAAATATGAGCAGAAAACGTATTTGACAACATTTAGCACCTACTCCTAATTTAACAACAAAAAAATCTCTACAAACTAAAATACAAGAAAACTTCCTCATTCTGATAAAGGATGAGTTTTAAAAATTAGTGCTAACATTAAACTTAATGATGAAATATTAAACTCTTTCCACTTAAGATCAGGCATAAGGCAAAAATGATCTCACCACTTTTATTCAAAACTGTTTTGGAAGTTTAAACAAGTGTAATAAGGCAACGACAACAACAAAAATAACTATCGGAAGGGAAGCAGTAAAACCTTTCTATTTGTAGATGACAGGATTGATTACATAGAAAACCCTGTGGAATAAAAAAATGTACTAGAGCTAATTAATAAGAAAATTTATCAAGATCTCAGTATACAAACAATGTCAAATATAAAAATCAATTCTATATACACCAGCAAAAAGACCTGGGAAATAAAAAGGTTTTAAATCCCATTCAAAATAGCATCAAAATGTAAAAAGTTTAGTAACATTTAATAAAAGACATGCAAAACCTCTAAACTAAAAACTATACAACATTGCTGAGAGAAATTAAAAATGATCGCAATAAATGGAGAAGTATACAATGTTCATGAATTGAAAGACTGAATATTTCTAAGATCAATTCTCCTCAAATTGATCTATAAATTCAATGCAATCACAATCATATTTACAATCCCAACAGGCATTTTTTGGTAAAGATTAGCAAGTTGATTCTAAAATTTATAAGAAAATGCAAAATACCTAGAATAGACAAAATACTCTTGAAGAACAAAGTTGAAGATTTCATATAACCTGAACTCAAGATCCTCACATACATAGTGAATTAATATTTGAAAAGGCACCTTGACTATTCATGAGGAAAGAAAAACCTATTCAACTCGTGCTAGGAAAAGTGAATGAACATCAAGAAAACAATGAATCTCATTGTCTCTCTCACATATGAAATTAATTTGAAGCTCACCATCAGCCTAAAGCTAAACATATAAAACTTTTTTTTATTTTTATATTTTTTATTTTTTGTGACCGGTAAGGGGATCGTAACCCTTGGCTTGGTGTTGTCTGCACCGCGCTCAGCCAGTGAGCACACTGGCCATCCCTATATAGGATCTGAACCCGCGGCCTCGGCGCTCTGAGCGCTGCACTCCCCCGAGTGAGCCACGGGGTCGGCCCTAAACCTATAAAACTTCTAATAGAAAACACAGGAAAATATGTTTTAGAAGGCAAAGATTTCTCAGGATACAATAAGCACTAATCATGAAGAAAAAATTGATAAATTGTATTTCATCAAAGTGAAAACATTTTGCTCATCCAAATATGCCTCTAAGAATATGAAAAGGCAAGCTCCAGACTAGGAGAAAATATTCTCAGTACTTACATTTGACAAAGAAATTGTATCTAGAATATATCCTACAGATCAATAACAAAAATATAATAACTCAATTTTTTAAGTGGGCAAATGACTTGAACAGTCAGTTACTTCACACACACATACACACACACACTAAATATACACATATATACAGTATATATCACACAGACAATATACCTACAAAAACATTTCCACCTTTGTTAAGCATGAGCAAACTGTAGATTAAGACCATATTACTAACAATAGAAAGATTAACAATCCAAATATTGGCAAGATTTGAAGTGAATGTAACTTTCATACATTGTGTGTGTGAATGTAAAGTATATAATTACCTTGCAAAAAAGTTTGGTTGTTTCTTAAAAATTAAATACATATCTACCCTGTGATTTCACTAATTCTACTCCTAGATATTTACCCAAGAAAAGTGAAAACATGTGAACCACAAAATGCTAGAAATGTTCATAGCAGCTTTATTCAAAATGACCAAAACATAGAAGCAATGCAAATGCTCATCAACATGGCATTGAATGTTTAACCAAATTTCATTATGTTCATACAGTGGAATTCTATTCAGCAATTAAAAAAAAGAGAATGAACTAATAAAACATACAAAATAGAAGGAACAGGCAAAACTAATCTGTGGTGATAGAAATTAGGAGGGTGGTTGTCTATGAGGTATGGGGATGGGGATTGACTAGGAGGGAGCACAAGAGAATTTTATTTTGATTGGGGTAGTGGTAACATGGGTGTATACATTTATTAAAATTCCTTGAATTATACACTTAAGATCTGTGTACTTCACCGTATGCAAATTTTCCTCCATAAATAAAAGCTACTATTGGAGCCTAGGAAGTAAAGAAGGTTTCTTGGAGGAGGTGGATGTCTGGAGAACAAGTAGGAGTTGGTGATGAAGGATGAGGGGAGGGGACTTGACGTAGAGTGTGTGACATGTGGAAAGGCACCGAAGTGTGAAACAGCACAGTGCCCTCAGGAGGAGGGGCTGGAAGAGAGAGAAACTAGAGAAGGAAGAAGGGGCCAAATTGAACAGGGTCTTGTGGATTAAGGAGTCTGACGTTCATCCTGAAAGCTAGAGGAAATCACTGAGGCATTTTATTTTGGCAAGATCAAACTGAGAACAGAGCTGGGGTTGGGGATGTGTCGGGGGAGTGAAGGGTCAGAGAAGTCAAAATCTAAAGTGGTACCAGACAACAAGTGGTGAGGGTTCCAGACAAGATGAAGAGAGGGGCCAACTGGGAAAGAGAAATATTAAAGAGATGGTAAGAAAGTAGAATCTATAAGTTTGATGCAGGAGCGAACACTAGGATGGATGAGAGAGAGATGATAAAGTTGACAGAGGAAATCTGGGTCCCAAAGGACTCCATTCCTCTCATTTTCCCATTGGCCTGTCATTAGCTTTTTTTTTTGGCTGCTGGCTGGTGCGGGAATCTGGACCCTTGACGTTGGTTGTATCAGTACCATGCTCTACAGATTGAACTAATCAGCCAGCCCCTGTCATTAGCTTTTGAGAGATGGTGACACACAGGGTAAGAGGGTGGGAGTTGTGAGTAAAAACTAGATGACAATTGTGCTTCTCAAGTTATCTATAAAGTCAACTAAGAGGAAAGACTTAAAAAGCAAAATACATTTTGGCTTGCAAAGATCAAATTCTCCACTAAGGTGAAAGAAAAAGAAACTTTACTGTGATATATTTTAAAAAATGTCTAATTTACTAAAATAAAACAAAACCAAAAACCCCAGTGTTTATTGAATACTTTCTATGTGCCACATTACCTTAATGAATTCTAACACCAACCCTAGGAGGTTGATATAATCACTGTTCTATTTTTCAGAGCGGGAATTGAAATTGGCCAAGATCACAGTTTGCAAGTGGTGGAGGCAGAATCCCACAATGGATTGACAATCAGCCTTTGGTCATCTGTGTAAGCGTGTAAACTCCAAGGTTACGTGATGTAATTTTCATTTGCTGATCTCACAGCCCTCAGTGATTTAGAGGTAAAAAGGTAGCGAGGTTGTTGAAGAAAAGCTAGTACTGGGAAGGGATAAGAATTGTTCCTCCTCAACTGAAACGTATTCCTAAGTGTTACCAAGAAAAAAGAGAAAGAAAGAATTCACTCAAAGTACCATCAATGAGGCCGGGACGGACTGCCACCCATCAGGGGAGCAGCAGCCCCGATCCAAAATCAGCCTTTCTTTTTATTGACAAGACAAGGAAGTTTCACAAGAAAAATCAGTTGATTCAATCATCAAAGAAGGACATAAAAACAGGCAGTGTAAAACTTGTAACAGCTGTAAATTAACAATGTGATGTTCCAGAATGTAATTTGTAAAAGCCAGGTTAATTCACCAACAAACAGCTTGTCCTTAGTAAACATTTTCTTTTTCACATACTTTCTACAGCAATTTCCTTAGCATATTTAAACAGCATTTAAGCAGCTTCCTTAACATATCTTAAGAACAATCAGTAGGTTAAATAGTCAATAGTCATTCAAGCTGGAATCAAACCAGCAACCTAAAACAGTCAAAGTACACAATCCCATCCCTAAACAGTGATTAGAATTGATTAGATGGCTTTTGCCAACCTTATCTGAGGACTCAAGAACTTTTTGGCTCATTCATTCATTACCTAAAAATCCTATTCTAAGATCAAAGGAGAATCAAGATTTCTAACCCACTACACCTAAGGAATTGAACCTCAGAATGTTATTGATAATGAAAACTCATCTGTTATAGGCTGAATTATGTCCCATCCCTCCACAGAATTCATATTTTAAAGGCCTAGTACCTCAGTCTGTGGCTATATTTGGAAATTGGGCCTTTAAAAAGGTGATTAAGTTAATGAAGTGATAAAATTATAGTGGACCTTAATCCAATCTGGCTGACGTCCTTATAAGAAAGAGAAATTTGGATGCACAAAGAAAACTCCATGTGAGGACACAGGGAGACAATAGCAATCTGCAAGCCAAGGAGTGAAGCTTCACAACAAACCAAACCTGCTGACACCTTGATCTCAGACTTCAATCATCAGAACTGTGGGAAAATAAATTTCTGTTAGGTAAGCCACCCAATCTTTGGTATTTTATGGCAGCTCTGGCAAACTAATACTCCATTCATACATCTACCCATTCCTTTTTCTACTTTATTTTATAAGCTTGACAGACACATAGAACAAAAAACATTCCCTCATCTCTTAGAAAGAAAAATGGATAAAAAACAATTACAGCACATGGGAATAAGTGTTCTGTTAGTTTTATATTCAGTTTAGGGCATTAGACAGGGGTTCTGAGGGAAGTGACATTTAAATTGCAAGCTAAAAAACTTGCAGAAATTAGTAGGTCTAAAAGAGGGTTTCTCAACCTTGGCAATATTGACATTTTGGACCCGATAATTATTTGTTGTGAGGACTTACTTTTGCATTGCAGGATGTTTAGTAATATCCCTGGCCTCTACTTCTCAGACACCGGTTGCATCCTTCCCTCCAAGCTGTGACTAAAAAATTTCACCAGATATTACCAAATGTTTCCTGAGGGGCAAAGTCATCCATCAGTTGATCTGGAGAGTGGTATAGGCTTCTAGGTAGAGGATACAGCATGAAATCAGGCCAAGACAGTATCACCCTTCAGGAGCCTGCAACCCTCTCATTATAAATATAGAAGCTAATGCTCAGAAAGGCTAAGTAATTTACACAAGACTGTGAGCTGGTTAGTGTAACCAGAAGCAAGTATAATAGTGTGTGTGTGGAGGAAGTATATGCAAATTCAGAAGAAATCTTTAATATGAAGCCTATGTGAGTTTGTGTGTTTTTAAAGAAAAATAATATAAAGCTGTTGCCTATTGCAGCATCTGAGACTGTGGGTCACCGGTATGTTTAGGGTTTATTTCCTGGTGCCTAGAGAAGCAAAACTGGGACTAAGTGCAGAGCTAAACCTGAAACAAGAGAATGTGGTGTCCTGCTATGTTTTTCAAAGGAGCAGTCTAAAATTTATGCCTCAGTGACTAATAATTAGCCAGTAACTGTACATGTCCTGACGGGACACAGATCAGATGGCAAAGGTCAAATATTCCTGACACCACAAACAGATAGTAAAAAATGTTGGTTGTCTGGCAGAAGATTTAAATAATATTAATGAATCAGTTAAATGTGGTCACCACTTCGGTTGGTCATTATGGCATAAAATAGTACCTATGAGACCAGCTTCCATTCAGCTCTTCAGGTTAAAATCATAAGGGCTAGTTACTGAGCCATGCACTATACTCTGCTCACCCAGCAGCCTTGGAAATGCAAATCGGATTCACTCAAACACTGCTCTTTTCATACTCCACATGGTGTACTGTTAATAGAGACCATAAAATCTACAATCTCTAGGTAGACACTTTGTTTTAAAGGGGATCAGAATATGGCACCCTAAAATATGTCACTTCGGCACAAGGATTATATTGAGCTGAAGACATTTGAGATTCAACAGATGCAGAAGCCTTCCCAGAACTTCCCTTATTTGACTAAAAGCAGAAACTACTGAGAAATAAGGACTGCCATAAATCCTCTCTACCAGAGAAGTCCTATGGCCTTGAAGAAAACCGAAGATAGGCACCAAAGTGGACCTGCACAAACAAACCTTTATCTTCCATTAGATTCCACCATATATTTACCTTCCCACATTCACAACCCATGGAAGCCCAAAACCCTTTTCCTTTTCTTGTCATATCTCTACAATTTATTTTTCTTTGTTTAAAATGGTATGTGAGTTTCTAGGACTATCTGCTTCTTCGGGTCTTTACTTCTCTAGGAAGCCCCCCCCCCCGTAAAAATTAACATAAAATAAAATTTGTATGCTTTTTCACCTGTTAATCTGTATTTTGTCAGTCTAATTTGCAGGGCCCTAGGCAATAAACCTAAAAGGGTAGAGGAAAAGTTTTCTCCTACCCTACAGTTTGTTTATGTGTTTCTTCAACAACTTATTATATTCACTATGTACACTCTTCATCTACGTTTATATACGTACACTGATCGTTAACATTTTTTCATGTTTGCTCTATCTATCCATTCATCCATCCATCCATGCATTCATCCAGTCCACGTATCCATAATCCATCCATTTAGCTATTTATTTGTTCTGCTGAACTGAGAGTTAGTTTTAGATATCATAACACTTCATCTCTAAATACTTCAGAAAGAATCTCCTAGGAATAAGGCTTTTTCCTATATAACCACCATTATTACACTTAGAAATTTAAAATTAAAATAATACTTAAATAAGATTAATGAATATTAATTGTTACTGAAAGTGTCTTCTCAAAGTCAGCATTATCCAACATCGCCTCTAGGAACTAAGTTGGGGTGGGGGAAAAGGGACAGCAATCTGTGTTTTAACAAAGCCTCCAAGAGATTCTGATACATGCTAAAGTTTTAGAGCCACAGTTCTAGATTAAAAGAAACCAAAGAGATTTGACAATTAAATATGATGTGTGATCTTGACTAGATTCAGAACTGAGGAGGGGGTAGGGCAGGGAACAGTCACTGGAGAAATTAAATATGAATTCCACATTAGATCAGAGCTTCTCAGAATTGAATGTGCACACAAATTGCCTTGCCATTTTGTTAAAATGCAGATTCTGATTCTGTAGGTCTGTGGTGGGGTCTGAGATTCTGCTTTTCCAATAAGCTCCCAAGCATGCCCATGCTGCTGGTCCAGGACCCACATTTTGAGAACTAATTTAGAACAATTCCCCAACCTTTTTGTTGTTGTTGTTGCTTTTCATTACATTGACATTTTTCCAAAGCCCAAATCAGCTGTTTGCAATTTGAATGTGCCTCATTGTTTCCTCATTGTTAGATTCAGATTAAACGTTTTTAGAAAAAATACACGATAGGTGATACTAAGCCCTTCTCAGTACAACACATCAAGAGGAACATGATTTTATTACTTTTCAGTGCAACTTCCAGCCTCTTTTTCTGTGTATCTCAACCCCCTTCCAAACAGAGGTGGGATGAAAGGCAGACCAAAGAGATTTAACCTGCATTCACATTCTTCTCAGTGCTGTAGATGGTGGCAATAGTGAAAAACAAATTGGAAAGCTGAATGCCCCTTGAGACAACTTTCCTTGATTCGTCTCCTTAACTCAAACCCCAATGATAGAAAAGAGTAACAGCCGTGTTTGTGAAAGTGGATCCCATACTAAGGATGAATGACTGATTTGCCTCAGAAATGAAAAGACTGATTCAGACAAGCTCTGTTGCCAAAAATACCCGATGCAGGATGTTACACCAAAAAACAGAAAGCAAGCTAAAGCCGACAGAGAAACACCAAAGGTGTTCTGACAAAACTACAAAAGTCCTTTTGAAGATAAATATAGGTAACAGGGTTTGAACCATCTCTGGAAAATGGCACAGTTCAGTGAGCATCCTTTATTCACTTTCAAAGGGAATCTCAAAATAGAATGAGAATCTTTAGGTCGAAGGACATATATTTCACATAGAGAGAGAGCCTATGTAATGCATCGACCGAAGACCAAAATTAAGAATACACAATTCTTGAAATGAATGAGGCATTAGTTAAAGCTGAATAATCAGAAAACACTTATACTATGTGATACTTCAAAGGGAAACAAATAAAGAGAGAGCAGTCCCTGAGAGTATTCAAGACAGAATTGTAAAACTCAGAGTCAGTGGGAGTTGCATCACTCAAGTTCTGTCCTTAGAACATAATTATTTTTGAGAAGGACAACGTAAGAACTGTACAAAATTCCCCTTGCCTAAGCTGGTCAGCCTTCCCCACAGGAATGCTGTGATTTCCACTGAAGGCAGGGGTGTGGGTCCCAGCATAGTCTTGCTCTGTGAGGCAGCTGGTGCAGAAAAGCTTGCTACACCCAGATGGTTAGGAGAGGCAGTTTTCCCCAAAGCTGGGGACACTTTGGATCCTGCTTACACAGTCTGAGACTCTAAATATGCCAAAGTTTCCAGACACAGGCGTAGCTGGAACACTTAGTCATTCCACCCCAGAAACTGAAAGCGTAATGAAGGGAGAATTTTTACCCATGACCCCGACCTTATGTTGGGATCATGGGACATGTTGTGTTGTTATTAATTAAGGGCCATAATAGGAAGAAAGGTTTAAAAGCAAGGAAAGGAGAAGGGGTGTGGTCAGCTGCACTAAATTTAGAGGACTTTTATAAAAGTTGCCAAAGAACAAGAGCCAGCTGACCTCTCCTCTCCAGTTCTGTCTCTCGTACCCCTCTGTCAATCTTCACCTCAGTCATTCTGAACTACTTGGTGCCTCAAGCTTGCCATATACTCTTGCCTGCAGGCCTTTCTCCCTGCTTTTTCCACCTTTGCCTGGCTCACTTTGGATTAGACAACCTCTCCCTAGGGAAGCCCTCCGTGATCCCACCCTTTTCAGTGTTGCCCCCACAACACTCTGTGCCTATGGTAATGGTGTGTCTCTTTCTTCCACTAAGACTATAAGCTACCTGAAGGCAGAAACTCTGTCATGTTCTCTTTTGAAATTTCAGCGTCTAGTCAAGTGCCTGGTGCATGATATTAATAATAATGATGAATTTACAGGAATAATAAAAATAATGATGGAGATGATGTACTTATTACAAGCCAGGCTCTGCTCTAAGTACTTTACGTTAATTAATTCATTTAATGTTCACAACAACATTATGAGGTAGATACTGTTATTACTCCCATTTTATAGGAAAAGGAAGCAGAAAGTGTTTAAGTAACTTGTCCATTGTCTCATAGCTAATATGCACAGAGCCACAAGTCAAACCCAGTCAGTTTGATTCTATGGACCATGCTCTTAAAGTCTAAACCATATGGCTCTTAATGAATACTAGACAGAAGGATGGATGAACGGAGATGATATATGTAAGAATGGATGGATGAAAGGATGGATGCAGGGGTCTGTAGCCAGTTAAATGTTAGGATATGAGAGAAATGTGCCTATTGAAGGCTTCTTCTAAGGAAGTCCCAGTTAAGTGCAAATTTTTAGGTACAAACTATTTCACCCTAATACAGGAAACTATATGTTTGTGAACACACAAACACACAAAAGCAGACAGTAAGGAACCCATGGAAATAGTGTGGGTTCTGGAATCAGAGGACTAGATTTGAATCATGGCTTTGCCAATTTCTAGCTGTGCAATTTGGGGCCACTTACTTTGTCTAATTAACACCTACCTCACCACCTGTAGAGGATATATAAGTATCCAGCAGGGTGCCTGGAAATAAGAACCTCCAAATAAACTTTAGTTCCTTCCCTGCCCAGGAGAAATGATTACGTCATTTGAATCTAATTTATCGTAAGTAGAGAAATGCTGAGAAAAGGACTGGCGGCAGGATTTGTCTGGATTCCCTTCCTTCATTTTGGGACTGGTCTTTGGTTTTTGAAAAGAGGGACAGGCTCACAGCTTTCTTATCTCTACCAATTCTGTAAACTCTAGAATTGGTAGGCAACTCACGTTCCAGCTGGAAGAAATATACAAATGTGGTAACCTTGAGGACAGAGTGTATGATATTCATATTTTAGTACTTTTTCTCAGATAACAAAAATAATTAAAGCCCATTGCAAAACAATTAAAGAAATAAGATGTTTTTAAAAAATCAAAGATCAGTCCATGTTTAAAATCTGGGAGGATCTTTCTTAATTTCTATGTATATAAGTATGTATACTTTTATAAAAAGTAGAAATAAGATTCAGCTGTATATAGCATTCTGTTGTTTTCATGGTGCTATATTGTGGATCACTATGCTAACATAGGTATACATCATCAGCTGCACAGCATTCCCCCGAAAGGATGTACCATAAATTCTTTAACAATGCTATAAATCCATTTACATAAAACCCTTATTAGAAACAACACTTCAATGAAAATCCTTTAAAATTATAGTTACCCTACAGTGCTATTGAACTGTAGATCTCAGTCCTCCTATCTAGCTGTAATTTTGTATCCATTAACCACCTTTCACTATCCTCCCGCACCCCAACCCCTTCCCAGCCTTTAGTAATCAGCATTCTACTCTCTACTTCTCTGTGATCAACTTTTTCTTTTTAATTAATTTATTTTTTAAATCTTATTATTATTATTATTTTTTTTTGGTGGCTTGCCACAGGGATTGAACCCTGGACCTTAGTGTTATCAGCACCATCTCTAATATTTTCTGAGCTTCCACATGAGTGAGAACATGCAGTATTTCTATTTTTGTTCCTTGTATAGCCAATGATTTTAACCTTTGTCAAACAGAGCAAAACAATGGCTTCTCATTTTAACTTATATTTCTTTAATTGCTCAGTGAATTACACACATTTAAATGTTTATTGGTCATTTGAAATTTTCTTTTATGAATATTTAGTTTATGTTTTTGGCAAATTTTCCCATCAATTTGTAAAAGCATGCACGCATCTTTGCATATCTGGTGCCTGGCGTAGAACCTATCATCTAACAGTTACTCAGTAAATATCTCCATTCATTGCCTGCAAAGGTATGTCTATCCCCATAGGACACAGAGCCAGGGGTTCTAAGTTTGAATCCTGACTCTGCCAAGAACTTACTGTCTAACTTTGGGAAAATCAAATTTTTGAAATCTAAAGATGCTGACCACAGTCAGATTCCCAGGAGGTCTGACACCATGCATTCCCTCAGCCTAATACTTTAGAGTAGCAGCTATATAAACATTTGCAGAAGAACAGACCGGGAAGGAGAGTAGGGACAATCCATCTGGTATAATTGAGAAGGTACCACATGCCTGGCCTCTCCCTGAACATTCTTCTTTCTTCATCTGCCAGAAGCCCAACATTCATCTTCTGGTAGCCTTTATAATTTACAAGTCCTGGAGCAGTCAAGAACTCCCATGTTTTCTATGTGATGTTTAGAAAAATAAAAAGATGTTTTCTATCAAAATCTTATTGGATTCATATTTTAAGAAGCCTTGGTAAATCCAGATCATGCAAACTGTCCCTAAAAAGGAACATTTATAATGCTTCCTTTAAATGTGTATACTTTATATATAATATAAATAACATACACAATTTATATTTGTTTAATTTTAAAGTTTGTAAGAACATATATCTGCATTTTCTCTGTTTGCTTTTATTTTAATGATCATGGTATTTTCATGATACAAAATGATTTTCCAATAAAAGAAGGGCTCATGTGCCCATTGTGCAGGAACATATTGGGATGTCTTTGGGAATCATTTGCACCATCATCCAATAGACAGCAGATCCTCCAGGAAAAATCTCATGGCATTTTATTTGTCTACCATTACATACTGCCAACTTTTCACAAGAGTTATCACATTTAGCTCTCACATTAACCTGTGAGGAAGAGCAAAAAGTACTGTTTTTTGAGTTCTATGAGGCCATTAATTAGGAGACACACCATTTATTCAGTAACATCTTTTTGAGATAAAAAAAGAAACACTACCATGGTAAATATACACATTTTAAAATGTTTCCAGATTTCAGTAATGTTAAAATGCAAGAAAAATATGCTTTTTAGCATCAAGGAATTACGACGGAACTAGCCACATTTTATGAGGAAACAAAAAATGGAATGCTTTACCCAAAGAATCAAGATGTTAACACGTGTTTTCTTGGTTCCGTGTTTTTTATACGCTGTTTGCTAGAGCAATGGGGATAAAAAAGAATTTAAAGTTTGAGGTCAATTGAGCCAGAATGGAGGATGGCCTGGCAAGGACGTAGGGGAACTGAGAGGTTGGGCAACAAACCAGACAGACCCCGCCCAGTTTGTGATTTTGCCTTGGGCAACCTTGTTTCTGACCATAGATTCCAGATTCTATTCCAGATATTCCAAACTGTAAGCACTATCTGTTTTTACTTTTTATGCTCTTTATCATTCCATTATCCTTCCTGGCAACCTGCCCCATCTTCAGATACCTGTCATTTCCCCCATTTCCCAGACACATCCACCAGAATGGTTGCATTCTAGAAGAGATGAAAAAATTCTTGACTCAAATAAATGAATTTCCCATATTACAACTTAGGAGCCATAATAGTGTGAGAGACATTTTTGGCTAGACATTCAAATTTATATGTGTTTATACATACGCTTAGAGTTATAACTCAAAACTTTTTATGACCTTAGTATTTAACAAATATGCCAATCTGTTTTGGGGATGGTGATTGGGTGGCTTGTTTAATAGCACCACTGCGACAAACGAGGCTAAAATACTGTGTAACTTTGCTTTTCACAAGGCTTTGCACATGCCCATTTCAGCTTTGGAATCTTGTTGCCATCAGTCTCTGTCCTCCAAACAGTCAAGCTAAGACCCATGATCCAGAGCATAGTGGCTTAAGACTTAAGCCTTGCTTAAAGTAGCTCTGCCTTCCCCTCTTTAAGGGCCTCATGGCAGTTGGAGCATCAGCAGTTGATAGCAACACAAACTCTCTGAGGCATCTTTAGCAGTGTGGAGTTGACCATATAATTAAGGGAGAACTCAACAAAAACGTGATTTTCACTGTTGTAAATTCTGCCCCGATTTACTGCCCAACTTCCTCCCCTCTCACCCCATTTCAAGAGAATAGAGACTTTCTGTCTGATAAAGTTCTTTCCTTGCCCACATGAAAGGGGTCTGTTTGACTCTGTGGAGCAATTGCAAGCTTGCTGAAGAGCAGTTGTCTGCGGAGACAACCACAGCTTCGCTTTTTGGGCCACCAACCCCTATGGCTCCTTTCTTCTTACCATCCGTTTGAGCAGGAGCAGTAGTTTGTGCCAACTCCAAAACTTCAAGCATGTCATTTCTGAAACCACAACAAGTTCTTAAGCTTCCTGAACAAAGTGCCCAGGGTGGAAAGCCCTGAAGTTCTCTTGGGCCCCCTCAAACCACAAAGCTGATTACCGAACAAAGGCCCAGAGCATCCGAGCACACAGGTGCCTTCCTTGGATCTCATCTCAGAACATGAGAAACAGTTATTGACAGTGTGACCGGGGAGGGGTGGGGGGGAGTCTGCCTTCTCTGCTTAGGTTGCTAACACCATCTAGATAGTCTGCACCAGTGACGGTTCACAACCTTTTCAAGCACAAGGACATACTTGTAATGTCAAATTTTTAATAACTGCAGTTAGTAGAATCTAATTAAGAAAATATATAATAACCAAATCTAGTGTGAATGCAGTAGTTCTTTTACATAAATTTCTATTTTACTAGTCTTGTCATTCTCATATTTTTAAAGAATATTGGTATATTTGCACAAAAAATTGTTTTCTCACTCCTGAAATAATGCATCTAGAATCTAGATTCACCAACACTTTGTAATAACTCCATAGCCCACTAGAGGTCTCACCAGAGGCTGGGAACTACTGATAAATAGCAATTACTCACTACATCTTGTGCTTAAGAGCTATGGTAAGCGGTCTGCAAGTGGACACGGAAGAGAACGGGGTATGCATTTGGATGCCTTTCAATTTGGTATTTATTTATGGGTCTAGGATTGCTGGAATAAATCCATCTTGGAATGTAATGCCAAGAACTGTGTGTCTCTGAGGGACAGTTATATTTTCTTACTCCAGGCAATGCAAACTATATAATTCCTTGTATTTCCAGTTTTTCCTTAGCTACCAGGAAATTTAGACCTAAATACAATGCTCAGTTGTGGTAATCACTTTGTGCCAAAGTCCATACTGTTTCTGCTCCTTCCTCAAGATTATTTCTAGTATGCCGTATTTTTCAAATGTCCCTTTGAATGTGATATTTGTCACAGGCCTCCTTGTCTCATTGAAATTCGATGGGCATAAATTATAAACGAGCACTAAGGCTCTCCTTTGTCCGTGAGTCCCAAGAGTAGTTAAGAAGTGTACGACACCCCACACGGGGACTTCCTCTGGGTCACTGAGTCTGCCAACATCTGCTCTGCTAAGCATATGCTGTGGACTAAGTGTCATCTAATTTCCTAGGCTACATTTCTCTGAGATGATGGGGAATTCAGGGGACAGTGATGGCTAAGCAATATGGCTCTATCAAAACAATCATCCCACACAGGGCTGCAAAGCAAAACAAAGTGAAGCAAAACCTCGTCAGTCCTAAGAAACTCAAGAGAACTGACCAACATAGATGGGCAGCGAAACAGCTCCTACAGGTGCTGGGGACCCTCCTAACATTCTCACTGGCAGGCTCTCCTGACTGCTCTTCCACGAAACAAAAGACTCCCTGCTTTACTACTTTGTTTCTTATCTGATCTGTTGTTTCTTTCTTGTTCCAGCCTCTCTCACTTGTCTCCTTTACTCCCAACCTGCCTCTTTCTGCCAAAGGACTAATGCCATCTTACCACCAGGGGACAGTGCAGATAAAGAAACTATGGATCAATAGGCTTGCTGCTCTAGGCTACAAAGTTTTAGTCCTAAAATCATTCTGTACATTGTGCTTCAGAAACTTGTCTTTCTCCATGGTTTTTTCTTTCTCTACTTTTAAACTCACATTCTGTTGATATACACACTTGTAAATCTATATTCATAACGATGTTTCTATAAATAGGTTGTCTCTTAAAGTCTCCTTTATAAGATGTTATTTAACATATGGCACTGTGATATACAATATAGAGACCAAGAGATCGCTACATTGGACTAGGGCCTCCTTTGTGTACAAGCCACAAAATTATGATGAGGAGGTATTTCTTAGAATTAACCCCCTCAGACAATGTTGTGAGAGGACTGGAGAGCAAGGGGTCTCCGAACTTGAAAGGAAGCTACTCTCCTGTTGGTAAGAATTACTTACCTACAAATACCTAGTCTGTTGAGTACTTTTCCTCCTTATTATCAATAAAGACCCTTGAGAATCTGATCATGGTATTGTGAGTTTGGTTCATGAATCAGACCCCCGGAGCTGGCGTGCCTGGGCATTCTCTGACAGCCTTCAGCTGCCATGTGGAGCATGACGACTCCACCAGGCCCCGTGTGGGGGGCAGCTTCTTTGCTGCATTATCCTCAAGTGTTTGCTCCTATAATGTGAACCTCGTATTTGCTTTGCTTTGCTTTTACAAGTGTGTCACTCTAATAATGGTACTGGCAAAGCAGAGGTCAGTATTATAACACACGTGGGCACTGCTCGGTCGCTAATGCAAACTGAATATTACTTAATCCTTAATGAGCATCAGAGAGTTACTAGGCACTTTCTCGAAAACAAAGATGAAGAATAAGCCCACAATCTCATCCTTAAGTCAGAAGAAAGCATGAATTACCACGATGGAATTTTGTCTTTGTTCCTTGGAAAATAACCTAAATTGACCAAGAGCTTTCGAATTTCACCAAGATAGGGAGTTTCCAGAAAAGTATCAGGAAATATCTGAAAAAGAAAATAAGGATGATTTGGTATTCAAGTATGGTGAGATGTTTCAGATATCTTGCCTTGGTATACAAAGATTCATTAAGACTAAAAAGAAAGGATCAAACAGCTTGGTAATACAAAGCACAGCAAAGAGAACAGGTTAGGCTAGAATAAGAAGAGAAGAGAAATTTATAGAGAGGAATGTACTGAATGGGCACTTTACTAAGCTCTTAACTCAGATTTCTATAACCTTTCTATGAGATAGTGTTGGGAAAATGTAAGGAAAATGGTCAGGGCCCCTCGGATATTCGGTGTCTTGCCAAGCATCTGAGGTGGGTGTGCGAGTGCACACAGGTGTTCCTTGTTATTGTCTAATGTGATTGCGCATGTGCATCCGGGTTTTTTTATTTTTATTTTTAATTTTTTTATTATGGACTTGAGTAAAAAGGACTAACGGCGCAGATGCACAAAGCTTCTAGAGGATGCTCCGGGAAGCCCTGTTAGGTCGACCGCTCCTAGCTCTGAATAAAGCCTATTATTTCTTCACCCACGGCTCCAAGGACCTTTTCCCATTACCTAGCCGGTAGAGCTGTGTGTGAAGGGCTTGTCACCCAGTGTGTACAATGGGCTCCAGGGGTCTGTGAGACCTAGCACTAGCCCTACAGATGGGTATTATTATTTTCCCAAAGTTCCCCAGTGAAAGAGGTGGGATTCTAATCCAGACCATGTTCTTAGTAGCTACCATGCTCTCCTGAGTCTAGGGTCTGTATCCCTCAACATGATGCTGTCTTCTTTCCGGAAGGGTCTGTGAACCTAGAACAAGTCAAGGAAAAGCAGAACAGAGGCTCAACGGAGATGGTCCTGGATCTAGATTCACAGCATTCCTGGCGCAATGACAGATGAGTATAATTTATTTAGTCTCTCTGGTAATAAATCTGTTTCTTTATTCCAGGGCTGGGTGCTTAGGGTTTCTTCAGCCCAACCATTGCATTACTTCACAAGTGAATCTGACTTCAGTGTAGAGAAATCATTCAGTAGATTTATTGAGTTTGGGCATCAAAACTTGGAAATAAGGAAAGCTATAAACAGTTTAATGGCAAGTTCACCTCTGGAAACTAGGAAAAATGACACCTGGCCATCAGTTCAGTCGAAATTATGTAAACAAACTGCATGCATTATGGGAGACGGCAAGCATACTATTTAGTGAGACCGAAATGTCTGTTGAAAGAATTCATGTTATAAATGGTTGTAGTGATTCACAATTGGCATCAGAAATAACTGCAAATATGCACAATGAAGGAAATCAATGAATACCAACAATGTATAGGTTTAGGAAACTACAAAAGACAGAATTAGTGTAGCTGTAGGTTACACAAACTAGTATAACAATGGCCATACATTATTCTACAAGAGTAAATTTTCAATTTACAATACAGTGAAACTAGTATAACATTAAATGATCCAGAATTAGTCATGAGCATAGACCTTTAGAACATGTGCAACCGATCTGTTCTGATGCTTTGCGATACATGTAAGTTTTAGTGTCTCATTTGTGAATTCTTTTTCTTTCTTTGTTGCTGATAGTTTGCAGCGATGTGCTTATCTCTAGCAGTTACTGCCTGTGGTAGACACACTGTATGAATGGGTAGCTCCCTGTGAACTTTTTAACTCCTCTGACACACAGAAGCAGGACTCTAGAAGCCAAGTTTGTTTTTAATAATCCTATCCTTGGGAATAGTTGATTGTACAAAGGGTGGGCGTCTGACTCTTGCTAGGCTAATCAAGGGTCCTTCGCAGGTAATCTGGAATCTGGGGACAGAGTGAATATTAAATTCTGTGTGTCTGTAATTGTAATATATGAATTTGAGAGCTATGAGAAGCTGTCTTCTGCCCTTCACATGGCCTGGGCATTTTCTTTCTAACAAGAAAGAAAAGTAGAGGCTTAACGAGAAGGAGAAATAAGAGGCAATAAAAAAGTATGCCAAGGATTGCCAGTGGACAGCTCATTACCAGTTTTGTTTCTTCCTAAGACCCAGGACATTCCTATCTTTAGGATCTACGAGGTATCTCCATATCCTGATAGTAAATTCTCCGTTTTCCCCTTTAAGTTTACTTCCTTCTTTCTAATAGCTCCACAAATTTCCAGTCATATGTTTTGGTTAGAACTGATGTCAAACCTCAGTTCCAGAGTGGGTCCAGGCTGAAGCCAGTTAGCATACCCCATTCTTCTGAACAGGGCGATTGGTGCAGTAGTGAGCACATGACCTATGCTGAGCTGACTGAGCTATTAAGAGAATTTTCTGGGAGCTTCTGAGAAAGAAGTTTCCGTTCTCATTCTTAAGAGAGAATGATGTCCAGTGGGCATAAATGAAGAGATATTTAGTTGCTTCTGATAGACACCTTACAACTATATGGGAAGTCAGATTTAAGATAAAGCAAAAACCCTGAAGAGAAAAAACAAACAAACAAACTGGGTCTTTAGTGAGAACCTGAGTCAAGCTTTGCCTGAAGCCATGTAAGAGATGTTGCTTACGTGGATGCTGCATTTACTTTATTTTCAAAGTTAATTTGAGTTAGGTTTTTGGTTGCTTGAAACTAAAAGCATCCAGATTGATAAGCCATTTTAAGGTGATTTCTGTTGTTTGCAACAAATGAGCACTAACTTTGTAGCATTCAGTGACTTAAATCTGCTATGAGCAGTATATGAAAAGGTCAGAGTAATTAGACACTGAGGAGAGACCCAAGGGAATCTCTGATTAAGTACTCAGGCTTGTGTGCTTATGTGTGTGTGTGTATTTAAATACTATTTTTACCTGTTTTGAGCTCTTTGGGGATTTATATCCTTATTTTTGGTTTTCTATGTAAGCAAGACTCAAATAAGGAATTCAGGGTAAGTTTCAGCATATTTTAGTAAAAAAGAAGACCTTGGAAAAATGAACTAATGTGTTATATGATACATTATAGGGACTTTTTCCATTGTCTTGACATTTCAGCTAATCCACAAAGCTTAGGATAATGAGTAATACCTCTGCATTCTAAAGAGTCACTAGACACATCCCAGCATGACTTGCTGAGAAGTATCCAAACTAGTCCAGTGACCTTTACCCCCAACACACTGTATAAAAAAGAAAGTTATTCCCTGGGAAGAGGAGTTTTGGCACAGAGTTCATAGGAGAGAAAACGGTTCCTCTACCCTCCCTGTGAGGGAAGATGTGGGGTACATGTCTCCTGAGTGCATGAAGAGGCCCCAAGAGAAGCACTCCTAGGACTGGGGTTATCTTCCAGAACAGGGGCTGGCATGCCCACATCTCTCAGCTTAGCACTTGCTGAAATGGAGACTCCAGACCTGCCTTATGTCACCACTGCCAGAGTACACATGGATGAGTTTTGGGATCAAACTCATGTGTGCTCCTGGGAACATAGTGTACAAGTGAAGAACAAGAGCAGCCAAAGAAGGCAGAGCAAGGGGAGAGGACAGCGGTAGGACTGGGCAAGACAAGAATGCCACATGTTGCTTGGCTAGTTCTGGGTGGACAGATGGTAGAGTGCCATGTGAGAGCTATTTCTAAAGGGCTCCAACCCAAAAGGTTGTCCACTGGGGTGAGGGGATTCTGGCAGAACAAAGCTGTGTGGGGGTATCACCAGGAATGGGGGCTGATGGGGTATCACAAGAGGTCATCTGGAGAGGGAATCATCTAAATCAAAAACCGACATAAGTGGAGGTCCTATGAATTCACTAATTTGTGCCATGAGATCAGCATTTGAATCCCCAGTGTGACAGCATAATCAACAGCACCAACCACTAAAAGCACCACCCTTTACTTGTTTTCTCCCCTGCCCCTGGCCCTGAAAGAGCCAAGGGTAGTAAAGATGCTTGTGTGTTTGCTATCCATAGGGTATAGAGAAAGGAGAGTGACAGGGCACAGTATACCACTTCCTCTGTCCCTGAGGATTGTTTAGGGCCCTGGGTCAGTTCTAAGCTGGTGGTAAAAGAAGGAAGAAGCTTTAATTGAATGAAAGACTTATATTTTGATATCAGATTGGGCTGTCCTTCTTAACAGCTGAAAATAAGATTATTCGGATACGCCCAAATGACTGAAATAGATTTGGAATATGCATCATACGTTATCCAGATGTGGGGAAGGGAGAACTGATACAGTATTCAGGGGCAGTGGTGGGAGAATAAAGATGTTTAGCCTGCTAAATAAATCAGTAATCATAGTATAAATATAAACCAATATACAACAACACTGTATATTTTGAGACATAAATAACAGCAGATCAACAAATTCAAGCTGCAGCCCTAATATTCTGTTAATCGGTAATCTTAGTAAAATAGGACAACCTGTGAATAATGTTATTTAACTAAAACAGAGCTAGTCAAGAAACCCAGAACAAAGTATAAACTTCTGGCGGAGAATCCTCCCTGCCACATGCATAGGTCAAGATTCATCTTTGAGGGTACCAGCATCATCACTGTGTATTCTTTCACGTTCCATTTACTTTGCCCGTTAAAAATAATTCCGATTTTGGCTCACCAGTCTCTTCCCCTCTCTGTCTACCTCTACCTAGAAGGTTCTCTTGGGATTTTGAAATACTACAGGTTATGGTATCCAATTCTACAATTATCAGCCTATGGGTAATTTTGACTATATGGTGTAGAAGAGAATCAATATGAATCTTGGCAACATGTGTGAGCAGGGAAAAATTAATAATTATTACATTTGTTAAAAATCAGAATTCTCGTGTTTTGGTATTTTATTTAAAACTCTGCTCCTTGAGATCTTGCATTGTAAAAGATAACAGTGGTTTTTTTGATACTTGGACAAATATATGCCTTATTATGAATGTATATATACGTATGCATATATGTGAACATGTCTTTGACTTTTCAGGGTCTCAGTTTCTTATCTGTAACATAAAGTGTTGCATCTGAGGATCTGATTCCCATTCCTTTTATTCTATGGCTCCTAACAAGCTATTCTCAAGGCACTGCCAATTAAGTATCAAAACGTGCAATTACAGATACATTATGTTCTACTCTAATTACAAAGATTGGGAAACACACATTTTACAATGCCTGTCAACAATAATAATTGAAACCAAAAGGTTTTTTATTTAATTTTATATTGTCCAGAAAATCCAGTTAACTAGAATATTCTATCCTTTAGTTACTCTAAATTTAATATACTTATAGACGCAAGTCATTACTAGTATAATGGATTTATAATATAAATTAATATAAAGAATTAGGGAAATAATATGAAATTACGCTTTTGTGACATCTGATTAGTAATTCTTACTGATCTAGAAAATCTTCTGAACTTCATTTCTCCAATTTTGGATATTAAGTCATTGCAAACTCTCCTTTAAAAAAATTCTGTTCTAGTTGGTATCCTCAGGCATTACCAAATGATACCATTCCGGCAACAAGACATTAGAGAAAATCTGTTGACACTAACTCCTTTCTCCTTGCTACTCTTCTACTGTCTTGAATGAACATGGATGTGATATCCAGAGCTGCAGTGTCCATATTATAACCATGAAGTGACAAAAAAGGAAGAAAGTAGTCCTAGCTGATACAGAGGCAATGCACTAGGACTGGGTCCCATTGAGCCTGAGCCAGACCAGGCCATGCAGGAAGCTTCCAGCTACTGCTTCACCTAAAAATACTTGTCTATAGCTTCAATCCAATTGCTATAGTACAGTCCTACTGGCAATACTTGTTTTTAACCTGTCTTGAATTTCAACCACCAATCATTCTATCTCCACCTACCCATATCATCTCCATCACCATTTCACTGTTTCCAGAAATCTACCTTGTTTCAGGCCTTTAACATTCCGGTGGCGTCCCCACCCAGTAGCTGTCAGCTCCCTTTACCTTACCAGGCTAGTAGTCAACCCGTACTAGCCTGGCCATGCTGCTCTCTTGCTCTCATCTGTCTTATCCTATTCTGCTCAGACAGGACAGAGATAACATAATGGAGAAAAGAAACAACTGGAGAGCACGGGAGGACCCAGTTCCATTCTCTCCCACCTCAAGTTCTGATCAGAATGAAGTCTTTCATTGGCTTCCTGAAGCCAGTATTACATTTATGAACTGTTCCATCCACAGAGGAATATGAAGGACCCTGGAACAAAGGTTCTTTTTAGCTACAGTGCTATGTAGAAGAAGTAAACATATGTAGAAAGCTGAGTACAAGAAGTTTACTTCTGAGATCATCCCAACCATTTTATGTTCCATTCATATAAATAATATTAAGAATCAAAAAAATTAAATTCTAAGACTAAACTTTTTAAAAAATTAACACAGTTTTTGTTTTTCCTCCAGGAGAAAGCCCAGAACTCACAAGCCAAGTGCCAATAACTTGTTTGCCTGCTGTTCCTTGAGCCACTCTTGAATCAATCTTCTTTTTTCTAGTATGGACTTATTTCCTTGATAAGGTAGCAAGTTCTTTGAGGTCAAGGGCAGGGGGCTTCCATTTCTTTTGTAACCCACAGGAAACCTAGCACAATGTAGTTCACATCATAGGAGCTCAAGAAACCCTAATGAGTGTATGGCATATCACTTTCTTTGCTCTAATCTGAACACCTTCCAAAGTGATTTAAGCCACTTGTTACATGGCAGTCTTCTTCGATGGGAATGGAAAATTCCTGCTCTTTGGTGGTTCATGGGCCAACATGAAATTAGATGGTAGGTGGTTTCTGTTTAGTTACTGTAGGTAGACAATTTTTCTTTCTGAAGACATTGCCTTTTACAGTAATTAGCAATCCTGGTGTTTTTGGATGGGAGGCTGAATGAGTCATGGAGGCCTCAGGTCATAATTGAGGCAAGTTTTAAAACCACATGGGAAAAACAGTTTACCTAAGGAAATTGAAGTATATAACTATCTATCATGACATCATCATCCATCTATTCTTGTATTCATTCACATAATTGAGCACCTACTGAATGCTGTCACATATACTAACACGTAATTGGAGTAGTGTGATGGATGAATGAACTAGACAAGGTGCCCTTCTAGCTTATAATCTAGTAGTGGCAACAGATGAGCAAATAGGAAATTTCAATAAAGTACAATTATTATACACTTAATAAACAATCGTGTATAGTATAGTCAAAGCACATCCTGTGAATCCCTTTATTTAAAAAATGAGGATGATGACATACAAGGAGACCACCACACAGTAATCAGAAGAGCTTTGGTAAGTTGATCTGTGTGTTTCCTGATACCCCAACTCATAACAACAATGACAACAATTCTTCTTACTTGTGAAGCATAAGACAAGTTCTAAACTGTTGAGACATATATCTCATTTAACCCATATGACAATCTTTTTGAAAAATATAACCTTTCACAGAAGGGGAAACTTTGGCTTAGGGAAGCTGTTACTCTGATGGACTACTTTCCCATCTTAACAACAACAGATAGCACATGGTACTGTGTTCATTATGAGCATATTTTGTACCAAATGTTATTTGATAATTATTATCAATTTTCTAAATTAAACTCTGTATTCATAAGCACCATAAATAAGATATCTTCTTATATAAGTAGGGACACAATTTACCAAAGATAAAAAGCACCTTATGAGAAATGACTTGGGGACTGTGACTAAAAGACACCCAAAACTACTTAGAAATTTCAGGTCTCACTTTCTTTTATCTTGGAATTCTTTTTAAGTGTTTCGATTTAAAAATGTTCCACTCTCTCCTACATGGGAAAAAAAGTAAAACCCATCTTTCTGTTTTAAGTTTGTAAAAACATGTTCAATGATCCTTTATATTACAATCAATATTTTCAAGCCTCACAATTAGCAAACAACAGCTGTATCAACTCCCATTTATTCCAGTGGAGAATAAATACCTAGTTATGTGAGACTTTGTTGATCCTCAAAACACCACATTTTATAATCAAATATATACATCTTTCAAATTCACTTTTCCTTCAAAGCATGAAGATGTGTGAAAATCAGGAAATTCTATTTGTAGTACCAATGTATCAAATATTCAATATTTACACATCCTGGTTATAGTTTGAATGCTTTCTTATTATTGTCAAAACTTCAAACATTTTTAAAATGAATTTAAGAAAAACCAACAATTAGGATAATATATTGACAATTATAAAAGTATTTTGATTATTTTAAATGCTTTCAGTTGTTATTGCAAATGCAAGTAACTTTACAACAAAACTTTACCTTTAAAAAATACACAGTTATATTACAGATTCAATTGTCACTAAGCCTAAGAAGTCACATGTTTTTGAAATAATAGGTGGAGAGACTACTTTATCTGCAGGTTTCTCACAGTCTTTTCCAGGGACTTTTATTAGTCTGTTTCTTTGCTCTGTCAGACCTGGAGTGAGCAAATATCCTATTTCTGAGGGATGATAATGATATTAGGACATTTGCCTGGTTTCTAAAGGGAGAGCATGTTCTGATTTTTCCCTGTGATTTTTTTACTTGTCATGCCACAAAAATCATACCACGTTGGCAGAGGTGGATTTACTGTGAAGAAATGGGAGGTTAAGTCTCAGAGTTCCTCACTTAAACTGATCCCTTCCAAGGCGCTGGGTGGGTATCTATCAATGTGTTCACATGGTCATATGTTTCTTTCCCTTCCAACTTATCCTCCATCACTTTCCCCCCCTGGGCTGAGTGGCATTGGAATGCCATGAATATTTGAGGAAATTTAACTAAGGCAGGCTTCCTCAATGGGGATTATATTGCTCCCAACAAGGACAAAAAATCTTACTCTTTTTCTATATAAATCACAGATATTTTTATTACATAAACAAATACACTATATCTATGCTAGTAAAATTTCACAAGGGGACAATTAGGAAAAAAAGGCTAAGAGTGTTCCTTGAAAAGGGGTTATAATGAAAAATAGGTTAGAAACAATGGGCTAAGGGAAATTAAATGGGAAATACATATAGTTTAGGTTCAGTGTCATATACTTCTATGGTTTGCAATCCCTTTCGTTTATGGTTAAACTTTTGTAGGAATGGCCTCCAAGAATTCTCCTATCACACTCTGTGTCACTTATTCATGTTATGACATAAGAAGACAGGGCTACAGGTTGTATATTAATGTGTCTTACCATGCCCAGCCTCAGAAGATATGAGTAGCAGAGGAGGAAAAGGGTTTGAAATGTACAAAGTTAAAAGCTACTCTGTGAATGATTCTTCTCATCATTGGACATGTAAATGTGTAAGTGAAGGATTAAGTTCTTATAGACAATAAGTCAAAAATAGAAGTTTTGCTTGTCACAAGAATGCAACCTGTACTCTTATAAATGTGCCATACATTTTTATGGGGACCACACGAATAGAATTCAGCAGAATTCCTGTGTTTGTGTAACTCAACCTATAGCAATACTATAAACAGTAAGTATGCTTATGTGAATACAGAGAGTTCCATGTTATATATTTGACTATCAATAACAATAATAAAAAAAGTTCAATCAACTAAGCTAAAAAAAGTCTGAATTATCTTTTTGTTTTCTCAAAAGAACAAAATTTTCAAAACTCAGTGTGGTTGTCATTAGGAACTTCTTTTACTTCTATTACTTCCTGTTTAATTTGAATCTCTCGCAGCTGGTGGAGAACTGACAGAGTCCTTGCCACTGAAAACATTATAAGGCAATGTCTTCCTTCAGTGTGGTGTCTCTATGTCCCTGGAGAAGCAAGATGGACTGCCCCTGCCCAACTCCACAGACAAACAACTTGAGTGATGACTTTGTCCATTTCATTTTTTTCTTTTTTTTAAATTTTATTTTATTTTGTCAATATACAATGTGGTTGATTATTGTGGCCCATTACCAAAACCTCCCTCCCGCCTCCCTCTCCCCCCTCCCTCTCATCAACCTCATATCTGTTCGCTTGTCATTATCTACTTCAAGGAGTTGTGATTGTTGTGTCTTCTTCCCCCCCCCCCCCCCCCCCCCGCCCCCAGTTTATTTGTGTATTTATTTATTTATTTTTAGCTCCCACAAATAAGTGAGAACATGTGATATTTCTCTTTCTGTGCTGCTTCTCGGCCTTTTGGCTAAGATCAAGTGTAGTACTTCGTCCATTTCAAAGCTGCCCTTTTAGCTAATGTTGAGAGACAGCTGTGATTGCAAGCATGAACTCTGGAATTTGACTCCTAGCTCTACCACTTACTAGCCACGCAAGTTTACTTAACCTCTCAGCACCTCAGTTTCTCACCTGTAAAAAAGGGATAATAATAGTACCAAAGGCTGCATTGAGAATCCATGAACTTATATTACTGATGAAAACTGTTCAGAGTTCTAATCATTTATACATAGTTACACATATATCCAGAGCACAGATAATGCATAGGTACCATTGCAGTGCTGTTCTGGTGTCAATTCCTCACTAGCTAAAACACTTGCTACAAGTGAATGGGATAGTGTTGGCCCAGGTACTGTTCAGACTCTCCTCCTCTTTTTTCATGCTAGGTTTGTATCACCTGATTCATCTCTGCCTTCCTTGGTGTATTAGTTTCCTAGGGCTTCTGTAACAAAGCACTACAATCTGGGTGGCTTAAAACAACAGAAACTTATTATTTCACATTTCTGGAGGCTAGAAATCCCAAATTAAGGTGTTGGCAGGGCCATGCTCACTCTCAAACCTGTAGGGAAATCCTTCCTTGCCTCTTCCTAGCTTTTGGTAGTTTGCTGTAAATCTTTGGTGTTTCTTGGCTTGCAGCTGTGTAATTCCAATCTCTGCCTTCACCATCACATGATGTATTTCCTGTGTGTTTCTGTCTTCATATGGTGGTCTCCTTTTAAGGACACCAGCCATATTGGATTAGGGGCCCACCCTACCCCAGTATGATCTCATCTTAACTAGTTACATTTGCAATAACCCTATTTCCAAATAAGGTCACATTCCAAAGTGCTGGGGGTTAGGACTTCAACATATCTTTTTCTTTTTGGTGGGGGTGGAGGGGAATGCAATGCAATCCATAATTCTTGGCATTTCACTTCCCTTGCTGATCCATACTGAGTCACATCAGCCTGGCCACTTTCTTAAGCCAAGTTATCTTGCTTTATTTCGATTGCCTTAAAAATCATCCTAGGAAATTAAAACCACATTGTATATGTTTGGATTTAAGTTGTAAAAATGGATGAGCTTAAGATATATGGTTTGCTGTGCATAATTGAGAAAAAAATTGAGCTTCTTAGCAGATGTAAGCCAGAAAGTTGTTTCAGTTGTAGTGCTTCCATGAGTAAGATAAAATAGTTATTAAATGTGGACTCTTGCTTCTAATCAATGAGACTTGGTAGGAAAGTGATCAATAATTAGAAAGAAAATCACAGCTAACATTTATTGAATAATCACTATGTTAGGCACTTTTCTAAGCACCTTAGATAAAATAACTCTTTAATACGCATACATACACACACTAAAGGACAGTACTATTATTACCCAATCCTATAGTTACTTAAGCACTGAGAGATTAAGTAATTTATGCAAAATCACAAAGCTAGTAAATGGTGTAATTCGAATTGAAAACAGGCAGGCTGACTTCAGGGCCTGTGCCCTTAACCACGACACATCCTGCCTCTAAAAAAACAATGTACTATTTTGTGAAAACTGAGCAATTAATCAAAGGACGCTTCAATAGTTGATGGACTGATGCTTACAATAAAACAGAAGGAAATAGTCACAAGAGCATCTGCAGCACTAGTGCCTACATCCCAAATAACGATTAATGTCCACTTCCTCTGAGGTGTCTTGGGAGAGATGGGTCAATAAACTGAAGGCCTCAAAGATAAGAGGAAGCAATTGGAAAAAAACAAGCTCTAGATCAGTGACTATCAGCTGTGCCTATTCATTAGAAATACCCAAAAGAGCTTTTAAAAAATTACTAGTACCAGTGCTCAGACTCCACTCTAAGAGATGCTAAATCAATTAGTCTGGGATGGCCCCAGCCATTTGCATTTTTTTTAAAAGCTCCTAGTTTGATTCTAAAAAGCAGACAAATTGAGACACTGTTCTAGAAACACTGCAGGCTCTTCCAATGCTATTTTATACCTTTCCTACCCTGAAGCTGACCTGAAACCCAACTCTATTCCTTTAGTGCCCCTCCTCCTTCTCCCAACTTCAGGTCAAGGCCCTGGAGAAAGTCATACTTTCTGGAGGAGCCTCTACCACAATATCAATCCCATCTACCCAGGAGGGAATCCCCCATTGAGGTGATTTCTACCCTGAGACCAAAAGATAAGAACAAAGAGTAGGGGCACAGATTTCTTCTTTGCCTCCCTCTTCCAAAATTGATTTCACTTTGCAGAACTGAAGTCTCAGTGCCTCACTCAGTTTTCACTCCAAAGGTGGCACTGGGAAGACAAGCAAATGTGCTATGTACAGAGCTAGGACATCTCATGAGCCTGGAACCCAGTGTAGGTTAACAGAGTGAGAAAAACCCCAGGAAAAAGTCATTGTTTCACTTGTGATGACTTTTATTGACTATTTTAAATGAGCTTTTTTCAAAGAGCCTCTTTTTCTTTAAATGTCACCCACATGATCAATTGTAGCAGTGACCACGTAACAGAGTTCTCACATCAAGGCCTGGTATGGCAGAACGATTAAAGTAGAGCCTGAGCAATGAGAAGACACATTGTTAAATTAGCCAGAAGTAGCTAAGGACCGAGAGCACAAAGGTTATGTCCTTGGTGGCCCCAGAGCCTTTGATTCCCCAGTGACCCAAGGCTGCCAAGACTGCGGAAATGATTCGGCCATCAGGACAAATCTATCTGGGATTTAATCTCTGCCATAAAAATGTGGTAAATTCTCATGTTAAAAGTCATGTTCTGATAGGTCTGACTTTACAACCAAATTCTATATTAGAATTCATCTAGTGATGTCAAGATTCAGCTGTCCTAAAGGAGATAACCATTAAAGGATGTTGACTGGGGGACAGGGACACAGGTGTGTCCTTTCCAAGAAGAAAAAAAGTATCTAGAAAATCTTGACAAGAGAGAAGACAGGGTTTTGCTTAGTGACTTAACCTGTTCTCTTTCAGAAGTAGCAATAGAGAAAAATGGTTTCTTCCTCTTTTCAGAATACAAAAAAGAGCCAATCAAAAAGAAAAAAAATCCCCATTTCAGGGAAATTAAAGTTTAAAAAGTAAAATAAAGGCCAAAGATTTAGTGACTTTTGGTATAAGTTTTTCTATTCTGAAAGGGTTTTCAATTTCAAGTACAAAGATTCAAGGTGAAGAGAAAAAAAAGAAATCTACACAAACCCAAGGAAAACAGAGTAAGAATAAGTAGATTGTTGACAGCTAAGAATCTGTAAAGTGCCTAATTGCTTCTAAGTGTTTTTATTTATTTAATTGTATTTTCTGAATTTTTAACAATATGATGTATAGATGTATATTTTTGCTTTGCATTCTTATTCACATTTTAAAAAATCTAAATGGGAAAAGATGTAAGTATTTTTATTTCTATGAATTACACCTGTAGGAAGCCTAGCTATATCCAGGGTCACCCACTACCTTATTAGTATTCTGCCCTTGGAGCCCTGCCATCACACTCATCTACCCCATCTCCCACTGATGAAGTTTAGATTTCAAGGGATTCACCAGCAGGGTAAACATGGAGGAGATCACTAGGCAGAAATTATATCAATGGATTAGGGAGAGGTATCTGCTCCTGGCCCTCTCTCCTTCACCTGTGTCTTCTTTGCCAAACCCCATGCAGTTGCATTCTGCCATCGATTCTTTCTGTGCTTGCTTTCAACCATAGAATAAAGGCACAAACCTGGACTGAATTCACCACAAAGCCATGTAACATAACCCCATCTGGGCCCTCACTGCTACTTGACACTGATCTCTCTTTAATGGATGCCCCATTACAGGTCTCAGGACATTTATTCTAAACCCTTTCTCTGTCAAGCCACTAAATCACTGCTGCATATTCACTCTCAATAAATAGTTTCTTATTCAATTTAATGCGGACCAAGGTCACTCAATATAAACCTCTTATACTTTCTTCTTTTCAACTTACGTTTTCTCGGTATTTCAACACCCAAACTCCTCCTTCTTTTATGTTTCTCTCTTAACCCCTCTGCAAAGTTGATCCCATCACATTCACATCAGGAACATTATTTTCTCAAAAAGATTCTTGTTTTCTTGACTCTTTAATCATTCCCTCTGCACTGATATTTTATCTTCGATCAATATGTTCTAGTGTCTTCAAGTCCTTAAAAAAAAAGAACATTTCTAGTGACATTACTTTTACCTACATTAAAGTGCATATGTCTTATATCTTTTATTAGAGTGAAGACTCCTTAAGACCAGAAAATAAAATTTAAGCTCTTTGTATTTTTCCCAAAGTCTAATGTTGAACTTTACTACAGTATGTACTCAATGAATGTATATTAAACGAATGAATGAATATTTTAACTACAGTTAAGTAATTATTGGGATTATTCCTGGCCTTTGAAATAAAATCCATGGGAGTGCACTGAACTTTCTTCAGTGAACTGAAGGATTTAGAATACCCGAAGACTGTCCTGGACTCAATATGCAGGACACTCTCTCAAATAGTTACTTTCTCAGTGTAATATAATTCCATAGTCCTTCTGCTGATGTTTCTGTAACTTATTTAGTGATACTGGAAACTTCACAATTAGAAATTAATTCCTTTGACCTATATCTTCAGTCTCTAAAATTGCAACAGTCTATGCCCCATGGGAAATAGGGGCATAAATAGACAGTTAGGGGTTCCAGAATATATACTTAAAAGAGCAGCCTGGTGTGCAGCCCGAAATCACAGCAGGACCCTAGTGTACCCACAATAGTTCTCCAATAGTTTCCCTATTATGTGGTCTGAAATCCCCAAGGGTGGGTGTTCTCCTAGGCCTAGATAATAAAAGCAAAGACACTGTCTCCAGAGGGACACTATTAAAATGTAGCTAGAAGCAGGCTAGATACCTCCGTCAATCCTGTTCCTGCCATTAATAATCTGAGGGGCAATTTTGGTCCTCAACTATGAGTGAACTTGAACTCCATTTGCCTGATGCTGCAGGTACTGGTTGTACTTTCCAAAAGGGGCCTATTGTAGTATATGATTTGTGATATTTTTCCTTTTTTAGAATCTCTGTAATTTTAAATGTCCTATAATCCATGCTTCTATTTCACCAGATTTAAAAAAAAGAGTAAACTATCTAAAGCAAAACAAAAGAGTCCATTAATTATAAGCTTTAGAGGGGGAAAAAATATAGAAATATCTCTGGGGCTAGAAAGTTTTTGCTAAAGTGAATTTTAGTGAAGAATATTCTCTACAATATACAATGTCATAATTAGACCCAGTCTCTGTCAATTCTTGTTTTGTTTTTTGTTTTGTTTTGTTTTTGGTGGCTGGCCAGTACGAAGATCCAAATCCATCAATTCTTAATCACCAAAGATCAAGGAAAGTTTTTAAAAAATGATATAGGAAAGGGAAGACCAAGAAGAAAATCTGATATAAAATAAATATGTCCCCCACTGTGTGTAATTATACTAGATATTAAATCTTGACTGCCCTCAACACACAAACACACACACACAACTGTACACATACCCACATGTGTAGAGGGCATTTCCTAACATGCGTGTATCAGGCTTCATCAGAAATTTCCAAATTACGGGCCGGCCCGTGGCTCACTCGGGAGAGTGTGGTGCTGAGAACACCAAGGCCCCGGGTTCGGATCCCATATACGGATGGCCGGTTCGCTCACTGGCTGAGCGTGGTGCTCACAACACCAAGTCAAGGGTTAAGATCCCCTTACCGGTCATCTTTTAAAAAAAAAAAAAAAGAAAGAAATTTCCAAATTACTTACTATGTCCCCATTCTTGATTGCAGGATTTTAACTCCCCCGAAAACATCCCACAGGTAATTGTGAGTTTCACTGCAAAGAGTATAGTTCACATGTGTCTGTAGCTTGGATCTGCCACGCTTTCCCACAGTGTCGGCAGTCCAAAGGGCCACTGCAAGGAACATCACTGTAGCCTCTCATTAGAACTTCAAGGTCTATGCCAAAGGTGTTTCTCTGTGTTCCTAACACTGACAATTCTTAGGGTACCACAGTCATACAAAGTTTCATGAGGGGAACAGACTTCGCTATAACTTGGTACACACTTTGTCACTCAGTCTATCAAAAAAACCCCAGTACCTTTAACCCCTTTCTCCTCTTCCTCTGCCCAGAGGGTGGCAGAGAACAAGTACCATCTCCACTTCATTATCTAGGCTCAAACCCAGTACAAGGGGCTGGCCATGTACTATATCATCATTCCGTTTACCTTAATTTCTTTTTCCTGCTGTGGCCGAGATCCCAGAAAACTCGTCCCTCCTCTCCCCTAAATTCACCTGCTTTTCAGTGGATGCAAAAACTACTGTTGGGGGCGGGGAAGAGTAAGATCAAAGGAGAGGGTATTACCTAGCACTGCCCAAGACCTGGGTTGATCAGTCAAATGTCCTATTATAATTCAGACATCGAAAGACACTAATTTGCCCCTCATTCAGTAAATTGTGTCTGATAGAAGCCATCTTAGAACCCCAGTTTTGAAATGAAGAATTCTGTATGATCTGCCAACAGTTGAAACTCAGCCTTCACTGAAATCCTCATGTATCCTAGGGAAATCTAATAGATTGTTTCCAACTAATTCTTCTTCTATTTGTTTGAAAGAGATTGGGTTTTCACCAGCTCATGGCACACCACCTTGGGGACTCTCCTGCCCACCCAGCTCTTTACCTGCGAGGCTTCCTATCTGGATCTGATTAATGGCGCCACAAGTTAATGGCAGCTGGCCCCCAAGCCCTTCCCCAAACTGGTTTCAAACTAAAAGCAGACTTTGGAAGACAAAGAGGTTGTTAGGACAACTGAGCAGTGCAGCTGATGTAACTAGGTTTCTATAGCTATGATCTCCTAACATGTTGAGAAATTCTAAGTTTACAAAACAAACAGAAATCCCTGACTTTATCCAGTTGTTCCCCATCTGGCTTTTTAAGTTAGATGAGGATGTTTTTTCTAACACCCCTATCTGCACCACATCTGAGAAGTTCTTAAAGAATAAGGGAAAAAAGAAAGAGGGAATGGGGTAGGGAGCAGATAAGGGAAATGCAGTGAAATAAGGGAGTGCAGTGTAAGTGTGAAAAAGAAAGAGAAAGTAGAGAAGCCTATAGGACAACCTATCTTAATTTCATTATACAGAGGAAATACTACTAGAAGTGCTGATTCAAGCATTTGCTTATTTCCCCCCAAATCACTCTACAACTAGACTTAAACTCTTCCATTAAGTGGACTTTTTTTAATACAGCCCTGAATCTAGAAGTTGTAACTAAAAAATATCCATTAACAATCAAGAATCCAAGAATCCTTTTTCCGTATTTTTTCACCTCTTTTTTTTTTTTTTTTGGCAGCTGGCCAGTATGGGGATCCAAACCCATGACCCTGGTATTATAAGGCTATGTTCTAACCAACTGAGATAACTGGCAAGCCCAAGAATCCTTTTTAATAGTGGTTAGCTCCCGGGGAGGAATTTCTCTTCACTTGGTCCTCACCTTCTTTCAAGGCAATCAAAGGCACTGATGCAAAACAGAGCTATGAGACCGTTTGTACCTGGCTGTGGTCCAATAAGAGGTTTACTGGGCATTTCTTTATGAAAGAAAGTTGCTAAGCTGTAGTAAACACCTACAGATCTCTGCAGCCAGGAATGAATCAGAAAGTTATAAATAGTTATAAAACCTGATCATTTCCTTTTCTGTGTCATCTACAAAAGGGGTGAATAGGTTAGCATATTTCAGAGAGTTAAAAACAGGACAGGTTGTAGAGCTCTTGAGAACTTTTTCCCGTAGAGAAGTCAACATTAGCCTGTGACCTTAACTTTATCACCAGATAAGGGTCATCATGATGTGGATTAGTAAGTGAAAGGACATGGTTTTCTAGCTATGAGAGGGTATGTGGTAGAGAGTTAGAATCAGACTTCTCCCAACTTATGACTGCTTGGCTTTTTCTGATCAGGGTCCTGGAGATAGCCTTATAGGGGTATTTGCTCTCTCCAAAGTATGCTAACACCCCTGTTACTGGGAACCTAGGATTGTGTAAATCAATGGGAAAATTTTAAAAACTAACATACCCAGTTGGAAGCATGGTATGGTTCCACTGTTTTGCTGAGACCTGAAGTCTTTAGGGTACCTGTTTATTCCCAAGGTTAGTACACAGTGTGACCAGCACCCCAGAAGCAAAGGAGATGACTTCATGTATATAGCGCAGTAGGCAAATATTTCTGAGGGGTTGCATCATCAATTGCCCATGACTTAATTCTGTCTGGAGCAATTCAGGAATGAAAGGCAACCCTCTCGTTGCTTCTTTCCTAGAGCAAGGAGACTTTACTGAGAATTTATCTGCATTCTGGAATCTGACAGCCATGCTAGATTCTTTCTGGAAGACAGATCTGGTACTGGAAATATAGAAGTTTGCTTTTATTCCAGAGAAGAGTGACCTATCTTGGGGGCCACGATCTGCTGAATCAGTCTGTAACACATTGCAAAATTGGCATGAGATTTCTTTCTTTGATTGAAGCAACTATGTTTGTGAACTCTGACTTAGCATCATTTCCTTTCACCGTATTGGCCACAGACAGCAATCATGCCCTATAATTCTATATAAAATATCTCTCCAGTCCCCTGAGGGCTTATTCTTTTTCTTTATTGATTCAGCCTCAAGACTGCGGCTGTTCAGTTGCGAGGTAAAATGAGGCTTCTCTCTGTCATTACCTTCAGCTTACTTTTCCTTCACTCCCTTGACTGTGGCTTGTTTGGATATTCCCTGGATATATTTTTTTTGTCAGGGTTTTTTATGGCACAGAACGTATCCACAATGTTAAATCTAGTCTGCTTTGTTCACCAAAAATTACCTCATTTTGCATGATAATTTTGGGCTCTGACTCACTTAGAAGGTGTGATCAGAATCGCAGAATCTAAATCTTGAAGGGAATAGAGAGGTCATATTACTGACTTATCATGGGAATCGCCAAGTTTGGTTTTGGTTGTTTTTTTTTGAATACAAGTTTCCTTCTCTCTCCTCCCCACCCCCAGAGATGCTGATTTTCTAGGTCTGACTCTGAGCTCCAGATACTTTCAGAAGGTTCCCTAGATGATTCAGAGGATTAGCTCAGTCTATGATCCACTTATACAATTCTCTCTCCTTTCATATGGGGGAAAAGCTACTTTAACATTCTTGATTTGTGAGCATCCAGCTTCTGTATGAACAGTGTAAGAAATTAGGGCCTCCCTGTGGAGTCATGCTCATCGCTTCACAAACAGAGACATTCCTTATTCACTCTGTCTGGAAACATGTGTTGAATGCTTATGCTGAGTACTAGTACTATTAATAGGAACTACAGTATTTGTGAAGGTTCCACAATGGACAGGCACTGTACAAAACGTTTTACAAATAAGATATTTAATCTCTACAACAGTATCTTGGCTAGCAAGTGGCCAGGCTGGGATTTGAACTCAAGGAGACTGGCTCTAAAGCCTCTGCTGTCACTCACTATGCTATATTGCCTCTCAACCATAGGGCTAATGGGTACCAGTTATTATGAATTAGAAAACAATAAGGCATTATTATTTTTTATGATGATGATGATTTACTCCATCAGCGCTGTCATTCTCTAAGATCCCTGTCACTGAACAGTACAGTACATAGATTGTTTGTTTGTTTACATTTTCAATATTTTATTCATATCAAATCAGAATTTATTATAATTTTGCTTTTCGGGCTTTAAAGGAAGCTAACTTATCTATAATATATTTAAAATATACTCAATTTATTTCATTTTAAAATGAGATTATTGCCAAATATGGCACTTTCTTATAACCCAATGATGATCTTAAGTAAATTTTAATGTATTTCACTCACTGAAACATCTTTGCAGGACTCCACTGTAGCTATTATTATTAAAAAATAATAATAAATCCAGGCTACTCTCAAATTTTTTTGGTAGTGGATCAAGTTTTGAAAGAGCTGAGAGCCTTTAGGACATAATCTAGACCATGGGACAGGGAAAGGAAATAAAGCATTTGAAATGGAATTATTCCAAGAAAGGCAATGTCTAGGATGGTGATCTGGGCTCAAGGAAAGATTCACAGGATGGTCACGGGTGAGAGCTGATGTGAGCATAGCCTTGTAACTAGTGCCATAGTGTCTTTGGGCCCTTAAACCAGGGACAGAAGAGGACTTTGAGAATGAGCTAACAGAAAGAATCAGTTGGTCAAATCGAACTCACCTAAATCTGAGTACTTACCCAATATCAAGCTTTTTGAATAATTTCAAAGATACAGGCCATCAAGAGACTCAAAGAGAAGCGAACTGGGATCTGAGACATTGAGGGTGGCTCCTAGGTCCTATCTTTCCATGTTAGACATTCACTCTCTAGCCCAGAATAATAAATGAGATCTCCAAGTGAGATTTAAAGGGTTTCTCTCATACAGCAGGAGGAGCATTTACATAATAAATTATCTCCTTTTTTTTACCTCAAAGAATGACATTCTCCAGGGAGACAGGCCCCATACATCCATATGTCCTAAGTTTACTATAAATTATCCTAAACCAAGGACACTCTGAAAGGTATTCAACAGGTGAGATCTCTTCCTGCTAATAAACATCATAAGTCCATTTACTCAGAGCTCCAATTGATAAGGAGATCAGATTGAGTCACTTGCCTTCTTTTCTTTCTCCCAGAGGTTGTCTCTTTAAAAATGGGTAGAGTCTTATCTGGTAAAGGAAGTTAATGAATCACAGGCAGTCTCAGAGGGCTGGCCCTGGAACAGTATGAGCATCTCTAAACAGTGGGCAGTGTCATCCTTCATACTGAATCATATTATGCTTCAACAGAAACCCAGTGGGCTGAACCGACCCTGGTTAGACTGAGTAAATCTCTGAAAGAAAATTAAAAGTTGTGACCTTATTTGTACTCTAGATTAAAGACACTGTTTATACTTTAAATATTGGTATGTGTAAATAAATGAATTCATGCCTACATATAGTATTGGCAGCTTATACCAAGTTCATAGGCTCATGCAGTGATTCTCAAGCTAGACTAATACCACTGCCTAAGAGTATTTGGAGATGGGTGATGGCACATTTTTGGTTGTCATAATAACTGGGGGGACACTGCTAGCATTTAGTTGGCTGGGGCCAGGGATACTGTACAATGAAGAATCATCTCATTCAAAATGCCAATAGATACTCTGTTGAGAAACTGTTCATGAGAGACCCTCAGATAAGCCATCATACTCTATATGATGGAAGTGTACCAAGTTCTACTCAAGAAGCACTGTGGTATCCTCAATTCATCCCAAAACAGTGGCAGAGGGAATTAAGAGTAGTTATGCACATACACAAATCTTTAAGATGGTTCTGATTTTCACTTCTTCGTGTGTTAGATTAATTATAGTACTGACAACTATAGTACTGTGGGAGATAGACAATTTATTTATGTCTAAAAGAGAGTTTATGATTTAAAATTTCCACTGTTTTACAGACCTCTTTAAAATAAGATAGATTCTTATCTGTTGAATCATTGTACTACGGGAGGACAAAGAATAGATAAACTGATCTCCCAAAGTCCCTACTGGCCCTTCGATTTTGTAAGTAGATTATAATCAGTCCAGAGAGATATCCTCTACTGCAAAGCTTTCTATTTCTTGTCAAATTCAAAAATGTTTCCAGTGTCTTCATGGATTGAATAGACTCTATCTGATCACAGTGGTTCACTTTACTCACAAGTTCAATAGGTTATATTTTTAGCATTTTCGAAGCCAGAAAAAGAGTCATCCAAAAATCCCGGCAACCTCCAAGTGCTAATTTTCAAAAGGGAGGTTTTGGCCACAAGCAATGAACTACTTTTCATGTGATTATTTCGAGTAAAACTTAGCTTGAGTTAAATTTATTGTCTTTTTTCCCCCTCCATCTGGATTAAGAACATTTTTAAATGTCTAGATAAACTAGAAATGCTTCTTAACTCTAAGCATAATTGCCTTTTTAACTTGAATATTTGAAAATAATTCTAAAAAAAGAAAGATAAAGTCATGTGTATAAAGTCACAGCAAAATCTAAGATATTTAAAATTCATACATTCTAAAACTTTCATTTCTTGAGTATTATTTAATACATAAACGATTAACTAAACATTTCCTTAGGGCCTGTGATGTGTCAAAAGTCATGCTAGCCACTGGGCAAACACAGATGAAAAAGGTAAGGGCTCTGCTCTTGAGAAGTTTCAAGTATATTTCTTTTATATTATTTGGTTAAACTGAATCATATTCCACCAATTTACCATTTTTTTTTTTTTTTTACTTTCAAAAATGGCAGTTTCATATGGTTCAAACTAATAGTTATTACGTTGTGTTGTACTGGCTTGTCATCAGAAGGATAAGTAGGCATTCCCATGAGGAGAAGTGGAGTGGAAAATAATAATAAGACTTCCTTATGGCCATGCTACTGAGATTAGACTGACTCAAGCAGCCTAGGAGAACCACTGGAGATTGCTAAAGTGTTCAGGATAAAGAGTGAGGGTGGAAAACACTATTGATCTGTGCTATTGAAAAGTAATGTAATTTTGGTGGGAGTTGAGATGAATGCAAGAAAACAGAAGTTGGAGATCATGAGATTAGTTGCAAGTCTATTCCATTAATTTAGGTAAGAAATGATGAGAATCTGAATTAAATCTTTTCTACAAACATTATAGAAAATATTTATGATAGTAACAAGATGGCTGTGGTGGTTAATTTTATGTGTCAATTTGACTGCGCCATGGGTTGCCCAGACATTTGGTCAAACATTATTCTGGGTGTGTCTGTGAGGGTGTTTCTGGATGAGATCAACATTTGGACAAATATCTTCACCTCTTCTGCTTCATTCTTCTTATTCATAAAACATGGATAATAATGGTATCCACCAAATTTAGTTTTGTGATAATTAATTCATTTCTTGTACTTCCTATGGGAATCACTGAGATAGAACAGTGCCTAGCATGTATTAAACATTCAATAAATGTTAGCTCGTAGCAGTAGCTAATTATTTTTTACTGTAATTTGAAAACTATTACTAATAACTAATGACTTTATTTACCAGTGTGCCACTAGTATTCAATTCAATTCAATCAATACTATGAATAAAAACCACTGTTCTACTGTTTTATAAGAAAGTTAGAAACTATGTATTTTGAATTTGCTACAATTTTATTTTCTTTACAAAACCTGGTGTATAGTTCAAATACCATCCTCAGCAAGGTATATTTCATTTCTACAAGTTAGATCTTTATTCTAATTTTTATCAAGAGCTGTGGGATTCTGTGTTTTTTAAATTGAAAATGTTATTCTGGAGTTTTCAACTGGTTTTATTATCAATAGGCAGGGTAAATTAAAAATTGGAAAATATCAGAAGTTAGGTCTTAGAACCATTGATGGGAATGATCTTATATACTCAGGTAGGTGTATATAAGAGCTTCAGAGAGCTTCATAGTGAGGTCAGACAGTGTGGGTGTGAACAACAAGTTCTCTAAGTGGGTGTTTGTCTTTTTCATATGCTTGTTTTCTTCCCTAGCATGAATTCTCAGTTGTGCAGAAGTTGTTTAGTAACAGCCACTACTCTGGGCACCTAATCCCATATCTATCTTTTTTGTTAGCAGCAGCTTCATTCTTTAGGCCTCCCAGGACAGAAATCCTTGTCTAGCCTTTGTTTCATCTCCTTTAGCATTCAATTTGCCACCATATTCTCTAGTTGTTTCCTCTAATTTACCCAGGTCCTCACTCTGTACATAAATGGTTTTTAATTGTTTCCAAAATATATTGTTTTATGTACATATCTCCCCAGCAGATGAATAGTGTCTCCAAGGCAGCCCTGTCTTCATATCTCTCCCCTCAGCACCTAGCACAATGCCTAGCACAGCACACTCTCAGTGTTTATTAATGGGACACTTATTTTGCTCTTTAGCCTTTTCTCATAAGCTTTTCACACTTTGCTATTTGTGAACCACCAGCCACAGACAGCCCAAGAATGCTAGCTGGCCTCTGGAGCATAGCCTATGGCCATTTTGCACACGAATGTCGTTTCTTGGAAGTCTTAGGTTCTATCATATTTGTTTGATGTAAAATAATGTCTTCAATTACTTACAAGCTAAATTTCCTTTTACCCAAAATCTTCAAGTAAAATGCATGCTCTGTAAACATTTTGGTATGTGAGTGTGAGGGGCATGTACACCCATTTGAGAAGCACAGCTCTATTTTTGCCTGGTGTGCATCTGGTAGGTGAATGTTTCTCATATACATTCTAATCATGCCCCTCCTTTGCTTAATAATCTACAAAACTTCCATGAATCCCCTGCATCACTCTCAAACTCCCCATCTAGCTTGTCTGTGCCCACTGCCTCACTTCTTCCTGCCCCAGAAGCAACATACCACTTAAATCAGCTTGTCTGCTCACTGTCTTCATGCCATACTTAATTTTATCTCCAAAACTTTGTACTAATTCTCTAAAATGCCACATCTTCTTTATTCTGTTTTTCTTAATGTTTTGAAGACCAACTCATACAACTTCTCCTTTGAGAAAAGTTCAGGGTTTTTTTTTTAACCTTCTCTAAAACCCTCTGTTAAAACAATTTGTTATAATTTCTCACTGTTTCAAGTATTTCCTTTATCTTTTAAGCCACGTTTAAAAAGTGAAGAACAAGATTGTTTTCCCTCTGTATCTCCCACATGGTGTTCGGTAGATACTAGACAAATCAAAGAGTATCAGCATTCTTCTAGACTTCTGTGGTCACTTGGTCTAACCTTGTATAGTAATACACTCATTTACTTACCAAACATGAATTGAGCACTTATGATGTGTAAGTTCCTATGTGTAAGATTCTTCATGCTAATATATTTTTTTGTGTGTGTGTGACTGGTAAGGGGATCATAACCCTCGACTTGGTGTCGCCCGCACAGTGCTCAGCCAGTGAGTGCACCGGCCATCCCTATATAGGATCTGAACCCGTGGCCTCAGCACTCCCAGTGCCACACTCTCCTGAGTGAGCCATGGGGTCGGCCCTCATGCTAATATTTTTGAAGATGTTACTGGCCTTGTCTCAACATTTGTCATGCCAAAAAGCTTAGTTCCTCACAAGGAGGCTTATTTTATTTTTGGACAACTATGAAAGTTCTTTATGATGATCTGAAATATGTTTTTCTGATCTTAGTTCTCCTTCTGGAACAATTCAGAATAAATATTTAAATCTCTTCCATATAACAGCACTTTGATGTTCATCTCATTTCATTTTTCCACAATTCTATCCCTCATCTTGTTTCTCCTCTGTGCATCTTCATGGAAACTCCATGGTTTTGAGACCCTTCCCCATCTTGGTTGTCTTCTTCTGAATACACTTGAGATGGCCACAGTCCCTTTGTAACCGAATACAGTATTATCACTGGAATATTACCACTGCAAATATCTGTTGATTAATCTGAGCGCTTTAATATTTTAGCCCAGGGATCATGTCTCAAATGATATTTAGGCATGCTTTAGTTTCCTATATCACTAACCCAGTCTTGGGTGTTTTCTCAAAGTCAACCCAGTCTTGAGTGTCTTCTCAAAGTCTTCTTGTTGACAACAACCAGATTTCAAACTATTTCTTTACTATCAAAGAGTGATTAGCAAGCATGCAATGCAGGTCTTTGGAACACATGGAAATCAGTATGCAGTAGAGTTTCTGTATTGGTAGGAAGTGGCCATTCATATTCCACGTTTGGAACATCTGGCATTGTCTGTTCTAAAAACATGAATGAAAAGAAGGATAATCCAAAACAATCACTGAAGCTATGTTCTGCTGTTCCTTGATTTAGGACAGTGGATCCAAGATTCTTTCTGGGTTTACATTAAATTAGTTTAGCATTTAAACTAGATTTCATTTGGCCCTAGGTGATGGCACTGAAGACAGCACTAAATTTGTGAACTGGTATTCCAGGAAAACAGATTCCCATTCATCATATGAAAGAACCTTCCCATAATTGACTTTTGATGAGGTAAACTTCCTATCAGGACAAATTATCTTCTCCACTTCTTACCTGATACATTTAACTGGCCTAGGACTATCAAGAGAATGACTTGATTTACTTTTAGGGATTTGAGAAATGCAAGCCAAATCTATCAATTCTCAGGAAGGAAAGTAGCACAATACCCTAGAAGTTGATGCTTGGATAATAAAGATCTGAAGAAGAATGTTAAGACACTTTAGTCCTATTGCTAACACAGATTAACTTTGCTGTCCTGGATAAGATTCTTGATTATTATGTGATTTGGTTTACCTAAATGTTAAATAGTTATAAAAATCAATAATTCTCTCCCTCCCTGCTGTTTAGTAGCAAATTAAAACCTAAAAAAATCCCCAAGACTGAAAAGGAAAAGTGAGAGAAAGTACCTAACAGTCAAAAAAGGAAGGAGGGAATTATTGAAGCACCTGGCAGCATTAAGCAATCATGACTCAATAAGCAGAGAAAATCAGTGAGTCAAAATGAACATTTTTTCACCTGAATAGACTTTCTCTTCTCTGTGAGCTTTGTTGTTTCATCTATTTCTACTCTTTTGAAAGATTGTTGGACATATTACATGGTGAGAGTGAAGACACCATACCCCATCCTCATCTTGCCTGTTGACCTGTGTCCTAAGGTACATTCAAAAGAGGATGAAGGCTTGGTGTCTATCCCTTGAAATGTGGCCACTGAATTGATTTCATAAAAGTGGCTTTTCTTCTAACCTAAAGAAGATCCCAAAGTGGCAGCCCCTGTAGTGTTACGAGGACATCTCTCTCTTCTTGAGCAAGTCTCTTAACCTCTCCATATCTCAATTGTTTTCATTATAAAATTAGAATAATAATAGCAACTAACTTATTACAGTTGTAATGCTTAAGTGATACAATAAGCTTAAATGATAAAATAAAAAGCTCTTGAAACCATGTCTTATGTTAATGACATTTTATCGCTAATGTTATTGACAATAAACACTACGTATTATTAATTTTAAATTCTCATCTATAGTCACAACTTCAACTCCCATGTGAATGCTAATAATTTCCAGTTACTGATCAGCCCTTGTTACCAAATTTTGCACTGTTATAGACTCTTGTGCCTCTCCCTCCAAAATAGCCCACAACTGTAACCCTCTCTATTTATTGAATTCAATGTGTCTGCCCCAGCATACTTCCCACAATTCTGCCCTGGCAATGCCCTTCCCTCTCTGTACCAGCCTCACAGTCCCATTCACACCCCTCTCTTATTCTCTCCACCATCTGCAGTGTAATCCCATATCTATGTCTTTGTTCATGCTGTTTCTCAAACCTGGAATGCCTGTTTCTTGGCACAAACAAATCTTATCCATCCTTCAGGGCCTTTAATTCCATCCCCCTTACAACTTTATCTTCTTGAGCTAAAACACATCTTATCTATATCAATTTGGTACTTAATTATAGCATCCTTATTTGTGTTTTCTTTTGTTTTTTGAATTATAATTTAATTATTTAAACCAAATTGGAGACTTCCTGGAGAGCAAAGACTATGTTTATTGCTTTTTCCATATCTCCTACAGAGTCTATCAATAAATTACACACAAATTGGGAACCCCTAAATACTACTTGACTTGAATGGAATCTCCACTTGGATCAGTTCTTTCTGAAAGAAACTTACAATATGCCATGTAGAAGGCTGTAGTAGTGGTAGAGGTCACATTTGTAATTCCCTAAAACTCCTCAAAATAACTTTCATTTAATGACTCAATCCATGTGCCAGACCCTATACAAAGCCAAAACGCAATTAATGTTCCCTCAAACCTATTATTATCTCCATTTTGCAGATGAGGAAAATGAGAGAGAAGTTAAGTAATTTTCCCCAGGATATACAGCTTAAATTACCTTCAAGCAGGTAGTTGTACAGTTTTCCCTGCATTTACTTATACACTATATGTACTCCTTTTATTCATCAGTGATATAACAGAAACAGTCTGATCTTGGTTGATTTCTTATTTGGTACCTTTATAGATAGAAGTCACAAACTGGCAGCTTATGGCTACATCTTTCCATCAAGTTTATTTTACTTCACTCTTACTTTAAAAATACATGTATTTAAAAAGCAGACATTTGGGCCGGCCCTGTGGCTCACTCGGGAGAGTGCAGCGCTGGTAGCGCTGAGGCCACGGGTTCGGATCCTATATAGGGATGACCGGTGCGCTCACTGGCTGAGCGTGGTGCAGACCACACCGTGCCGAGGGTTGTGATCCCTTTACCGGTCAAAAAAATAAATAAATAAAAATAAAAAGCAGACATTCGAAACAGGTGATTTCACACGAAAACCTGGATTTCTAGGTTCTTTTGAATGAATTCAAGTTAGACCAAATATTTGAATGTGAAAAAAGTCATTAAAGTGCTAGAAGAAAGCATGAATTGATATTTTCATACTCATGGGATTGTGAAATGCCTTTCTAATATATGAAGTACAAAAGCCACAAGTTTTTTTTACAGAAAAATTAAAAACATTTGTATAGCAAAAGAGAGAAAGAGAAGAAGAAGCAGGAAGAGGAGGGGGAAGAAACTAAAATACAAAATAGGAAAAAAAAATTTGCAATATGAATAGTAGACAAATGCTAAACTATTTCTAATATAAAATAAACTCATCAAAATCAGTAAGAAAATTATTAAATTCCCAATAGAAGACAGAATTAAGAATTTATAGACAAAAAACATAAGTGCCAAATAAACATATAAAAAGATGTTTTAACTCACAATGAAAGAAATTCAAATCAAAACAAGATACAATTTTCATCCTTCATATTGGCAAAGATGTGGGGGAATAGGCACTTTCTTACATGATGGTGAAAATATAAAACAGTGGGGCTGGCCAGTTAGTGCACCTGCTTAGAGCATGGTGCTGATAACACTAAGGTTAAGCGTTTGGATCCCAGTACTGGCTCAGCCACCAAAAACAAATATAAAATGGTACAACCTTTTTGGAGGGGATTTGACAGTAGCCATTATAATTTTAAATATGCCTTTCCTTTGACCTGATGATTCCACTTTCAGGGATTTATTTTAAACACATTGCCAAGATGTGTGCATAAAAATATTTATCATAGAATATTTGCAATAATGAAAAACTTAAATTTAAATGTTCAAATAAATAGAAATATTAAATAAATTATGACATAGACATACAATGAAATACTAAAAAGTCACGGAAAAATGAGGTATAGATATGGAAAAAAGTATATAGCATATTATTAGATGAAATGTAGGTGTGTATATTATAATATCATTTAAAAATGATTATATATTTATATGTGGCAAAAATCTAGAAATATATATGTGTGTGTGTATATATATATATATACCATCAACGGCAATCTTCTCTGGTGAAATTATTTTGCACATTTCTGTATTGAATTTTTAACATTTTTAACTGGGATATATTTCTGTCTCTTCAAAATAAACAACCCAACTATATAGATATTTTATGGTTCCTTTAGTTTCTGCTTCTCCTCCTCTCTCTCTAAGGAGTTATTCTAGGAGACAAATATCCTGGGCCATCTGGAGAACATACTCTATTATTTTCTCCATTTCCTCTTCCATCTAAGGACTCCATGCACTTATTATTAAAATCAAGCAGACAGTTGGGCAAGAGGATGTCTCCAGTCCTACGGACTCAATCTTCACTTGGTCTCCTTGGACAAATAATTGCTCAAATTTTCTTAACCTCAGTTTCTTATTCTGTAAATTGGTCATAATAATATCTAATTATTAGGGTGGCTATAGGGATTAATTGAGAATATAAATGCTTGGCACATGGTAAGTACCTGCTATTTCATCACTATTGTTATCAACTGTGACTCTTAGGGTCAGGACTGTGCCTGTGCTATTCATTGTACATCTTACTGAGTTTAGTTTTAAATGTAAATGTAAATGGGTCCCTAATTATGTATTCCTTGACAGTTATGACCACATAGCTCCAAATGATTTCTGCTCATGTCAGTTTGAATGACTTGTGAGTACTGTTATATTTTAGTTTGCAGACTCTGTTTTTATAGGTTGACCCTAAGAAAACTTGACCATGTTCATTCAATCTAAGACTTCATATAATGAAACGTTAGAAGTGCCCAGGACTGAATTAGCAGTGCCCTGGGAATGGAGGAATGGAATACAGAAATGCAATGGTAAATTTCTCTGCAGGCAGGGCAGGGCAGAGGGGTAGAAAGGAAGAAACCATGTTTGCATAAACCCCAACCCCATCTTCCTTTCAGTTTACTCATGGTGATTTCACTAAAGATAAAAAGTAGACTTGTTTTTACTGACTAACAAAAAAAAAATCTTTTCAGGTTTGAAATCTTAGAAAGTTTTTGAAGTTTGATAATTCTTGTCAAAAGAGCTGCTAAGAAAGATACCAACAGCCCCAATTTAACAAGGTTCTTAAGAATTTAATTTTAAAAATCTCTTTATTATCGCTTCTCGGCCTTTTGGCTAAGATCAAGTGTAGTAAAAAATCTCTTTATGATTGTGTGTACGAGGCAATTCTTTGCCTAAAACAATCAGTTACAGGGAAAACAATTACTTTTGAGTATGGGCAGGGGATTCCTGATATGAAATCATTAGACTGTTTTCTTAGGTTTCTGATTTAAGAAGGAATTTTATTTCCTTCACAGTGGATTTCCTTGCCTTTGTTGATTGTTTTCAATCTTAATGCTATTAAAAATTGAGTTATATATATATAAAATATATATATATAATTTCTAAATGTGGAAAAACAAATTGCTTGCTCATTTTCATTTTCGGTGATGGAAGGTATGACTGCAGTCACTGATGCACACACCTCCCTTTACTTTCAGTTTTTCCCTTGTTAAGATATGGAAAGTAATAAAGAAGGTAATTTGAATAAAGGTGGGAAGACCAAGTCTTGGGCAAATTTTTTCATTGCTTTTGCTCATATTATCAAGCTGATGCAAATAAAAACTCCAGTCTTTTAACGTAAGTTAATGCCAGGATTTTAGTATGTTTTTCCATTATATCAACTTTCTAATCCATCTTCATCTTTCCCTTTTAGGAAAGAAAAAGACATACCAATGTTTGATACAATGCTGTGTAACTTGATAAAGATTTCAATTTTTTCCCCAACGGTTTAAGTTTCTGAAAACTCCGTATTAGGAGAGTATAAGGACGCTGTTCACATAGCACTTTCAGGAGCACGTTAAGAGTTTATTAAACATCCAAACAAAATGGGAAGCCAATTTTCATGTTATTTTTTGGTTAGTGGAAAAGAAAATGTTACTACATAAAAAAAAAAAAAAAAAAAAAAAAGAAGGAAAACTCCGTTTCATCATGGTCCTGTCAAAGACTGAGCTCTGTACTATGAATGTTCCAGGGCAAAAATCCACATTTGACTTGAAGGAAACTTTTTTTTGGTATGTGCATATCAAAATTATTTCAAATACTACCACACCAAAAACAATAGTTGTTTCTTAATTCATAACGCATGGTGGGACCATATAGTTCAATCTCCACATTTCACAGGTGAAGAAACAGAGTTTGAAACAGCTCAAAAAGACTAGTCCAAGGCACAGAGATAGATGATGCGGGAGTGAACTCTTTGGCCTCTTATTCCCAGTGCTCTGGCTGATCCCCCTCTACTAATAAAGAAGATGCTCAGGGAACGGGAGCTGAAGGCAAGAGAAAGGTGGGCATTTATGAAAGGCCTGGCTGGAAAAAGAGTATCTCCGTGTGGCTCAAAAATCTAGCCCAGAACAGACGGTCAGTCCAGGAGGACCAGGAAAACAGGGAGGGCTGAGTTCTGAAGATGGACTCAGATCAAAGACCAGGAATCACAGGGCAGAACCACTGAGTGACACCAGATACTGGGTTAATTCCAAAGACCTGAGTGGATGGTTCTACCGTATTAAAGAGGTAGGGTGGGGCAAAACAACCATATTAATTCCTATTTCTAAAACCCAGAATTGTGTAATATTTTAGTAATTAAAGTTAAAGGTATGAATCTCCAACCTCATTTGAGCCCTAAATTACAGTGGATTAACAAAAACTAACTTAAAACTAACAAAATCTGTCTTAAAACTAACAAAAAGTGAGCCCTTTCTGTCTGCTTGTATAATCCGTATGACTGGCTTTATCAGTTTGCAGGCATAAAAGCAGTCATAATGTTCTAATTTTAGCAGTTAATTGTTTTAGCCTCATGTGCAAGTTATCAGCTAGTTCATAACTCAATCTTTTCCTCTCCCACTTCCCCAACTGTTATCCCACGTGAATTGCCAAGAAAGCCAGGTGCCTATTAGTTCAAAAAAATGAGTCTTGATTCCAAGAACCAGGTAGCAGAGACTCTTACTTTTATTGTTGTCATGGGTCCCTCACAGGCCCTGCCATAGGGCTTTAAGGAGTTCCCCCAAATTCATGTGTTGGAAACGTAATCCTCAATGCAATAGTGTTGGGAAGTAAGGCCTTTTGGGAGGTGGGGCCTTTTGAGAGGTATTTACATCATAAAGGATCTACTCTCATGAATGGATTAATAATGTCTTTATAACAGGGACTGATGGAGGGAGGGAGTTCTTTTCTTTTTGCCCTTCTACTTTCTGCCATGTGAGGACATGGTGTTCTTCTGTGGAGGATGCAGTATTCAAGGCAACAACTTGGAAGCAGAGACTGGGCCTTTATTGGATACTTGCTGGTGACTTGATCTCGGACTCTCAGCCTCCAGTACTGTGAAAAAATAAATTTCTGTTCTTTATAAACTCCCCAGTCTCAGGTATTCTGTTATAGCAGCACAAAATGGACTAAGACAATTAGAGAGCCGGCCAATTCACTCATTCACAATCATTTCAAAGGCTGAGCATTAGGCCAGAGGGACTCACTGAGAAGTCATCCCAGCCTCAGACACATGGTACAGATCTCCTCCTTGCCCCATGAACCCATCAGACCAGGCTCCTCATCCCTATGGTCCCTGTTATCTTTTCAAACTGCTGGAAAGTCTCAATCAGAATCATCTCAAACCATCAGGAAAGTTCTAATGACATGCAACTTTTAAGAATCTTTTCTCCCGAATGGTTGCTTGGAATCTATGCAAACTTATCTACCGCTTCTCCAGCAACCAGCTATGCACATCAAGGGTTGTTGGGAGAGGTCTCATGGTCAGGCCATATTTTTTTCATCCTTCTGCTAGGGCAATGGGTGTCCATTACTTTTGTTTGCATAGAAGTTGGGATTTGTTCAAATGATTGTTTTGAATAAGATGATCTGCTGTGCCCACCTACATGAGGGAAGTGCTGGCCACTTCGTGTTTTGCCTGAAGTTCTTACACTTCTATCCCATTAAGCACTTTGTAATACCTAGAACCCTAAATATAAATTTATGGAAAGCAGAGTGAGTTTGGTGCCTTATGCCACATTCATCTTGGAATTCAGGCATGTCTGAGAATGTCTATAAGGCCAGCAGGGTAGCCCAAAATGGGCTTATTTTTTAAAGGACAGAAGAGTCTCCTAGGAAAAGAAAAACTCATCCAAACATACACAAGACTCCACATTCTCAAGTTTGGTTCAAGAACAAAGAATGAAGGTGGTGGTTGGGGAGGAAAGAAGGTCAAGGGAGGGAGAAGGCCAAGGTGTTTGCCACTCAGATTGTCTTTCAGTTCAACCCCATGAACTTAATTCCTGAGCCCAAGGAAGAAGGGGCCACAATAAAATGTGAGTAAAAACTAAAAGAGCTGTTTCACTAACCCTTGTAGACCTTAAGAAGCCCAAGGCAGTGCTTTCCAGAGGAAAAGCAGGAGAGGAGAGTTTTGTCTGACATCAGATACTCTGGCAGAAGCAACAGGGCCTTGACAATATTGGCAGCTCTAGTACATCACCACAGTGAGCCAGAAAAGACAACAAAATGGAAAGTGCTAAGTGGGAGCAGAGAGTGAGTTAGCAAAAACACAAGTGACCTCTCATCTGGCCTGTCAGAATTAGCTGGGTGGAATTTTTGCAAAGTATGTAGGAGCACAGCCAAAGACATACTGTTTTGTGACTGTTACTGTGACTTTACTAAAGTATTCCCGTCTGGGCTGGGGACTCGAAGCCTAAAATATATTTGAAGCTTGAATGTTTGTTCCCTGAAACCCCACCAGGTCTTCTGCATTTCATTTGTTTACTATAAATAAAAATGTTTCAAAAACAATTTGACAGAAATCTTTACAAATGATAGCAGCTGCTTGGGGGTGCAGGGAGGAGAAATCAATTTGAAAAAACGGGCATATGTTGTTGAATCAGAATCAACCATTAGGAACTAAATGATGATGACAACTTTGCCTTGTCTATGGTAATAGTTATTCATGCCCAAGGCTCAAGGTTCTAACAGGTGTTCTCTGCCTCAAAGTTTTCTACCACGTGGAAATGTCCAGCTTTGAGAATATTTGCTTGCAAATTTTTCTGAAAGGTCTGTACATCAAATCCTGAGCTTACATGTGTTCACTGATTATAATTCAAACCAGGGAGTTACTGTCTCTTTGTAATGATTCTGACCAGTATTATATTTCACTTTTTAAAGAGCTGTTTGTCTTCTTTTTGCCTTTTTATTGAGTAATCTTTTAGAAGAGTCTATTTTTAAAATTTTATTTCTCTTTTATCTTTCTCTTGCAAGTGAAGAATAGAAAGAAGAAATGGAAGAGTATTAGATGTGAAGACAACCCATATATTCAACTGTTTTTCTCCCCAAAATAAAATAGTCCTTATTGTTGTTGTGTTGCTATAAAGGTAAAAACTGCTTATGCCCCAAATTTAAAAAAATATAGAAAGATGTAAAGGAAAAGTAAAAATTATTCCCAAATCACACTATTTAGAAGATAATCACTATTAATGTTCTAGTAAACAACTTGTGTCTCTCCATGCAAATACATCCACACATACAGAGAGAGAGTGAGAGAGAGAGCACCTTTCTAGGTCCATCAAGAAAAGCCTGCCATTGCCCCTTGAACCAGTGCCTAAATGTTGTCACTTAGGGCAGACAGATAAGCAAACCCCGTGTTTCAAAATTACCCATAATGCAGCAGCCCCAGAGATCAAATTAACCACAGAGGAGAGCCCTAAAGATCGCTCATGAAAATTGCTAGAACCACATTGTTATCTTGTTTCCAGAACAATTCAGAACATGTGTGAGGAAACTTGTAAACTATAAAACATTGTCTTTGACGTACACAGTCATCTGATTAGGGACCACAGCTCCTGAGTGGCTCAAAATACCACTCAGGAGTGGTATGAAGTGGGTGAAGATCATTTCTACACCGAGAGAGTCCTTTAATTCATTTTCCTATGTCTGATACTGGAGAAAAGTCTGAGCAGTTTTAGTTTGCCTTTATATTTGGAAGTAGGCATCCTAGAAAAATTCTAACAAAACTTTTGAAATCTGTCAGTTGCTGGCTCAAGATTCTAACAGATGCTCTCCAACTCAAAGTTTTCTATCATGTGGAAATATCAACCTTTGGAAATATTTGCTTATAAGTCAGGATAAATTGATTTATTCTTCATCAAAGCAAGAATTTAAAAATGAAATAACATAAAACAAAATAAAACAAAACGTTTTATTTATGGGGAAGAGGATTAGGGCTGGCATCATCCCCCAAAAGACTTTCAGGACACAGTAGTATTCCCTCTCAGTGGTAAAGTAGAAAGAGTTGCACTTTGGGGTCACATAGTTCTTTTTTTTTTTTTAAATTATTTTTTAAACCTCATTTTGTATTTTTTTTCCCTCACATAGTTCTGAATCAAATATCACTCATTTAGGGCTGTATAAGCATATGCCAGGCAATATTTGGTACATACTTATACTAAAGAAGTATTTGGTATTTAACTGACATTCCTTTTTTTTTTTTTTTTTTTGTCTTTTTTCGTGATCGGCACTCAGCCAGTGACTGCACCGGCCATTCCTATATAGGATCCGAACCCGCGGCGTGAGTGTCGCCGCTCTCCCAGCGCTGCACTCTCCCGAGTGCGCCACGGGCTTGGCCCAACTGACATTCCTTTTTAACTGGGCATGCTGTATTTTTATTTGCTTAATCTAGCAACCCCTCACTCACTTATCATGTGATCTTTCACAAGGTACTTTATTTCCTAAGAACTTCTGTTCTATACATATGTAAGGTGTGGGATAACAATACTGAGTGCCTAGTGTGGAGGCACTAGGCAAGGGAAACAGCACCTGCCTTCTTGAAGATTACATTAAGCAGTTAATCACACAACTGGTTACTTACTTTGAATTGTAATTAGCACAACAGAAGAGTATAGGTTGCTATGGGATGAGGACCTGTACTCTGTAACTGGTCAGAGAACCTTTCTCTGACAAATATGCTAATTATCTTGATTGTGGTAATCATTTCACAGTGTGTACATATACCAAAATACCACATTTACACCATAAATAAATACAATTTTTATTTGTTAATTATACCTCAATAAATTTGGAAAAAAAGAGAAGCTTCCTTTGAACAAATGACACTTGATCTTAAATGCATATATCCAAATGTGTGTACTTGGGGTATTTGAAACTCAAAATGTCCAAAACTGAAATCAGTACCCTCCCCTGCCCTAACCTGTTGTCTTTTGTCCTATGTTCTTTTTGTGTGTGTGTCACTGGTCAGTATGGGATCCAAACTCTTGACCTTGGTGTTACAAGGCTGTCCTCTTAAATTTCAGTTAAAGGGACACCACTGTCATTGATTGCTCATGCTAGAAATCTGGAAATCATCTTGAACTTATTCCTGACAGTCACTCTCGATATCAATTCTTTTATCAAGTCTTGCCAGTTTATCTTCCAAATATTCCTCAAATCTGTGCCTTCTCCATTTCTACTACCACTTCCATCACTATCTCTTGTACGGCTATTTTGATAGCTTCCTAACTAGTTAATGTGCTGCTAGTTCTGCTCCCTTTATACCTATACTTTACACTTGAATTAGAAGAAATTATTTCCCTGCTTAAAACATTTCAGTAACTTCCTTTTACCAAGAGTCCAAGCTTTCATAAATTGGTTCCTACATAGCCTACTTTGTCTTTAACATTTATATTCTGATTATGAGGGCCTATATTACTTACTAACCGAACAGAGAGAAGTCTGTGCAGTGTAATACTTTTGCTGCACACAGATATATACGTTGGATATCGTAGAGACTCAGTTACAAAAAATCTAACAGAATAGGCTGTTTGGCTCATGAGGACCCTGGCTAAGGGGCATACTCCAAATTCTTGCTATTATCCTCCTAATAGTTATACTACTAGTCTCCCTGGTAAGCTGTATTTTCTTAAAAGGGCTTAAATATCTATGTGCAGCCATCTGCTGAACACTAAATGATCTCCAGCTGAAATGATAAGAATTTAAAGAAATAAGTGATCATAAGGATACAATAATCCATGAATGACATCTAAGACTAGTAATTCAGGATAAAGGTGAATGAAAGTAGTGCTGATGCCCTAAGTTTTGGTCACACCTGTGATGTAGGTGACAGTGCGTACAAAGGGAGATAACTATTAAATAAAATTTGTGGGAGGCCATTGATTTGGACTAGGCTTCTGCACTAAGCCTAACAGACCAAACTAGTATAGTGTTTAACTATAGTAGCTGAGCTTTAGTTAATTGCAGGAGGCTCTGTAACTAATTAATCAATTAAACTGTAACCAATTAAATTGTCTCTACACTGCATTTCTGTTTCCTATAAATGCTGTCAGATCATGTTATTGGTTGAAGTTCCCTAAACCTGCTCTAGTTCAGAAGGCAGCCCAATTTGTGAATTGTTTATTTGCTTCTTTTTGTTTTGCTTTACTTTGCTGTCTTGTTTTGTTCTTCTTTGCTCAAATAAATAAACTCATCTAAAATTTAAACTTGTCCATTTAACACTGTCAATAGTAAACCTTTCCTAAGTGATACAGGGAGTCCAGCTAGCTTTATGAAATTATTAAAGTGTTGGTTGTTGACAATGACTTAAACCAAAAGTGAAATGACAAATGCATGTCTTTGTCAGACTAATTTTCTACCAACATCCACTCATGCAAGCAATAGTATCTTCACTGTAAGATCTTAGGTGTAGAAGAGCACAGAGAGAAACCTGGCTAGTACAGAGGGAAGAGGTATGAGGAAGATAGTAAAGACCTACATTTGCATATGAATGTACACTGGCAAAGGCATGACTATAGAAGATACTGAAGCTAATGCTCCAACACTGATTCCATTCCCCCTTGGAACTGGTTACTTGGGAAATGAACAGACCTAACCCAATTTGGGTCAAGGATTGACAGGTTTCTGGGAAAACAAGCTAATTTTACTCTCCTGACTGTTATAAAAGAAAGAAGCACATTACACTAGTCCCTGCTTATCTGCAGTTTCACTTTCTGTGGTTTCAGTTACCTGTGATAAAACTTGGTCTGAAAATATTAAATGAAAATTTCCAGAAATAAGCAATTTATAAGTTTTAAATTGAGCACTGAGTATCATGATATGCCATTCTACTCCATCCCATTTCTGGATGTGAACCATCCCTTTATCCAGTGTATTCACAGTAAATAGGACACCCACTCATTAGTAACTTTAGGATCTGTCTCAGTTATCAGATCAAAAAACATACTATATATAGACTTCGGTGCTATTCATACTTTCAGGTATGGGGGTCTCACTGGGAGTTTTAGAACACATCCCCCTAAGATAAGGAGGGACTACGGTACTTTAGTTGCTGCTGGCAGCCATCCTATGACCGTGAGAGTAGCCAGCCTTAGGATGAAGTCAACTCTGCCGGCAGCAGAGAACATGGGTCCTTGATGACATCACCAAGCTGCTGAATCAATTAACTCTGGAGCCTACCCTACTTTTAGATTTCCTATTATATCAGATAATGTCTTTTGGTTTTCAGGCCAATTGGAAGCTGCATTTTTGTTACTTTTCTGGGAGTTATCCTATCTAACACAGAATTTGGTACCTGAAACTGATGTGCCACAAGTCTCACAACTAAAATGTGATGTGAAATTTGTTGGTGGAGAAGGTGAGGCCAATGGCAATGGACATACTGCTACTATTCCTGGTTGAGAGGTTCTAAAATCTTTATTGGGAAGCGGTAAAACTGTTGTACCCCTGGCAGACAGACATATATGCCTAGTAAACCTGTAATATTCAGAGAAATGATAGAAAAAAATTGGAATGTTGAGATGGGTCAGTTGCTTCTTGCTGCCCTAGTAAGTCCCTATAAGAAAGAGGGAAGCTGGGACTAAGGGTGGTTCATCTGATAGCAGAGAAGGAAGAAAAGATAGCTCTTTTCTGAGAGACCCTTTCTGTTTATGGCCTATAATCCTACTTTGTTAGAGAGTCCAATTACTTTGAGCCTTACAGGTTAAAAAATAAAAACAAAAACAATAAACTAGAGAGGTGGGAGACTGGACAGAAGATAATACTTCAACTTTAGTTGAATCTGATAACCCTGTGTCTTCCCAACACCTCTTATTAATCATTCTCCTCTATGATAAAAAGATCCAGTCTGTACAGAATTCTACGAGAAGTACATTATAGGTGGGGCCTCCCTTCCAAGACTATTGCTTCAAAATGCTTCGAGGCTGAGGTCTTTAAACTGTTTAAATTGTTTAGAAAAGAGAAGCCTGTTTGCTAGGACACAAACTCAAAGATTTTCCTAGGCAATATCCCTAACTATGGCTATTAGTCTAAGAAATTGGCTAGAATCAAGTAGCCTAAAAGTCTACTAAGTATTTTAGAAAGAAGTATTGCCAAAAAATAAGAAAGCCTCTCCTCTAGCTCTGCCAGCAGACATGAGCAAGGAAACATATTGCCTTACATATTGCCCTGGGCATATTGCCCAGGTTATATCTTAGCATGAAGATAATTTTGTAGGCAACAGAGTGGAAAGATGGAAGGATATCATTGAGCTGATGAATAACCAGCCCTGAGACCCACCATCTCTGGTGTCTGGGCTTCCTGGAATCTCTGGACTTCCTACTATAGGAGATAATAGATTTCATTACTGTTTTAACCATGTTGGATTCTCTTACTCATAGTCACAAGCATTCTAAATGATATGTTGGCCACCAAAATTCCTCTTGTAGGGGAGGAAAAAGCAACTTTTCCTCTACCCATCTTATCTTCACTGGCTGGGGCCTACAAATTAGACTGAAAAAAGACAGATTAACAAGAGAAAAACAAATTTATTAACATATGCATTGCACGTATACATAGGAGCACTCAATGATAAGTAACTAAAAAGGGTGGTAAAAAGTAAGTTTATACAGCACTTTAACAAAAGAACAATAAATTTGTAGAAAAGTGACAAGATGAAGAAAAAGGACTTTGAGCTTCTAGGGGCAGCAAATTGTGGGAAGGTAAATATATGTAGGAACTAATGAAAGCTAAGGGTTATTTCTGCAAGATTTATTATGTAGATCCCTCTGGTGCCTCTCTGGATTGATGTGCCTAGAATTGTCTCTAGTGAAAAACTTCTGTCCTTCCTGGTAAAGAGTAAGGGGGGGTCACCTTAAAAATTATTGTCCTGGGCCGAGCCTGTAGCGCACTCGGGAGAGTGCAGCGCTGGGAGTGCAGCGACGCTCCCGCCGCGGGTTCGGATCCTATATAGGAATGGCCAGTGCACTCACTGGCTGAGTGCCGGTCACGGAAAAAAAAAAAAAAAAATTATTGTCCTGCTTTTAGGCAAGTAGGGGGAGGGCGGAGAGCTTTTGTTTTACATGCTGCTTCTTAGTCGTCTTCAGCTCAAAATAATCAATGTGTCAAAGTGGCATATTCTGGGATGGCACATTCTGCTACCCTTCAGCCTTACCTCTGCAATATCATCTTTCATCAGCTTTATAAGTTAGTAATGCCTGAAAGCATTTGTATTCTTAGATATTAGGTTCAGATATGTGAACTATTTCTTTAATGTGGTCTACTATAAAATGTAAAATAATTTTCTCAATTTAAGAAAGCATTTGCACATGAAACCATATGTCTAATAATGGAAGATTTTTGAGTCACATACATATTACAGACAGAATTAAAAGATAATGGCTATTTCTATAACTGTTCCTTCATGGAGTATCTGAAGATCTCTAGTGTGCCATGGGTTTGTGATTTTACTTTTCCCCCTCTCATTAGATCTCATACTGGCTTAAAATGGGACAAATACTTTTTCTCAGAAAGTGAATCTCTCTGAGGAGGAACACTTGACTAAGGGAAATTGGGTTTACTCCCAAGTTCACTAATACCAATGCCACCCCTCCCACAAACCCTCCTGTTATCTATCTGGAGAAATAGAAAAAAATACCAGCTTGGATAATTTGGATTAAATAGTAAAATAAATTTTGGAACAGTGGGAGATTAACCATTTTCTACTTAATTTAATAAATGTTATATTTTACCCAATCTGTTTCTAGTTACTGACTTATTTATGACTTGGATAGAAATTTTAAACCCAATTTATATGGCCAAGTGACACTAAAATCCAGTGGAATGGTTAGGGGATGGATATTTGAAGTCATGTACAGTAATTTTCTTGCTAAAATACTGAAATGATGGCACACATTCAAGGATAAAAGTGCAGGATAAAAGGTTATTTTGCTTCTATATTGACAAAATGAAGACAGCATTTAAACTTGGAAACAGACTATTCTACAGAAATGGGAAAGTAATAAATGAGATTTCTCTCTGCAGCTATCATTCTTGTGTGTAATTGAAAACACAAACTTCAGTCCATGTAACTCGAGTAATCAATTTACAAATAGGTGTCTCTCACACATTGTGAGGAGATGGAAAGTGAAGAGATAGAAAAAGATATGTCATGCAAATGGAAACCAAAAGAGAGCAGGAGTAGCTATACTTATATCAGATAAAATAGACTTCAAGCTAAGGAAAATAAAAAAGGATAATGAAGGTCATTATATAATCATTCAGGGATCAATTTAATAAGAGAATATATCAATTCTAAATATATACACACCAAACTACAGAGCACCCAATTATGTAATGCAGACCTAACAGGAGAAATATACTTCAACACAATAATAGTTGGGGACTTTAACATCTCACATTCAACAAAGGACAGAGCATCCAGATAGAAAATTAACCAGGAATCATCAGAATTAATCTCTACTTGTTAGGTTGATTGAATCTAACAAACATATATAGACTATTTCATTCAACAGCTGCAGAATACACATTCTTCTCAGCAGCACATTGAACATTCCCCAGAATAGACCATATGTAGCTCACTAAACAAACCTCAACAGATTTTAAAAAATCAAAATCATATCAACTGCCTTGTCCAACCACAATGGAATAAAATTAGAAATTAACAGTAAAAAAGACACTTGAAAAGGTAAAAATACATGGAAATTAAACAACATGCTCCTAAACAATAAATGGGTCAAGGAAGAAATCATAAAGGAAATTAAGAAATTCTTGGTGACAATTGTGAATGAAAACCAATATACTAGAACTTATGGGATACAGCAAGAGAAGTTCTAAGAGGGAAGTTTAGAACAATAAATGCTTGTATCAAAAAAGAAGAAAGACTTCAAATAAACAACCTAACATTATACTTCAAGGAACTGGAAAAACAAGGACAAACAAACTCAAAATAAGTTGAAGAGAAATAACAAAGATCAGAGCAGGAATAAATGAATTAGAGGTTAGAAATATAATACAAAAGATCTATGAAACAAAGAGTTGGTTCTTTGAAAAGATAAACAAAATCAATAAACATTTAGCTAGAATAACAAAGAAAAAAGAGAGAACACTCAAGTAAAATCGGAAATGAAAAAGGAGACATTACAGAAATACAAAGGATCATAAGAGACTACTATGAACAACTGTATGCAAACAAACTGGAAAACCTAGAAGAAATGGGTAAATTCCTAGACACATACAACTAAGGTTGAATCATGAAGAACTAGAAAACCTAAACAGACCAATAACAAGTAATGATATTGAAGCAGTAATAAAAATCTCCCAACAAAGAAAACCCCAGAGCAAGATGGCTTTACCATCAAATTCTATGACATTTAAAGAAGACCTAGTACCAATTCTTCTCAAACTCTCCCAAAAAATTGAAGAGGAGGAAATACTTCCAAAGTCATTCTGCAAGGCCAACATTAACCCTATACCCAAACTGGAAAAAGATACAACAGAAAAAGAACACTATGACCAATATCTCTAATGAGCTTAGATGCAGAGATCTTCAACATAGTACTAGAAAACAGAATCCAACAGCACCTTAAAAAGATCTTTCACCATGATATAGTGGGATTCATTGCAGGGATGCAAGAATAGTTCAACATGTGCAAATCAATACGTATGATACATCACACCAACAGAATGAAAGAAAAAAACCATATGATTATCTCAGTAGATACAGAAGAAGCATTTGGTAAAATCCAACATTGCTTCATGATTAAAAACTCCCAGTAAACTAGGTATAAAGGAATGTACCTCAACATAATAAAGGACATATAGGACAAAGCCACAGCTAGTATACTGAATGGACAAAAATTGGAGGCTTTTCCTCTAAGGTCTGGAATGAGACAAGGATTCCCACTTTCCCCACTCTTATTCAACATAGTACTGGAATTTGTAGCTACTGCAGTAAGACAGGAGCAAGTAATAAAAGGCATCTAAATTGAAAAGGAGGAAGTCAAACTATCCCTATTTCTAGGTGCCCTGATCTTAGAAAACCCTGCAGACTCCAACAAGAAATTACTAGAACTAGTACATGAATTCAATATAATGTCAGGATACAAAATCAATAGGCTTTCTACAGGCCAATAACAAAATAGGTGAGGAACAAATCAAGCAAGTAATCCCACTTGCAATAGCTACCAAAAAATGAAGTACCTAGGAGTAAATTTAATCAAGGAGGTGAAAGACCTCTACAATGAAAACTCTAAAACATTGGTGAAAAAAATTGAAGGGCACACAAATACATTGAAAGATCCCATGTTCTTGGGGTGGAAGAGTTAACATCATCAAAATGTCCATATTACCCAAAGCAGTCTACACAGTCAACACAATCCCTATCAAAATACCCATGACATTCTTCACAGAAATAGAAAAACAATCTTAAAATTTGTATGGAACCACAAAAGACCCCATATGACTAAAGCAATCTTGAACAAAAGAAACAAAGTTGGAGGCATCATACTTCCTGACTTCAAAACATAGTATAAAGCTACAGTAACCAAAACAGCATGCTACTGGTATAAAAATAGACAAATAGACAAATGGAACAGAATAGAGAGCCCAGAAACAAGCCTATGCACTTGCAGCCATCTGATTTTAGACAACAGTGCCAAGAATATACAGTGGGAGAAAGGACAGCCTCTTCAATAAATGGACCTGGAAAAACTTGATATCCACATGCAGAAGATTGAAACTAGATGCCATCTCTCACCAAAAATACACAAAATCAACTCAAAAAGGATTAAAGACCTGAATTTAACACCTGAAACTATCAAACTGCTAGGTGGAAACATAGGGAAAACACTACACCAAATGGGAGTGAGCAGCACTTTTTTGAACCAAACTACAGCACAGTCAACTAAAGCAAAAACAGACAAAAAGTACTACATCAAACTAAAAAGCTTCTGCACAGCAAGGCACACTATCAACAAAATGAAGAGGAAACCTACAGATTGGAAGAAAATGTTTGCAAACTACACATCAGACAATGGGCCAACATCAGTTATATAAGGAACTCAAAGAATTCAACAGCAGAAAAACAAATAACCTAATTAAAAAATGGGCAAAGGACCTGAATAAATATTTCTTAAAAGAAGACATGCAAATGGCCAACAAGCACATGAAAAATGCTTAACATCACGACTCATCAGGAAAATGCAAATTAAAACTACAATGAGCTATCATCTCACCCTGTCAGAAGATTATCATATTCCACCGCTAGTAATTGCTTTGTGACTTGGCATAGGGGGTCTCACATTTACACAAAAAGTGAATTTTCAGAGGTTTTCATGATATTCCCATTTTTATCACATTGAAGTAGTGAGTTGTTTCTTGGCTTCCAGTGCAGACAGTTGCCTGGGATAGTTCCATGTCAGCCTTAGAACACTGCACTCTGAAAAGCACAAAGCAGCTTAAATTTAAATCCAAAGTGGATACAATCATTTCCTTACTTTAGGTATGGAAGAAATGTGCTCTAGTACTTTTAAAAGACCTCAGAAAGTCATTCAAAAACATAAGCAAACCCCAGATTTTGAAGGTACTGTTGCAACTCAGCAGCTCCAAGTTCTTAGAAATCCTAAACAAGGTATTTAGGAGAAGGTGCATGATGTCTTGCCCAACTCATCAACTCTCATCAATAGTGAGATAGAGTAGTAAGCATAACCTAATTCAGCCTACTCTATATAGCCTAATGGGCCTAGAATTTGGCATCATTATTTTACACTGCAAATAAATGAGAGTATGAGAGGTCAGAAAGGCTTGAATTTTTGTTCTAACTTCACCACTAACTAAGAATGTGATCTTGAGCAAGTCACTTAACCTCTGTAGACTTTAAATTTCTTATCAGTAAACGTGATTCAATGAGATAATGAATTTGAAAACACTTTGTAAAATTAAAATTACCAAGGAAATTATTTTTCCTTTCTAAAAGGTTATGAATGCCATTAAAATTTAACACACACACACACACACACACACACACACACACACACACACACACACACACACACAATTTACCACATAGAAGAGCATACACGACAGAGACAAATATCTGTGATCACGGACAGATTTATAGACATAGTACCACATTACGGAGGACCGTAGATCAGATAAAGGCAAAGACTGGGCACCAACTGAACGCTGAGGAGATTCAGATTTTCATTGGAAACACAGAGCTACTAGCTGAATTCTCTCTGGATGGTATGGAGATTATACAATATGTCCTAATTTCAAAGGGAGAGAACGGAATCTTGAAATTTTAGAGAAACTGACTTGGCCTTTAGAGAAACTGACAAGAGATGCATTAATATAGGCATCAAGTTCCAGATCAAATTAAAGTTGTAAAAACTGTGAAAGAGAGTCAGAAAGAAGAAAGATCACATTCTTAATTAGTGGTGAAATAAAAGGCAGAGTCCTTGAAAATGAGCTTTGATGTAAAGACAATACGTTCAACAGACTGACCATCCTGTTCAGTAAGCAGCTTCAGGGACTGGGGCTGCCCTTTTCAAAGGACTTGGGCTACTCTTGAGTCTAAGAGGCTGAGTCACAAATAATGTTAAGCAACTAAAATAGCTTCTTGTTGAATAGTAAATTTTGCACAGCTAAAGGAGAAGTAGGGGGTGGAACATGTGATAGTTAGCAGTCTACTACTGACTTTATCACCACTACAGCCAGAAAAGCCAGCTGATGTGTCACACATGTTAAAAAGCGAAAGTATGCCACAACGTACGTTAGCTTTCTCCCCTAGCATTTCAAGAAAGAAATTATAAGGCCAACTCTGTAATAGTGCCTATTATACGATAATAGGGATAAACTAGGGAACCAGGAACTCAGTTTTCTACAGGGTCCCAGAAATGTAGCCATATATTGCCCCATTCTCTAATGGAAATAGCCGGAGAAATATAAATATCAAGACTGTGAGAACATCAAAGGCCTCATTGGAAAAGCCCCCACACAGGAAAATGTGTGGGCCTGATTCTTCCATTCTGGAAGGGGAAAGGCCTGAGCTGATGATGCTGGGATGAGACACTAAAAGTCTTCAGAGAAGCAAAATAAGTATAATAAACTTGGCACACAGATCACCAAATAGCCCTCCCCTTACAACAATGCTAATGTTGTGGTCAGATTTGAAAGGTACAGAGAGACATGTTGCATTTTTAGTAAGAAAAAGAAAAGGTTATGAAATTTGTCCCTAATCTAGCTATTCCTTCATTTTTTTTCCACCTGAGAAACTATAATGCTTACTTTTAAATTTTATAAAGTTGTTTTATATTCTTCAGAATATTGCCTAATGTATTGGTAAGTATTAGTGATCCATTTTTCACTGATCTTTGTAAGGGATTACAATTGAGTTTTCTTTAGTATGTTTAATCCTTCTTTCCTACCCACTGTCCTCACTGTCAAAATCCAGTTTAAAATAATCCTTCCTTCTTCAAAATTCTTTACATACACCTCTACTGAGGCAGCCATTAACTTTTACCTAGGATTATACTTGTCTATATCTTCCCTATTATACATCAGGTTCTTTGAGAAAGAATACAAATAGTAAGACAGTGGATTTTGAAGTCAGAACATTCTGTTTTCAAATCCTTGTTCTGCCTCTACTGGCCGTAAGGGCTGAGTGACATAGAACAAATTACTTCACTTTTCTTAGCCTCAGTTTTTTAATCTGCAAAATGGGAACAATCACTTCACAGGTATGTTGTAAGGTATGTTGTAATGTACTGTGTGCATGTACATTCTTTGTTTCTCCCTTTCTATGTACTGAGGGCTCTATAGATGCTAGATAAATATCTATTTAAAGATTAGGCAAGAAATGAATAGGCAGTAAAATAGAAGTGTTACGACCAATCTCTTTGAGAAAGGATCTCCTCAATTTTTCCCAGGTTAAATTAGAAGTATATGCTTGTACCATCATTCAGCCAGTTAGTGCATTATACTGAGGACAAATGATCACATATCCTAAGCATCCTACCCAGTCTACTGACTAAAAAAAAAATTGATCTGATCATTTCATAACTATCACTGTTACACTCATAGTGTCCCAAATGCTTTAGAGGATAAATCCAAATCTATTATTAAAGTGATGAAAACATAAAAACTAGAAACTAGTTTTGGACTAGTTTACATATGACATGTATAAACTCTGTTATGAAACTAGCAACACTATCCTTGGATGCAAATGTTTTTCTGAGGATTGTTAAACATCATACCCCTAAAAAAAGTACAATAGACATTAAAAGATTTAAACAGATACAGAAACATGTTATAATTAAAACAGCATAAAATAGTACCTCAAGCTCAATAAGCATTTTAGGTCTTATAATCTTAATATTTCTCTAGCTGACTGGGCAAGAAGTAATCTATATCATACTGTATGCAATTAGCTCATTGTGTAGATAAGAAGGTAAAACCATCTTGGAACAGGAAACCAATATTCTTCCTGTTTAATCAACAAATCTAAAAATTTATTCTTTTCATCTATTTACTCTTGCTCTTGTTTACCACAACATGCTGCTCACATGTTCAGCATAGTTTTATGACAAAGAGAAAATTTTCATGAGTTACTTTTGTATCCCCACCCCCTTAAGGAAAGAAGGAGGAAAATTTGTTTCATACAGAAGGCGTTACTTGCATGAATTAAAACTGTCACCTAAGTGTGGGCTAATGTAACCAAGAGGGATTTCACCTACATCCATTCAGTCAGTTTATGGGGGTTTAAAGAAATTCCAGAGAGTCATCAGAAGAGGAAAAATAAAGGTAATGCTTTTTGCCGCACAGGTAGAGTCTTTGAAAATATGTGTAATATGTAAAACATTTTGACACCCCCATAATATTTTTCCAGAATTAACAGTATAAATTGCTTCTCCTGTTCAAGAGCTTCCTATCACATTCTCTAATCACTACTGACAGTAACCTCAATTCCTGCCACAATGTACAAGATGCAACTTTTGTCTTGCATTGCACTAACTCTTGCACTCGTCACTAACAGTGCACCTACTTCAAGCTCTACAAAGGAAACACAGCAACAAGTGGAGCAATTACTACTGGATTTACAGATGCTTTTGAATGGAGTTAATGTAAGTATATTCCCTTCCTTACTAAAATTATTATTTAATTTTTCTAATTGGAGTTAGTTTTTTTAATAACAATGTATTATGCTTTCTCAGAATTACAAGAATCCCAAACTCTCCAGGATGCTCACATTTAAATTTTATACACCCAAGAAGGTAAGTACAATTTTCTTTGTTCAGCTTGTTTTAATAAAATTCAAAGTAATATGAAAATTTGCACAGATTGCACTAATACCTTGTCTGAAGGAAAAGAATGAGTACCTTCAATATCTTTTCTTTTTTTTTTAAACCCAAGTTTGATAATGGAGCTTCTGTTAAAATGGTTTTGCTTATATCTTTTATAGGTATTTGTGTGTTGGTAGAGAGGGAATAGAAAGAAAACACAAGAATAATATTCTCACTTTATTGCTGGGACAATTTTAAAAGAAGATTATGTTGATTTACTGTTTTATTTAAAAATGTAAAACTCTAGAGATATTTGATTCTATCACTTTTGCATGTAAAGTATCAAAACTGGTTTCAGAGAAGCCCACTTTAAAAAATTCTTTATTGTTTTAGGAAAGATTCCTAAGAGTCTATCTTTGAGAGGCAGCATAGCACAGTAATTAACAGCATAAATCTGGGGCCAGATTACCTGATGTGAAATCCCAGCTTTGCAAGGTCGTAGCTTTTATGACTTTGAGAGAGTTAGCTACTCTCTTTGTGACTCAGTTTCTTATCTACTTATGTGAATAATAATTGCATATACCTAAAATAGTTTTGTTAGGATTAATAAGTGATTAGAAAGCACTCGGAGCACTGTCTGGCATATAGCAAACACCATATAAGCATTAGCTATTAGTAGTAGTAAAGACAAAATTCTCACTAGGAAATATAAGGTAAAATTTTGGATTCATATGCCTCTTTACCAATAGGACTAGATGCTATTTGACATATTTTCCAAGATTAAAAGCTTTGTTTGGTTGCTTTAGGATTTAGAGAGTTAGATAAACATAGATCATCTAAGCTCCTAGAGCTGCAATGGGGGTGTAAATTTTCCTAGTAGCTGTGCCAGTTAAGAGAGAATGGCCAAAACTTTTACACCAGAAAGAACTTGTCCCAGGGTGATTCCAAGCCCAGAAAAAAAGCAGGAGGGAGGGTTTTTAAACGGACACAGATGTAATCCTGTTGATCTACTTCTATTAATTCAAGGGAACTCTGCTTCGAACTACTCTTTTGACAGATGAAAAAGAAATAGCTTACAGATGTTCCTCTAGTTTAATCAGAGCCATGTAACTCTTAACTTCAGCAACATAAGGATACTAGACTCTGATTTCTGAAGGAAATAGCTCCAAATTGCTCATGCCAAAAACTTAAGCCCTGAACTTGTAGAACTAGTAGTAGTGGTAGTAGAAATGGCAGTAGATGAACATATCACATGTGTTTTCTAGTCCTACCTTTCCCTCCGAAGATTGTTAGAAAGACAATAAGAGATTATGTACATAATTTAGCAGGTGGTGGTATTCTTTGAAATCTAACAGTTTCTAAATGACAACTCAAATTCTATTTGGAACCAAAAGTCATATGATAAACTCCATTCACTTGTTCAATTAACCACCATTCCATGTTTTCAAAAGATCCTAGAAATTAATAAAAACATTTAATTGAAAGGATGCTACGTTAATGCCGTAATGAAAAAGAACTGAAATTTAATCCTAGCTCCACCTACACATGTGGCCTTGAGGAAGACACAAATTCTGAGATTTAGTTTCCTTATTTGTAAAATGGAAATAACAATACTGCACTGCCTACCTCAAAAGGTAGCTGTGAGACTTAAATGGGTTTATTTGGGAGAAAACACTTTGAAATTATACATCTCAGGAGTCCTGTCCAAAAATCCTTCAAATATTGTGACCTTTTATTTGGTTAGGACAAATAATTTTTGAAAATACATCTTAAAATAGTTATTACACAAAAGTAGAAATTTAAGACGCAGTTAAATGTCTTGTTCCAGGCTATATTGAGAGTCATTACTACATGATTACAAATACGTAAATCTATAAAATGCTGGGACTGTGATAGATGGCATCCAAGGGCTCCTTCTATCCCTTAACATTCTGTGATTCTCAACTCTCAGATTACCAAATATTAGAATCATGGAATAATGATTCCTACGCTTTCACATTCTGACTGCTCTGGTAATGATTTCTATGCAGACTGCAAAAGTAGTCAGTCTACATCTGTGCTTTGCTTTAGGAAGCAGAAATGTCGACTTTCTGCAAAGCCAAATTAAGCTGAAACTAATGACTAATATTAGTTGCCAACTAACGGATAATGATAGTCTTAACAGATAATGCTAGTACTTGAGCCCTAGTTTTTCCAGTTTTATAGTGTAATCTATATCGGTCCATCTTTACAGCAACATAGAGAACGGGGAAAATGGTAAAAACAATATACTGCCACTCATTAAATAAACTGGGGATTAATTACTGATTTTGACTTTTAATTTACAGTAAACTATGCTGGTAATTATTTTTATTATTATTCTAGGCCACAGAATTGAAACATCTTCAGTGTCTAGAAGAAGAACTCAAACCTCTGGAGGAAGTGCTAAATTTAGCTCAAAGCAAAAACTTTCACTTGAGAGATACCAGGGAATTAATCAGCAATATCAATGTAACAGTTCTGGAACTAAAGGTAAAGCATTACTTTATTTGTTCTCTTAGAAATAAAGTAAATGGAAGGGGAAAAGTACACATTTTAAAGTGGTATAACATTTTTTGGTATTTGTGAAGTACTCGTGCGTTTAATTTGACAACACTTTAAGTCCACTGTGAACATGAAGCATTTTTAATGTTCGATAACACATTGTGGAGCTGAGAAGTATAAGACAGAGGGTTTCCATGTACCTCAGGAACAAGCCCCCACCACTCCCACACTCTATCACCTCTCACATTAACACAAAAGTAGGAGTGGGAGAGACACAGAATTGAATTTCACAGAAACAGATTTCATTACATAGTTAGGCACCACATAACAACATATTGGTCAACAATGGACCATATATATGACAATGGTCCATAATATTATAATGAAGCTGAAAAATTCCTATTGCCTAGTGATGATATAGCTATCTTAATGTCATAGCACAGTTACTTTATTATTTTATAAACTTAGTGCAGCCTAAGTATATAGTGTTTATAAAGTCTACAATAGTGTACAGTAATATCCTAGGCCTTCATATTCACTCACCACTCACCACTCACTCACTGACTCACCAAGACCCGTCCTACAAGCTCCTTTCATGGTAAATGCCCTATACAAGTGTAACATTTTTTGTCTTTTATACTGTATTTTAACTGTTCCTTTTCTGTGTTTAGATATATTTAGATACACAGATACCATCGTGTTACAACTGCCAAAGTATTCAGTACAGTAATATGCTGTATTAGGTTTGTAGCATACAGCCTAGGTATGAAGTAGGCTGTACCATCTAGGTTTGTGTAAGCAGACTCTATGATGTTCGAACAAATGCATCCCTTTTATTAAGTGACAGACAGTATTTTTCAATTCCTTCAGATCATTTACTGGACTAGCCAATACTGATTACCTGAAAGGCTTTTCAAATGGTGTTTCCTTATCATTTGGTGGAAGGACTAACCATAAAAGATTTGTGTCAAAAAACTGCAGCCATTAAAAAGGCCAGTGGACTAGATAATTAGCTCATTATTTAGAGGTAATGCCCACTTTCAAGGCCTTAGTATTTTTAAATGCACAGGCAGCATGAAATATACAAGAGACTTAGGTGATGTGAAAGAGATTCACAGCTCTCTCTTCTCATTCCATTTGCCAAAGTACAAAATTCACGAGTTAATAGGTATACTAAATAAGCAGCATAATTTTAATTACAGTAGTGGAACCAAGTTTCTAAAAGTATGTAACTCTAGTTGTTTCCAAATAAGGGTCACTTTATTAGTGGACTGTTTCTGTTTAATTTTCTAAAAAATATATATTGGGATAAAGGTCATCTAGACATTGATAAACTCAGTTCCTCATCTATGTCAAAAGGTTTGCTCTAAAATCATTGACCAACATCAGAAAACTCACTCTAAGCTCTTGAGACAAATTTAAGATAAAATTATGTGAAAACCAGGAAACTGTTTCAAAAGCCAGATACTTTTTAAAATTTAAAGCCCAAGATTAAATTTTGTGTAAAAAGGTATAGAATACTTCAACAATTTATTTAAAGGGAATACTAAAAGTATCTCATTTGTTTTCCCAGAGTAGGAATTCCTTTAAATCTGAAAAATCCCTCCCTTATATCTCACCTTATATCAAAATATTTCCTTCTTAGCTTGTCAGCTAGAGGCAGAATTAATATAGCTCCTTCCAGTGGAGGAGGTAAATTTCCAAAAAGTCAGTCCACAGAACAAAATTTCTTTTAAAAGTTGGGAAACTCACCTGTATTGGTACTGGGGTGGAGTGGGAGGTGGGTATAAATATTTATGAAAATGTTCTTCACATAAATTTCACCCAAACAGAAGCCTGTCCTAACTTACTCTGGGCTTGTTCTATCCTGCTTTGGGAAAAATATGAGATTCACTTAAGTAGAATAATTGGAGACTCTTAATCAATGTTTAGAAAAGAATGTATAATATGCATACCACTCCATACATTTAACCTATATAGGTACATAAATACCCAGAGAAAAAGAAGTCAAACAGCAACAGAATATTTGTCTAGTACTATTTTTATTTAAGTGTTTATTTGTGTCCAAATCAGGAAAAAATATGTTGTGTTCATTGACAGGAAAATTTAAAAATGAGGAAAATCTCACCTTGTATGTTTCTATCACTTGGTATCATAACAAAATATATAATTTTGGCATATCATTTTGATCACTTCAAGAGAATATGAATGATTAGTATGTTTAATAAGTACGTATATATAAAGGCCTTAAGTCTATAAGACTTCAAATGAGGATAATTATATATAAGGTAAACTACTCCGAACTAAAAAAATTAAAATTTTCTTTTATAGGGATCTGAAACATGCATATGTGAATACGATGATGATACAGCAACCATTGTAGAATTTCTGAGCAGATGGATTACCTTTTGTCAAAGCATCATCTCCACATTGACTTGATCAATGAAGTGCCTCCCACTTAAACCATATCAGGCTATTTATTTATTTAAAATTTATATTTATTTTTTGATGTATGGTTTGCTACCTTTTGTAACTATTATTCTTAGTCTTCAGATTATAAATATGGATCTTTTAAGATTCTTTTTGTAAGCCCTAGGGGCTCTAAAATGGTTTTACTTAAATTATTTATCCCAAAGTATTTATTATGTTGAATTGTTAAATATGATGTCTATGTAGATTAGTCAATAAAATTATTTAATAAAGTTGATGAATATAAACAAGCCCAGATATTTGTTATTTTGGAAACAGCACAAAGTAAGCACTAAAATATTTCTGAATTACTCATGTGAACTCTAAGATGGCTAATATACTTAGAAAAGTCACTGGAAAAGTATGTACAATAGAGACATGGGTTTCTCAAAATCCTTGCTGTCTCCTTTTAAGAGCTGATCAGATACTAACTTCTGGTCTGAGAAAACCTCCTTATCATGTTATAATATCTTCCTTCTCTTTAAATTTGAACAAATGCCAAACGCAAGCATTCTTGAACTCTTCATAGAATTGGTATGCCTCTTTCCATTCTCTAACATCGTGGACTATGTTGTTCATATATTTAGGGAACACAGTAGATAACCGGACATGAGAAATCTGTGGGATGTAGTAGCATCCTGGTTACTCAGCTTAAAATCAATGGTAAAATGGGATGAAATGCAGATGGAGAGCAACGTGCCGTGAGATCAAATGGCTGTGACATTAAATAGCTATAGCAACAATAATTGTAAAAATTTTGATTATCACACCTAGATTCTTTTGATGGTCCTAGATAGAGAGCAAAGGGAAAAAAATAAAAGTTATGAATGTACAATTAAAAACATACATGGGATGGGCAACCAGAGTACCTCCTTGGCAGTTTTGAAGGAGTCCCTCATCGCTTGTAGTCACAGGGCAGATATGGCAGCGGAGTAAGCTGAGATCTGATGTAAGGTCTGCAAAGATGTAGTGCGAATTAAAAGATTAAGCCTTCCAAGTCTCTTATGTTAAGGATAGGTGCTATGGTCTGAATGTTTGTCCCCTTTAAAGCTCATGCGGGAGCTTGGATCCCAATGTGGCTGTGTTGAAAGGCTGAACCTTTAAGAGGTGATTGGATTGTGAGGACTATGCTCTTATGAATGGATTAATCCATTCATGGAGCAATGGGTTAATGTATTAATGGGTTATCATGGGTGCGGACTGGCATTTTATAAGGAGAGCAATTGAGCACGTTAGCAAGCACTCTCACCCAATTCTCATTATGTGATACCTTGAGCTCTCATGGAACTCAGTAGAGTCCCCACCAAGAAGACGGCCCTCACCAGATGCACCCCCCTGGAATGTGGACATCTGGTCTCCCAAACTGTAAGAAACAAGCCTCTTTTCTTTATACATTACCCACTTTCAAGTATTCTGTTTTCAGTGACAGAAAACAAACTGATACAATAGGGAAGGCTTAGGACCCTGAGATGTGGGATGCTGATATTTTGCCAGACACAGAGGAGGCTGAGAACTTTGAACATCTGCCTCGTGTTGACAGAGGCAACCCCTTTTATTCAACAGTATCCATTATAAGGAAAAACCACCCCTCTGCTTAAAAACTTTCAAATGTCTCACAAATGAAGGCAGTTTTCCTCAGAACTCACTCCTACCATCTTTCGTTGCCTCCAGGGCTGAAATGGGAGTTAAGATCTCAACATTGCTGGTGCAGTGTTTAGACTAAGGTGAAAAATAAGTCATAATTGGGCTGATTTAATTGAGGTGGGTACAACCAGTTGGGATTCAGAATTTATTGAGAACTTGCCAATGGCATTAATAGTTGGTCGAATAAAGCCTGGACTCCACAATGGCGTCTTTGCATGATGCTGAAATGCCAGAGCTTCCTTGTAGAGAAAAAGGCCAAAGGACCAGGAATATGGAAATGTTGGAATGGATACCATCTGGGAAAATATTAATATATGTATTAGTAAAGGGGATGCTGGCATTCACCAGAATTCTGTGGCGGCTTTCTTCATTAGGTCAGAAATGAGAGTAGATGGTACTGTAATAAAACTGATTTCCCTGATCTCACTGGGAATAATAGAATCCTGGAATGATAAAGGCCAGGTGGCAACACTTAATCCTCAAAGACAAGGTGGAAACAATCACTACAATAAACCACAGGGCAGAATGCTAATCAAAGTGTTTAGACCCAAAGAGATCTGTAACGATGGCTGATTGCAAAATCCCCCCAAATTAGAAGATTCTTATTCTGCTGGGCAGAAATGAATGCCCCGTTGGTATTCATGGACTGTTACAAGTTCCCAGACTTGAGTCAATTCATAGACCCTGAAGCACCCCTGCTTTAGGAGGAGGACACTAGATCCCTTTAAGGAAAGACCCCATAATATGGCCACAGATGTATACTGTAAAATTTTCCCCAAGCCTTTTTGGAAGGGATATTTATCAGGGAGACCATGCACTGAGGAATGGGAAATATCCAGCTATTCAGAGGAGTTATTAGAAAATGGCTATGAACTGATCCTAAAATTCCAAAACTCTACTGTGAGCCACCAGTCAGACAGGGGTTTATGGAGATCAAGTGAGAGACGGATCTTTAACCTGACTCCATCTCAAGATGGTTCAAAGGAGTTGCAGATTCTCCTGTGGTACATCTTTGTAGAGGCCAAGGATGTGCACTGTTCAGGTTTCCCTTCAAGAGAACATGCCACAGGGAGCATAGGTGACTGACAGTCTCTAGCTATTGTCATTTACATTTACATGACACGGGCAAGAGAATACCTTAACTGTCTTGCCCCATGAATATATCAATTCTACTGTTCTGTTATGAATAGTCTGGAAAGTACTTGATCTTAATATTTCATAGAATATCATGCTGGTCCATTATATTGATGATGTTACCCTAATTAAATTTGGTAAGCAGAAATAACAAATAGAAGAAGTGCCTGAGTAAGACAGATGTGGGCTAGAAGGAGGGAGCTAAATCCTACACAAGTTCAGAGGTATATTACAAAAATAAAGTTTTTAGGGGTCCACTAGTTTCACACACGTTAGAAGATTCCTTTAAAGAAGTACAAATTTGGTGGCTTTCTGGAATTTGGAAGTATGGTACTCTGACTCATTTTTGGGGGAACCCATAGCCTGTCAGTTTTCAGTGAGCCCCGAAGTTGGGAGAACTGGGTTACAAATGTACAAATTCCTCAGTCACTTGGACTTTATCCATCACAGCCAGTGGTACTCAACGTGTTTGTGATAGAGATGATGCAAAAGTCTCTAGAAAGTCCCTCTACGATAATTACCACGTGGTCCTACGGTTTTTAGAAAAGGCCATACCCTACTCTGCAGACAATTCTCCATTTAAAAGCAGCTCTTGGCTTGTGACAGAATCCTGGTAGAGATAAATGCCTGACTACAGGCCACCAAATGATTACACAAGCTGAAGTACTTATCATGAATTAGTTATTAACTGTTGCACTGGAGCATAAATTTGGGTGATCAGAGCAGCACGGTGTCATAAAATGAAAATGAGGTAGACTGAAAAGGTCCCAGGAGTTGTAAGTAAACTGCATCAGCAGGTGGCTTAGACGCTCATGATACTTAGGTTAACCCCTCTCCCTCAGCCAACTTCTTTGGGGAGCTCCCTGTTACAAGTTAAAAGAGGACAAATAAGCAAGAGCCTGGTTTACAAGTGGATTTACACAAGATGCTGGTACCCATCAGAATGGATGATACCAGAACTGTAATCCTATTAAAAGTTGTGCAATTGGTTGTCCATTTCATGCTGAAGGAGAAGTGGCTAGAGATATAATATGGGAACTGACAAATGAGTTTATCAGCTGATAAGGGATTTGAAAAAAACTATTGGAAAATTGGTGACAAAGAGGTCTGGGGAAGAGGTATGTGAATAGTCCTCTTTGAATGGGCAGAGAATGTCAAGATATTAATGTCCCACTGTAAAGAATGTTCTCATTATTCAGATAAGATGTCTGTTCCTTAATGGTCACGAGACACCTGGATGGGAGGGGAATGTGGGGAAAGAAGTGGTAGATTAATGGGTACAAAAATGTTATCTACTCTAAGTGAATCATTGCACAGTATATGCATGTATTGAAACAACATAGTGTACCCCACAAACGTGTAAATATATGTTAAAATAAAAAAAAAAGTCTGTTCCTGTGAATACCAGTCAGCCTCATTCCTGGCCATTCTAGTGCTTATTCCATAGTCCCACAAAGTGGGCACAGCAGCAAGATGAAGACTATGTCTGAGGGCAACAACATGCTCTTTCATGGACAAATGCTGATCTGGCTACTGCCACTTTTGAGTGTCCAATCACCCCAAACCATAAGCCAATGCTGAGCTTTCATTATGGCACCATTCCCCAGAGGAAACAGGTGGATACCTGATGGTGAATGGTGTTTTCTTCTCACAAGGACAGGCCTGTATTCTAGATACAGATTTTCTTTCTCTGTCTGAAGTGCTCTGCAGCATCACTATTAGTAGATTTACGGAATGCCTTATCCATCACAACATTGCTTCCAAAAAAAGAATAGGAGGGTATTTCAAAAAGTTCGTGGAAAAACAGAATTAAAAGATAATTTGAATCTTTCCATGAATTTTCTGAAGTACCCTTGAATATTTTATGGCAAAAGAAGTTGGCAGTGGGATCACGCCCATGGATCTCACTATGTGTGCAAGCGTTCAGAAACAGCTAGTTCGACAAAACAGAATGGCTGCTGAAGGTTTAGTTATGACACCAGCTTGGAAACAATATTGTGAGGATGAGTGCAGTCCTACAGGATGCACTATTTGTGCTAAACCAGCAGTCAATATGCAGTACAGTCTCCCCCACATCCAGAGTGCAGAAGAAGTAGGAGTAAAAGAAGCCTCTTTCATTATCATACTGAATACCTCACTTGAAGATTTTTTTTTTTAACTTCACATCTATGAAACCTTAGGTTTGTCAGTTTTATGGTCATAGTCCTCAGTGAGGCATGCTTCTACCAGGAAACTTGACTTCTACCAGAAAAATGATGAAATGGAAGTAGAGACTACCTTTTGGCCATTTGGGGGCTCATTATGCAGCTAAATCAACAAGCACAAAAAGAACCAATGTGGTGACAAGGGTGACTGATTTTGATGAAAATGAGTAAATTGAGTTCCAGCTACAGAATAGGGGCAAAATACTAAATAATAAGTAGCACTATATTCAGAACCCAGGAAATTTGGTGGGGCATCTTTTAGTTCTCTCTCCCCAATAGTATCGGTCAATGGAAAACCGTAGCAATCCCCCAAATTCAAGAACATCAAAGACTCAGATTCCACAGAATTGAGATCTGGAGTACATCACCAGGTAAATAATTCTACTCATCCAAAATAATGGCAGAGGGTGAAAAGGAACATGCAAAGGGTAGTGGAAGAAGACAGCTATAATTACTAACTTTCATTACTACCTATTGAGGCAGAGACTCAAATCAGTTTCATTTACTTGTTTTAATCCCTTTTTGTCCCTGACTATGTCAAATTGGACTTCACATAGTCTTACTTTTTTTATGTGAAGAACACTGGTGAGCATAACATTTTAGATTTCAGAAAAAGTATTGCTAAATTGACATTACCCCACAATGATACTATAATGGATGGTATTTCATGTGTTTCCTTTGCTAGGGACATAAACTTTTCTCCCAAAGGGGAGAGAGAGCACATGCTGAGAAATAAAAGGGTGAAATGTGCCACATATTTTCACTTTTTCCCCCTCTAGAATAACTCTACATCTTCCCCACCCTGATCTTTACCCTGCTAAGCTGAACTATGTAGAATACATTAACGTGTTTTCTTCCCTTCCGGTTTCTAGCTGAATTTGTCCAAAGGGGATCCCTGGTAAGAGTTGGATGCAAGATCACATCAGTATGGCAGTATTACTTGACCAAAGGTGACATCTCAAAGTGGCCCTTTATGACTCTATCCTTCAAGGTTCTAGTAACTAATTCCTCTATTCCTCCCTTCAGGCCTAAGTGTGGTAGCAGTTCTCCCCTGTGAGGATAGCAATCAATGCAGGCAGATCTTGTAGGTTTCAATCCTGAAGAGAAGGAATGTGCAAAACAGAAATCCTGGCTTTCCCTGAGGGAATTTTCCAAATTATGGCACAAGGAAATGGAACCCAAGCATAAAGTAGAGGTCCTATGAGGAAATAAAGGCAGGAGTCCAAGGTGGTTAAACTGGATAAAATCTGAGAGGCAAAACCCCATACAGGAGAAAACTACATATGCAGGAGACAAGACACCTCCCTACCACTAAAAGAAATGGCATAAAACAGCAGCAGATAGGGGGCAAACAATCTGTGTAGTGCTGTGGAAACACATGTTGGAGTTGAAGCTCTGACATGGGGAAAGGTCTAGTAAGCATGTCAGGATTTAAGACGAGAAAAAAGGAGGGCCAATCCTCTAGGTGAACAAACCTTGGAAAAAGAACAAATCTGAAATATTCTAGTACTAACAAAGCCTAAAACCAAGGATCAACAGGATCAAAGAAATCTGCTAGATTCTACTTGTCTCCTGAAGTAAACTTAGCCTACTTTACATAAAGATAACATCATTCAGAACCTCTACAATATATCATCTACATGTGGCATCAGTTAAAAACTTATGAGGCATGCTCACACACACACACACACACACACACACACACACACACACACACACACACACACACACACACACACACACACACACACAAGAAGTTAGGAGGAAAAAAACAATAAACATCTTCACAGAGGATTCAGATGTAGTTATAAGATAAAAACATTAAAATAACTGATATACTGGCAGCCACCGCACCATGGGACCCTTAGCCCAGGCCAGTCCCCACCCCACAGAGAGGCCCAAGAGCTGTCAGGCTCACAGACCCCAAGGCAGCTGCACTGAATTAGTAGTCCCTGTGGGATCCAGGCCAGACATCAGGGTAGAATGAGTGGACCGTGAAACCCTCAGCCACAATGACTAAACACCAAAGAAGAGATACCAGAAATATGAAAAACCAAGAAAGTATGACACCACCAAAGGAAAATAAAAACTCTCAAGTTCTAGATCCTATAGAACAGGAAATCCTTGAAATGACTGATAAGGAATTTTGAGCAACAATTCTAAGGAAACTAAAGGAGATAGAAGAAAACTCAGTTAGACAACACAATGAAATGAGAAAAAGTATACAGGACCTGAAAGGAGAAATGTACAGAGTTCTGGTCAGGATGGCAGAATAGGCAGTCCCCAGCATCATTCTCTCCTACAAATCAACGAATTTACAATGATAAAAATGTAACACCAGCCAAGCTGGGGCTGCTGGAGCTCAGGGGAAGAGGAGGAGAGACCTATGGAACTCATGAAGGCAGAAAAAAACCACAATGAGGGAAAGAAAAAACTGCTCTCAGCATTTTGGCCAGTGGCTGCTTTAATGCTGGAGCTCATGGAGCAGGGGCCAGCAGAAGCCACAGCTGTGCCTTTTAGATGGAGTTACTTGGAGGCTGAAGGGGAGAAAAGGACTTTGGTGGTCCTCAAGACAGCAAGACCACTAATAGGGTTCCTGTGGACCCATGCAGGAGTGAGGAGTCGGAGCAGCTGAAAAAGGGGAGCCATTCAGAGGCCGATGAGTCAATGCAGGGGACCGGTGCAGGGCCTGTCCCATGGGAAGTGTTTGGAGCATGGGCAGTGGCTGAGGCCCAGCAGGAGAACACTGGGACACAGCAAGGACAGCTGATCCGCCTCCCAATCAGTGCAGGACCACTCAGAGGAGACTGGTCAGGAATGCAGAATTGCACAGGGTGCAGTTTAATGAAAAAACTTGGGCCCAGATCAGAGTTTCTACACAACCCAGGTGCATTGAGTATCACAGCCGAAGTACCTATAAGGTCAACCATTAAACCCTGAGCTGCACAAAAAGTCTTCCCTAGGGAAAGAGAAGCAAAGTAGCAATTGAGGTCAACCACACAGTTCAAGTACTGGTTCCCACAGGAAGTTCCCCCATGTTAGAAGTAAGCAAAGACAAAGAATTAGTTCCAGCCCAGGCACACCACCAATGCCTTGGGGTCCACCAGGGGACATGAGGCATGAGGCCAGGGGCAGGACTCCCATCCACAACCACTCATGCTGCCAGCACCTTGGGGCCCCACCCAGAAACCCAAGGATTGGAGCTGGGGACTGGACCCCACTCCCACATCCAGGCACACCACCAATGCCTTGGGGACCACTCAGGGACCTGGGGCACAGAGAATGGGACCATACTCCCCTCCCATAACCAGGCACCCCATGCCAGTGCTTCGGGGCCTGCCTGGGGACCTGGGACATGAAGGGGACTGGATCTGCCTCCCACAACCAGGCTCATTGCACCAGCACCTTGGGGCCCACCTGGGGACCTGGGTCATGGAGAAATGGACCAGACTGCCCTCCCACAACCAGGCTCACCACGCCAGTGCCTCAGGGCCTGCCCAGGAACCCGGGCATGGAGAAGGGGATTGGATCCCCCTCCCACAACCAGGCACACCGTGCCAGCACCTCAGGACCCACTTGGGGACCTGGGGTATGGAGCTGGGGATCGGACAGTCTCCACAACCAGGCACACCGCCAGCGCCAATGCATGCCAAAAACATCTTCTCCATGTGGATGGCCCACGAAAGACATCATGATAACCATGGCTGCTGTGAAGGCGGCTAGACACCACAACAACCATGCAGATCATCTGCCAGCCACTGGAGTGCCTTAACACAAGGCGAGTCACCAGCAGAGATAAAGAAAGGAGGAGGATGTCTCTCTTCAGAGCCCATTTCAGAGTGAAGGAAGAGGCATCTGCTCTATGATAGTATTGGGGGACCCGATCACACTTCTCAGCATTTGGACAGATCTTTTGGGCAGCAAATGAACAGAGTTACTATTATTCTTTCAGAGAGTGAGGAGAAATCTAGGGTGCTTAGAGGGGCCAGGTGGAGGGAAAGGGGGATGGGGAGGTATTGGACAAGGGGCATAAATGATAGTTACGATTTGTAACAATATATATGCTAGTAATATTGATTTGATCAACATATCTCAATGTTGAACCCCCAAAATATGTATAATCAATTTTGATTCAATAAAATGAATGAATGAATGACTGAATGTACAAAGAAATCAGTGCCCTGAAAAAGACTGCAGCAGAGCTTGTGGAGCTGAAGGATTCATTCAATGAAATAAAAACACAACAGAGAGTTTAACCAGCAGGCTAGAACAAGCAGAAGAATTTCTGACCTTAAAGATGGTCTGTTTGAAATAACACAGGCAGACAAAAAGAAAAAAAAAAAAGAAAAGAAAAAAGAATTTAAAAAATTGAAGAAAATCTGAGAGAGATAACAGACAACCTTAAGTGCTCAAATATCCAAATCATGGGTATTCCAGAAGGGGAGGAAAAAGGAAATGGCATTGAAAACATAATAGTAGAAAACTTGCCAGGTACAGGGAAGGACACAGATCTTCAGATTCAGGAGGCTCAAAGATCCCCAAACATATTCAATACAAAAAGGTCTTCTCCAAGACACATTATAGTCAAATTGGCAAAACTCAAAGACAAAGAGAGAATCTTAAAAGCTGCAAGAGAGAAGTGTCAAGTCACCCATTAGGGAGCCCCAATCAGACTAACATCAGACTTTTCACTGGAAACCCTAAAAGCCAGAAAAGAATGGGATGATACATTCAAAATACTAAAAGACAAAAATTGCCAACCAAGAATACTTTACTCAGCAAGGTTATCCTTCTGAAACAAAGGATAAGTAGTCTATTTCTCAGACAAACAAAAACTGCAGAAGTTCACTACCACACAAGCAGCCTTACAAGAAATTCTCAAGGAAATACTGGGTCTGGTACCTGAAAAACAACCATCACTACCATGAATACTGAAAAAAGAACAAATCCCACCAGTAAAATAAAAATGCAAACAACAAAGAGAAAAAAAGTTTATTTAACTTCCCAAGAAACCAACAAACACAGAAGACAAACAGTAAATCAGAAAGAAAGGAACAAATGATACTTAAGACATCCAAACAAAAATCAATAAAATGCCAGGAGTAAATCAATACCTTTCAATAATAACTCTTAATGTAAAAGGATTAAATTCCCACTCAAAATACACAGATTGACTGAGTAGATTAAAAAGATGGACCGAACAATATGCTGCCTTCAAGAGGCTCACCTCACCTGTAAAGATACACATAGACTAAGAGTGAAAGGATGGAAAAACATATACCATGCAAACAGAAACAAAAAATGAGCAAGACTAGCTATTCTTATACCAGATAAAACAGACTTGAAACCAAAAACCATAAAGAGACCAAGAAAGCCACTAATAATGATAAAGGGATCTATTCAGCAAGAAGACATAACAATCAAATATACATGCACCCAACATTGGAGCATCCAGATATATAAAGCAAACACTTTTAGACCTAAAGAAAGAGATAGACCCCAATATGGTAAAAGTTGTGGACCTGAACACCTCTCTCTCGACACTGGACATATCATCTAGGCAATAAATCAACAGAGAAACACAGGATTTAAACCACACTTTAGACTAATTGGACTTGGCTGATATCTATAGAACATTTCATCCAACAGCCTCAGAATAGCTGCTGAGAATAGTTGATAAGAATTCTTCTCATCAGCACATGGAAGATACTCCAGGACAGATCCCATGTTAGGTCACAAATCAAGTCTCAACAAATTCAAAAAATTGAAATTATTCATTGTATTTTTTCAGATCACAACAGATCAAAACTAGAAATCAGTAACAGGCAAAACTCTGGACACTATACAAACACATGGAAATTAAACATGCTCCTGAATGACATATGGGCCCAAGAAAAAACTAAACAGGAAATAAAAATATTTGGTGAAACTAATAAAAATAAAGACACATCATACCAACACCTCTGGGATGCTGTAAAAGCAGTACTAAGAGGGAAATTTATCACATTAAATCCTTACATCAAAAGAACAGAAAGATTTCAAATGAACAACCTAATGCAACACCATAAAGAACTAGAAAAACAAAAATAATCCAATTCCAAAATTAGTAGATGGGAAGAAATAATTAGGATCAGAGCAGAACTAAACAAAATAGAAACCCAAAAAATGATAAGATCAATGAAACAAAAAGTTTGTGTTTTGAGAAAATAAACATAATGGACAAACATCATTAGCTAGGCTAACTGAAGAAAGAAGAGAGAAGACCCAAATAACAAATATTAGAAATGAAAATGGAGACATTACAACTGATAACACAGAAATACAAAGAATCATTACAGACTATTATAAAAAACTATGTGCCAACAGATTTGAAAACCTGGAGGAAATGGATAAATTTCTGGACACATACAAACTATCAAGACTGAACCAAGAAGAAATAGAAAACCAGAACAGACACCCATAAGAAGCAGTGAGATTGAAACAGTAATCAGCAGTCTCCCAACAAAGCCCAGGACTGGACGGCTTTACTGCTGAATTCTACCAAAATTTAAAGAGGAATTAATACCAATTCTCTTCAAACTATCCCAAAAAATTGAACCAGACGCCAATCTCCCAAATTCATTCCATGAGGCCAGCATCACCCTGATACCAAAACCAGACAAACATACAACAAAAAAAGAAAACTATAGGCCAATATCTTTGATGAACAAAGACACAAAAATCCTCAGTAAAATATTGGCAAATAGAATACAGCAATACATCAAAGAACTTATACACCTGATCAAGTGGGATTCATCCCAGGGAGTCAAGGATGGTTCAACATATGCAAATCAATAGATGTGATACACCACATCAACAAAATCTAGAGCAAAAACCATATGATTATCTCAATAGACACACAAAACCATTTGACCAAATTCAACAACCCTTCATGATAGATTCTCGGTAAGTATAGAGGGGAAGTAGCTCAACTGAATAAAAGCCATACGTGACAAACCCACTGCCAATATCATCCTCGAGATGCTTTCAGCTTTTCCCTTAAGAACAAGAGCAAGACAAAGATGTCCACTCTTACTACTACTATTTAACACAGTACTGGAAGTACTAGCCAAAGCAATCAGGCAAGAGACAGAAATAAAGGGCATCCAGGTTGGAAAAGATGAAATCAAATTGTCTCTGTCTGCAGATGACATGAATACACAGAAAAGCCTAAAGATTCTACAAAAAGACTCCTAGAGTTGGTAAATGATTTCAGTAAATTTGCAGGATACAAAAATCAACATGGAAAAATTAGTAACATTTTTATACTCCAGCAGTGAACTAGCAAATAAAAGAAATCAAGAAGGTTAGCCCATTAATAAGTCACACACACAAAATAAAATACCTAGGAATAAATTTAACCAAGGAGGTGAAAGATCTCTACAACAAAAAGTACAAATCACTGATGAAGGAAATTAAAGAGGACACAGAAAGATGGAAAGACTTTTCATGTTCTTGGATTGGAAGAATTAATACTGTGAAAATGTCCATACTACCCAAAGCCATCTACAGATTCCATGCAATCCCCATCAAAATACCAATGATGTTCTTCACAGAAATAGAAAAAACAATCCTAACATTTGTACAGAACAAAAAAAGACCTTGAATAGCCAAAGCAATCCTGACCAAAATAAATAAATAAAGCCAGAGACATAATACTTCTTGACTTCAAATTACACTACAAAGCTACAGCAACCAAAACAGCATGGTATGGCATAAAAACACATAAAAAGACACATGGACCAAAGAAAAGTATAGAGAACCTAGAAATCAACCCCAAAACTTAGAGCCAACTTATTTTCAACATAGGCACCAAGAACATACATTGGGGAAAAGTCTGACTCTTCAATAAATGGTGCTGGGAAAATTGGACATGCATATGTAGAAGAATGAGACTAGACTCATACCTCTTGCCATATACCAAAATCAACTCAAAATGGATTAAAGAATTAAATACATCCTGAAACTATAAAACTCCTAAAAGGAAACATAGGGGAAACACTTCAGGAAGGAGGACTGGGCAAAGACTTTCTGAACATGAACCCAAAAGCACAGGCAACAAAAAGAAAAATAAACAAATGGGATTATACTAAACTAAAAAGCTTCTGCACAGCAAAAGAAACAACAGAGCGAAAAGACAACCTACGGAGTGGGAGAAAATATTTGCAAACTATGCACCTGACAAAGGATTAATATCCAGAATATACAAGAAATTGAAACATCTAATAGTAAGAAAACAAGTAACCCAAATGAAAAATAGGCAAAGGAGCTGAGTAGGCATTTATAATAAAGGAAGATATACAATGACCAACAGACACATGAAAAAATGCTCAACATTACTCAGCACCCAGGAAATGCAAATCAAAACCACACTGAGATATCATTTCACCCCAGTTAGATTGGCTATTATCAAAAAGAGAATAACACATGCTGGCAAGGATATGGAGAAAGGGGAACCCACCTACACTGTTGGTGGTACTGTAAATTAGTGCATCCTTTATGGAGAACAGTGTAGAGGTTCCTTGAACAACTACAGACAGAACTACCATATGACCCAGCAATCCCACAGCTGGGTATATATCCAAAGGAATGGAAATTATCATATTGTAGCGATACCTGCACACCCATGTTTATCACAGCTCTATTTCTAATAGCCAAGAGTTGGAACCAACCTAAAATGTCCATCAACGGACAACTGGATAAGGAAAATGTGGTATATATACACAATGGAATACTACTTTGCCATAAAAAAGAATGAAATACTGCCATTTGCAGCAACATGGATGAACTTAGAGAAAATCATGTTAAGCCAAATAAGCCAAGGACAGTAAGAGAAATTCTGCATATGCTTATTCATATATGGGAGCTAAAAAATAAACAAATAAATAAATAAATAAAAGAAAGATACAACAATCACAACAATACATTGAATTTTCAAAAGGAGAGAACAGATCTGTAGTTACAAGAAGTGGGAAAGGGCAAGGGGGAGAATGGGTACAGGAGAAATTGGGAAAGGGCCACAAAAAAACAATTATATTGTTATAATGTTGAATATAATAATTATCCCAATTTGAGCATCATATATTGCACATAGGTAATAATATTCAACTCTGTACCCCACAGATGTGTACAATCAAATGTATTACAATTTAAAAAAAAGAAAAATAATACCATGTACAATAACATCCCAAAACATCAAATAACTGTGAATAAATGAAATGAAATACATGACTCTGCATTTTAACTACAAAACATTAGTGAGAGAAATCAAGACCTAGATAAGTAAAGGGTATACTATGCTCCTGAATTATATGACTCAATATTCTTAAGATGTTAATTTTCTCTAAACTGACCTATAAAGTTAGTGTAACCCCATTAAAAATATCAGTAGATTTTATATGGGTGTGTGGAGGACAGGAAATACAAAAACTCCAAAATATCCAAGACATTCTTGAAGTAAAACAAAGCTGGAGGGCTCATATTACCAAGTGCCAAGACTAATTTTAAAGCTACATGGTAATTAAGACAACATGGTATTGACACAAGGACAGAGCAGTGGAAAAGAAAAAGACCTGCATATAAAAGGGTACTTCAGAAATTTTGTGAAAAAATGGAATTAAAATATGAATCCTTCCATGAACTTTTTGAAGATTATATCAGATGTGCAACTCTAAATCAGCAGAGAAGGGATGATCTTTTCAATAAATGCTGCCAGGTCAACTGGATAGCCATATTAAATTTTAAAAAAGTTTTGAGCACTATGTAAAAAAAATGGAAAATTAGTGTTCATGAGGATGTGGAAAATCAGAATCCTTGTGCATTGCATGTGAGTGAAAAATGTAGCCATTGTGGAAAACAGTTTTTCAGTTCCTCAAAAAGGAGGGGTAGTAAAGGGCTAGTTAGTGAACACAATATTACAGCTAGATAGGAAAAATAAGTTCTATTGGTACACAGTGTAGTCAGGCATCTATAATTAATGATAATTTACTGCATGTTATCAAACAACTAGAAGAAAGATCAAATGTTCACATCACAAAAAAATGATTATGTTTTGCAATGATGAATACACTAATTACCCTGATTTGCTCACCACATTGTGTACATGTACTGAAATATAACTCTGTAGCTCATAAATATGTACAATAAATATGTTTTAATAAAAAAAAGATTTTTTAAAGTTAAACCATATGATCCAGTGATTCTACTTCTAGGTATATTCCTAACAGAATTGAAAGTGGGGACTCAAACAGACACCTGTACACTCATTTTCATGGCAGCATAATTCACAATAGCAAAAGGTAGAAACGTCCCAAATGTCCATCAATAGATGAACTGATAAACAACAAGAAAAAAATGGTATATTCATACAATGGAATCTTGTTCAGCCTTAAAAGAGGAAGGAAATTCTGACACATTTTACAGTATGAAGCTTGAAAACATTATACTAAGCGAAATAAGGCATACACTAAAGAACAAATATTGTATGAGTCCACTTTTATGAGTTAAATAGAATAGCAAATTCACAGAGGCAGAAAATAAGTCACAGCTAACCACGGGACTGGGGAAGGAGAGAATGAGGAGTGATGGTTTCATGGGTACAGATTCTCTGTTCTGGATGCTGAAAAATTTCTGAAAAAGAACAATGGTGGTGGTCGCACAACATTGTGAACGTACTTAATACTACAGAACTATACACCTAAAAATGGTTAAAATAGTAAATTTTATGTTATGTGTTACCTCGGTTAAAAACTGTATGAATGTTCATTACAGTTTTGTTTATAACAACCAAAATTGGAAACAACCCAAATATCCTTAAAACGAGTGAAGGAATAAACAAACTGTGGTACGAAACAGAAGCTACTCAACAATAAAAAAGAACAAACTATTGATACATGCAATAGTTTGATACATACAAAACAACTTGAATAGATCTCAAGATTATTATGCTGAATGAAAAAAGCCACTTTCCAAAGCTTATACTATCTGATTCCATTTGCATAATATTCACAAAATTCCAAAATTACACATTGAAAGAACAGACCAATAGGTTAGGGGAGAGGGTTTGACTATAAAGAAGTAGCATGAGGGAGGTGTTCCTTTGTGATGAAATAATTTTGACTTTATGATGGTAGTTATACAAATCTGTACATAGGAAAATATTTCATAAAATTATACACATAAAAAAGGAGTAAATGCATAAACTGATGAAATCTGAATAAGGCCTGTGGTCTAGTTAATTGTAATGTACCTATGTCAATTTTCTGGTTTTGGTAACGTAATATAATTATGTAACTGTGTTATTGAAGCAGGATAGGTGATGAGTACATAGAACCTCTTTGTACTATTTTTGAAACTTCTTATGAGCCTATAATTATTTCAAAATAAGAAGTTTTTACAAAATTCTGAGAAAAAAATAATTCTTTTACTAAAAAAAAGAACACAAACTTTGTGTCATATATCTTCCTAATGCTCCAGGAAGTTTTTGGCTTTGAAAAATACAAGTCATGTTTGTAAGTGCACAGTCAGCTTAGTCAGTGCACAGGAGGTGTAGTCATTAAAATTTTAGCAAAGAAGACAATTCATTTATAACAACATATATCTGAAGAACCCAGAAATGCTCTGCCTTTCTGTAATAGTAAATTTAGAGATGTTTCTAGACTTGAAGGATAGGTGTATTTTCAGTCTTGGGGGGAAGAAAAAATAAAGTTTTCAATAAGTAAGTATTTATTAACTAATTATTATAGAAAAAGTCATTTCCTAGGAGGCAATAAAGATATAATGAATAAATTCACAATTTACTAACAGTGGTAAGATATGTAAAAATAAATATGGTAAGAGTGATACATGAGAGTTCCGAATGGAGAGACATTTAAGACTATGTGGTTTCAGATACAACTTCATAGTAAAGTTATATTTGAGCTGTCTCTAGAAAGGGAAGAATCTGGATAGAAAAAGATAGACTAGAGATATTCAGTCTTGCCAACGTGAGGAAAAAGCATAAGCAAAGACAGTGCAGCAGGAAAGACATGATATATTAATGAAACAGAATTATCCAAGTTAGCTAAAGAACAGAGTATTAGAAAAGCAGGAAGCAGTAAATAAGTTGGGAGACTGATTGTGGTGGGCTCCAAAGAACAAAATCATGGAATTTACTATGGTGCAGAAGAACACTGCAGATGCCACCGTCTTATTTTTCAGTTCTCAAATTATAATAAACTTCGACAGCCTGAGAGCTAAGATACTCAAAGTTTGTTTGAAAGTAATATCAAACTTTACTTCAAAATATTTTTCTACTAATAAAACAATTCAAAAAGTTCATAGAAAAACTTACGAAGCATTAAATTTTGAAAACGTGTCCAAAGACATAGTTTAAAATTTTATAAAGTTTTCTGTCCAGAAAAGTAATATACTAGAATGTTTCTACAATAGTGAATTTCCTCTATATTATAGTCAACGTGTAAAGCAAGACTCTAAAATTCAAGCATGATATGTTAATACATGTAGAAAAATTAAAACTATAACTCAGGAAATTATTCGTTTTAAAGTTTTAAGCAGTTTTAAACTTTTAGCTCTATCATCAGATAACAAATAAAAACTACAGTTTCTATGAAAACAGAAAATTACCTAGACTTAAAAATACCACAGTGAAAGACAACTCAGGCTCAGCAAAAGTTTTAACAGTAGAAAAAATGAATGGTATTTCCAGGAAGAAATAACATTTTGGTAGTCAGGATGCTCCTTTGGTATTATTAAAACTATTAAGCTAAATAAAACCAAATATTCTTACAGAAGTTGTATTTTAAGTTGTAACTTAATTTATAGGATGGTATCAGGATCAAAAGGTTTCTGAAGAGGAAATTAGCATGCTTCCTGTTTACTTAACAATATTCTTTTTCCTTTCTCACATCAAAAAGCAATTATCTTTATCTAGGGACCATCAATTTCAGCTCCTTCTCAAAGAAAATAAACTTGCATTTGAAAGTCATAGTGTTCCTTCATTAACTAATGTTATGAAGTTTGACAGTGTTTACATCTAGTCCCCATCAATATTTCAAAGTATTTCTACATATTTCATGCACATATTATGCTCATTATTTTTCACAAGTCTCATCTAAAGCTTCTTTAAAAAATAATCCTCAGTCATGTCACTTCATCTCATGTACAAAATGAAATATATGTATCTATCTAAAAATACCTCCTAATTAAAAAATTCTAAGTTTCTATAATAGACAGAACTGTTCTACCCCCTATAGGCACTACACCTTAATACATGATCAATTCCACCACATTTTTTATTAAAAAGTTTAGAGCAGTACTTTCTAATGTTTTTTCATGCCATGGCATAGATTAAAAAAAAAAAAAAAAGGCATTATTTCACACTGGGGTAAATAATAGGCTGCCTCAGGCCAGAGTTGACTGTCTAGGCCTTCAGCTGTCCCTGGCCTCACACAGACCTCTCAAAGGCGGAAGGGACTAAACACTATCATTTACATTCATAAGCTATCACTCATGTATTATTTTTGCTAATAACTGAATTAGACTGGAGATGAGGAGGAGGGGAACATGACAAAATATGGGCAGGGTTAAATCTGTAAGAACTCAAACTTTGAAAAGAGCCTGAATACAATCTGTCCCTTACTCGCTGAAAGTGCTTTACCTCCACTCAATTCTTCTCTTTACTCTTAGTTTATTCCCCCATTTTGGCTTCAGTCATTTCATTAATGCATTCACATCACCCTAGATTCCCTAACCAAAGATGAACCAATTACAGCTGGGTCAATTCTCTGATCTGGTTAACATCCATCCACTATGTCCCAAAATAGGTCATATCTTGTGGCTCCATTATAAATTTACACCTACTCATGAAATCTCCCCAATCTTATAAACAAACAAACAAACAAACAAACAAACAAACAAACAAACAAACAAAAATCCTAACCACAACTATACTTTTCTCCTCACCAACCTGCTAGAAAGAATAAGAATGCAGTCATTACCTTCAAATCTTCATCTCCCATTCACTCTTTAACTGTGGCCAGTCTCAATTCTGCCTCCACCAACTTTTTATTATTCGGTGGGGTGGTGTTTTTCAAAGTGTGGCCAAAGTACCACCTGCATCAAATCATCTGTAATAACTTGTTAAAATGCAGATTTGGGGCCTTTTCCAAGATCTGCTCAGAGTATTTTGATATGGTGTCTCTCCTGAGCAACCAGGTTTGGAAATTGCTTTAAAGTCACTGGTGGACTCTTGTTTGCCAACCCAATGACATCTTTGTAGTCCTCATTCTCCTTGCCCCTCTGCAGTGCTAGAGAATGCTTATTTTATTCTTATTGAAATTTCTCTTTCTGCTATCCTCAATCTCCACCCACCTGTCAAATAAATGCATATTTCCTCTTATTTTTCTAAGTCCAAACTATAAGTGTTCCTTGAGACTCTAGTTGTAATGCTCTTCTTTTTTATACTCCTTGAATAAAGGCAAACATCTTTTCTCACAACTTGAATAATTATCTCTTTGCAAATGATTGCCAACTTTTATTTGTACTCCAAAACTTTCTCAAGGTCACTACTACTTTATTTCCGATTGCTAAATATCTCCCATTGACAATCTTATAACCACCTTAAAAATATATGCCAAATCAAATTCCATTCTTGACTTTCCTACTTGTACTAATAGTACCTTCTAGTCACCTAGCTCAAAGTCATGGAAATCATCTTTGATTTATCTATCTCCTTTGTCTCAAATATTTTATCTATTTTCAGGTTCTATCTTCCCACCATTGTTGGAATTGATCTTCTCCATTACAATCACTCACAACCCTGGGTTGGGTCATCATTACCTCTTATTCAGGCTATTATTATAGCCTCCTGAGTTTCTAATCTCTTCTCCAATCAACCTTGAAAAGGCACTGCTAGGACAGCAAAAAATGGAAAACCCAAATGTCCATCCACATGTATGTTGTGTGTGTGTGTGTACATGTATATGTACTTTTGTCGGGCTAGGGCTGGAGCTCACAGACCCCCCAAGCCTGTTGTCCAGAATGGGCCACAAACCCTTCACATGCAGGTCTATGAGCTAGGTAACAGGAAAAGGTCCTTGGAGCCGGGGGTAAAGAAATAATAGGCTTTATTTTTAGACGTGAGCTCTGTCAGCCAGCAGTTCAGAGCTGCTGCCACACACATCGAAGAGCATACAAAAAATAGCAACAAGCCAAAAAGATACACAGGCATACATGCCCACTAACTCTCCTCCCACACAACTTGTTCACAAAGGATGTGCTGCACCACACCCAAACAAACCCAAAGCAAGGGGGCCTGACTAAACTACTCTCTTTTCCTCACAATCCACCCCTTCAGGGTCCCTCACCATATAATCCGTGCATTCAGAATCTTCTGTGATGTTACCTTAGCGAGGGTAAATGACCCTTACATTCATACAACCTATTGTCTGTTCAATATGCCTTAAGGCTTGTCCTGTAGTTCTGTCCTTTGAACTATTTGCTGCACATGTCCAGTTAGTAATCACCATTGGTGTGATTTTCCATGGGAATCCTGTAGTCATACTGATGGGAAGTTCAATGCATATTCAGTAGGCTGACACATTGATCATGTGACTCTGGTGTGGTGCCTGCAGGCAGAACACTATGGGTGAAAAGACAGAATTGGCACCAATAGGGGGAGTTCTCACCACCCTGGTAAGATACATGCCAGTTTGCCATCCTGAGAAAGGATGGTAGCAGGAATAGGTATCTTACCTGGTTTATGATACCATACATTATCCACTAACACTGTTGGATCTGTAGGTTCTATATGTAACAGTGTAGGGGAACTTGTAATCGGCCATAATGATAATACAAATGTGCCCTTTGGAATAGAGCATTTATCTGTTCCAGGCCATGTTATCTTTACTCCAGGAGGCCAGGTACTTGTCACCCAAGGTGAAACTTGCAAGCCTTCCTCTAATCCTTTCCCCCAAGGCCCTATTAGACCTACCCAGCATATTTGGGGGCCTTCTATTTTCCAAGGCCATTCCCATTGTACTGTCTGTCCCTGTTGCAAACAGGTTGGGGCTGGTAGGAAAATATTTCCATTCTTGCCATATCCTGGCTTCAAAAGCTTATCTTTAGTAGTGATTTGCAGTTGTATAGGTGCTGCAGCCCTATGCAACAGAGTTTCAACTGGAGAGGGCCCGCCCTTGTGGGATCTCTCATTTAGAATCCTATCAGCCATAACCGCCATGTCCACCCCTTCAGGGATGGGGGTTGGGCAGATAGCCTAAGTCCCTTTTTAAAAAGACCATTGCACTGTTCAATCATTCCTGCTGCCTAGGGATGATATGGCACATGTAACTTCCACTGAATAGACAACTGGGAGGCCCACCTCTGAATCCCATGTCCAATAAAGTGGGTTCCATTATCACTCTCTATGACTACAGGCTGACCATACATGGCCATAAAGCTATTCAATGCCTTCACAGTATTCACCTGGTCTGGGGCCTTACAAGGCCATACAAACAGAAGACCAGTGGCCATAGCAACAGCAGTGAAGATGTATCTGAAATTCTGACCTTGGCAGTGGTCTGACAAAGTCTATTTGCCATTGAGTCAAGGGCACCCTTCCTTGAGTTATTTGCCCATCTGTATGGGGCACCCACCAGGGGTTTAGACTCTCTCGAGCACATACTGGACAAGCACGACAGGCATTTGCTACATCTTCCCATTTTATAGACAAGGCCCATCTTTGAGCCGCCATCCACATGGTTTTGCTGCCAGCATGCTGCATTCACTGATGTAACCACTGGGCTACATCAGTAGCTGGGGATCTCTCCACCCATTTACCTTAGCCAAGGCATCGGCTTCATCATTTCCTGTACTGGCTAAGGGGAAGTGTCCTGTGACATGGAAAAGAGTTAACTATTTTCTCATGTCCTAATTCCCATAACTCTTGCCACATGGTTTGTCCCCACAGGGGTCGGTGGCCTACCATCCACCATTGACATTTCTAAGTAGAGATCAAAAGGGTTAAACCTTTGTACACAGCCCACCTGTCAGTACAGATGGTTAATGGCCCAAGCTCGTTTTTTATCACCATCCATACTGCTCTCAATTCAGCCCATTGACTGCTTTGCCCTATGCCGTTTTCATACCACATGGTATCTGTTAAGGTTTGGATAGCAACAGCTGTCCATGATACTGAGGGTCCCATGCTAGAGCCATCTGCATATCAAGCTTGCTCTGTGATAGGTCCGTCCCTCATGGAAAGGTGTAGCCTCCACCTCCATGGGTAAGGGTGGTACCAAAGTTTCCTCCATAATCTCTACTGGGCCTAGCACAGTTTGCAAATCTTTGGACAGAGGACTTCTTGACACAGTACTTCTTTGTTCTATATATGCTCCCCACCTAGAGTGGGAGTCTGAGCTATGCCCGGTTTAGGATTGGTTGCCCACATGAGAAGGCAACCTAGTATGGAGTATGTCATCCTTACTAGGACTTTGGCAGTTCCTGTGATAGCTTCAGTGGCTATCAAGGCAGAATACACGGCCACTAACTTTTTCTATTAAGGAATAATGCACTTCAGTGTCCTTCCAGGGCTGAGACCAGAATCCTACAGGTGTTTAGAGTTGGTCTTGTCTCTGCCACAAACCCCATCCTAACCCTTCTTGGGTTATATGTACAACTAATTCAAAAGGTTTAGTGGGATCAGCCACTTGTAAAGCCCGTACTTGCTGTATGGCCCTTTTTGTAGCTCAGTAAGCCTGTTCTACTTCCTCAGTCCAATCCCAGAGGGCTCCTTTCTTTGTTAATGCATACAGTGGGCATGCCATTTGGGCCATATGGCGTGCAAAAGCTTTCCAATACCCCAGAAGTACCAAATATGTCTGTAGCTGCACTACAGTTGTAGGTCGAGGGTATGCCTGTATCTTGTCTATAATAGCTTCTGGGATGACTCTCATCTTACCCGACCAGACCACTCCCAGGAATTTGACTGACAGCCCAGGTCATTACACTTTGAATGTGTTCATGGCCCACCCACATTGTTCCAAATGACATAGCAGTGTTGGAGCTGCCTGGGTTAAATCTGCAAGAGAATCAGAGGTTAGTAACACATCATCAATGTAGTGAAACACTGTAACTGTGCTGGGCCTAGTCCACTTGGTTGGTCTCCATACACTAAACTATGACAGATGGTTGGGCTACGCAGATAACCTTGGGACAATACTTGAAAGGTCCACTGCCTCCCTTCCCAGGTGAAGGCAAACTGATCCTGGCTATCAGCTGACATTGGAATAGAGAAAAAGCACTTACAAGGTCCAGTACAGAGTGATAAGTTCCCAGCTGAGTCTTCAGCTGATCCATCAAGTTGCAAACTGAAGGCACAACTGCATGCAAAGGAGGCACTACTTTGTTTAGTTCTCAATAGTCTACAGTCATTCTCCAGGCACCATCAGGCTTTTTCACTGGCTGTACCAGAGCATTAAATGGGCTATGAGCTGGATGAATAATGCCACCTTTCTCTAACTCCAGTATAGTGGCACCTATCTCTGCATGTCCTCCTGGTAGACAATACTGCTTTACATTAACTACATGTCTTGGCTTGTGTAACACCTGTGGGTCATGTTTAACATATCCCCGTAACACAGGCTTTACTGTCTGTATTCTCAGCCCAAACTCTCCAACTGTTGTTTGCAGGTGCAAACCATAAAGTACATCCATACCTAAGATGTATTCAGCTACTGGGGATGTATATACAGTATATACATGAAGGGGTAATTGTCCTGTGCCCAGTAGCAATGACACAGCTTTGACCTCTGTAGTATGTCCTCCATAGCCATCTATATGAACTGTGGCCCCTGGAAACTTATCTGGATTGCCATATATCAGGCTGCATTTTGTGCCTGTATCCACCAATGCCAAAATGCACTGTACATTTGTCCTCAACCAATGTACTGCCAATTCAACATGAGGCCTCCGGTCCTTGCCTGCCCCCAAAAGACGAGAGTACCTTGGCCTGCTCCCTAATCAAAATGCAACAGCTGATCTGCCTCCTTGGCAGCAATCAAAAAATCCTTTAAATCCACTGAGCGTACCTTGCTGTTTCCGGACGTTTAGTGAAACGCTGTTCAGGGCACAATTGCTGCCACAAGGCAAACAGGACCACATTTGGCTGCCAGTCAATTTTCTTGCTATCAAGTCAAGCCACATCTGCTTATGGCTAGTCTCTCTTGATCTCTTTGGGATAAAATCCTGAGCATTTCTTGGAGCTTTGGTCTTAGCCACCTTTTGGACCCCTTTTGCTTGTATCCTATCCTCTACCTCACTCAGGCCGGCTATCATGGTTGTTACTTCACATGAACCAATGTATGGGGCCAGTATGGCCATCAGTGATCCAAAGGATGTTGAAGGGCTTTTTGCAGCACTATGTTTCTCATGCTGCCTGTAAAACTTTGATCAGCCGGGCGATGAGTGTTCACATTAAACATGGACTGTGGCATCCCCAGCTCCCTAATTATTTGTCCTAACTCACAATCTTGGGCAGTTCTCCAGTATTCGCCCATGCGGTTCGGGCAGCTTCATTCACCCATTCCATTAAGGAGCACATGTGCACCTGTCCCTTGTGCACATCTATGGCTATTCTGTAGCCACTGCCTCAGGGATGGGTGCATGGTGATGGAGGCCAATTTTTCCATCTCCTCACCAGAGCATATCACACTATCTACCCCTAGGTCCCATAACTACAACAGCCAAGCAGCAAGGGGCTCCCCTGTTTCTGCTAGAACTGTCTCCCCAAGTCAACTAATTCAACCTGGGTATACGGGACATAGGTAGTGAATTGGGTCGCCTGTGGATTGCCGACCGGTTGTTTTCCTGGTCCCCCAGGCTGCTCGCATTTCACTCTCTGATGCACAACAGGTCATGCCTGGAGACACACGGTCTCCCCCAACTCACCACTGGGTTTGTTGTCTTCCCTGGTGTGAGAGGCAGGAGTGGCCAGTCACTACAAGTCATCCTCCAGGACAATTATTTGCGCTTCCAACAACTCTGCTTTCTGCTTCAAATCTTGATCAGTTTGCAGTGTAGTGAGCAGTAGCCAGGCTCCAGTCAGCAGAAAAGTGGTCACCAGACACCATATGCTCAAGGATAGCCACATTTCCTCCCCTCCCAAGGGGTTCTCCTCTGTAGTGCCTGGGTTATGCTGCCTTGCAGTACAGTGAGCAGCAACCAGATCCCAGTCAACAGGAAAGTGGCCAAGAGCACAACATATGCATGAGTAGCCACATTTCCTCCTTCTCCCAAGGGCTTTTGGCTCCCCTAATCCTGCCAGGCTATGCCAATTGTTGGGCTAGGGCTGGAGCTCACAGACCCCCCAAGCCCATTGTCCAGACTGGGCCACAAACCCTTCACACACAAGTCTATGAGCTAGGTAATAGGAAAAGGTCCTTGGAGCGGGGGGTGAAGAAATAATAGGCTTTATTTTTAGACATGAGCTTTGCAACCAGCAGTTCAGAGCTACTGCCTCACATACTGAAGAGCACACAAAAAAATAGAAACAAGCCAAAAAGATACACGGGTATGCATGCCCACTAACTCTACTCCCACACTACTTGTTTACAAAGGATGTACTGTACCACACCCAACTGGACCGAGGTGAGGGGGCCTGACCAAACTACTCTGTTTTCTTCACAACTTATATTAAAAGTAATGGCAGGATAAATAAAAAAACAATTTTATATACATCTATGTACATGTGTACACACATATATGTAGAGAGAACAAGTATGTACACACAATTCTCAGGATGAAAAGAATAGACAGAAACTAGACTTCTCTGCATATACCATGTATTACAGATGTTATATTTTTATATAATAATTTTAAAACTTCAATTTTTAAATAACAAATGCCAAATTAAAGAAACAATTTGAACTGTGTCTTGACTTGGAGACATAACTACACAGAAAGAAGTCACTTTAAGTTACTTTAAAACATATTAATTTGTACATATCTGGTAGGATATATTCTAAAGACAAAAACAACTTTAAGTGTTTTCTCAGTAATCATATTATTGATGATACTCATGGTATTATTATTCTGAGATTCTTGTGGTGTGCTGTGGAAAAAAGTAAATAAGAAATTAAGTTCATATCAACAGAAAGCAGGATTTTGGTGTGAGAGAAAGGAGATAAATATGTAACATTGAAGAAGTTAACTAAAACCCTGTGGACCTGAATCTAAAATGAAAGCATCAATATAAACAAAATATATTAATTTATCTTAAATAAACATGCATATTTCCAAGCTCTGTTCTCTGAAAAGAAAAACCTTAGGAAAAAGTGACAAACCCAGTATCAATGGACCCTTAGCATCCAAATAGTGGCTTCTAAACACCATTTTTCATTAAAAGGAACATGGGTTCTTTAGAGAAATGGCCAATTCCAAGTCTGAAGCAACAAATGCACAAAATAAGGCAGAAACATTCTGTCCTAACAGAAAGAAAAGAAGGTATTTAAGACTATTTGAATCATATTCAAAAGATGTAGGCATCAACATGACAAGGTTTCCACATAAGGCAAGGGCACAGCTTACTACTTCTATACATATTGTACTAGGAAGTCACAGTAAGCACAAAAAAACAAGAAAAAGAAATTGGAAGATAAATATTGGGACAGAAGAAATAAGCCTGTCATTATTCACATATGATATGACTGTGTATGAAGAAAATCTAAAAGGTTCTACCGACAAACTAGTAGAATTTATTTCACTGGCTATAAGGCCAATGTTAAAAAAATAAATAATATTTCTATATATCAGCAACAAATAAATAGAAAATGAAATATACAAAATGCTATTACTTAAAATAGCAGCAGAAATATTAATTATGAGAAAAATACTGAAGGATGTTTACAAAAGGCTCCTACTGACCAAAGAGAGAACAATTGAGCATCAATATGAATACTAATTGTAATGAGTTAAAATACATGTTTATATTTAAACATATTTGTTTAATTCCAAGAATTCATTGGCCAACTTGAAGGATGACAGGGAACCAAATTACTGTAATTACTTTTCTGCACCAACAGTATCCCCAGGTAATCAAATACTTTATGAGGCAATGTTTCTTTATTAAAATCATTCCAGCTGAGAGAATTTGAGTATCACCTGCAACCTCTAATGAAATAATGGATGTAGGCAAAGATCATCAATGACTGCTAACATCACAAAAATAAATAAAATCCAGGCACTGTGTCTTTTGATGAAAGTACATAATACTGCCCATGTATGCTTGTACTCTAGCTAAAAAACTGAACCTAACTTTGAAAGCCTCTAGATTTAACTACTGGTTTCAGGAAATACAGTGAACAGAAGAACCTATTAAATGACATCATGGAGATCTAAGCAGCAGAATCAAGACTGTGGGAAACTCTACAATGGACTCAGTTGAGGAAATCTATAGATTTATACATATTAGACAAAAAAACAAATTCCAGTACATGGATGTAATTTTTATCCTGATTCCAACAATCTTTATAACATTTATGAGATAACAATTACTACTAATTTTTAAGGTGTGCTAACTGGATTATTGTTATACGTGTGTGAGTATTAAAGAGTCCTTACCTTTTACAGATACATATATCAAACTATTTTCAGATGAAATAACATGTCTGATATTTGCTCTAACATAATCCAGATTGGAGAATTATGCATAAAATACAATTACTTGTGTTTTAACAGCTGTTGAAACTGGGTGACTGGTACATAAGGATTCATTTACTATTCTTTTTTTTTGGTATGCTAAACATTTCCAAAACAATAAAGAAAATGTTACAGAATTGTATTTTAATGTATGTCACTTCCCTACATAAAATCCTTCAATGACTCCCCTTCTGCCTATCAAATAGAGAAAATCTGCTAGACTTAACTCTCAATTTTTCTATCCAGTATTATACAGTCAATCCAGCCTCACATACTATAACTTTTCCTCTCTAATCTTTGCTTTATTATTCCAACTGGAATGTATTCCCTCTTCCATTTCAGCCTACCAATTTTTACCCATCCTTCAATGCTTACCACAGATAACAGAAGCTTAGAGGTAAAAGAGGGCTTAAACTTAGATCCAACTAGTTTAGGGGTTTTTGAATAATTTTAGAAGTGGAAGTTTAGAAGTATGAATTTAGAAGTTTGTCATCCTTCAAGCAAACTCCCTTGTAGAACCTCAATACATAATCAATTAGAGAGAAAAAGTACGGCTGCTTTTGATGAAGGGCAGCCTGAGCCCTTCCCATCAAGCCTCCATTCCTGAATAAAGAATGAAAAATGTTAGTATCAATTTCATCCTTGCAAAGATAAAAAGCTAAGAGAGATTAAATAATTTTGGTCATAGAGCCCAGTATTGGGCTTCACACCCATTTCCTGACCCTTCTACATGACTGCCTTCTACTAAATGCCATCTCCTTTATCAAATCTCTCTTGATACCCCTATCTAGAAATAATCTTTTCCTTTCTCTAAGCCCAAACACCACATATAATTAGTGTACATAGTACATAAAGACACTCAGTGACTACATGCTGAATAAATAAGTGGTGCTTACTAGATTCTGTCTGAAAAACAGTTGGGTATATTTGTTTTTTCTTCCTCTTAAAACCATAAATTTCTTGAGGAAAGAAATTATCTTTTACTGATTCTCATGGCCTTTTACTAATTAGGCAGAATTTTCAGAGACAAATATTAACCACTTGGTGCTTTCTCATGTTTTATAAGTATCAGCTAAATGCAAAATACCCATGAATGTGAAGAGCCAAGAGAACGTGAATGATGTTGTACTTTCCAAAGATAAATTTACTAACAAGGAGAAGTAAAATAACAAAAATAAAGACTGGAAATTTGTTGGGAAACAAAACAGCCCAGTAAAAAGCTTAAAAAATATTTAACAAGGAAATATCAGATGAAGAAATAAGCAATAAATGTCATTTAATTGATTGAAACGGAATTTCTTATTATATTTATGTTGATTCATCTGAAACTGCCCATATTTGACCCTTTTTAACCTACAAAAAACTAGCCACTTCACGGTTCAACCTACTATTAATAAGTACAGATCTAGACTACTGAAAGACATTTAAGTACGTCTTTCCAGAATGACTTCCCTGTTCAACAACTAAACTATACCATACTTTTAGAACAAACAAAACAACCTACATCAATCTCATTCAAGATTATAATAATTCATATGGAGTGGGTGTGAGACTTATAAATTTAATAACGATCCAAGGTAAGAGAGACAAACTCTGAGAACCAATGTTTATCTGTGATTGAAAACCAAGCAATAGGGTGAAGAAGCTAAAGTACGGAACAAACTCACAACTTCACTAAAGATATGTATCCTAACTCAAGAGTAACTAAACTTTCCCATTTCATATAATCACTATATAAACAAATATAGACATAAATCTAAAAAGTCTTTTATGGACCTATAAATTAGAAACCCCTACTAATCTAAATTATAAAGAATGAAATCACATTTGGTATAGGTAGATCTTACAGGATACTTGAAAATGGGGAAGTATTAACAGTATTATTCTATTGATAAGAATGAATAATTTTTCACACTATTCCCTCATATGGTTAACATTTTTCTGTATTTGTACGTGCAGTTTGAACTCATGAATTCCTTTGACATGAGAAATGTTTTAGTTACTGTTTTTTTTTCTTTTTTCTTACTATCACTTAGCATGATGACTAGCAAATATTAGGGCTCCAATGTCTGTTGAATTAATCAGCAAATGAATAAAAATTATTTTTATTATTGAATTCCAAATTTTAATTTAAAAAAAATTGAGATACCCAGACACAATGTCAAATATTGAAGTTGTATAGAGAGCTTTAATGCAAAACCTTAAAAGAAAATGAATTCTCTTTTAAACTATAAGAAGGGTAATTGTTTTATGTCTCTAAAAAAACCCTTTATGTTTGAATATAAATTGACATGAACATTTACAAATTTTCAGCAATCTCTGGACATTGCTGTTACAAGACTGATTTTAAAAGTTGAAAACCACCAATATTTTAGAAACATTTTCACTAGTCAAAATACAGCAAAAACGATTTTTAATATGACAATGTATTGCCTGTTTCACACACTAAATTCCTCTATACAGGGAGATTTCACAATCCAGGAACCATACCCATGTTGCTGTAAGTAGGATTTCAACAAAGATTTAGCTTCTTGATAGGAGGCAGACATACGCTAGAGAGGAAAAAAAAACTGAATTACAGAAAATAGGCAGAACTTGATCTATGAAAAGTAAGTAACCCTAATATTGTTTCTTTAGCTTGACATTTTAAAAAATTAATAAAAATCTTTTTGAATTCCTATTTTTTCTACATATTTTTTAAGCTAATCTTTTCTTCCCAACACTTCTAGAAGGCAATTTTTCTTCTTCAACACTTTTAATTAAAAGAGTAATCATACTTACTATAAAAATTTGGAAAATATAGAGGAGAAAATAAAAAGTACCTGTAATCCCAAAACTATAGATAACTACCATTCATATTTTGGTGTATTTTCATTTTTTATAGATGAACATATAGATTAACTTTTAAAAGGCCAGTTTTATTAAGGTATAATTTACAAACAGTAAAATTCACCCATTGTAAGCGTACAGTTTGATGTTTTTAAATAAATTTTAAGTGTGCAAATATCACCACAGTCCAGTTGTAAAACAAATCCATCACAGTTCAGCTGTAAAACAAATCCAAAGTTCCACTGTGCCCATGTGCAGTCAATCTGTATTCCTGTGCTTGGCCTTCCCCAAGGCAACCACAAATTTACTTTCTGTTTCTAGAGTATTGCTTTTTCTAGAAACTTCATATAAATTATTTAACACAACATGTATTCTGTTGTGTCAGGCTTCTTTCAGTAAGCATGATGTTTTCTGATTCATTCAAGTTGTTTCATGTGTCACCAGTTTGTTCCTTTTTATTGCTGCTTAATATTCCATTGTATGAATATATCACATTTTGTTTATGCATTCACCAGCTGATGAACATTTAAATTGTTTCCAATTTTTGGCTATTATGCATAATGCTGCTATAAACATTCATATATGAGTCTTTGTGTGAACATAAGTTTTTGTTTCTCCCGGATAGATACCCAGTGGAATTGCTGGATCACATGATAAACGTACATGCTAAATGTACCTTCATAAGAAAATGTCAAACTGTTTTCCAAAGTGGTCATACTATTTTACATTTCTGTAAGAAATATGTGAGAATTCCAGTTTCTCCACATCCTCAACATCATCTGGTATGGTCAATCTTTTGGATTTCAGTGGGTGAGCAGAAGTATCTCATGATTTGATTTTTCATCTCCCTAATGACTAGTGAGGTTGAGCATCTTTTATGTGTTTATTAGTCACTTGTATATATTCTTTGCCACTTAAAAAAATTGGGTTGTTTGTCCTATTATTGAGTTGTAAGTGTTCTTTACATATTCTGGATCCAGGTCCTTTGTCAGAAGTATGATTTATAAGTATTTTCTCCCAGTCTGTGGCTTGTATTTTTATTTTCTTAATAATTACTTTTGAAAAGTAAGTTTTAAATTTCGAAGTCAAATGATTTCTTTTCTTTTATGAATTACGTTTTTGGTGTCATATCTAAAAAAAATCTTTCCCTAAGAATGTAAATATTTTCTCATATTTCACTTGGAATTTTTATAGTTTTAGCACTTCCACAGTTAGATCTAAGATTCATTTTGAATTAGTCTTTATGTATGACTGGCATAAGGATCTAAGTTAATTTTCTTTTTTACCCCCACAGATATCCCACCATTTTAGCACCATTTCTGAAGGCTATTGTTTCTTCTACTGTATTAGTTTGACATGCTTGTACAAAATAAATTGACCATACATGTACAGGTTTGTTTCTGTTCCATTGTTCTGTATGTCTACCCTTATAACAATACATTGCCTTAATTACTGCAGCTCTATAGTAAGTTTTGAAACTAGGTAGGGTAAGTTTTCCAACTGTCTTTTCAAAATTGTTTTGGCTCGTCTATGTCCTTTGGATTTCCACATCAATTTTACAGTCAGCTTGTCAATTTCTACACAAAAGCCTGCTGGGATTTTTATTTTGCATTGAAGCTACAGATTAATTCAGAAAAAAATGACATACTAACAACACTGTTTTCCAATCCATGAACACAGTACATCTCTCCATTTACTCTGGTCTTCTTCAAATCTCCCAGCAATGTTTCATCATTTCCAATGTACAGGTCTTGTGCTTCTTTTGTTAAATTTATTCGTAAGTGTGTGTGTGTGCATATGTTTACAAATTTGGTGCTATTGTGGATGAAACTGTTTTCTCAGTTTTATTTCTGAAGTGTCCATTCCTAATATATAGATATACAATTTATATGTCTATATTGTTCTTATACTGTATGGCCTTGCTAAATTCACATTAGACCTAATTGTTTGTTTTTGGTGAATTCCAAAGGATATTTGCCTACAAGATTATTTAGGATAATTTTTTTTTCCTTCTTCCTTTCCAGTATGATTACTTTTTACCTCTTTTTCTTGATTTGCTGCAGTGGCTAGGACCTACAAAATAACATTGAATACAAGAGGTGACAGCAGACATTCTTGCCTTCTTCCCCAATCTTGTGTGTGGAAGGGTATATTCACTCTCTCCATTAAGTATAATGTCAACAGTAGCTTCTTCATTGATGCCTTTTATGAAGTTCACTTCTATTCCTCATTTCTTCACTGTTCTTACTGCGAATGAGTGTTGGACTTTGTCAAATGCATTTTGTACATCTTTTGAGATAATTATGTGGGTACTGAACTTGAATTTATTCACATAGTGTATTATATCAAATAATCTTCTGATGTCAAATCAACCCTGCATTCCTAGTATAAACCTCCTTGGTCATGAAACATAATCCTTTTTGTAAGTTGCTGAATTTGTTTTATTACTAAGGATTTTTATACTTACATTCATGAGATATACTGGTTTGTAGTTTTTATTTCTTGAGAATTCTAATAAATCTCTGAGGTTCTGTTCATTTTTATTCAATCTATTTTCATTCTGTTCTTTGATGGAATAATTTCTATCAGCCTACAAGTTCACTGATTCTTCCACCATCTCAAATGTATGTTAAGCCCATCTAGAGAATTTTTCATTTTCAGTTATTATATACTATTAGAACCCTAGAATATCCATTTGGTTCTTTTTTTAAGTTTCTATTTGTTTACTGAGATTGCATACTTACTGAAACATTATATTTTCCTTTAATACTTTGAACATATGTATAAGAGATGCTTTGAAGTCTTTGTTATATTCAACATTTGTACCCACTCAGAATGTTTCTACTGATTGATTGTCATTACTTTCCTGGTTTTTTCATATTTCACTGTTTTTGGTTGAAACTTTGATTTTGTAGATGATATACTGTCACAATTCTGGATTCTGTTTTATTTTTCTAAGGTTTTATTTTTTTACATTAGCTTGCTTAAATTGTGACATGTCTTCACCATGGTTTGCAGCTACTGTTGTCTTTGCCTAGTTTTTTTATTTTAATTTTTTGCTTTAGCCTGGCTTCCTAGTTGTTACCCTGTAACTGAATAGCTTAATAATAAGTAAGTCATTTCAGCAGAGGTTGTGCTCAAAAACATTAAACCTATAAACTTCCACCTTCTTCTGATCAATTTGTGCATGGAAGAGTGTATTTAAAGTTGCAGTCAGTTCTCAAGTATCCCTTGGTTGTTACTGTTCACTGGGCTCTCATGGGTCTCTCCTGCAAGAGTGTAGTTTTTCAGTCAGCCAGACAAACATGGAGAATTTATCTCAGCCCTTTCATGGCTCTCTCATTTCCAAAATCTCCCTGTTAAATTGCTGCATGGTCAACCACTTGCCTCCAACCAGGACTGCAAAGTTGGATCTCTACTAGAGATCCCATTACCAGATTTCCCATTCAGTTCCTACCAAGTTTGGCACTTTAAGCTGACAAAACCACACATTTTCACCCTTGCCTCAAATGAAATCCACTCCCTCTAGCAAGAAAGTTGTAGCTTTTGATGGCAGCCTCACTCTGGTAAAACAACAGTTCTTGCCATTCAAACTAGCGAAAAGGAAGGAGAGAGAATGCACACAGCCCTGTCAAGGAGGCCACAAATAAACACCTGTTATTCTTACTCAAAGTTCTAGTAATTTTTCCAGAATATACTTTTCAGTGTTTTTCTGTCTTTTGTCAATTTCCAGAGTTCTGAAAGGCTGTTTTTGACAATTTTGTCCAGTTTTATACTTGTTTTTATAGAGAAGATTTGCAATCTTTATGCCACCAAAACCAGAAATTGTCTAGATAAGGTTTTATACTTAAAAATATGTGAGCAATAAAAAAAGAATGTATTGTACACACACATCCATTGGAATTATACGGTTTGAACATTAAGGTGCTAGTTAAATTAAGAGGCTTCCATATAATACTGTATCATAATTAAAATTAAGCTTATTAAAGACAATTTATATTTAATATTTAATGGTAACACAGAAGCGTGTTTATGTCACATTATACTGAATGAAAAAAGTAGATTAAACAACATATCCAGTATGTTCTTAAAATTTTAAAATACATGCACACACAAACAAATATATACATACATGAGAAGAAACTGAAATAACATGCTTACATTAAAAGATTAAGAATATTATCTCTGAATAGTAGGTGGGAATACAAGTAATATTTTTCTTCTGTATTTTTAAAAATTTTCCAAATTTTCTACATAAACGTACTTTGTGCTTGTATGAAAAAACAAATATTTTTAAAGAGAGAAAAAGGCTATCTATATCACCTCCTAAATCAGGTCCAAACCAGATGCTGAAATTAAAGCTTTTTCGCATCTTTAAGATAGGAAAATTAATTTATGTGGTAATACTTAACATTCTATAGTTAGCACAATTAATGTCATATATAGAAGAAATTTTATTACCATTCTGTTTCCCTGGGTGTGACATAGCAGCTTTTGAGCAATCCTGTCAAAGTAAGTATATACCATACTGAAGTAGCTATTTTGAGTGGCCACAATTATTTTCATACCCAATTTCTTTTATTTATTTATTATTTTTTTTCCTCTTTATCTCTTCAGAGCGTTTACTCCATAATGTATCAGTTTCTGATACATTCATTTAAAAATTAATTTTACCATTACATGACAATATCTTATACTCAGGAACTATTCAACAAATTTTTGCTACGTACAGTCATCATAAAACTACATTATTGTCTTAAATTTTATTTCTACGATCAGCTTCATTCCTTTAAGGACTTACCTTAGCTGCATGATATGTATCAGCTTGAAGTAAACCTTTTTTAGCTTCTTTGGCAAGCAGGTTAAATCGACTTAACATTGCAGCCTTACAAAGCCGACTTGCCATTGACACACCACTTTTAAATGGGGAACTAAAGTAGAAAGGATGAAACATTCACTTATTATTCAATGATTTATGCTGGCAACTGTAGGGATTCAAATCAACACAAAATCTACAAATATTTATTGATCCCATTTATAGTGTATATAGTAAATTTTTATGCATAAAAAGTATCTTGTATATTTAATTACTTTCTTTTTCTTTTTGGTTTTTTTTTTTTTTTGGCAGCTGGCCAGTACAGAGATCTAAACTCTTGACCTTCACTGTATATTTAGTTACTTTCTTAAGCTTATTTCTTAAAGTTTAAGTTATTATAGCATCACATCAAAAATTAATGCAGAAGATTGGTATTTGGAACATTTCTATTGTTTGAAGGAAAATTAATCTATAGTGATACAAATTAAAACACTAATTCTACCAGGGATTACAGGAAGAGAGAATGGATATACTTTCTGGAATGGTGAAAACATGCTGCATTTTGACTGGGGTGATGGTTACACAGGTACATGCATGTCAAAACTCATGAAACTGTACAGTGAATTTCCCTGCATGTAAATTTTAACTCAATAAAAAAGTAACATAAAAACTCACTTCACAAACCTCCATATATACTCATATATGTGTGTGTATGTGCATGAAGATGTATAATTGTCTGCATTTTTAAGAAGAATGAGTCCTTGTATTATGAATTTTTTTGCTATTGTAACTTCCCCTTCATTATATTTTCTCAATAGTTGTTCTTGTGATAGATTACAAAAATTGCCGAAATCCTTCATTTCTCCTACTCTCCATGCTCTTTACAATGTGACATTTCAGTTCCTCTCATCAATAGGCATGGCTGATTTTCCCTTTCCTTGAATTTGTGCTAGCCTTGTGATTTGTTTTCACAAATAGAAGAGAGAGTGTGCCAGTTCTGAGTCCAGTCCTCAAGAGGCTTTGTGTTCTTATTCTCTGGGGACCCCTGCATCTGCCATGTGAGCCTGCTGAGACAAACCTACAAAAGGGTAAGAATACATGAGCCAGAGCTCTGTTGTTCCTCTAAGATCAGCCAAACTGACCTTTAGCTGATCCACAGCTGACCCCAGAAGCATGGGAAAGGCTCAACCAAATCCAGAACTGTTCAGCTGACCCAAGAACTTGCAAGTAGTAATAATACAGATGCTTGACTTAAGATGGGGTTATGTCCCAATAAACCCATAGTAAGTTGAAAATATCAAAGTCAAACCATTGTAAGAAGGGGACGGTCTATAAATGGTGGTTGTTTTAAGCCACTAAGTTTTGAGGTAGTTTATACATGGCATCAAGTAACATACGCTCATTTGTGTGAAATCTATTGATCTCTATATATTAATTTTCTACCATGAAACTTTTGTTGTGGTAGTTTTTCTGATTATTTTTCTTGGGCGTTTCAAGTATAAATAATGTCATCTTCGAAGAGTGGTAGTTTTACCTCCTCCTTTCCAGTATTTTATATCTCTCATTTCATTCTCCTGTCCAAATGTATTAATGCCTCCAGTAAAATGTTAAACAGCAATAACAGTAATCAATCATGTCTTGTTCTGAATGTTAGTGGGAATCCCTCTGACACTTCATCATCAATCATGATAATATTTTTGGACTAATAAAAATTATTTTATTCTATAACAAAACTGTCTAAATATTCCTTTATTAAATATCTTTATTTAAAATAGTTGTAGAGCTGCATTATATACCTTCCTAAAATTTATAGACATAAACATATGGTATTTTCCCCTAGATCAATTAATAGGACAAATTATATTAATAACAGTTTCTAATCCGGTATTATTTCTATTATGTTATTATCCTTACATTCCTAGAAAAAAATGCCAATTGGTATTGCTGTTTAAAATATACTGTTATTTTAATGTGCTGCTAGATTCTGCTTCTTACTATTTCATTTAGCAATTTTTCTTGGATATGAGTTTGGATAACTACTGGATAACTATTGTGTGTGTCGTGGGCGGGGTGGGGGGGCACGCAGCAATCTTTTACCAGGTTTAAGTATCAATGATATACTTGCTTCACGAAAAGTATTTGAATGGTTTCCATCTTTTCAGATAGCACTGGAAATATCTACTACTTAAAGGCTTATAAAATTCCTCTGAAATACCTCAGAATGGTGCTTTCTTTGAGGAAAAGTTATGGCACCTTGTTGATAACTTTCTCATAAGAATAATGTTTAGATTTTTCTCTTCTGTACCAAATTTAGAAATTTATCCTTGAAATTTATCCATTTCATTCAGGCTATTTTTTTATGGCACCTGGCCAGTACAGAGATTGGAACCCTTTACCTTGGTGTTATAACACTCTGTTCTAACCAACTGAATGAACTGGTCAGCCCTGCATTCAGGTTTTAAAATATATTTGCATGTTTGTACAAAGTAGCCTCTTATGATTTGCTTAATTTTCTGTTTCTGAGTTATTATTCCCTTGTCGTTTATTATTTTATATGAAATCAGTCAGCTTTTTATAATTAATTTTGCCTTTTTCTGTTTCTAAGCCCTTTCCTTTACATTTCTAGTATATTTATTCCTTCATTCTGCTTAATTTATTTCCATTATTCATTGATATAGCATTTAAGTCTATGACTTTTCCATTAAGTTTTGTTTAACTATATATACTACAAGTTCTGATATGTAATGCTTTTAATATTACTGTTTTCTCATTATTATGCAATTTCAGTTTCTATTTCCCCCTTCAGCCAGGAGTCAAAGAACTTTTTTCCCAGTGAAAGCAGCTTCTAGTATTCTGATTTTGTTATTTATAGTTTTATCTCATCATAATCAGAGTATTGTCTGTATTGTTTTTACTTTTTGAAATTAGAGATTTTCTTTGTGGCCTAACATATGGTTGATTTTTTGTCAACATTCTGTAGGTTCCTGAAAAGCAGGTATACATTTTTATGGTGCAGAGTTTTAAATACATTAATCAAATCTACCTTATTGTTATTTAAAATAGCTGTATTCTTGCTTACTGTTTTGTCCACTAGATCTACTGTGAACTAAAAGAAGTGAATTATTCTCTCTACTAGTAGTTTCTATTTTTCCTCATCTTCTGTAATTTCTTCTTTATGAATGTTGATACAATGTTACTTGCTGCACAAATATTTGTAACTGTTCTGTCTTTCCTGTGAATTATAAATAAATCTCATCAGAGATATGTGGAATATACTATAAAGCATATGTACTTCACAGGGCCTGGTTTTCCAAAGCCTTGCAGTTTCAAATATTGACAACTTTGCAAGGAGATGAAATCTTCCCCAGGCTAGTGAGTCTTTGTTGCAAGATAAGAATTGTGGCAGAGCAGGTTGCTGACTCAAAGACAGACTAGTTACTGATTATTATGTAAAGATACTGAGAAATTGGTGTAAGATCACTTGTCTACTGGAATGTCATCTCGCTTGTTTCACTGAAAGTTACCAGCCTATATTGTTAAACTATAACCCCACCTATGTTCTCTTCCTGTAACTTCCTGGTCTGGAAAATACACGCAGGAAGAGAACCCCAATTCGGTGTTAATTTCCAGAGGAAGGGTTGCCCCTCGCTGGAGGGCCCCAGGGGGACTTCTCACTGCTCAGAAGAGATGGGCTTTGAGTAATCCTTTGTGTCTCCGTCACCCAGGGGAAGTGGGGTGACAAATCCGTGGGGAGTGAAGCAACACAAGGCAACAAAATGGTGCCCCGTGTGAGGACGTTCTCCACAGATCGGAGACTACCTGCCAAGCATTGGAGAGGAATAGGACATCCGATTCATGCCGGCAAGGGAGTCCCTAATAAGGGAGACACATCCCGGTAAGGGAACCACAGGTGTCTTTCGATTAGCGATTACACGCTTGCGGCAGGTCAAAGTTAGGTCTTTTCAACCCCGGAGATATTTTTTTGTTTTCTTTACTTTTAAAATATGGACAATTCATTAATGAAAGGGGAGACTGAACATACATTACAACTCCAATGTCTCCTTAAAGCAGCAGGCTGTAAGTAACTGAATGGCAGCTTGTTAAACTGTTAGTGGATATTAAACAACCATGTCCTTGATACCTCAAGGAAGGGAGCCTTAACATAAAAATTTGGGAACAAATTGGTCACTGGTTAATTATGCAATGAGTCTCATTAAGGTTTCCCACCTAACAACTAGGAATCTAAGTCAAGTCGCTCTGAGACCTATCCAAGACCTTAACAAAAACTAAGACATGTTTCTGTCACCTAAAAAGGATAAAACTTAATCTTTGCCAGTGATTGAGAAAACTTTAAATTGGATAATCTAAAGTAAAGGAAGTTAATATTTCGTTACAGTGTTGGTATTGTTTGAGCATGCTTTTCTTTTTTATTTGCACCACACTTCTCTCTTAAAAGCAGTGGTTCTTTTCTTAACTGCATGTGCTACTCTTTTTCTCTGAAGACTCTGGAGTTTTATGAAGAAAAGCAGCCATGGGGCCAACCAGACCCCTTCGGGGTCTACTGCTCTTCTCCTAAAAACCTCAAGAGTCAAATGGTTTCATCTCTGAGAGGTGGCTCAGCTCCTGAGCCCAGTAACCCATTTGAGAAACGATAACGAACCTAAAATCTACCTGTTTAACTAGATGGGCTCAAATTTTCTGGCATCCATTTGGTTACTTTAAATAGACTTCTAAATTCTCTTCTAGTCTCATCTATGTATTTCTTCACAAAATTCTATGGTAGAATTCTATGCTATCTTCTTAAGGGAAGAAAATCTTCTCTGCATCTTCTTGAAAAGGTTTGCATACTTTGCTTTACAATGTAAATTTGTTATCTTGCTTTCTTTAAGGCAAGGTGAGCTCACCAATAAGTCTTTTGGAAATAACACAATCTAAACCTGACTGTCCTTTTTACTAGTGAGCTTTTTATTACATCTTGAACAAAACCTATAAGATCTTTTTTTGGTCTTGTTGTTTATGTCTGCATATATGCGTGTGTAAGATGTATGTTATGTCCATATGTTCACGTCTGTTTGTGTAACTGTTTTATGTGCAAGGTACCAAATTGGCTTATAATTAATACGTGCTCATTAAATAAGTATACTTTTCAAGTTCACGTGACTTAAATCTTCTAAAGTTTTGATAAATATATTTTAAAAATTTGATTCAAACCTTTTACCTAAATTTGTCTCTAGGTCTGTATGTCTCCTTGTTATCTCAGCTCTGCCTCCTAGCCATGCTGGGAGAAACAATGTCTTTTAGACATAGATAGTGAGTACTGCCCTCTGCTTCTCTGGATTCCACTTGGCTCTAAATGCCACGTGGAAACCTGGGACCTAAAATGGCTAGTGAAAAGAAACCTATGCCAAATATTGCATAGGTCCTAGTTAACATTAACTGATAAGGGTATAGATCTAATACACCATGTTTTTGGCTGGAAAACCATAAAATATGTATTTGGTAAATATAGCTATAACTCAAACTGGGCTTTGTATAATTTGCTCTGATAAATGGATGCCTATTTACTAACCTGAATGTATAAAAATGTTCTTATCAATACACATTGTTGCCTGGGTTTACTAATCAAACAAGACTACATTTGTCTTTGCTAGAGGCTTTTAAGTTGTAAACCCCGCCAAAACCAAAAAAAACTAAATACAAAAAAACCCCTTTTTATATATAATTTTTAGACAAATTAGGCCAATTCAAGATTGATAAAAAAGAAACAAGTATGTAAAAAGGAGGTGATTTAAAGAAGGCTATGGATGTGGGGATATGGTTATGGTTGGAGGGGCTAGAGAAAAGGAAAAATAATTTTTATGTGAGAAACCATCTGGTACAGTGTATTTTTGTTCTAGAGTAAAATGACTGGCTATTTAAAAGGTAGGAAGTATAGGACAAAAACAGAATGTCTAAGTAAGTCTTGATAATGGTTTATGTAGCTAAGTTTGTTAAGAGGGTTTTACAGTAAAAAAATTAACTGTATTTAAAAACAAATTATGTGTGAGTTTTTCTAAAAATTCTTGTCAAAAGTATTCTAATACAGGGTTAGAATTTGCTGTCCTGCGATGAAGAACCAGATTTTCTAAAAAAAAAAAAAAAAAAACTTAACTGCTATTATTAAAAAATTGTAAAAGGTTTTCTTTGTCTTTTAGTTAACTGGCCTAGGGAGGTTACTTCGTGTTTTATCATGATAAGTTCTTGTGCTCTCTGCCTTTAAAACCCTTTGTCACTTTGGTTTTATTTTTTGTAGTAATTTGTGATTTTATTCAACTAAATGTTTTAAGCCTTTTGATATTTAACAAAGCTTTGCAACACGAAATTCTGAAAGTTTAAAATAACTTTGAGGAATTCCAAGGGCCTTGAAGTTTCTCAAAGGATATATAAAAGATGTATCAGAACTAATTGGTTTATTTAATAAATTAGACTATATGGGAAAGAAAGCATTGTCAGTACTGAAGGTGTTATGGATATGTGTTCCAAAATCTTGTAAGGTACTTAAATATCTGTGTCTTGATATAAATGCTACTGGTCATAATCCTGGTTTAATTATAATTTTAAAGTGTTATGTCTTCAAATATTTCATGAAGAACTCTGGTAGGTACAGTTTCTGACAAACTTTGAGTTCATAGCTTTAAACTGAAGTTCCAAAATTCTAATGAAGAAACTGATGGGTTTGTGAAATTGTTCACAAAGGTCAAACAACAAAAGTTAATTGGTAAACTAATTAAAAAGAATTATGGGTTTTTACAATTTCCTTATTTTAAAACACTGCTGGTTTTAATGTTTTTCCAAATGTAAGAAAACTCTCCCTCTCTCTTCAGCTATCTATAACTAACAACAGTTTGGTAAAATGTTATTTAAAACAGAAGTAAAAGTATTTGTTTTCTCCCTATTTGATCTCCCCCCCAAATTTAATAACTTTAAGTATCCTTATGATAATTATGGCAATGTGGCTATTTTTATAAGTTCAATGAAAATGAACTCTCTCTCTTTATAACAGGATATAATTTAAAACTTTGGATAAAAGATAGCATGTCTCATTTCTAAGTTCTGACCTCTCTTTTATGTTGCCTAAATTTGGCCTCACTGCTGCTTCATTCTGCTGTTCATCTCCGCCCCGCCCCCCATGTGGGACAAAACACAACTTGGGAAACAGCATTCCCAGCAACGTGGGAAAGATCACAGAATGTGAGCTGAGATGATTCTTTCTATCACTACCTGGGAAAGAGCCTTCCCAACCCTGAGAGATTTATGCAAAGAAAAGTAAAACCTTTTCAATCAAGATATTGATCATCAATGCTTTTATGAAGAATGCCTTGATCATAAAGGGGCAAATGACATCTTCTCTGCAAAAGCAGTTCTCTAAATTTTCCTGGCCTTAAAAAGGGTGTTTGTTACTTGGATGAGACAACCTGTTCTTAAACAAAAGACTTGTAATTAATCAAAAATTTTACAAAAGTGGGCCGACCCCGTGGTGCACCCGGGAGAGTGCGGCGCTGGGAGCGCAGCGACACTCCCGCCGTAGGTTCGGATCCTATATAGGAATGGCCGGTGTGCTCACTGGCTGAGTACCGGTCACGAAAAAGACAAAAAAAATTTTTACAAAAGACTAGATGCTTTGAAAGCAGTAATGTCCTGGACAGGTGAACTAATAATTACAAACTCTCTGAACTCAGAATCAACTATTATATGGAGCAGAATCCCTTTCTGTAGTTTCAACAATTGGTAATTACACCCAATTCACAGCACCTGGATTGATGCCTTTGCAGCTGCGGTGAGTGAGGATATCATCAGTCCTCACCTGAATTAAATTAAAAAGACTTGCCTTGCTAAATGATACCAACTTTGCTTTAAATGCTTTTGTCTTAACTGTGCCAACCTGATAGCTTTTGCTTTTTCTTTTAAATAAATAAAACGGGGGAGATGTAGAATATACTATAGAGCATATATACTTCACAGGGCCTGGTTTTCCAAAGCCTTGCAGTTTCAAATATTGACCTTGCAAGGAGAGGAAATCTTCCCCAGGCTAGTGAGTCTTTGTTGCAAGATAAGAATTGTGGCACAGCAGGTTGCTGGCTCAAAGACAGACTAGTTACTGATTATTATGTAAAGATACTGAGAAATTGGTGTAAGATCACTTAATTGTCTACTGGAATGTCATCTCGCTTGTTTCACTGAAAGTTACCAGCCTATATTGTTAAACTATAACCCCACCTATGTTCTCTTCCTGTAACTTCTTGGTCTGGAAAATACACGCAGGAAGAGAACCCCAATTCGGTGTTAATTTCCCGAGGAAGGGTTGCCCCTCGCTGGAGGGTCCCAGGGAAGTTAACCACTTCAGGACTTCTCACTGCTCAGAAGAGATGGGCTTTGAATAATCCTTTGTGTCTCCGTCCCCCAGGGGAAGTGGGGTGACAAATCCGTGGGGGGCAAAGCAACACAAAGCAACAGAGATATATAATATATATTGCTAAAGTATCCTTCTTTGTCATATCGTAATGCTTTTGGGGCTGAATTACACCTTGTCTAATATTTAAATTACATCTTCTGCTTTCTTTTTGTTTATAATCACTTGGCAAGTGTTTGGCAACAATATGTAAGTTAAGCTTATTTTACATTTATTAATTTCATCTTTCTTATGCCATTATTTCATGTTTTCAGCTAACAGTTTTTTAATGTCTTTTATGGAAGACCTGTTTTCTTTGTATATACATATAGTTGAACACATTAACAGTAAAACATATTTATCTTATCAAAAGCACAAACAGTATTAATTCATTCTAGCTGAAATAATCACTGTTATGCTTTGCTGAGTTCATAGCAAGAAACATTTGTATGTGCCCTTCGTTTAAATCTGTCCTTTAAAAGAAAGCAGTTTAAAGCATTTAAATTTTTAACATTATCCATTGCCTCAGTATTAATGGATATTCATTTTAAAAGAAAAGTTTTAGTTTTATTTGATAATGAATGGTAGGGATATTATAAAGAAATGACTAGAAGGCATAAAGTATTATGGTTAAGAACAAGGGCTTTGGAAATAAAATGCCCAGATAAGAATTCTAATTGTGTCACTTACTACTTGGGTGACCTTAGGCAAGACATTTAACCTAGGTTGAATCTCATTTTCTTTATCTGTAAAAGAAAAACAATACCACCCAACCTACAGGGTCATTTTAAGGAGGCAGTATAACATGGTACTCTCACACTTAAGTATGCATAAGTAATATTTCTGAGACCATATTAAAAAAATTTAAAAAAAACCTGAGCCCAAATCCATAAATTCAGATTCAGTAGAAGAAAGTGAATTATTAAAACAAACAAATTATATGATTCTAATGCTAATGGTCATCAAATGACACTTGGAGAAACAAAGTTTCTAGAGCCAGGTTCCTTGGGTTTGAATGCCAGCTCAACCACTTCAGTAAGCTACATAATTTCTCTAGGCCTGTCTTTTCATCATAAAAAAAATTTTTTTTCATTACTGCAATGCCTGCAACATAGTTACAATTCAATTAATGATAACAATTATTATTGTCATTCAGAATTCAAAGACTAGTACCAAAAAAATAAAAAGTTCAATAAAAACGTCTTTTTGCTTAAGTAATATATAATTTTTAAAGAAATTAGTAATTCTAACCTTTCAGTGATCTTCCCACTTAGACCATCCACAATCTCCAAAGAAATATCCCCCTGCGCCCAATTCAGACTCAGGAATTTATATTCCAAGTTTGTTTGAAGAGGATATGCAGAGGGTACTAAACTAATATGGGGTCTGTTGACCAAGTAAAACATTGGAAGCTTTGAAGTGAGTGCATCATCAACACGATGCTTTATAGCAATTTCTAAGCCTCTAGTATCACTGCAATTCCCATCACCTAGAAAGCAAAAACAAAACACATATTCAAGTTCAAAATCAAAAGAAAAGTTTATACCAAAAAACCCCCCAAAAGAATAAAAATAAATACATAATTGGAAATAGTCTAAAGCTCATTTCCCTATCCTTATCTTTCAAACTTCTCTTTGTACTCTCTTACCAGTTATTTTTATATTCTTTACCACAAGCAGGACAAGGTAATGACAGAATTTCCACTTAAAATACTCTTACACAGAAAATAATGAAGTTGCTCTAATGAATAAAAACAAAGAGCCAGAGCTGACCCAGAAAGAAATTGATATTTTTATAGGGTTCTGCCACAGAGAGTTGATTCATTCTGTCTTGATTGACTCTAATTATAGCATGATATCAGCATATAGTGTAGCAGATAAATCTAGTTGAGAAACAGTTGGTGAAAATGAGTTATTTTCCCACATCTAAGGGACACAAATTAGAACTGTTCCAACACCTGGTTCTTTCATAACACAAATTTAAAAATGACCATTTCTGGATAAAATTATGACTAATACCAAAAGCTTTTAATTCTTAATTACAATAATTGAAGAGATCTCAAAAAGACGCAATGTTACTAATATAAAATAGTGAGCTACATCAAACTTAAAATAGAAGTTAAGAAGCAGCCATTCCTATTTAAAAAACTAATGATTCTAAAGCAGATCTCTTTCTTTCTTTGAAATTCAGAGGCTTTCAAAACAAAAGAATCTTTGTATATCACTGGACATATTTTACAAATAAAGTTTTTTCCCCACATCATTGGAATTGTTGAGACGGTTACTAGGACTTACACTCATTATGAATATCTGGGCACTATAAAAATCTAAAAAGGACATAAATTGCTTTTGACATTCTTTCTCTAAGCCTTCCTTTAAGTGTTTCAAATCAACAGGTATTGACAAATGAAGACTAGTCAAATTACAGATATACATGAGCACAGAAAAGAATTTGGGGAAAAATAAGGTCTGAAGCATAGTTATTGTATCTATAATGAACATAAGACATGGATTCAAAAGAAAATGTATTTTTTACATACTGCAAGGGGATAATGACACTGGCTGTGCCTTAAAAACGTAAGACACATTTGGGGAAAACAAACAAACAAACAAACAAACTGCAAGGCAAACCCCTCATAAGATTCCTTAAACATCAGATTGTTTCACCTAGATATTTTAATGGAAAGTATAAAAGTTAAAGTAATAGAAAAAAAATCTATTAATATGTTATTGGAAATTTAACTTTTTTCCTTTATATAGGTATGCTATTATGATTTACTAAATCTAAACTATGATTCCATCTTGAGGCTAACTCTTATTCCTGAAAAAATATATCTCTAAACATATCATATAATTGAAAACTTTTGATTTTATTAATTTAAAATAATCTGAAATAACATGAAACTCAAATATTAAAGTCAAAGTTAAATCTAATCAAAAACTATAGGAGACAGCACTTCATACAGAAAAGAGCTACCATAAGCAGCAGCATGAGAACTTATGAAAACTGGATTTGAGTGGAAGCTCTTTCAATAAGCAAACTGAATGACTTTGGACAAGTATTTTATTAACATTCTAAATCTCATACTACTGATCTGGCAGAAAAAGAATTGAACAACAAAATCTCCAAGGTTATCAATTGCTTCTTATAAAAACTATTTTAACATTTACTTATATGTAATTGTGGGGTACTGTGCGTTATTTCCATGAACGTATATATACCGCACAATGATTCACATAGGGTAGATGGCATAGTTTTGTTCCCACTAACTCACCCCTTCTCCTAAACCCCATCAACCTCTCCTCTTGGCCTCTGGTAACAATTACTCTACTCTTGACTTTGATGAGAAACACTTTTGTTGTTATTGTTGTTTTTTAACATCCCACATATGAGTATGATCATGAGGTATTTTTCTGTACAGGGCATATTTCACTTAACCTGACAGTTTCCAGTTCCATCCATAGTGCTAAAAATGATAGGATATCATTTCTTTTTATAACTGAATATCATTCCATTGTGTATACATATGACAGTTGTCTTACCCATTCACCTGTTGATGGGCATTTAGGTCGATTCATCTCTGTTACCGTGAATAGCTCTGGGATGAACATGGAAGTACAGGTGTCTTTTTGTTATGATTTCACTTCCTTTGGGTATATATATCTAATAGTGAAATAGTTGGGCTGTTAAGGTAGATCAATTTTTAGTTCTCTGAAGATCCTCCATGCTATTTTACACAATGGCTGTACCAATTTACATTCACAATAACAATGTACACATCCAAGCCAGCATTTGTTATTTTCTGTATTGTTGATACAGCCATGCTAACAGGGTTGAGATGATATCTCCTTGAGCTTTTAATTTGCATACACATGATAAGTAGTGATGTTGAGGATTTTTTCATGTGCTTGTTGGCCATTTATATGTCTTCTTTTAAGAAATATTTATTCAGGTCCTTTGCCCATTTTTAATTAGGTTATTTGTTTTTCGGCTGTTGAATTCTTTGAGTTCCTTATATATCTGATATTGGCCCATTGTCTGATGTGTAGTTTGCAAACATTTTCTTCCAATCTGTAGGTTTCCTATTCATCTTGTTGATAGTGTGCCTTGCTGTGCAGAAGCTTTTTAGTTTGATGTAGTACTTTTTGTCTGTTTTTGCTTTAGTTGACTGTGCTGTAGTAGTTTGGTTCAAAAAAGTGCTGCTCACTCCCATTTGGTGTAATGTTTTCCCTATGTTTCCACCTAGCAGTTTGATAGTTTCAGGTGTTAAATTCAGGTCTTTAATCCTTTTTGAGTTGATTTTGTGTATTTTTGGTGAGAGATGGCATCTAGTTTCAATCTTCTGCATGTGGATATCAAGTTTTTCCAGGTCCATTTATTGAAGAGGCTGTCCTTTCTCCCACTGTATATTCTTGGCACTGTTGTCTAAAATCAGATGGCTGCAAGTGCATAGGCTTGTTTCTGGGCTCTCTATTCTGTTCCATTTGTCTATTTGTCTATTTTTATACCAGTAGCATGCTGTTTTGGTTACTGTAGCTTTATACTATGTTTTGAAGTCAGGAAGTATGATGCCTCCAACTTTGTTTCTTTTGTTCAAGATTGCTTTAGTCATATGGGGTCTTTTGTGGTTCCATACAAATTTTAAGATTGTTTTTCTATTTCTGTGAAGAATGTCATGGGTATTTTGATAGGGATTGTGTTGACTGTGTAGACTGCTTTGGGTAATATGGACATTTTGATGATGTTAACTCTTCCACCCCAAGAACATGGGATCTTTCAATGTATTTGTGTGCCCTTCAATTTTTTTCACCAATGTTTTAGAGTTTTCATTGTAGAGGTCTTTCACCTCCTTGATTAAATTTACTCCTAGGTACTTCATTTTTTGGTAGCTATTGCAAGTGGGATTACTTGCTTGATTTGTTCCTCACCTATTTTGTTATTGGCCTGTAGAAAGCCTATTGATTTTGTATCCTGACATTATATTGAATTCATGTACTAGTTCTAGTAATTTCTTGTTGGAGTCTGCAGGGTTTTCTAAGATCAGGGCACCTAGAAATAGGGATAGTTTGACTTCCTCCTTTTCAATTTAGATGCCTTTTATTACTTGCTCCTGTCTTACTGCAGTAGCTACAAATTCCAGTACTATGTTGAATAAGAGTGGGGAAAGTGGGAATCCTTGTCTCATTCCAGACCTTAGAGGAAAAGCCTCCAATTTTTGTCCATTCAGTATACTAGCTGTGGCTTTGTCCTATATGTCCTTTATTATGTTGAGGTACATTCCTTTATACCTAGTTTACTGGGAGTTTTTAATCATGAAGCAATGTTGGATTTTACCAAATGCTTCTTCTGTATCTACTGAGATAATCATATGGTTTTTTTCTTTCATTCTGTTGGTGTGATGTATCATACGTATTGATTTGCACATGTTGAACTATTCTTGCATCCCTGCAATGAATCCCACTATATCATGGTGAAAGATCTTTTTAAGGTGCTGTTGGATTCTGTTTTCTAGTACTATGTTGAAGATCTCTGCATCTAAGCTCATTAGAGATATTGGTCATAGTTTTCTTTTTCTGTTGTATCTTTTTCCAGTTTGGGTATAGGGTTAATGTTGGCCTTGCAGAATGACTTTGGAAGTATTTCCTCCTCTTCAATTTTTTGGGAGAGTTTGAGAAGAATTGGTACTAGGTCTTCTTTAAATGTCATAGAATTCGATGGTAAAGCCATCTTGCTCTGGGGTTTTCTTTGTTGGGAGATTTTTATTACTGCTTCAATATCATTACTTGTTATTGGTCTGTTTAGGTTTTCTAGTTCTTTGTGATTCCACCTCATTAAGTTGTATGTGTCTAGGAATTTACCCATTTCTTCTAGGTTTTCCAGTTTGTTCACATACAGTTGCTTGTAGTAGTCTCTTACAATCCTTTGTATTTCTGTAACATCTCCTTTTCCATTTCCGATTTCATGAATCTGCCTTTCTTCTGGGCCCAGTCTGGTGCTCTTTCGGGTTTTTTTTTTTTTTTTTTGTATGTCATATTTCTCTGTTCTATCTTGATCTTTATGTCTAAGGTTGATGCTTGTGCATTCTAGAATATGGCCACCTCTTCCAAATTTGCAATGTTCTTTGGTAGTGTTAGACTTTTACTGTTCAATACCAGAACTTTATCTCTGGTCTGCAGTATTTCCCATTTTGTGGAGGATTAATAGCAACCACCACCACTTAAACACTGCACTAAAACTAACTTGCTTTTCTAATGTTCACACATGGGCATGGGAAGAATTATTGCAGGAACTGGAATTTGAACACTGTACTTGAACAAAGCACTGCTTTGCCATTTTTTCACTCTGGAAAAGACTTACCACACAAACCAGAATTTAATCACTGTCCTTTTAGTTACCTTGGGTTACAAGACTCCATAAGAAAATCTCTGCCAGTGAGTAAAATCCAGTCCAGGATTGAACCTTACCCACCAGTTGTGTCTACTAGAGCTGTGGTACTGGCGAATCTCCAATGTGTGATGTCTATACTGACTGAGACAGAGATTACCTGCCAATATTATGTGTCAATGCACTCCTGGCACTCCAGTGCCCCCAGCACTCCAAATATTTCTCATGCAGTGGGCCTTGGGTGTGTCTTCCACAAAGACTCACAGACAACTGGTCAAATTGAACACCCACCTGCAATTCTCTCCTGTCACTTCAGAGACAGCAGGTCCAGTGGCCTACTCTGCTAACAGTGCTGTGCAGGCTGCGGGGCAGGGAGGATGGAACCCTCTTAACTGGTTCTTTCCTCCTGCTGGTTGTGGCCCCTCCCACCTAAGTGGGCACAGGATAACTCTTGCACACTTGCAAGTTCCAAGTAGCTTCTTGTAAATAGCACTGCACTGATTTTACAGACTCCTGGGAACTTCTCTGTCTGTTATGCCATGCTAGATTTGAGGAGCAGCTGGGACTGATTGAAGTGATTCTTCCTCTCACCTGACATGGCATTCCACATCTTTGCAGGCTTAGTGGGTCTCTCCTTCTCTTCCCCCAAGTTCTAGTGATTTCAGTATAGAAATTTTGTTCTTTAATTGTTGTTAATTCATTTCTTGTGGGGAAGGGGTAATGTTGGGGATTATCTACTCCACTACCTTAGTGATGTCACTCTAAGTCTGTAAGAGAGGCGGGTCACATGAACATCCTGGCTTTCTGTATGGGGCTACTTTTGAATCATGGCTCAGGAAAGTGAAATCCAAGTAGAGTTTGACAGTTTTTCTAAGTAGGGGAGGGAGAGATTCTCAATTGCTTCTTAAAAGTCCATGAAGTATGTTTTAAATGGATTTCCTTACTAGGAAAGAATCAGCATTTGATATTCTCTATACTGTAATTCTACAATTCAAATCAATATATGAACAGGACCACTTGATAAAAATATCTCTGGAGAACTGTTCTTTAAGTATTTAGACTGATGATAGGAGCTACCAAACTTGCAAAACATAATCTAAAAAACTTGAAAAAGAATGTAAATCCAGCTGTTTTTCTCAATATCCAAGCAATGTGATTTTTCAGCAGATTACATTGGATAATTTTCCATTCAAATAATAGTAAACTCCCTTTTAATACAAGCCTATCTCCCATGTTTTAAATTTGAAAAGAAAAAGAAAAAGACTACCACCAAAAAATGACAAAATAAACATCTGTAGAACATCCACAGGATAATATTTGTTTCTGCAAGATTTCTGAAAAGTAAAACAAAGTTTTAAGATACAGTACTCTTCCCATTAATAAATTATCTATTAAATTAATAGGTTTCAAAGAATCAAAAGGAAGAATTACAAAAATTCTTATGACTTAAGAAAAAAAGGTACAAGGTCATTATTATCAAAGAACTGATTTAAGAAAGATCCACTGCTTGTCTCTCTTGCAAAAGCAGAAAAAACAAGGAATACATAAGTACACTTGGACAAAAATAACTAAAGGAGAGAGCTGAAACACATCAAACAAGTAGCAGAGACATTGGTGAGCAGAGAAACTCAGGATAGCCATATAGAGAATGGAAGAAAATTCCTGGCCTCTTTGATCCCATTCCCCAAATGGGAATGGTAAGGACCCAGGAGGAATTTCTGCCTACAGGAGGAAGGTGAGGGAGCATGGAACCACAGCCGTGTGGTACAACCCACAGGGGAGTTGTGCTGCCCTTGCGAGACGCATACCTGGTTTGGCATGTTGCTAGGAGCCCACACAACTGCAATGATTCAGTGAGGTAGTTCACATTGAGCCACTCCTAAACCCCTGGTCCCAAGCTGCTCAACTGGTTGCAAACTGGGGGTCAGAACCAACACCTGAGTACACTTTGCTCTGGTGTGCAAGAGTCCGAGGGTTTCCACAGCCCAGAGGCACCATCATCATGCTGTTATTGTCTCCACGTGGCATTTGGCACCCTGGGAACAGAGAATCCAGTGCAGCAAGGGGCCACCTTCGTGACAGAGAGGGTTGATCATGTACTTTCCAGAGCCAGAAAGCCAACTTGGAGCCTTCTGCACTCCTGTGGCCCTGCACTTCTTGGTTAAGCACCCTTGCAACTCCCACAGCTGCACTGAATTGCCAGTGGACCAGTAAAGATCTGTGCATCCCAGCAGGAAGCTTATGGAGGCCCACACACTTCTCTCAGGGTCACAGAATCTTGCTTGCATCACCAGTGAGCCTTCCCAGGGCTTCTGGACACAGCATCTCTCTGGGGAGCTCCGTCCTGCCCACAGCCCTAGTGATCTCATGTGGGAGAGCTCACAAAAGCTGAGGAACCTCAGAGTGACCCAGTACTTTACTGGAGTCACAGAAGCCTGCCCTTGACCACAGGAGCCTTGCACAGAGTGGCCCATGTCAGCTGAGCAGCTGAAGAGAACACTAGCACCTCTCTTGTGAGTGGAAGGTCCTGCCCACAACTACAGAAACCTTACTCAGAGTTGCTTACTCTGGCTGAGGAGTTGTAGAAAGACTCACAATCTTTCTTGGGGGTATAGGGTCCTACCCATGATCCCAGAGACCTTACCCATAATTATCCACTCTAGCAGAGTAGCTAGAGAGTAAACCAGCATTCCTCTTTGGGGTGAAGGGTCCCAGCCCAAACTGCTAACACCTTGCCTAGAGTGGCAAACTCAGACAATGGTGCTACAAAAGAGCCACCCAGTGTCCCTCTTGAGAGTGCACAGGCATAACCCCAAACCCAGAGAATACACACAGAGTGGGCCACTGCAATGGTGAAACTACAGAGCACCCCAGCATCTCTTGTGAAGGCACAGGGCCCCATCCACAGCCTCAGCAATCTTGTTCAGTGTCACCCACTTCAGCTGCAGAGCACCCCTACTGCTTCATTTAGGCCCAGAACAAAGCCCCATTCTACCAGAGGAGCTGCTTAGTACCTCACTGCCTCACTCAGAAGTCAAAAGACATAATTTTGACCCCCTAGAAATCCCACTCAGGGTCACCCATTTAAGCTGAGAAGGTGCAGAGATCCCCCCCCCCGCCAGTGCATATATAAAGGACATGGGATCCTGACCAGGGCACCAGTGACCTTGCCCAGGTTCACTAACTTCAGCCAAGGATTGGCAGGGTAGCCCCATGTTTATCCCAAGAGCTTGAGACCTCACCCCAACCTCAACAACACATTCCACTGTCACTCATTTCAACAAGGAACTCCTGAGCACTCCAGCACCTAAGCCAATAGGCACTCACAGACAATTGCAACATTGAATATAGTTGAAGTAATCACAGAGACTGCATTACTGCATCTACCCAGAACCAAACCTAAATCTCCCTACCCAACTATATATACAAATATATATGTATGTCACTATAGAGCACATCTATAGGAGGGAGTCTCTCCCCTCTAAAGCTACTCCAGAGTATCAGAAGAAGTAACTGTTCCACCAGATACCCAGACATCCATATAGGGATACAAGAAATATGAAGGGTGGGGGGGAGACACTTTGAAAGGAATACAATAATTCTCTAGTAGGAGACCCCAAAGAAAAGGAAATCTATGAAATGCCTGAAAAGGAATTGCAAACAATAATCATAAGGAAACTCAGTGAGATGTAAGAAAACTCAGATTAAAAAAACAATGAATGAAAAAAAAAGAATCCAGGACCTGAAGGAGGGATTCAACAAAGAGAAAGAGATGGTAAGAAAGACCCAAGCACTGCCCTGCATGGGCCTGTGACACACGCTGTCCTTGCCAACCCCCACCTCGGCTTGGTTTCGGCCGGGCCACCGCCGGATTTGAATCCATGTTTATAATGTGTGATGATCAAGTGTGGTCTGTGACTGATGGTCATCAACAGAGCTGTGGCATGTGTGTGATTTTGAAGGAAAGATTCTAATCTGGATACGATTGAGCTTCAGTGCTACAGCTGTTGTACTCTGCTTCCTGTTCCTGGAGGAGGGGCCTTCACAAAGTTCTCACGGCAGGTAATGATATGGATAGAAATACCTAAATAAAGGACTATGACTATAAAACAATCTGTTGGTATTCCTGTGTAAGTTTAAAAAGTCCACAGGTATTACTTGATGGATAGAATGATTAGAGAATTAAATTAAAAGGAATATTAACAGAATCAATCTACAACTTTGTCGAAGACATTTCTTTGTAAGGACTTCAACTTCAATATTTTACATCAGGGGTGGTGATCACAATTGGGAAAGAGAGAGTTATAAAAAACTGGGCTGCGCTGGGCCGACTGTCACTCCACCACACCCTGGGCTCCGGCCCCCGGTAAACTTCCTGTTACTGGGAGGCAGATACCATCTCTGTGGCCACCAGTTCGGAAAAACGCCTAACCGATTTCTGGTTAGGAATAGTGTGGTTGGAGAGTTCCCAAGTTTGCTTGAACCTGCTGGAGAGCTGACTGCGGGCGGGCACTGGATTCGGTCCACGCCGGGGGGATTCAAAGGTGAACTGTGTGCTGCAGGCTCCTCCTCTGAGGAGCTCACGCTGTGGTGTGGGAGATAAGACAAGTACACAAATAACCGCGATACCAGGAGGAAGGTGATAAGTCGCAAGAAAAATCTACACAGTGCTACAAAGGTACCCAGAGCGACTGGTCGTCTGTGCCTAGCAGAAACCTGGTAGACTTCCTGGGTGAGGTGGTGCCAAGCAGGGTCTTGAAGGCCCAGCTCATAGATGAGGGCTGCAGAAGACACGTCCCAGCCCAGCCCAGTGCGCACAGAGCAGGGAGACATCTGGCTAGGGAGGTGGAGACTGGACAGAGACCACACACCCTGTGGGGTCGCCACTGCGTGATCCAATACCCGGGGCAAGAGCGCACAGAACAGGGAGAAGTCCTGCATGGGAAGTGGAAGCTCAGCAGAGACCACACACCCTGTGGTACCGCCCTGTGATCCAGCAGCCCAGCAGAGTCCAAGCTGACCAGAGAGCTGGCTCTCGGGAGAGGCCCAAGACCCGAGGGAACCACACACACAAGGCACTAGAGGTCAACTGAGCAGTCACGGAGGTAGCCATACCAAATTGGCAACCACAGCAACATCTTAGCTAGTCAAAAGTCTCAAACTGGTGGACTGTGAAATCCCCTGCCACAATGAATAAACATAAAAAAAAAGATACCAGAAATACAAAAATACAAGAAAGTACACCACCAAACATTAATAAATCTCAAACTCTAGATCCTATAGAACAAGAAGCCCTTGAAATGACTGACAAGGAATTTCGAGTGATAATTCTAAGGAAACTGAATGAGATACAAGAAAACTCAGCTAGACATCATGATGAAATGAGAAAAAGAATACAGGACCTGAAAGAGGAAATGTACAAGGAAATCAATGTCCTGAAAGAAAATGTAGCAGAACTTGCTGAACTGAAGAAGTTATTCAGCGAAATAAAAAACACAATGGAGAGTTTAACCAGCAGGCTTGTCGAAGTTGAAGAGAGAACCTCTGAACTTGAAGATGGGCTGTTTGAAATAACACAAGCAGACCAAAAAAAAAAAAAAAAAAAAAGGAAAAAAAATCAAAGACATTGAAGAAAATCTGAGAGAGATATCAGACAACCTTAAGCGCTCAAATATCCAAGTCATGGGTATCCCAGAAGGGGAGCTTAACAGAGATTGCATTGAAAACACATTCAACAAAATAGTGGCAGAAAACTTCGCAGGTATAGGAAAAATCACAGATCTTCAGATCCAGGTAGCTCAATTATCTCCAAACGTATTCAACCCAAAAAGGCCCTCTCCAAGACATGTTATAGTAAAATTGACAAAACTCAGAGACAAAGAGAGAATCTTAAAAGCTGCAAGAGAGAAGCATCAAATCACCTATAAGGGAGCCCCAATCAGGCTAACATCAGACTTTTCATCACAAACCCTAAAAGCTGAAAGGAATGGGATAATATTTTCAAAATACTAAAAGACAAAGATTGCCAAACAAGAATACACTACCCTGCAAGGCTACCCTTCCGAAATAAAGGGCAAATAGTATATTTCTTAGACAAACAAAAACCGCGGGAGTTCACTACCACACGAACACCCTTACAAGAAATCCTCGAGGGAGTACTGGGTTTGGTTCCTGAAAAATAACTACCACTGCCATAAAAACCCAAGAAAAATCAAAACCCACTAGTATAATAAAAATGGCATTAATGAAGAGAAAACAAACAAACAAAAACGCTATCTACAACCTAAGGAAGCAACAAACACAGAAACCAAACAGTAAATCAGAAAGCAAGGAACAAAAGACACCAAACACACCCAAACAACCAATAAAATGCTAGGAATAAATCAACACCTTTCAATAACAACTCTTAATGTAAAAGGCTTAAATTCCCCAATCAAAAGACACAGACTGAGGCAGCCGGGAAACTTGTGGACCTTCCTCTGGCCATCTCTTAAGGGAGGACTGCTGCTGCTGGCCGGTCGTGGGGGCTCAACGCCACTTTGCCCCCGGCAGGAGAGGCTGCCTCATTTACAGGCAACAGCTTTGAAGTGTGGAGCAGGAAAAGAACTGATTCTTAGCTGCAAAAGCGAGTCTTGATACAGGGAACACGGCGCCAGGGCTGCTGTGGATGCAGCCAGGATCCCGGAGGCTGGGGCCGCACTGAAGGCGGCCAGCTGCCCTATTCAGGATTCGAGGTTTCAGGCCGGCATTAAAGAAGATTCCTGGGAGCGCCCGAGCGGCGCCGCGACTGAACAGCCCGAGGCGGCAGCGCCGAGAACACGGAAGGCAACAAACCAGAGACAGAGCGAGCGCCCGACCTGGCACAGCACTGTGAGTGATCCCTGGCACAGCTCTGTTCGGGGGGTGGATGCCCACGCGGCTCCCGCCTGCACCACCAGGCCACTCACTGCCCCGGTGCTGCCTCCATTTTCCCAGGTGCGGGCAGCTCCGCCCTGCTCGGCCATCACTGAGCCCATTTGCTTGGCCTGGCGCGGGGCTTTCCAGACCCTGCGGGCCCGCCTCCTCTCCCACTCCCTCCGCGGTTCTCTGGCGGGGCTGGGGGTGTGGGGCGTCCCGACCAGTGTTGGGAGGGCTAGGAAGTATGGGCGGGCCGACTGTCACTCCACCACACCCTGGACTCCGGCCCCGGTAAACTTCCTGTTACTGGGATGCAGATACCATCTCTGCGACCACCAGTTTGGAAAAAAGCCTAACGAATTTCTGGTTGGGAATAGTGTGGTAGGAGAGTTCCCAGGTCCGCTTGAACCTGCCGGAGAGCAGGCTGCAGGCGGGCACTAGACTCGGTTTATACCGGGGGGATACAAAGGTGAACAAGACCCGAGAAAGATCGACACAGTGCTACAAAGGCACCCAGAGAGACCGGTCGTCTGTGCCTAGCAGAAACCTGGTAGACTTCCTGGGCGAGGCGGTGCTGAGCAGGGTCTTGAAGGCCCAGCTGATAGACGAGGGGTGCAGAAGACACACCCCAGCCCAGCACAGTGTGCACAGAGGGGGGAGACGTGCGGCCAGGGAGGCGGAGACTCGACAGAAACCACACACCCGGTGGGGTCGCCACTGCACGATCTAACAGCCTGGGCCAGAGCACACGGAACGGGGAGAAGTCCTGTACAGAAAGTGAAAGCTCAACAGAGATCACACACCCTGTGGTACGTGATCCACCAGCCCAGCAGAGTACAAGCTGACCAGAAAGGTGGATCCCCGGAGAAGCCGAAGACCCGAGGCAACCACACACACAAGACACTAGAGGCCAACTGAGCAGTCACGGCGGGAGCCATACCAAATTGGCAACCACAGCAACATCCTAGTTAGTCATTAGTCTCAAACCGGTGGACTGTAAAACCCCCTGCCACAATGATTAAACACCAAAAAAAAAACACCAGAAATACAAAAAATCAAGAAAGTACACCACCAAAAGTTAATAAATCTCAAACTCTAGATCCTATAGAACAAGAAGCCCTTGAAATAACTGACAAGGAATTTCGAGTGATAATTCTAAGGAAACTGAATGAGATACAAGAAAACTCAGATAGACATCATGATGAAATGAGGAAAAGTATACAGGATCTGAAAGAGGAAATATACAAGGAAATCAATGTCCTGAAAAAAAATGTAGCAGAACTTGCTGAACTGAAGAAGTTATTCAGCGAAATAAAAAACACAACGGAGAGTTTAACCAGCAGGCTTGTCGAAGTTGAAGAGAGAACCTCTGAACTTGAAGATGGGCTGTTTGAAATAACACAAGCAGACAAAAAGAAAGAAAAAAGAATCAAGGACATGGAAGAAAATCTGAGAGAGATATGAGACAACCTCAAGCGCTCAAATATCCGAGTCATGGGTATTCCAGAAGGGGAGGAAAATGGAGATTCCATTGAAAACATATTCAACAAAATAGTGGCAGAAAACTTCGCAGGTATAGGAAAAATCACAGATCTTCAGATCCAGGAAGCTCAACGATCTCCAAACGTATTCAACCCAAAAAGGCCTTCTCCAAGACATGTCATAGTCAAATTGGCAAAACTCAGAGACAAAGAGAGAATCTTAAAAGCTGCAAGAGAGAAGCGTCAAATCACCTATAAGGGAGCCCCAATCAGGTTAACATCAGACTTTTCATCACAAACCCTAAAAGCTAGAAAGGAATGGGATGATATTTTCAAAATACTAAAAGACAAAGAGTGCCAGCCAAGAATACTCTACCCTGCAAGGCTATCCTTCCGAAATGATGGGCAAATAGTATATTTCTCAGACAAACAAAAACTGCGGGAGTTCACTACCACAAGACCACCCTTACAAGGAATCCTCAAGGGAGTACTGGGTTTGGTTCCTGAAAAATAACTACCACTGCCATAAAAAAACCTAAGAAAAATCTAAACCCGCTAGTACAATAAAAATGGCATTCATGAAGAGAAAACAAGCTAACAAAAACACTATCTACAACCTAAGGAACCAACAAACAAAGAAACCAAACAGTAAATCAGAAAGCAAGGAACAAAAGACACCTAAGACAACCAAACAACCAATAAAATGCTAGGAATAAATCAACACCTTTCAATAACAACTCTTAATGTTAAAGGCTTAAATTCCCCAATTAAAAGACACAGACTGGCTGACGGGATCAAAAAGCAGGACCCAACTATATGCTGCCTACAAGAGACCCACCTCACCCATAAAGATTCACACAGACTAAGAGTGAAAGGATGGAAAAAGATTTACCATGCAAACAGAAAAGAAAAACGAGCTGGAGTGGCTATTCTTATATCTGACAAAATAGACTTTAAACTAAAAACCATAAAAAGAGACAATGAGGGACACTACTTAATGATAAAAGGACTGATCCATCAAGAAGACATAACAATCATAAATATGTATGCACCCAATGTTGGAGCAGCCAGATTTATAAAACAAACTCTATTAGACCTAAAGAAGGAAATAGACACTACTACCATAATAGCAGGGGACCTGAACACTCCACTGTCAATATTAGACAGATCATCTAGGCAAAGAATCAGTAGAGAAACACAAGATCTAAACAAGACGCTAGAACAATTGGAATTGGCAGATATCTACAGAACATTCCAACCAACAACCTCAGAATATTCATTCTTCTCATCAGCACACGGATCATCCTCCAGGATAGATCACATATTAGGTCACAAATCAAGTCTCAATAAATTCAAAAAAATTGGAATTATCCCATGTATCCTCTCAGACCACAATGGATTAAAACTAGAAATTAATAACAAACAAAACTCTGGAAACTATACAAACACATGGAAATTAAACAGCATTCTACTTAATGACATATGGGTCCAAGAAGAAATCAAGCAGGAAATCAAAAAGTTTATGGAAACTAATGAAAACAATGATACATCATACCAAAACCTGTGGGATACTGCAAAAGCAGTATTGAGGGGAAATTTTATTGCATTAAATGCTCACTTTAGAAGAATGGAAAGATGGCAAGTGAACAACCTAACACTTCACCTTAAAGAACTAGAAAAACAAGAACAATCCAATCCCAAATTTAGCAGACGGAAAGAAATCATTAAGATCAGAGCAGAACTGAATGAAATTGAAAACCAAAAAGCAATTCAAAAGATCAACGAATCAAAAAGTTGGTTTTTTGAAAAGATAAATAAAATTGACAAACCATTAGCATGGCTAACAAAAAAAAGAAGAGAGAAGACTCAAATAACAAAAATTAGAAATGAAAAAGGCGATATTACAACTGATTCATCTGAAATACAAGGAATCATTCGAGACTACTATAAACAACTATACGCCAACAAATTTGAAAATCTGGAGGAAATGGATAAATTTCTGGACACACACAAGCTCCCAAAACTGAACCATGAAGACGTAGAAAATTTGAACAGACCAATAACAATAAAGGAGATTGAAGCTGTTATCAGAAGGCTCCCAACAAAGAAAAGCCCAGGACCAGATGGATTCACAGCAGAATTTTACCAAACATTCAAAGAGGAATTGACACCGATTCTTTACAAACTATTCCAAAAGATTGAAACGGACGCAAATCTCCCAAACTCATTCTATGAAGCAAACATCATCCTGATACCAAAACCAGGTAAAGATATAACCAAAAAACAAAACTACAGGCCAATATCCTTGATGAATATAGATGCAAAAATCCTCACTAAAATACTAGCAAACAGAATACAGCAACACATACGAAAAATTATTCATCACGATCAAGTGGGATTCATCCCAGGGATGCAAGGTTGGTTCAACATACGCAAATCAATAAATGTGATACACCATATTAATAAACTCAAACACAAGGACCATATGATCATCTCTATAGATGCTGAAAAAGCATTTGATAAAGTTCAGCACTCATTCATGACAAAGACCCTCTATAAGTTAGGTATAGAGGGAAAGTATCTCAACATAATTAAAGCCATATATGACAAACCCACTGCCAATATCATCCTGAATGGGGAAAAGCTGAAAGCTTTTCCTTTACGAACAGGCACTAGACAAGGATGCCCACTCTCACCACTCCTATTCAACATAGTGTTGGAAGTACTAGCCAGAGCAATCAGAGAAGAGAAGGAAATAAAGGGCATCCAGATTGGAAAAGATGGATTCAAACTGTCCCTGTTTGCAGATGACATGATCCTATATATCGAACAGCCTAAAACCTCTACAAAAAAACTCTTGGAATTGATAAATGATTTCAGCACAGTAGCAGGATACAAAATCAACACACAAAAATCAGTAGCATTTCTTTTCTCCAATAGTGAACATGCAGAAGGAGTAATCAAGAAAGCCTGCCCATTTACAATAGCCACCAAAAAAATAAAATACCTAGGAATTGAGTTAACCAAGGAGGTGAAAAATCTTTAAAATGAGAACTACAAACCACTGCTGAGAGAAATTAGAGAGGATAAAAGAAGATGGAACGATATTCCATGCTCTTGGATTGGAAGAATCAACATAGTGAAAATGTCCATACTACCCAAAGTGATATACAAATTCAATGCAATCCCCATCAAAATTCCAAAGACATTTTTCTCAGAAATGGAAAAAACTATCCAGTCATTTATATGGAACAATAAAAGACCACGAATAGCCAAAGCAATGCTCAGCAAAAAAAATAAAGCTGGAGGCATAACACTACCTGACTTTAAGCTATACTACAAAGCTATAATAACCAAAACAGTATGGTACTGGCATAAAAACAGACACACTGACCAATGGAATAGAAAAGAGAATCCAGAAATCAACCCACAGACTTACTGCCATCTGATCTTTGACAAAGGCACCAAGCCTATTCACTGGGGAAGGGACTGCCTCTTCAGCAAGTGGTGCTGGGATAACTGGATATCGATATGCAGGAGAATGAAACTAGATCCATACCTCTCACCGTATACTAAAATCAACTCAAAATGGATTAAGGATTTAAATATACACCCTGAGACAATAAGACTTCTTAAAGAAAACATAGGAGAAACACTTCAGGAAATAGGACTGGGCACAGACTTCATGAATACGACCCCAAAAGCACGGGCAACCAAAGGAAAAATAAACAAATGGGATTATATCAAACTAAAAAGCTTCTGCACCGCAAAAGAAACAATTAAAAGAGTTAAAAGACAACCAACAGAGTGGGAGAAAATATTTGCAAAATATACATCTGACAAAGGATTAATATCCAGAATATATAAGGAACTCAAACAACTTTACAAGAAGAAAACAAGCAACCCAATTAAAAAATGGGCAAAAGAGCTAAGTAGGCATTTCTCTAAGGAAGATATCCAAATGGCCAACAGACATATGAAAAAATGCTCAACATCACTGAGCATCCGGGAAATGCAAATCAAAACCACACTGAGATACCATCTAACCCCAGTTAGGATGGCTAAAATCCAAAAGACTCTGAACGATAAATGCTGGCGAGGCTGCGGAGAAAAAGGAACTCTCATACATTGTTGGTGGGACTGCAAAATGGTGCAGCCTCTATGGAAAATGGTATGGAGGTTCCTTAAAGAATTGCAAATAGATCTACCATACGACCCAGCCATCCCACTGTTGGGAATATACCCAGAGGAATGGAAATCATCAAGTCGAAGGTATACCTGTTCCCCAATGTTCATCGCAGCACTCTTTACAATAGCCAAGAGTTGGAACCAGCCCAAATGCCCATCATCAGATGAGTGCATACGGAAAATGTGATACATCTACACGATGGAATACTACTCAGCTATAAAAACGAATGAAATACTGCCATTTGCAACAACATGGATGGACCTTGAGAGAATTATATTAAGTGAAACAAGTCAGGCACAGAAAGAGAAATGCCACATGTTCTCACTTATTGGAGGGAGCTAAAAATTAATATATAAATTCACACACACACATACACACACACACACACACACACACACAAACCGGGGGGGGGGGGAAGAAGATATAACAACCACAATTATTTTAAGTTGATACAACAAGCAAACAGAAAGGACATTGTTGGGGGGGGGAGGGAGAAGGGAGGGAGGTTTTGGTGATGGGGAGCAATAATCAGCTACAATGTATATCGACAAAATAAAATTTAAAAAAAAAAAAAAAAAAACACACCGTCTGGCTGACTGGATCAAAAAGGAGGACCCAACTATATGCTGCCTTCAAGAGACCACTTCACGTATAAAGACTCACACAGACTAAGAGTGAAAGGATGGAAAAAGATTTACCATGCAAACAGAAAAGAAAAACGAGCTGGAGTAGCTATTCTTATATCTGACAAAATAGACTTTAAACTAAAAAACATAAAAAGAGACAATGAGGGACACTACGTAATGATAAAAGGACTGATCCATCAAGAAGACATAACAATCATAAATATGTACGCACCCAATGTTGGAGCAGCCAGATTTATAAAACAAACTGTATTAGACCTAAAGAAGGAAAGAGACACTAATACCATAATAGCAGGGGACCTGAACACCCCACTGTCAATATTAGACAGATCATCTAGGCAAAGAATCAGTAGAGAAACACAAGATCTAAACAAGACTCTAGACCAATTGGAATTGGCAGATATCTACAGAACATTCCATCCAACAACCTCAGAATATTCATTCTTCTCATCAGCACATGGATCATTCTGCAGGATAGATCACATATTAGGTCACAAGTCAAGTCTCAATAAATTTAAAAAAATTGGAATTATCCCATGTATTTTCTCAGACCAGAATGGATTAAAATTAGAAATTAATACCAAACGAAACTCTGGAAACTATACAAACACATAGAAATTAAACAGCATTCTACTTAATGACATATGGTCCAAGAAGAAATCAAGCAGAAAATCAAAATATTTATTGAAACTAATGAAAACAATGACACATCATACCAAAACCTGTGGGATACTGCAAAAGTAGTACTACAGGGGGAATTTATTGCATTAAATGCTCACCTCAGAAGAATGGAAAGATGGCAAGTGAACAACCTAACACTTCACCTTAAAGAACTAACAAAACAAGAACAATCCAAACCTAAAGTTAGCAGACGGAAAGAAATCATTAAGATCAGAGCAGAACTGAATGAAATTGAAACCAAAAAAACAATACAAAGATCAATGAATCAAAAAGTTGGTTTTTTGAAAAGATAAATAAAATTGACAAACCATTAGCATGGCTAACAAAAAAAAGAAGAGAGAAGACTCAAATAACAAAAATTAGAAATGAAAAAGGCGATATTACAACTGATTCATCTGAAATACAAGGAATCATTCGAGACTACTATAAACAACTATACGCCAACAAATTTGAAAATCTGGAGGAAATGGATAAATTTCTGGACACACACAAGCTCCCAAAACTGAACCGTGAAGACGTAGAAAATTTGAACAGACCAATAACAATAAAGGAGATTGAAGCTGTTATCAGAAGGCTCCCAACAAAGAAAAGCCCAGGACCAGATGGATTCACAGCAGAATTTTACCAAACATTCAAAGAGGAATTGACACCGATTCTTTACAAACTATTCCAAAAGATTGAAACGGACGCAAATCTCCCAAACTCATTCTATGAAGCAAACATCATCCTGATACCAAAACCAGGTAAAGATATAACCAAAAAGAAAACTCACTAAAATACTAGCAAACAGAATACAGCAACACATGCGTAAAATTATTCACCACGATCAAGTGGGATTCATCCCATGATGCAAGGTTGGTTCAAGATACGCAAATCAATAAATGTGATAAACTATATTAATAAAGTCAAACACAAGGACCATATGATCATCTCTATAGATGCTGAAAAAGCATTTGATAAAGTTCAGCACTCATTCATGACAAAGATCCTCTATAAGTTAGCTATAGAGGGAAAGTATCTCAACATAATTAAAGCCATATATGACAAACCCACTGCCAATATCATCCTGAATGGGGAAAAGCTGAAAGATTTTCCTTTAAGAACAGGCACTAGACAAGGATGCCCACTCTCACCACTCCTATTCAACATAGTGTTGGAAGTACTAGCCAGAGCAATCAGAGAAGAGAAGGCAATAAAGGGCATCCAGATTGGAAAAGATGGATTCAAACTGTCCCTGTTTGCAGATGACATGATCCTATATATCGAACAGCCTAAAACCTCTACAAAAAAACTCTTGGAATTGATAAATGATTTCAGCACAGTAGCAGGATACAAAATCAACACACAAAAATCAGTAGCATTTCTTTTCTCCAATAGTGAACATGCAGAAGGAGAAATCAAGAAAGCCTGCCCATTTACAATAGCCACCAAAAAAATAAAATACTTAAGAATTGAGTTAACCAAGGAGGTGAAAAATCTTTAAAATGAGAACTACAAACCACTGCTGAGAGAAATTAGAGAGGATACAAGAAGATGGAAAGATATCCCATGCTCTTGGATTGGAAGAATCAACATAGTGAAAATGTCCATACTACCCAAAGTGATATACAAATTCAATGCAATCCCCATCAAAATTCCAATGACATTTTTCTCAGAAATGGAAAGAACTATCCAGACATTTATATGGAACAATAAAAGACCACGAATAGCCAAAGCAATGCTCAGCAAAAAAATAAAGCGGGAGGCATAACACTACCCAACTTTAAGCTATACTACAAAGCTATAATAACCAAAAGAGTATGGTACTGGCATAAAAACGGACACACTGATCAATCGAATAGAATAGAGAATCCAGATTTCAACACGCATACTTACTGCCATCTGATCTTTGACAAAGGCACCAAGCCTATTCACTGGGGATGGGACTGCCTCTTCAGCAAATGGTGCTGGGAAAACTGGATATCCATATGCAGGAGAATGAAACTAGACCCATACCTCTCACCATATACTAAAATCAACTCAAAATGGGTTAAGGATTTAAATATACACCCTGAAACAATAAAACTTCTTAAAGAAAACATAGGAGAAAAACTTCAGGAAATAGGACTTTACACAGACTTCATGAATACGACCCCAAAAGCACGGGCAACCAAAGGAAAAATAAACAAATGGGATTATATCAAACTAAAAAGCTTCTGCACAGCAAAAGAAACAATTAACAGAGTTAAAAGACAACCAACAGAGTGGGAGAAAGTATTTGCAAAATATACATCTGACAAAGGATTAATATCCAGAATATATAAGGAACTCAAACAACTTTACAAGAAAAAAACAACCAACCCAATTAAAAAATAGGAAAAAGAGCTAAGTAGGCATTTCTCTAAGGAAGATATACAAATGGCCAACAGACATATGAAAAAATGCTCAACATCACTCAGAATCCGAGAAATGCAAATCAAACCCACACTGGGATACCATCTAACCCCAGTTAGGATTGCTAAAATCCAAAAGACTCTGAATGATAAATGCTGGCGAGGTTGCAGAGAAAAAGGAACTCTCATACATTGTTGGTGGGACTGCAAAATGGTGCAGCCTCTATGGGAAATGGTGTGGAGGGTCCTCAAACAATTGCAGATAGATCTGCCATATGACCCAGCTATCCCACTGCTGGGAATATACCCAGAGGAATGGAAATCATCAAGTCAAATGTAGTATACCTGTTCCCCAATGTTCATTGTAGCACTCTTTACAATAGCCAAGAGTTGGAACCAGCCCAAATGTCCATCATCGGATGAGTGGATACAGAAAATGTGGTACATCTACACAATGGAATACTACTCAGCTATAAAAATGAATGAAATACTGCCATTTGCAACAACATGGATGGACCTTGAGAGAATTATATTAAGTGAAACGAGTCAGGCACATAAAGAGAAATACCACATGTTCTCACTTATTGGAGGGAGCTAAAAATTAATATATAATTCACACACACACACACACACACACACACACACACAAACAAACAAAAAAAAATGGGGGGGGAGAAGATATAACAACCACAATTACTTGAAGTTGATACGACAAGCAAACAGAAAGGACATTGTTGGGTGGGAGGGAGGAGAGGGAAGAGGGAGGGAGTTTTTGGTGATGGGCAACAACAATCAACCACAATGAATATCGACAAAATAAAAGTTAAAAAAAATAAAATAAAATAAAAGATTTTTAAAAAATAATTTTAAAAAAAAGAAGAAAATGAAAGACCCAAGCAGAACTCTTGGAAATGAAGAATTCATTAAACTAAATAAAGCATACAACTAAGAGCTTATGCAACAGGCTACAGCAAGCAGAAGAAAGACTAGATTAACTTAAAGACAGGTTTTTTGAAATAACCCAGGTGAACAAGAAAAATATAGAAAAGATTTTTAAAAATGAAGAAAGCCTACAAAATCTATGGGACAACCTTAAGCATACCAATAACTGAATTATGGGTGATCTGAAACGGGAGAAGAAAGGAAAAGCCACTGAAAATCTATTTATTGAAATAATAGCTGAAAAATTCCCAAGTATTAAGAGAGGTATGGACATCTAGATCCAACAGGCTCAAGGATCCCCAAACAGATTAAGCCAAAAATGTTCCTCTCTTAGACACACTTTAGTTAAGTTGTCAAAAGTCAAAGACAAGGAGAGAACTCTAAAAATAGCCAGAGTGAAGTGTCAAGCCGCTTATAAGGGAATCCCTATTAAACTAACAGCAGATTTTTCAGCATAACTCTATGGGCCAGGAAAGAACAGGATGAGATACTCAAAGTACCAAAAGATAAAGTCTGTCAGCCAAGAATACTACTACATGTTGCAGAGCTATCCTTGAGAAATGAAGAAGAAATTGTGTCTTTTCCAGACAAACAAAAACTGCAGGAACTCACCACCACAAGATCAGCCCTTATAAGAAATCCTCAAGGGAATCCTACATTTGGAATCCACAGGATGACAATCAACATCATGAATACACAAGAAAGAATAAAACCCACTAGTAGAACAGATACTCAAACAGGAAAGAGAAAAGAGAAAAACCATATCTTATCACTACAAAAACCCAACAGCAAAGACAAACAATAAAAGGGAAAGAAAGGAATAAAAAATATATAAAACAAGCATAAAAAAATGAATAAAATGACAGGAGTAAGGAAATATCATTCAACAGCAATCCTGAATGTAAATGGAATGAATTCCTCATCTAAAAGATATAGACTGGCTAAATGGATTAAAACACTAGACCCAACTATATTCTGCCTACAAGAAACTTACTTCACCTGTAAAGATACACACTGACAAATAGTGAAGTGATGGAAAAAGATATGCCAAGAAAAAGAGCAGGAGTATTGATATTTATATTGGATAAAATAGACTTTAAACCAAAAACTATAAAAAGAGAGAATGAAGGTCATTATATAATGATAAAGGGACTAGTTCAGCAAGAGGATATAACAATCATAAATATATATGCACCCAACAGTGGAGCACCCAGATATATAAAGCAGATATTATTGCATCTAAAGGGAGAGACAGACCCTAATACAGTAATAATTCGGATTTTGCCACCCCACTCTCAGCACTGAACAGATCATCTAGACAAAAAATCAGCAGAGAAACACAGGATTTAAAATACACTGTAGACGAATTGGACTTGACACACATTTACACAACAATCCATCCAACAACAACAGAATATACATTCTTCTTATCAGCACATGGAACATTATACAGGATAGACTACATGTTAGGCCATAGGCCAAGTCTCAAAACATTTAAAAGAAAAAATCATATCAATTATCTTTCCAGATCACAGCAGAGTAAAAACTAGAAATCAATAATAAGTGAAACTTTGGAAACTATAAAATGCCATAGAAATTAACATGCTCCTGAATGACCAATGGGTCAAAGAAGAAACTATGCAGAAAATCACAGAATTTCCTGAAACAAATGAAAATAAAAGCACATCATATCAAAACCTATAAGACACTGCAAAATCATCACTAAGAAGACTAAGTTTCTTGCAATAACTGCTTACATCAAAAAAATAGAAAGCCTTCAAATAAATAACCTAACACTATACCTCAAAAAACTAGAAAAACAAGAACAATCCAACCCCAAAATTAGTAGATGAAAAATAAATAAATAAAGATTAGAGTAGAACTATATGAAATAGAAACCAAAAAAAAAAAAAAAAAAAAAGATACAAAAGACTGATGAACCAAAAGGTTGGTTTTTTGAGAACACAAACAAACTTGACAAACCATTAGCTAGACTAAGAAAAGAGAGAAGACCTAAAGAACACAAATCAGAAATGAAAAAGGAGACATTACAACTGATACCACAGAAATACAAAGTCATTTGAGAATGTTATGAACAACAATACACCAACAAATAGGAAAATATAGAGGAAATGGATAAATTTCTGTATACATACCATCTACCAAGACTGAACCAAGAAGAAACAGAAAACATGAACAGACCAATAACAAGCAATGAGATTGAATCAGTAATCAACAGCCTCCCAACAAAGTAAACCCCGGGACCCTATGGATTCACTGCTTAATTCTACCAAACTTTTAAAGAAGAATTAACACCAATTCTTTTTAAACTATTCCAAAAAATCAAAGCAGAATCCATTCTTCCAAACTAATTCTATAAGGCCAGTATCTCCCTGATACCAAAATCAGACAAGAACACAATAAAACAAGAAAACTTCAGGCCAATATCCTTTATGAACATAGATGCAAAAATTCTCAGCAAAATAGCAGCAAACAGAATTCAACAGCACATCAAAAAGATTACACACAATGATGAAGTGGGATTCATCCCAGGGACACAAGGATAGTTCAACATCAGCTAATCAATATATGTGATATGCCACATCAACAAAAAATAGGACAAAAACCACATGATCATCTCAATAGATGCAGAAAAAGCATTTGACAAAATTCGACATCCCCTATGCTAAAGACTCTCAACAATTTAGGTATAGAAGGAAAGTTCTCATCAAAACAAAAGCCACATCTGGCAAACCCATAGCTAACATCATCCCGAATGGGGAAAACTTGAGAGCTTTTCCTCTAAGAACAGGAACATGACAAAGATGCCCACTCTTACCATTCCTATCTAACATAGTACTGGAAGTTCAAGCCACAGCAATTAGGCAAGAGAAAGAAATAAAGGGCATCCAAATTGGAAAAGACAAAGTCAAACTGTCCCTGCTTGCAGATGGCATGATCTTGTATATAGAAAAACCTAAAGACTCCACCAAAAAATTCTTAGAACTGATAAATGAATTCAGTAAAGTTGTAGGATACAAAATCAATATACAAAAATCAGCAGTGTTTCTATACACCAACAACAAACTAGCAGAAAAAGAAATCAAGCTACCAAAAAACCCCCCAAAAATCTAGGAATAAATTTAACCAAGGTGGTGAAAGATCTCCACAAGGAAAACTACAAAACATGGATGAAAGAAATTAAAGAGGACACAGAAAAATGGAGACATTCCATGTTCATGACTTGGAAGAATTAATGTGAAAATGCCATGCTACTCAAAGCAATCTACAGATTCAATGCCTCATCAAAATACCAACAACATTCTTCACAGAAATAGAAAAAACAATCCTTACATTCATATGGAACCACAAAAGACTCCAAATAGCTGAAGCAATTCTGAGCAAAAAGAATAAAGCTGGATATTGGGTCCACCACTGGCCGATCCGAACAGCTCTAGAAAAAATGCCTTGTTATCAGTCTTTCCCTTGGTGGGTGAGCGAATTGCCCGGATTCCTCTTTCCCTCCGGTCCCCATTGAGAGGAGATGGGTGAAGAGAGCCGTGAAGAGAGGTGAGCATAGCCGCTGGCCCCAACCAGCCCGTTAAAGGACACTCAGATGCGGCAGGGGTTCTGTCGAGCAGTTCCGTTTATTATCACACAAGCACTTGCTTTTAAAGGCAAATGGGGAAGGGAGGTTTTTTACATCCTCCAATCAGCTTAAAGGTTATGAGAGCATGCATCCTGTCTCAATGCCTAGCTATTGCAATCACGCAGTGTTCACGAGCGCTGAAGTACATATTTGGCCAATAAGGGCTAAGCCAAGGTTCCTGCAGACACTCCCACCCTACTTCCTCCTGGCGCCGTCTTAGGCTGCCACGTTAATATGCCCTTGTGGGCCCATAATGGTGCTGCTTGTAATGTCACTTAAGGTGGTGTTAGTTTTTAAGGCCTGACAGCTGGAGGCATTATATGATCTGACTTCAAAATATACTACAAAGCTATAGTAATAAAAACATGGTTACAGCATAAAAACAGACATATGGACCAATGGAAGAGAACGAAGAACTCTGAAATTAATCCATGACAACTGAGCAAAGCCTTTATGAATAAGACCTCAAAAGCACAGGCAACAAAAGAAAAAAGAAATGGGGTTTTATTTAACTAAAACCTTCTGTATATCAAAGCATACAATCAACAAAAAACCTGAAGAATGAGAGAAAATATTTGCAATCCATGCATCCAACAAGGGATTAATATCCAGAATATACAAGAAACTGCAACAGCTCAATATTAAAAAAAAAAAAAAAAAAAAAAACAATTAAAAAATGGGCAAAGGGGTAAAATAGACATTTCTCTAAAGACATATGAATAACCAACAGGTACATGAAAAAATGCTCAGCATCACTAATCAGAGAAATACAAATCAAAACCACACTGAAATATTATCTCACCCCAGTTAGACTGGCTACTATGAAAAAGAAAGAAAATAACAAATGCTGGCAAAGATGCCAAGAAAGGGAAATCCTTATAAAGGGGTGGGATTGTAAACTAGTACAGCTATTATGGAAAACAGTATGGAGGTTTCTCAAACAACTACAGATGGAACTGCCATACGATCCAGCAATTCCACTACTGGGAATTGCTACCAAAGGAATGGAAATAAATCATCATGTCGAAGGGATTCCTGCACTCCCATGTTTACTGCAGCTCTATTAAAAATAGTCAAGATATGGAACCAACCTAAATGTCCATCAACGGATGATTGGATAAGGAAAATGTGGTATATATACACAATGGAATACTACTGAGCCATAAAAAAGAATGAAATTCTGCCATTCGCAGCAGCATGGATGAGCTTATGTTAAATGAGACAGAGAAAAGAGAAATACTACATGTTCTTACTCGTAAGTGTGAACTAAAATAAATAAGTAAATAAATGAATGAATAAACAAAACACAAACAATAATAGTAAGTTGAGCTTTCAGGAGAGAACAGAACCATGGTTACTAAAGGTAGTGAAGGGGAATGGGAATAGTGAGAGGCTGGTTAATGGACAGAAAAAAGCTAGTAAGAAAAATAAGTTCTATTGGTGTAGTTGACCTAGGCATTTATAATTAACAATAATTTACTGCATGTTATCAATGGCTAGGAGAGAGATCAAATGTCCTCATCACAAAGTAATGATTAAGTTCTGCAATGATGACTATGCTAATTACCCTGATTTGATCATCACACATTGCATACATGTATAACACATAATATAACTCTGTACCCCACAGATATGTATGATTAATATGTTTCAATTTAAAAAAAAGAAGTAGATTTAATGTGTATTGCCAGTTTATATAGAATTATAGGGAAGCAGGCTGGCTGGTTAGCTCAGTTGGTTAGAGCACAGTGCTGTAACGCCAAGGTCAAAGGGTCAGATTCCCTGCTGGGCAGGTGCCAAAAAAAAAAAAAAATTAAAGGGAAGCAAATTTCAATTTTATATGAGGAAGTATTTTTTAAAGTATTGGAACTGTTCAATTAATGGAGTATATTGTCTTGAAATCATATACTCCACACTACTGGATGTTTTTAATCTAGGCTCAGAAGATTCTCTATCCCATATGGTACAAAAATATCTGTATATTAAGTAAGAAATTGTATGCGATGACTAATAAAATTCAATTAATTCAGGATTCTTTTAGCTATCTAAATCACACTCTTTTAGTGTACAGATGCTTTAAATAATTAATTAGTTTCAGATGTGTACCACAAAGATGCCAAAAAAGAACGGAAGCAATTTTCCAAAGTAATATATTGTCTTTATTGCTACATGGTGTTCCCCATTAGCAATGCTAGGTGCAAGATGACACTCAAAAATGATGGGATCTAAGTTTTAAGTCCTTGTCCCAAACCCCTAACTAAGTATTTAAAGGAATGTATGTCCATCTTTTTAAGAAACTAAATTTAGTATGAAGTTACATTATGCAAATTTTAAAATGTCCTTTTTCACAAAAGTCAAAGAAAGCCTTATTTCCCAAAGCTGTGATTGTAGAGGAAGCATACACGTATCTCAGATACTTCACATTTACCAAGAAAAAAAAAAGCCTTTCCTAAAGAAGATTCAGAAAAGACTGAAGTGTTTGATAGAGTACCTGAATAGACTAAAAGAAAACATGGTAAAGAACCTTAGTAACCAAAGTAAATTTAAGAAATTGCATCAAACAGTGGTTCCTCATATACAAGAACTTGTATTTGGAAAAAAGAGAGAAATAATGATTTTTGAGGGTGTGAGTAAATAAGCACTTTCATATATTGCTAGTGGGAATGTTGAACTGAAGGTAACTTGGTTATCTTTATTTTTTAAGACTACAAAGGCACATATTTGACCTGAAATTCTACTTCTAGGAATTCATCTTATAGATATACTTTTACATGTGTAAATAACAAATGTAAAAGGGTCATTCACTGTGGCATTTGGTAGCTGTAAAAGATTAGAAATAATTTAAAATTCCATCAACCTAAAACTAATTAAATAAAGAAACACCACACAGCCATGAGCAATAATGAGGAAATTCTTTATGTACTCATATGGCAAATTTTCCAAAATACACAGTTTAACGAAAAAAGCAAGATGCAGAAAAGTATGAATTGTATGTTCCTATTGGTATAAAATACAAAAAAGAAAAACAAAAAAAGAATGTATACACTTACTTCTAATAAGCATAACCTAACCATTTTTGGAAAGAAAAAACTAACAATGTATGCTTCCACAGAGGTAAAATGGCTGCACAAGGCAGTAGAATGGGAGCGAGACTTTTCACTGAATACACATCTGAATCTTCTGAAATGTAAATTTAGTAATGTATTTCCTATACAAATAAAAAAACCTTAATATTAGAAAAATAAATATTAACCATTTCTCTTTTTACAATACCTTGTATGCTTATGGAAGTGAGAAAATACCACCTGTAAGAGAAATTCCTAAAGAAATAGGTATAAAATATATAAAACATAACAAAAACAAGAAAAATCCAGAAATAGCACCACCTAAAACAAAAATATTACCCATGTGGAGATCTAAAGCTTGCAAATTCATTCATTTCCAAAATTTATCAATAATTAAAGAACCAAGTGATGGCAGTAACTGACCAGGATAACTAAAGCTTTGAAACATCAAAGCCTTGGGAAAATTACAGAAATGAGCCCTCAAATTGTTTGTCAATGACATAATGTCTGGAAAGCCATTCAAATATAAATCCAGCATTCTAAAATATCTCTCATTAAAGAAAGAATTACTAATTTACATTACTTATTTTGTGTTCTAGTTACTTCATATTCATCTGACCAATAAAAAGATTCTATATCATAACCAAATGTATATAAAAGCACAAGCCAAAACGGGAATTTAACATTTTTCTTATTTCAGGGAGGAGTAAACACAAACTTTTAGATTTGGGAAGTTCAAGGAAGTTCTTCTCCCAAAAGAAGGGGGGAGGGGATTAAATAATGGGCAAACAAAAGTATAAGATCAAGACAAAATATAGCTAATCAGCTAATTTAAAATATTTATTCTTGGCCCTCTGATAGGATGTCAAAAGTCATATCATAAGTGTGTTACCAGTTACCATGAAACAAACAGCTCAACAAAACAGTGAATGTGTTTTGAACTTAACATTTCTTGTATACAAAAGCTGATTTTATACTGGTAAGTAAAATACGGAGAATTTACTACATGAAAGAGGACAGGAGGTACTGAAATCACACTCACCAACAAGTATACTGTTGATATAAACTGGCTGTATAAAGTGACTGAGCAATGCTCCCTGTACACCAAGCACTTCCCATCTTGTCAATTTGTCACTTGAGGACATACTGCTTACTCTGTTAACATCTGCAGGACAGTAAACCGTCAGATAAATTTTGCCTTCAACAGCCACATGGAGACTCAGTTCTTCATTGGCTTCAAATGCAGATATAGAACGTGGATTAAGACGTCTAGAGAAAGAAAAATAAGTTTCTTCTTTTAAAACACAAAGTTGACAAAGTAAAATCTACACGTACCTAAGAATTGTTCTCACATGTTTAATTTCCCAGTATACATTTAATTCCAGTAGCAGATGCAGATGCAAACACAAAAACATAGAAATGGAGTGACTTTACTCCATAAGATTCATACAAAACAGAAATGAACCATATTTATAGCTTCCAGCATGTACTCTTCATATTATCATCATTCTTTATGTTCCTTAAAATCAAATGAAAAACTAATTTTTGCCACTATCATAGTTTGTGAGTTATTTCCTTTCTCTGTAGAAAAATTTTTAAAAACTACAAAATGAGGGAATGAAAAACAAAACTGACAATTTTTTTTTTTTTTTTTTTGTCTTTTTTGTGACCGGCTGCACCGCGCTCAGCCAGTGAGCGCACCGGTCATCCCTATATAGGATCCGAACCCGCGGCGGGAGTGCTGCTGCGCTCCCAGCATCGCACTCTCCCGAGTGTGCCAAGGGATCGGCCCCAAACTGACAATTTTTATTCAAGATTCATCTCCCATGAAATATGTTAAAACAATAAAATCTAAAATTATTTTTCTTGATGTTTCTCTCTATGGAACGCTGCCCTTACTTTCAAAGGTGTTATTAGAAGGATTTTTATCAAAAAATTACTCATGGTTATGTCTAGATGGTCAGACTTGAGGTAAATTTTACCTTCTTCTTTGTGCTTATCAGAACTGTTTAAATTTTATGCTACCTGATGCTATCCATTCATCAAAGCAACAAAGTTTTGGCCATATATTGGAGTTAAGTTTTTCTTAACTCCAGTATTTATATGTGAATAGTGTATAAATCTGTACTTTCCTAAAGTTTGTGAAGTCTTAAAAGTAGAAAGGAGTAGAAGATTCTCAACAGCATAGAAAAGAAAATGGTGAAGGACATGGAATTTTTAAGAAGCAGTAATAACAGACCAGGTTGAGGGGAGGGGGAAAGGATTTGTGACCTCCTGCAGGCCACAAGTTAACAACTCAAGGCTGGAGACAGAATATGAGTAGACATGAATTTACTTGTTCTATTTGCTATAGGGATTCAGAATATGTAGCATGGCCATCTACTTGCTTTTAAAAACAACTTGCATAATACTTACAACTGTGACTTAATCTGGGCTGATCCCTTAGGCAATTGATTCATAAAGAGGTAAATGTTGATATTCTGCTTCAGAGTGAGTAAATTAGAAGCTGGTTCTGTACAAAATATTGATTTTTCCATCACAGCAGGATTTTTGCTATAGAAGAGTAGAAGTTGTCTATAAAAGTACCTAAAATAAATGTTATAACTTTGTCAAATAGTAACATTTATAAAAGATGTATCTTAACGAGTATCATATCCATGTGTCATGAGCAATGTTCCTATATGTCAAGTTTTGATATAAGAACTCCTAAAATAATCTTAGCCTTAATGAAAAATTAAGCCCCTCAAGAAGTCCTCAACTGCAGCCCAGTCTGCCCTGTAACCTGCCTTAAAACACTATTCCTTGACTACGACTCCCCTTCAATTTCACATTTGAGCCTTCAAATATCATATCCTGCAAAAGACCTTTTTCTCCACTGATTCCTCCCTTCTTCCTCAGACAGTTCTGCTCCCAGGCTCTCAGGTGAACAGCAGACTTTTTGCCTTACTTCTATTTCCCCTTTCCTATACAAACAAACAAACCCCAACAACAACAAAAACTGTGGTTCCTGCCCCTTAGTGGTTTTAAAGAAAACCACAAAAGCACAGGAACAATACAATGAATGCCATAAATTGTATTAAGAAAGCAGATTGCCTAAAAGACTACAACTAATCAAATCAGGGACAAATACTATTTTGTTTACTTAAAAGAACATGATTTTAAGATGTACTCTATTTGGTCCCACCATCAGGAAAATGTAATAAAAAAAATTAAGCACCAATATAACAATGCCAAGTGTGGAAAGAAAGAAACATAAAAGAGATAGCTTTAAAGGGGCCAAATAGTTTCATAAGCACCAACGGGGATGGGAGGACAGCAAGTTGCACTATCCTCATGAACTACTCCAATAACTTTTAAGATTATAGGATTCTTTCCTTATTTTTAAAGGTACTGACTTACATTCTTCAGGTAAAATTTTTCTAAATTTGTTTTAAAATACTCCAGCAAAGAAAACACCAACAAAAAAAAAGTGTGAATACACAAATTAAACAAGAACAGTAGAATGCTGGTAACTGTTAAGTTGGATGAAGAAATGTATTGTCCTATTCTCACTTGCATGTGTTTGAAAATTTCCATAATAAAAAATGTGATAAAAAGCTCAATGGCTTAGAGAACCAAAAGCTCTAATGTGTTCTCCAATGAGTAAACCAAAGGTAATGCTCATTCCCACTTCTCACGTTTTCATATGAAGGGACTTCCAAAGAGTAACATTCCTGGCCTTGCTCTACCTGCAATTTGCTACTCTTATAAGGAGCATAATAACCCATGATGAGTTTGGAAAAAGAAATCAGGCAGGTTCACCTCAGTCCCTTTTCCTCTTTCTCTTTGAGATCTGCCTTATCTACACTGCTCCACGATAAACTTCGCATGGACTTCATGAAGACCTGTTGGTTTCTGGTGCTGCCCTTGGATAAATATGGCTGATTCAGGTGTGAAATAAGACCAAGTCTGCTTCGTGAAGATCTAAAGCTATACATTCCAATAACTTTAGTCAGGAAAAAAAATGGAATTTTTATCTTTAAAAATATTGTAGGACTCTTAAAACTGAGTTCACAAGGTCTTAATGGAAACAACTAAATTTGATAGACTAGATAGACATTGCAGTTACTATGATAAGGTTTCCAAAGGTGACAATAAAATATTCAGATGACTTAGATAAGTAAGAGACTGTTACCTCCTTGGTTCAATGATCAATAATTTCCATTTGCAAATAAAGGTATTTATATGTGGTTACTTTGGGCTGAGAGCATTAAGATCTGATGGCATTGTGATATATCTATTACCTTACCTAAGGAGAGATCTTCTTGCTGTAACAACAGCATGAGTGTCATGCAACACTCTTCCATTTGGCTTAATGCACTGGCTGTAATTGTATTCACCTGTGCCTACAGCTACCACTTCGTGTTGTCCAGCTGAAAGGAAAAAGTAAACAGTAGCAGACTATTTTAACTTCCCTCTTCGCTATGTTCAACCCCAACACTATCTCATCTTTTTTAATTTGTAAAATATATTGACCAAAAAGATGTAAAAATAATTCCACAGTTTCAAATATGAGTCTTCTAAGAAACAAAATTTAAAAAGTAGAATCTCAACTAAAAGGGCAGATGTTTTATAGTATGATACTTTATCTACATTTTACCACAATCAACAGAATCACCAAATATCCATGGCTTTCAAATATGCATCTGTTTCGTCTACATCTAGAATTATCTGACCTTCTAAGAGACTTCATTTGCCATTCCACTGTCTTAAACTGTCTAAATATAATGCCTCTCATTTTTTCTTAACTCAAACTCTTTATAAACCAAACTTTAGTTTCCTTCTCTAACTATTGAAACTGAATTTTTGAAGAAACAAGAACTTTATGCTTTTCCCAGCAGCTCTGTTCCATTCACATTTTGCTGTGCACTATCTGAACTTTCCCTGAAACTCTGTGCTCTGAAAATATGCAATTCAAATCGGCAATCTTTTCTTCCTCTCACATTCTAACTATGAGGCCTTTACATAGCCTAGTAACTAGCTCACTGCTTTTATTCCCTATAAATATTCCCCTCTGAATATCTTCCTTATTCTATTTTTTACTTCTGTGTTAATGATTTTAGAAAATCTCTACTCTTATTCTTTCAAAAAAAGTTCAGTTTCACACCTGCAACTACCTAAAAGACTTTAACTAATTCAAAAAAATTGCTGAGGTCCTATCACATACCAGGCAATAATGTAGATGCTAGGAATAAAATGTTGAGCAAGACATGCCCTTGCAGGAGAGCTTCTAATAGAAGAGACAGAAAAAAGACTAAATGAACCCCAAATTGTGGTAAGTACTTTCAAGGAAACAAATATGGGGCTGATGTGAAAAATAATGAGAGGAAAAGTTACCTCATGTAGACTAGTTACAGAATCCCTCCCTACTAAGCTGAAATTTAAGCTTCAGCATGAGGAACAAGCAGTACGAAAAGTTAGGAAAAGGGTATTTCAGTCAAAAGAAACATCATGTGCACACCACCCAGGGCAAAGAGTGAAGACCAGTGTTGCTGTTCCAGTAAGTAGGGTAGTAAAGGGAGTGGCATAAGGTTAGAGAAAGAGGCATTATATACCATGCTAAAGAGTTTGTGGATTTTACCCAATAGCTATGGGGAAGCTACTAAAGGTAAGGGAGCAAAAACCATCTTGGGTTACATTTTAAAATCACTCCTTTCTGCACAGAAAAGTAAACAATCAACAAAATGAAAAGGCAACCGATGAGTGGAAGAAAATATTTGCAAATGATATATCTTAAAAGAGCTTAATATTCAAGATGTATAAGTAACTCCTACACCTCTACAATAGAAAAACAAATAATTTGATTAAAAAATGGGCAAAGGACCTGAATAAACATTTTTCCAAGGAAGACAGACAAACAGGTATATAAAAAGGTGCTCAATATCACTAGTCATCAGAAAAATGCGGATCAGATCAAAATCACAACAAGATACCCTCGCACCTGTTAGAATGGCTATTAACAAAAAGTCAAAACATAAGTTTTGGCAAGGATATGGGTTCAGAGACACCTGAGCACAGATTCCACCTGCATTCCTAGGATAGGGATGTTACCCTGTGAATGCTGAATTTGACTCAATAACCAGGTTTATAAACCTCCCGTTAAATGGAATTATACAGTATCAGTGTAAGTTTTGGAATGGTGATATAAGCTCTGAGTTATAAAGGGCAATAGTGTAGCCAAAAACTCAGCTTCTTTTCTCAGCTCTGAACTCAACCTGCAATGCCTCAGGGAGATACTTGAGTTAGATAATGCAGGAAAAAGAGGAGTAACCAAAAGAAGAAATTCATCAAGATGTGAGAGGGAATGAAATCAGAACTTAAATAAAAGAATTAGCCTGTAAGAGGAGAAATCCTTACTCTACTGTCAAGTAAAGAAGATGGATACAGGAAAGTTACAAGGGTACTTCAAAAAGTTCACGGAAAGATTTGTATTACCTTTTAAATCTATTTTTCCACGAACTTTTTGAGTACTCACATATAGATTTAGTGGCAGGGGAGAGAAGGACACTTGAAATTGACAGCTTCTTACAGACCCAGTTAAAAATGATGAGGCAAAGTTTCTAAGAATATATTTTAAATATGTACTGATTGTGCGAGTTACTCTAGGGATGCTCATTTGATTTCACTCAGGCTTTCCCATCCCTCATTCATATTTCATATTTTCTTAAACCACATTTATTATTCTCACCCATGCTCTTTTCCACCCAGCTTCACACCAGCTTCCAGATTCCTTGTATATATGGAAACATTACTCTTCCATGTAAACCTGATATGGTACTATTATTTTTTATTCATCTCACTTCATCTACCATTTATTGTCACCTTCATCTTATCACATCAATTTTTTTTATCATGTATTTTCTCTTCCTGTTCATGTCCACCTTAGCTCTAGTGTAGGTACTCCATCACAGCCACTTAAAGTTGTAGCTCCTTATTTCAGGCTCAACCGTGTAATCTTTTTAAAAAATTATTTGTTGGTTACTCATTAAACGTTAATTTATCTTAATCATCACAAATACAATTTATTAAGTTTTTACTAAATGCTGGTTACTGTGCTAAATACCTTATAATTATTATATATAATCCTAACAACCCTATGAGGTGGGAGTTATTATTTCTATTATCTCTATTTTTAAGAAATGAGAAGAAAATTGGAGCATAGAGCTGCTTGCACAAAGTAATTTAAGAAGCAGAGCTCAGTCTGATGCTAATGCTCCCAATAATTACAGCACATTGTTTACCTTTGTTCAAAATCTTTGTTCATAACCACAGCTTATCATAGATCTTATTAAATCTAACTTGACTATCTTTCAGACCACTCCATAAGCTGGCACCACCTTATCACTTTATATTTTGTATTTCTTCTCTACATATACTATTCTGCACTAGCAATAAATTTATCTCCTCATCCTATAAACAGTTTTCCCTCTGCAGCTTTCTTCTCTCATGCCTTTATCTCTCTACAAATGTCTTCCTTTCTTCTATTTATCTAAACCTTATCAACCTTTAAAGTTTCAGCTTAAGTCTTGCCTGTTCCAAAAGATGTTAACCCTATCATTTTTCTCCTATCTATGAAGTCTCACACATTTTTGCATTACAGAAAACAATTTTTAATTTGTATCATCTTAGACTTTCAATATATATGCCTTCTCTTCCCACCTAAAACTCCTTAAGAACAAGAACCAAACCTCAAATTGTTTTTATATCATCTGTAATATCTAATTAGAAGATGAGTATAAAACACAGTTTTAATTATCAACCCAGAACATCAAAGGGTAAAGAAAATTTTAAAATATAGACTAAATTGCAACATTATAATATCCACAAGAACATGATTTCCCACATTTTAATCTTTTTTTACTTGAAAATGAAGAAAAGATGGAAATTTTTGTAGTCCTTTTCTCAATGTCTGTTATAATGAGGATCAGATTTAGAGACGGTAGTAGTTCCAGATGGGTGAAGATTTAAAATTAAGGGTTAAGGTTAAGGCCTTTTTTACCATTCTGCAGTTCTCTACTTGTTCCTGAAGTATACTTTATCATTACCTTTGAGAACCTTTGTGTTTAATGACCCAAACCCACTAGAAAAGGCCACTTCAAATTAATGCAACACCATTGTCAGCAGTGCAAAAATAGTTAACTAAAATATTACTATAGTACAGTTCAGATCATTAAGATAACAGTTTTTCTACAAACTAACACATCCCAAATTATGGGACTTACCTCTTTCAATTATAAAAGCAGCCAATGAACTGATACATTTCAGATACTGTGATTGATTACAAATCAGTTGATTAAATGTTTCTTTAACAATTTGTGAAATCTTTGCATACTGAATATATCTCCCTTCTAGAAAAAACCAATCAACAGCAATATGAATTTGAAGAACATTGTGTTTTCTCCTAGAAATGTATTATTCTTACTACAACCTTACAATCAAATTAGTTAATCATTTATAGACATATGTAAGCAAATTTATAATTTATGTTGTATTGAGATTTTAAAGTATTTGATTCTAAAAGAACACAAGTTATTGAGCTTTTTAGGTGTCTTCTTATGAAAAGATTTGTGATATTTCATACTAGAGGACTATTGATTTATATTTGTAGAATTTAGTCTGACAAGATATTCAAAAGTCATATGGGACACAACACAATTCTTTGTTGTATGGAACTGTCCCACATATTGCAATATAACCAACATCTCAAAGAATGCCAGCAGTCCTCCCCAATCATTACAGCATTTAAAATATACTCCCTTACTATTTGCCCCACTGAGAACCACTGCAAATACTAAGCATTAGACTTTTGATATAGTTCTATGTTCCCACTAAAAAGTCTCAAACTTGAAAGAAGATTAAGATAGTTCTAAGTAACTAGGCTTACCGTAACTAGGATTGGTTCAAGAATATACATCAAAAGTTAATCATGGATTTTTTAAAAAAAACATAACAGAGCTTGAGATTCTGGGGTAGGACCCTGGCAATCTGTTGCTTTGTATATATGATTGTGTATCCCTAGTGAAGAATCACTGCTCTAGAGAATAAGAGGTTGCAGAATCACTTTAATACAGTGTTCCTGAAAGTTTGACTGCAAACCAAACTGATATTTTGGTTTGTGATATTTTGTGGTGGTTCTCAGCAGTTATCAAGTGATTCACAGTCCCTTTAATATTTTGAGTAGGGCTGGCCAGTTAGGCTCAGTTGGATAGAGCACGGTGCTATAACACCACGGTCAAGAGTTTAGAACCCCTTACTGTCCAGTCACCAAAAAATACACACACACACACATATGTATATATATTTTTTCAGAGAAAAAAATGAAACAATTTTGTTCTCATGCATTGCATATATATCAAATGCATACCTGAATATGATTTTTACAGATAATTCTTTTTACCTGTTTGATAATCACTACATTCTAAAAGGCACACAAATGCTAAAAGTACAGCATCAGCAGTCTCAGCTAACATTCTGTAACTGTACATGACTCATTTCAGTTACCCCACTTACATGTTCTTGCTAATATTAGTTAAGCTTGTATTTTTCTTTGTTAATATTAATACTCTCTTCTTAGCAAAAACAGGTACATTCATATTACCAAAAAGAGTGGGAGAACAGCCAAAAGTTAATCACAAAATGAAACTCTGAGAGAAAGAATGAATACTGGGTCTGTTTATCACCAAAAATTCATGATACAGATGAAGCAGTTTCATTTAATGATTTTTTTAAGCTTTTTTTTTTTTTTTTTTTTACTATAACAAGGTATACATTTGGATGCAACCACTATTACCAGTTTCATATAGCTATTTTGAGGAAATCTATAAATATAAACATACATCACTTTAAAAAATAAAAACAGGGGCATGGTTAACCCCACTTTCTGCATTTATATGGTCTTGTACATCAAAGGCAGACATCAGTGCTATTTCATTCTTTTTAATGGCTCCACAGAATGAATTTATTTAATTATGTTCTAAATAGCAATTATTTTGTATTAATATATAAAATAGAAAAGTACACTGTAATTAGTACTGACACAACCAGCACTATGTGTGTCACAAGTAAAACGTTTTGTTGCGCGTTAAAAATATCAAAAAGAACATTTAGGAATCAACAATATACTGACATACATCTGAATCCTAATTCAGTACTGACAGAAAAAATAAATGCTGTGAATGTAATCAAATCTTGTATTTACTAAATGTATTTCTAAATTACTAAATGTATCTCTTCTCAGTATGTTTGTAAAGGAATGAAAAGCAATTAAAATACTGTTCTCCTTATACATGTATGCTGGCTATTGAGGGAATAAAAGTTTCACAAATTATTGGAAATAAAGGATAAGATAAAAACATGACAAGTATAATGCCATTAACACCATTTCTTTGATTTCAACTTGCTAATATCAAGTGATACTTAGTATCATGAGTAATCTGAACCTATCTTCAGAGCCAAAATATCACTATTTATAACAAAGATATGATCCAGTTTGAAACATATAGCAAAGTAGACAGGCTGTGAAATAGTGACTACCTCTATAACTGGCTCATCAGGAGGTGTTCAGAAGATTTTTGTGGGTCTCTAATCTTTTTTCTTTGAAAGTTATAATATCCAAGTCCTGTTTTTACCCATAAATTCAAAGGATGTTGTTTGGTTCTCTCTTTTCTGACTGACACTTGACTCCTGACCTGAGCCTACCAAACCTGACTTTACTCTTGTAGTTTTTTAAACTACATATTCTTTCTTCCTCATAGTTTATTATCTGTTTTCCCAGGAAAAGAGCAATCTATGCTATTTGCCCATACTTTAACTGGGATTTTATCCCATTATTCATTAAAAATGTCCAGAGAGGTTGAAAGGAAAGACAAGAGCCTCTTTCCATATTAAGAGATCACTACCAGAAAAGTGATTACTAATGGCCCTTCTGTTCATCAATTCTTACAACTGTTAGGTCAGGTAACTATATTTAACTATTGGTGGATTTTGTCTTTTAAATGTTCCTATTTTCCCTTAGTCTGGTCCTTTTACTTCATGCACACTAATGTACAAGGCCATTTTCTCTTAGAGACACAATAAAAGACTAGGCATAAAATTTTTCAAATTCTAACTTTCATCTCAGAAATGAAAAAGAAGAAAGGCTCCTTCTTAATTTTAATTTTACAAATACTTTAAACTTTTAAGTCTGAAGTGTCCCTACTACGTAGTCAACATAGAAATTAAGAACAATTCTTGCCTTTTAGGAGATACATAATCTAACAGGAAAAGTACATAATAACTACCACACAATGCTGAATGTGGTGAAATGTTATAATAAAATAGTAGTAGTTACTATTTAGTGAGCATCTACTGTGTGCCAGGCACTGATCTAAGTATTTTACATGTATGAATTAATTTAATCTTAACAATAATCCCATGAGGTAATTACTGTAATGGCCATTTTACAGATGAGGAAATTAAGGTGCACAGAAAAGTAACTGGTCATAGGTCACACAACCAGTAACTTCAAATGAAGTTGTAGCTTTCCTGAGCTTGAATGACAACTGCCATTAAAAGACAGTGAATGGACTGATTTAAAATGAATGCACCAAAAGACCACCAAGCACCAGAAAGCCATCAGTTTTCATTAATGACAAGCCCATCAAAGCAAAGAACTCTCAAAAAAGCAGTTGTATGAAATTAATGAACCATCTCCTTATATAGAAAAAACTCTTTCTTCGATCTTTCCTTTCCCTTATCATTTTTAGCACAGTATAAAAGGAAATTCTCCTCTTTGTACAAGTGTGGGAGGTTTGAATCATAAAATGGTAATGTATATTTTCATTCCTATGCATAGTTTAATAATGTTTTATAATTTTTAATTGTGTTACTCTTCTAAAAAAGAACACCACAAAGAACTTTCCTACCGTAATGTACTTTTGAAACATAAGCTGGTTTAGGTGAAACAACAGGTTCGGCAGGGATAGGAGGAGGACCTGTATATAAAACAAAAACATAAAGTAAGATGAGACCTCAGTGTTCCAAAGAGCCAGTACCTTACTATTCTGTTACAAAAAAGTACTCCAAGAATGATCATTTTTTATGCATATTTCTGCCAACTCTAGACCATCAAATACACATTAGCTCAGCCTCAGTAAATGTCTTTCCTATTTTGAAATAATTTATGCAAACAAATTTCTAGGTTTCCTGACCTTATGCTACTACAGAGCACGCTTTGTAACAAAGGCAACATTAGTGGCTAAAATGAAGTCCTATTTTATTTATTTTTACTTTTAATTTTTATTGAATCAAAATTGATTATACATATTTTTGGGGTTCAACATTGAGATATGTTGATCAAATCAATATTACCAGTATATATATTGTTACAAATCATAATTATTCTTTATGCCCCTTGTGCAATCACTCCCTCTCTCCCTCCCCCTTCCCCCCTCTAATTACTCTAGATTTCTTCTCTCCTTCTGAAAGAATAATGGTTATTCTGTTGATTTGTTGTCTAGATGATCTGTCCAGTGATTAGAGGTGTGATCAGGTCCCCCAATATTACCACAGAGCAGATGCTTCTTTTGTCACTCTGAAATGGGCTTTGTGGAGAGAGACATCCTCTTCTTTATCTCTGCTGGTGACTCACTTTGTGTCAATGCACTCCAGTGGCTGGTGGATCATCTGTATGGTAGTTGTGGCATCTAGCCACTTTCACGGCAACCATAGTTATTGTGATGGCTGTGGTGGGCCAACCACATGGAGGTGATGTTTTTGGCATGCTCCTTGGTGCTGGCAATGTGCCTTGTTGTGGAGAGTGTCTAATCTCCAGCTCCATGCCTTGGGTCCCCAGGTGGGCCTTGAGGCGCTGGTACAGTGTGCCTGGTTGTGGGTGGGGTCCAATCCCCTTCTCCACACCTCTGGTCCCCAGATGGGCCCTGAGGCACTGATACGGTGTGCCTGGTTGTGGGAGGGAGGTCTGGTCCCTTACTCCATGCCTCAGGTCCACAGGCAGGCCCCAAGATGCTGGTGCAGTGTGCCTGGTTGTGGGAGGGGGGTCTGGTCCCCAGTTGCTAGCCCCAGGCCTCTGAGCAGGCCCCGAGGCATTGGTGGTGTGCCTGGATGTGGGAGTGGGGGTCCAGTCCCTGGCTCCAAGCCTTGGGTTCCTAGGCAGGTCCTGAGGCACTGGCAGTGTGAGTGGTCGTGGGTGGGGGTCCTGCCCCTGGCTCCATACCTCATGTCCCCTGGCAGGCCACAAGGCATCAGTGGTGTGCCTGGGCCAGAACTAGCTTTTTGTCCTCTGCTTACTTCCAACTCGGGGGAACTTCCTGTAGGAACCAGTACTTGAGCTGTGTTGTTGAGTTAAATTGCTGCTTTGCTGCTGTTTCCCTAGGGAAGGCTTTTTGTGTATCTCAGGGTTTAATGGTTGGCCTTATAGGTTCTTCCAGCTCTCCAGAGACTCAGTGCACCTGAGTTGTGTAGAAACTCTAATGTGGGCCTGAGTTTTTTCATCAAACTGCACCCCATGCAATTCTGTATTCCTGACCAGTCTCCTCTGAGTAGTTGTATGCTTATTGGGGGGTGGATCGGCTATCTTTGCTGTGTCCCAGTGTTCTCCCATTGGGCCTGGCTCACCCCCCACCTGTGCTCCAAACATTTCCCATGGGGTGGGCCCTGCGCCTTTCCCTTGTATTGACTCACCAGCCTCTGAATGGCTCCCCTTTTTCAGCTGTTCTGGCTCCTCGCTCCTGCATGGGTCCACGGGAACCCTATTAGTGATCTTGCTGTCTTGGGGGCCACCAAAGTCCTCTTCTCCACTGCTGCCTCCAAGTAACTCCATCTAAAGGGCACAGCTGCAGCTTCTGCTGGCTCCTGCTCCATGCGCTCCAGCATTAAAGCAGCCATGGCCCAAAACACTCAGAGCAGTTTTTTCTTTCTCTCATGAGGCTTTTCCTGCCTTCATGAGCTCCGTAGGTCTCTTCTCCTCTTCCCCTGAGCTCCAGCGGCCCCAGCTTGGCTGATGTTACATTTTTATAGTTGTAAATTGGTTGATTTGTGGGAGAGAGTGATGCTGCGGACTGTCTATTCCACCATCTTGACCGGAACCATGAAGTCCTATTTTAGATACTTAATTTTCTATTTGTAGTAAAACTGTATAAGACATTTTAAATTAATATTCTTTTAAAAACTAATGAGGAAAAATATCATTTTTAATGCTATCTTACCAGGATATTTTCTAGGGAAATGCTACATTTAAAGTTTAAGTTTATCAATTCCCATTCTTTGTAAGTGCTTTCCAATTTGGTCCCCAAAGTTAGAGAATACAGGAAAAACAAGACAAGTACATGACATTAAACCAGAGGGCAGAAAAGTTCAGGAAAACTTAAATGAAGAAGCTCTGAAAGCTGAAGTAGTCCCAACTAAATTAGTCAGTCTTTCTTAAAAATAACTTATAAAGACAAAGAAAGCAAATAGAAATAGTACTCTGGACTTAATTTTGAGTAAGATGGGAAACTTGTTGAATATATAGAAATGAGCAAGGAAAGAGTAACGGTGTCACATTATGGCTTATACTGTAAGGGAAATGTTAACTATAGTTCAATATATACACCCTGGACTTTAGATAAACAGAATGTCAAAAACCCAGAGAAAGAAGGATTTGTTTCCATTTACTTAAGGGAGTATGGTTCACGTGGAATAAGAACTAAAGATATTAAATCGTTTATTAAGCACAAATAATTTCAATAAACAAAGCAAGCAAGATTGTACAAGATGGTCTGCATTTTAAAACACCATGTACAAATGGACAAAATAATCTTGAAAAAGAAGAACAAAGTTTGATGACTCACACTCCCTGATTCCAAAACTGACTTCAAGGCTACAGTAATCGAAACAGTGTAGTAGTGGCATAAAGACAGACATATAGACGAATGGAATAGAATAGAAAGTCCAGAAAGAAAGTTTTGCATATAGTCAAATGATTCTTGACAAAGGTACCAAGACCTATCAATAGGGAAAGGGCAATCTTTTCAACAAATAATGCTGGGAAAACTGAACATCCACACGCAAAAGAATAAAGTTGGATCTTTACCTAATGCTAGATACAAAAAACAACCCAACTGAAAAATGAGTAAAGGACTTGAATAGACATTTCTCTAAACAAGATACACAAATGGCCAATAAACACATGAAAAAATGCTCAACATCACTAATCATTAGAGAAACGTAAATCAAAACCACAATGAGATACCGCACATCCATCAGGATGACTACTATTAAAAAAAATCAAAATAGTGTTGGCAAAAATGTGGAGAAATTGAGACTCTTGTGCACAGTGGGTGGGAATGTAAAATAGTGCGGTCATCATGGAAAACAGTATGGTGGTTCCTCAAAAAATTAAAAATCTACCACATGATCCAGCAATTCCACTTCTGGGTATGTAACTCACAGAATTGAAAGCAAGGTGTCAAAGACATATTTGTACACCTATGTTTATAGCAGCATTACTCACAACAGCCAAAGCATGGAAGCACCCCAAGTATCCATCGACAGAAGAATGAACAAAATGTAGAATATACATACAATGAAATATTATTCAGCCATTAAAAGGAAGGAAATTCTGACACATGCTACAACATGGATAAACCTTGAGGACATTACTATACATGAGATATAATTTATAGAGACTGAAAGTAGAATGGTGATTACCACAAACTTAGGTGAGAGGAGAATAGGGTTATTTAATGGGTACAGAATTTCAGTTTTGCAAGGTGAAAAGAGTTCTGGATATTGGTTGCACAAGAAAGTGAATGTACTTAACACTACTGAACTGTACACTTAAAATTGTTCAGATGGTAAATTTTATATGTATTTTACCACAATAAAAAATTTTTAAATGATTTAAAAAAGAGGTATTCAAATAAACTTAAAAACCAGATTGTTTCATAATTGTGTCAAACGTGTTAAAGATTCTCAGACTTAACATAATATCATTAACCACACTGCCCTTGGAAAAAAGTTTTTATACAGTTAATAAAGCAAATAGAACTATACTTAAAAAAACACCATGTACAAAACATGAAAGATGAACATGAAAAATAATTTTATTTTTTAAAAAAACGTTTTACTGAAACATGATTATACATATTTATGGGGTACAGAGTTATATTTCAATACATGTATATGCAATGTGTGATGATCTATTCAGGGTAATCAGCATATTCATCTTTGCAAAACTTAATCATTTCTTTGTGAAGTGTACATCTGATCTCCTCTCTTCTAGTCATCTGGTAATATGCAGTAAATATTTATGGATTCCTGGGTCCACTGTACAACAACATTTATTTTTCTTATCTAGCTGTATTTTGTGTCCATTAACCAGCCTCTATCTATCCCACCTCCCCCCTCCTCTTTACCACCTCTAGTAACCACAGTTCTCTCTCCTTTTAACAATCAACTTATTATAGTTTTGTTTTGTTCTCTTTTTTAGTCCCTACATATGAGTGAGAACATGCAGTATTTCTCTTTCTGTGCCTGGCTTACTTCACTTAACATAATTTTCTCCAAGCTCATCCATGTTGCTGTGAATGGCAGAATTTCATTCTTTTTTATGGCTGAACAGTATACCATTGTGTATATGTACCACATTTCATGAAAAATAATTTTAAAACAGTGATGAGTTTAGAATTTTGAAAAAAACTAAAGACTAGTTTTTGAAGTCTTATGTTGTAAACAAGAATAAGGAGGAGAAAACTAGAGAAAGTAATGTAAGGTAACAGATAGCAACGAGGAAATACAAATAACTCTTATTTTCTATATCTCTTCACAAGAAAAATAAATCTTTAAACTTGGAGGTCTAGAAGAAATAAAGAAACTGTAGCTCACTATAAGGGAAAAGATAACATATTTTTTCTAGGCTCTGGACCAAGAGAAAATACTGTATATTATTGAAGAATTTTTAATTGTAATTAAAACACTATCAGCACTTTTTGAGAAAACAATAATGAATACAAAAGTAGGAGCACTAGAGATCAGTACATACTACCTTAATTTTTCCCAGAGGATGGAAATGACCAATGTTTAGAAACTAAAGATTATAGACTCAGGCAAAACACATTTGTTAGCCCTGGATAAACATTTTGAAAACCTTTAGGGAAAAAGTATTTATAATGAGAAGCCAATTACAAATACCCTTTTCTGATAATTTAATTAAATGCTGCGCTGGCTGGTTAGCTCAGCTGATTAGAGTGTGGTGTTACAACACCAAGGTCAAGGGCTTGGATCCCTGTTCAGGCCAGCCACACACCCCCATCCCCAGAAAAATAAAAGTAAATAAAATAAATGCTCAAGAAATTTAGATTTTCTGTGGATATGTTTTAACTTGATTTCAATGAAGTATTTTAGTTCCTAAAGGGCAGAGGACGGGTTGTATTTAATTCTATATTGCCAGTACCTACCACAGTCCCTGGAACATAGCATACCTCAAAACACAGATTTATTGATTCTACTGCATGTTATGGTTGGAAGGAAACTGGAAAAATGTCACTGGGGACATAGTATACATGGGTGAGTTGACAGCTGATAAAATAATCAAACAAAAAATTTCTATTAACAAACTGAAGGAAAATCTTAAGGATATTATTCATCACAGGTTCTGCATTTCACGTTAACTTGTTAAAAACTCTGGGAAAGCAAAGATATATCTACTAAAAAATCTGAATAAATCACTAGTAACTAAGTTCCAGCTGGGCAGTACCTGTTCATCCAGAGCATAATATAATGTGCAATACTGAATAAATGAATGATGGACAAACATGAGAGTTGGTAAAAATGGCAAAATTATTAAATAATAAAATCAGGAAGTCAAAAGTGTCAAAATTGACTTCATATTAGAAAGATAGGTTTCTAGGTTAAAGTCATGACCTTCCAAATATTTAAAAGAAAAAAAGTAAAAAAAAATTGTTATCCATGACACATAAAAAGGAAAAGGGAAACATAAAAACTATGTAATATGACATTTACCAATTATTATAATAAATGAAAATATTAAACTTTTCTATTAAAATATTCTTTATGTCAAAAAAACTAATTTTATGCCTAATAGAAAATACATTTAAAAAATCAAAAAAGGATAGACATTAGATAAATGCAAAAAGTAACTAAAAGCACCATCAGTATTACAAAAAAATTAAGATTTCAGGATCTATATATGTACATGTATACCCATACTTGTCACATACACGTATATATAAAATAGGGCAAATGGAATGACTTTACATTGAAGAAAGTGAAATCTCTGCATCATTACTTTGTAACAAATCAAAAAGTGTAAAATGACATTTACAGTGTGCTGTGGATTGACTGAATTGTGTCCCCCAAGGTCCATATATTATAAGCTAATCCCCACTGTAACTATTGAAGGTGGGAAATTCTATTATGCTTATTGAAAGGTGGGGCCTTTGGGGCCCTGAAGACAATGGCAGGAGCTCATGCAACCAGGCCCAGCGACCATGGAGGAGTCAGAGCCATTCACATTGGGGTCCCTGAGATGGGGGACTGAGGGCTTTAGCCGATCTCTACCACCCACCTCCCTGCACCCAACAACATCTTAAACTGTACTTATTAGACATGAGTGTTTCTATGGGGTGTATAACTTATCTGCTCATGTCTTTCACCAAGTTTCTGCTTGGATTTTTCTAATTCATTTTTAAGAGTTCTTTTTTCATTAAGATGTTAATTTTTGTGTTAAATTTGTTTCTTATCAATTGATATTAAAATTAATTAAAAAAATAAAACAAAAACATTTTAAAAAATGCAAATGAGGGAGAGGTTGATAGGGGAAGTTTCAGAGATGAGAAGGAATATGAATTGGGCCTGGAAGAATGAATTAAATCCAAATAGCATAAAAAGAAACAGATGTTGAGAGAGGGGATTGGGAAGGGACCCAAAAAAAAAAAAAGTGGGGTCTTAAAGAAGTGATTAAATTGATGGTTTAATGGTTGTGGGCATCGTTCTGAGGACTTTAAAAGCAGAGCACATGAGGAGCTATCTCTCTCTCTGCTCTGCCATTTTCTGCCATGTGAGACTCCTGCATTGCTGTAAAGCCACCACCAAAGAAGATTCTCACCAGATGTGTTCCCTGGACTTTAGACTTCCCAGCCTCCAACACTGTAAGCAATAAATTTTCTTACAAATCACCGAGTTCCAGGTATTGTGTTATAAGCAACAGAAATGGACTAATACACAGTGCCAAAACTTAGAAGATATTTATTAGAATCATACCTGGCCCTAAAATATCAATAAATCTGAAAAAATAATAGTGAGCAATTGTATGAAAGTTAATAAAATACTCTAAATACCTATTAAATTCAAAGTATGATAAACTATTTGAAAAATAATAAGATTAAACATCAAAACTTATCAGATATGGCCAAATAAATCATTTTTAATTATTAAGTAATGGTTTTAATTAAACAGCAAGAAAACAAAAATATATGAAATAAGAATTCATGGTTTGTGGCAGCAATTGGCACAGTGATGGCAGCAGGTAACAGTAATCCCCAGGTCGGCGATATAGAGGAGGCCACCTCACAGCTCATCTTTTCCAAAGAGTTTGAAACAACTGAGACATTTCTAAATTCAGAAGATCATATGCTTCTGGAGTATCAAAAGTAACAGAACAAGAATGCAGAGGGTGAACAGGGACTCTGAATTCTTCATGAAAACTTTAAACTACAGAGCCCATTTCAGTCATTTCAAAAACAGAGAAACCACTGCCATTGTCCGTAGCTTGCTGCTCCGGAAAAAGCTTCATACGTTTGAGTTGGCCTATTTGGCCAACATTTGTCTAGAGACTGCTGAGGAGTCCAAGGCTCTGATCCCAAGCCTGGAGGGGAGGTTTGAAGACAAGGAGTTGCAGCAGATTCTTGACGATATCCAGACAAAGTGCAGTTTTCAATATTCATCTCCAAACATCACGCTGCTTAGGGGAACCACATCCCCAGCACAGCACCACCCTCCTAGGGTCTGGGGCTGACTTGCACAAACGTTCTATTGCAGAAAACAGTTGATCTTCCTTTGGAGAGAACACCCCAGCTTGGTGTTGGTTTAGGATGCTGTTTCAAATATGAGTGTTAGACCATAATGACCATGTAGTCTTGGAACGGCATTGTAGTGGCTGCCTGTGGTTTACTGAACATGCTTCTGGGAAGGGCGAGGTGGGGTGATGTGTAAGCCATGTTGTTGACTACCTCATATTGTGGTTTTCGGCCCCCATATTATTTTTCATTCTTAATATTTTGTGTCTTAGTTGCAATGTGTTTACGGTTTTTGAAACTAGACTAGAACATGGAAAACTTATATAAGGAAAAAACAGTCTTACCTAGATGCAAAAGGAAGAATTAAACCAGACTAGTATCACTGTTTGAAATTCTTAAAATAAAAAAATAAAAATAAAAAAGAACTCAACTTAAAGAAAAAAACATAAAGACCTTAAGGAAAGTATTAAGAAATGAAAGAAAAACTGAAATTAATAGACTAAAACAAACAAAAGAAACCCAGCAGTAGAATAAAGTGATAATTTGTATTTTAGAAAAATGAATTTACAGTGACTGCTTAAATCAAAGTGTTTTTCTTTTTAGAAGTTGCCTCATTTACAGGTAAACTAAAATGCAATCTAACATGAAATGAATACTGGCAAAAACTAACATATTCTTCAAACTGATTAATACTTATTAATAAAAACTACTATCATTTGATTGTATATTATTCAGCAGACACTGGATAAGGGCTTTGCATGCATTATTTATTTAATCCTAATGACAGCCATAGGAGGTAGATATTATCATTGTCCCCAATTTTCAAATGAAACTTAGGTTGAAAGGGCAAATAACCTGTTTGCACAGGGTCAATATTCCAACCTGAGCAATCTAACTCTAGAGTTTACACTCAAGCTATACTTGCTATGCTTCCTTTAGGACATTATTCTCTCAAGTAACTCTTCCATTTACTTAATTTTACACAGGCCAAACTTCACAAAAATTGCATTAAAAACATCTAAGTATTAAATGCACAAGAAGAATCTAATAAGTTACAGAGGAAACTACATTTCAGGACTTGAAGTCATTAACAATCTAACAAGTTAGACAGTTTAGCAACAGGATTATATTTTCTGGTGCTGAAATATGCAAGAGCATTTTAATTACTACTAAATACATCAGAAGAAAGCAAGTGAAGGAAATTATTCAAATCCTGCAACTTCTTTTAGTTGCCAAGTAACTACTAACTTAAATCTTTCAGGTGATTCCTTCTAGGGAATGAAATATTTTACAAATACTTTATACTCAAGAGTACTTACCTGATGCTTCTGAAATTCTTGGTTCAGGCTCATCCATCTGTAGAAGCTCATCAAGAGCTAATTTTGCTGCATTGGATCTAGACTCCTTTTTATTTTGTCCCAATCCAGTCTTATATTGAATACCATCCACCACAGCACAAAAAGCAAAATACGGTCCCATAACATTACCTTGAAAAAGAACTCAGAATAAATTGTACAATAATTCACAGTATATTATTACAAACAGTGTCAGTATACAGGAAAATATCCCAGGACAAAAATTCTAGAAAACTCTTTACCCTAGAAATACCACCTCTAGGGCTTCCAGTCAAGATGGCGGAATAGACGGTCACCAGTGTCACTCTCTCCCACAGATCAACCAATTTACAACTATTAAAAAGCAAGGACAGCCAAGCTGGGGCCACTAGAGCTCAGGGGAAGAGGAGGAGAGACCTACAGAGTGCATGAAGGTGGGAGAAGCCACGTTGAGAGAAAGAAAGAACCACTTCTCTCCAACCGTTTCAAGTCCCAGCTGCTTCAAGGCTGGAGGTGCTGAGCATATGGAGCAGGAACTGGCAAAAAGCCACAGCTGTGCCCTTCGGATGACGTTGCTTGGAGGCAGCAGGGGAGAAGAGGCCCTTGGTGGCCCCCAGGCCAGCAAGACCACTAATAGGGTTCCGGTGAACACACATAGGAATGACATTACAACTGAAAAAAAGGAGCCATTCTGAGGCTGGTGAGTCATTGCAAGGGACCGCAGCACAACCTGCCCCATGGGAAGCATTTGGAATGCAGGTGGTGGGGAAGACCGGCCCACTGGGGGAACACTGGGGCATAGAAAGGACAGCTGATCTTCCCTCCAATCTGTGCAGGACTACTCAGTGGAGACAGGTAGGAATATAGAACTATAGGGGGCAGTTTGATGAAAAGATTCAGGCCTAGACCAGAGTTTCTACATAACCCAGGTGTACCAGATCTCATGAGAGCCAGAAGTACCTATAAAGTCAACCAGTAAAACCTGAGCTGCACAAAAAATGTTCCCCAGGGAATCAGCAGCAAAGCAACAATTTAGCTCAACCACAGAGCTCAAGTGCTGGTCCCCATAAGAAGCTCCCTCATTTTAGAAGCAGAGGACAACAAATTAGTTCCAGTGCAGAGTTTAAGTGGTAGGAATAGCAAATAATCCAACACAGAACTGGAAGAAAAAACAAAATACCCACAGACCAGAGATAAAGCTTGATATTAACTAGTAAAGGTCTCACATCACCGAAAAACACCTATAAAACCTAGAAGGACCGGAAATCCCCTGGGCTACCAAGCCAGGGATGGGGGAGGACTGGGGGGGCCTCAGCCATGCCCCCTGACACCTGCAACCAGCCCAGCTATGATCACCCAGCCACCACAGGAAGCCCCCTGGTCTCCCCTGCAGGAATGAGGAGGGTGCTACAGACCTCAACTCCACCCCTCCTCCTTCTCCCATTCTATTTCCTTCCCCCTTCTCTTTTCCCCTCCCCCCCCAACTGCTCTACATCTTCACAGAATGTAAAAAAATAATAAACAAAAAAAAGAAATACCAACTCTATAAGTCTTTTTGTATGGCTAAGTGGTTAAAACTGAAGGTGGATGGGCCCCTGAACTAGTTCTGAGGATTTAAGTAGCTAGGCTGGCTCCAGATTCAGTATGAGTAGTAGGGCCAGCTTTAGAGTACAGATCATACATGGGGTGACACTCACTGTCTAGTACAATGTCTGGCAATGGTAAGCACTCAAATATCTATCAAACAACCAATGAGAAGTAAAATAATGGAGACTTATGTTAACATCTCTTTTCTTAAAAACTTTAATACAAAGTTGAATTTCTCCCACCCTTGGCTTGCCCTATTATTCTTATAAACTCCAGAATATAAAAGATCTCTTTAAAGAAACCCTGTGTACCCACGAGGGCATATGGTAAGCAACTCAACTCATTATAGCTTAGGGCAGGTGGAGGGTGGGGGATAAAGTCACAAGGAAAACCAAAACATAAATAACAATAAAAAATGATATCCTACAGAATTAAACTGAATGTCCAAACATACAAAATTCCTAAAATTATTATTTCCACACAATTAGTTTTACTCAGCTTTCATACTTACCTGAAGAAAAAGGAAATGGAATCATCTCCATTTAAAGGTAAAAGATTTTTGTTTCAAGTTTTACTCACTGGTATTTGGACTTTAGGAATCTAAGTCTTCACTCTTTGGTTATGGATGGCTAGGTACTATGTCACTGCACATAAATCTCACTATCTTATTTCCTCACATATTCACAATCACATTACATTAACTCTTTTTTAAAGATATACATCAAAGTTTTACGAGCAATTCCTGACTACATCTGGGTAAACTGCTCCTCCACCCCCCATCCAAAATCTGTTTTTCAAGTCCCTTCTTTTATGATCACCTTGGTCCAATTCAAGTTTACTAAACCAGAGAGCATTTTGTATATTTAACAAGTGGCCCACATGATTCTTATGTATGCGATATTACACATCAAATGTGTTAACAAGTCTTCTGTGTCAGAATAAGCATTTAAGCTTCAGCCTGTTTAAAACCCAGGTTTTCAAACTTTAGAATGGATTTGAATCATATGTTGAGCTTGCTAAAAAATACTGACACTCTGATCTCACTACCGATTCTACTCAATCAGATTATTCAACTAGACTTTGAACATAAAATGAACATTAACAGTGGGTCATATTTTTCAGTAGTTTTTGTTCAAAGCAGTAAAGACTGCCCCAATCCATTTTTTTCCTTACACTGACCAACAGCTTATATTTTCCAAGGGTAGTCTCAGAATAGTAGAGAAAAGCTAAGTAGTTAAACAAAGATTAAGCCCACCTTTTATTTTAAGAAGACATCACACTCTACATTAAGACCCTACTTTTGTCACCTGTTAACTGGTATCATCTGAAACAACCCAGACTGAAACCTGATGTCACTGTGACAATCTTTACTAAAATATCAATAGCTTTAAATTCTTTTGCAAAAATGCTAGCTTTAAGATTCATACTGGCAAAAATTAGTATCAGGAAAATTTAAGATTCATATGCATGTGCAAACATAAACACAAACCCATATGTACATATAAACATACATAAAGACTTTCTTAAGATTGTGTTCTGACTCTCATACATCTGTCAATGCCTCTCAAGAGCAGTTATTCTCTTGTTCCTCCACTTTCCTAAAGTTCATTCTAATCACCGACCATAACATGAAGAAATCAGAAGCTACTTTCTGATCTGTATTCCTGTAGCCTTCCACAGGCACAACAAAGTTAACAGATTCTTCTGGTGGGGTGGGGCGTTTAAGAGAGAATGCCGAAAACTGTGACAGCCTAATCTGCAGACACAGTACCAATCATGTAACTGCTCTTTTCACATCTAATCCTTGAATTTCAGAAGCCAAATTTGACCATAATTTTTCTTATGCATCATCACCATCAGATCTCTCATAAGATAAACATAGTCCAAATATTTAACATCTTGACAAAATCATGTTTATTCTACAAGAAGTATTTATACCACCAAAATCATTCATGAAGCTGATTTCAGTTTGGCTAGCCAAAGAAAAAAAGTTACAATTCACTTATTATAAATTTTTTATATGCAAGTGATTAGCAGAGGCTCAAAAGGCTAAAGAAGTGTGAACATAATTTCATAAGTATATTTGTCAAAATATACTAGTTATCTAACACTAATATTATGTGAAATAACCAAATTTAGCACCATTTATATGCTCAGCTTTTAATGGGAAAATATTTTCCAGTACTGTAATTACCAAGCACAACTCTGCACTTGCCTGTTATTACAGTCTCCTTAAGGTCAAGCTGAACCCGTTGCATTTGTGCAAACTGGTGCAAGGCTGACACAGGATTTATCTCTCCACGTTTGTATTTCATTATAAATTCCTTAGGTATTTTTTTTGGAGGAAGAACGGGATTTGAAATAGGTGAAAGACCTTTGGAAAACAATGGTTCTGGAAAATTACCTAAAAATAAATGTTTACACTTGTCAATTTGATAAAAACAAACAAACAAAAGCACTAAATCCTCCCCCAAAATGGAAGATTGTCCCAGATACACTTACTCATATATGAACAATTTTGACCTGGGTTACAAGCACAACCTGTTATTGTGTAATACTAAGGCTATATTGCAAAGAAGTGATATCATTATATCATTATTAAGTAATATCAAAAAATCTTGGAATTTTAGTGATGTCAAGGTCATCAGAGGCTCTCTAAGCCATTTTTACGGATGATGTCACTAAGGCCTAGAAAGAAAAAAGGCACAGATCCGTAACTAGAACGTAGTTTCTGGCTCCCATCAACTATATTATACTGGCTTTCACACTGAATTCAATCAAATTTTAAAGTATGTATCACCCTGCTTTACACTTAACTCTATGCTAAGTCATATGTGGGATACAAACCAGTATAAATCCAGTCTCTTCCCTGAAGCTTCACCTCAAAAAGGCAAGACATTTGAAGTGGTTGAACAGTCAAGATGGTAACGAATAGTTAAGTGAACAGCACAGGGAAGGAGTTCCTCAGGCCTCCTAAAATGTTGGGAGTCAGATCGCAGCTCCAGGTGGGGCACGGCCATGGTAAATGCATGTACGTATCCAGAAAACATTTAATCCTCAACAGTACTGGCCATCCCAGAATCTTAAAGAACTGAGGCATTATTACAAATGAAAAAGAAGTCATACCCGTCACTTGCGTAACCTTGGATGCCATACTCGACAGACTATGACTTTCCGAGGAATATCTTGTGGGTGTAGTTACCGTCTGGGCTGATGGTTGAACTGGCAAGTTCTTTTTCACCATTTGAGCAAAACTAGGGACCCGGGAACTCTGAAACCAATCACTCCTGCCAGACATTTTCTTACCTACCAACCATGATAAAATTCGAGGAAAACAAAAATCAAAATACGAAGTATACTAAGAATACTATTAAAAACCCCAAACCACCGTATTTCCACAAATGGCTTTTACACACACATTCACTTGACTAGAGCCAAATCCCTCTTTAAGTCATCTCATGTCTGCGTTATAATTTTAAAAGGCACGGAACTCTTCTCTCGACTCCCTCCCCTAAGCTCTGCTACAACGGAGGAAAGACATGACAGCGGTCCGTAAATCTACTCGGGGTTCAGGGGAGACTAGCCAGATCGGGAAACAAGCAGAGGCAGAGAAGAGGAATAAAACCACCAGCCCATCAGCGGACTGCTGAGTCCCGACCCAACTCCCACCCACCGAGGTCGTCCTTCCCGCCCTCTGGGCTGGACCCCTCAGGCGAAGTGGCGGGTCGCCAGCTCCAGGCCGAGCCGCAGGCCCGGGGCTCGCCGGCCGCCGCCATCGTAGCTTTCTCCTCCCGGCCTCAACCTCTCGCCTCAAGCCGCTCTGTGGGAGAGCCACGCGCTCAGAGATGCGTCTTTCAAAAGCGGCCTCCCGCTGCGTCTGCAGGACCCCCCCGGCGGCCGCCCTCGCGCCTCTCCTCGCCCAATCACCAACCGTCTCCGCGGCCCCGGCGTCCCGCCCCCGCGCTTGCGCCAGCCCTGGGCCAGCCGCGCTGCGCCTCCTGAGGCGCGGAAAGAGACGCCCGAACGTTGCGTGCGTTCGAGGGCCGGGCAAGGGTGACGCGGTTCTCTGAGCACCCGCACCGGGCCGGCTAGACACCCTTCCTGCGGGAGAAGTGAGAGAAAATCTCGGAGTTCCATCAGTTCTGTTCCTGACCCGTGCCTCCCCAACCCCGCCTTCCTCAAAAAGTACCACACATAGTTTGTGTTTGGAGGCTGCCCGAGGGCTACGGGCGTGAAGGTGGTTTCAAGGAAACCCTTCGCTTTATCTCTAATCACAATCTGAAAAGGTGCCCGTGAGCGTGGGCAAGGCTAGTCCTTCACGGTGTCCTTCCTGTTGATGGAAAAAAGCACCTCAGACTTGCTGAAGCTTGATCAGTTGAGCCAAACAGAACAATCATGAAAGCAGGTATGGGCATTGAGAGCAAATGGCTCTAATATCTGGGTGACAGATTCAATGTGTGTTTTTGATTCCTTGCTTTTCTAAAAGTTGAAGCAGACGCTAATCGAGGTGTTAGCTGGTAGACTGGTGAAAACATTTTTAATACTAAGGCACTCAACAAGTTTTGGCATGTAACCAAGAAGGAATTCACAGAACACAGTGACATAAATTTTTTTTTTTTAATGTTCATCTACTTTTTAAAAATATGGACAGGGCTTCTCAGAGGTTGTATCTCTTTTATTTATTTATTTTTAACATATTTTATTTATTTTCATCTTCTATAAATATGCTCATTTTAATGTGTGAAATGAGTACCAGATGCTTAAAGATCACTTTGATGTGATTTTCACATAAATCCCTAAAACGAATGTTACAATGGTAATCTTAATGAGTTAGAGGTCCAGTGGAATTACAAGGGATATATTCATTTATTTATTTATATTGTATTTTATTTATTTATTTTTTATTGGCTGTGGATATTCATGAAATACCAAGCGGATTGTCACTACTCGTGCCTAAGATAGGATGGCCAGATGCATACTGGCAGCATGCACATTACCACAAATTTCGATTATACCCTGTGTCCCCCACCCAATTATCCCCAACCTCCGTCCCCATCCCCCTCTCCCCCACCCGACTTTATATCCCTAGGTCTGCTCTCTCCCTCTGCAAGTCCAACACACCACTGTGGTCTTTCTTTCCTTCCTTCTTTCTCTCTTAGCTCTCACTTATGAGTGAGTACACGCAGTATTTATCCCTCTGTGCTTTGCTTATTTCACTCAACATAAGTTTCTCCAAGCTCATCCATGTTGTTGCAAATGGGAGAATTTCATTCTTTTTTAAGGCAGTATTCCATGGCGTTTATATACCGCATTTTCCTTCTGCAATTGTCCATTGGTGGACAGTTAGGTTGGTTGTATATCTTGTCTATTGTGAACAGAGCTGCAATGAACATGGGAGTGCAGGTATCCCTTCGACATGATGATTTTCCTTCCTTTGGGTATTTACCCAGAAGTGGGATTGCTGGATCGTATGGAAGATCTATCTGTAGTTGTTTGAGAAACTTCCATACTGTGTCCACAGTGGTTGTACTAATTTACAGTCCCACCAACAGTGTAGGAGTGTTCCCTTCACTCCACACCCTCGCCAGCATTTGTTATTCTCCGTCTTTTGGATTATAGCCGGTCTAACTGTGGTGAGCATCTCTCTTTTTTTAAAAAAAGGAAAGAAAAATAAAAATAACAGTAGACACGTTATATAGTTTTTTAATTTTTATTTTAGACATTATAATTGGTATCTAATTGTGGGGTTTTTTTGTTTTTTTTTTTTTTGGTGGCTAGCCAGTATGGTGATCTGAACACATGACCTTGGTGTTATAATGTAACAGGTTGAACAGAGGTGACTCCATTTTGTTAAACTTCTAAATTAAAAAGTTTTTTTTTCTTACTCTTGTAACCTGAACTGCATAGCTTGCAGCTGGACATTAGAATATAATGATTCTTGGTCACATGATTGCTAGAGCATAATGGCTTTTGCTCATACTGTACACAGAATAATTATATAAGATATTATTAACCCAGGTGGCCATTCTTTACTAGCTTACTAAGTAGATATTTTTGAGATTAATAGGAACCGAATCCATGACTAGACTTCATACAGGATGGTCACCATGAATCAGCTCCCACCCGAGAAGTTGTTTGATGTTTATCTGCAGTTTTATGATTATGCCTGCACGTCCCTGCTTAGATCACTGTGAATGAGCCCCCCTACCACCTGTCCCTATAATATCATTTGGCAAGTCTGGGAAAAGCAGAGATGGTCTTTGAGCCATGAGTCCACCATTTCCCAAGGCTGCCAGCTTTCTGACTGAAGGTTACCTTTCCTTATACCACCATTTGTCTCTCAATTATTGGCTATGGAGCGGCGAGCGGGTTTCGGTAACAATAAGGCTGAGCTTTAACCAATTGAGCTAACTGGCCAGCCAATAATTGTGGTTTTAATATGCATTTCACTAATAGCTAATGATGTTGAGCACCTTTTCATATATCTTTGCCATCCATATTTTCCTTGGTTAAGTGTCAGTTCAAGGCACTGTTTTCTAATTGGCTGTTTTCTTGTTGAATTTCAAGAGAATTCATATATTCCCTATACAAATCCTTTATTGGATATGTAATTTGCAAACGTGTTCTCCCAGTCTGTGGCTTGAGTATTTATTCTCTTAACATTGTGTTCGTAGAGTAGAAGTTTTAGATTTTGATGAAGTACAGTGTATCGGGATTTCTTTTTTTCTTTTATTGATCATGCTTTTGGTATTGTGCCTAAAAACTCACCACCAGACCCAACGTCACTCATTTTCTCCTATGTTTTCTTCTAGACATTTTATAAATTTAGGGTTTACGTTTAGATGTATGATCCATTTTCCCATTTTGAGTTAATTTTTATATAAGCTGTGAGGAATGTGTCAAATGTGTCAAGGTTCTTTTTTTTTTTTTTTTTTTGCCTATGGACATCCAGTTGTTCCTGCACTGTGTGTGGAGATTATTTTTTGTACCATTAATTTTGAAAAATCAATTGGCCATATTTATGTGCCTTATTACATTGATTAGGACCTCCAGTATGATGTTTTATGGGAGCAGTAAGACAGAACATTCTTGCCTTCCAAATTTTAGAAAGTTGTCCAAGTTTTAGAGGGAAAGCATTCAGTCTCACACTGTTAAGTATGATGTTAGCTATACGTTTTTCATAGATACCCCATATTAGGCTAATGAGGTTCTCTTCTGTTCCTAATTTGATGAAGATTTTTGATCATGAATGGATGTTCATGATGTTGGAAAAAATACCAAAATAATTTTCTCATAAGCCTGTTTTGTCCTTGAAGTAATATTTTGTCTTTGAAACAATATTTGCTTGTTACACTAGTCTGGCCTCTAATCACTACTTGCATTTTTGGCTTCTGTAGCTTGCTTATCTGCCTAGACCACAAGAATTCCAAGAAACAAAACATATTACTGTACTAGCTACATAAATGTTGAGAAAGCAAAACCTAAAACCCAAAAGAGTTTGCCTATATAAGACCGGTAAGACCTAAGTTCGGGGTCCAGATTTACAAGCAGTAGCTTGCCTGGACCCACAGGCATAATTAATACCTGACTCTCCAACCCACCAAGTGACGGTCGCTTCTTTTTTTTTTTTTAGAAATTTCTGACTCGGCAGTGATTTAATTCAAGGTAGTAATTTTATTTATTTATTTATTTATTTATATTTATTTTTTAAATTTTATTTTGTTGATATACATTGTGGCTGATTATTGCTCCCCATCACCAAAACCTCCCTCCCTTCTCCTTCCCCCCCTCCCCCCCAACAATGTCCTTCTGTTTGCTTGTCGTATCAACTTCAAGTAATTGTGGTTGTTATATCTTCTTCCCCCCCCCCCCCCGGTTTTGTGTGTGTGTGTGTGTGTGTGTGTGTGTGTGTGTGTGTGTGTGTGTGTGTGAATTTATATATTAATTTTTAGCTCCCACCAATAAGTGAGAACATGTGGTATTTCTCTTTCTGTGCCTGACTTGTTTCACTTAATATAATTCTCTCAAGGTCCATCCATGTTGTTGCAAATGGCAGTATTTCATTCGTTTTTATGCCTGAGTAGTATTCCATTGTGTAGATGTACCACATTGTCCGTATACACTCATCTGATGATGGACATTTGGGCTGGTTCCAACTCTTGGCTATTGTAAAGAGTGCTGCGATGAACATTGGGGAACAGGTATACCTTCGACTTGATGATTTCCATTCCTCTGGGTATATTCCCAACAGTGGGATAGCTGGGTCGTATGGTAGATCTATCTGCAATTGTTTGAGGAACCTCCATGCCATTTTCCATAGAGGCTGCACCATTTTGCAATCCCACCAACAATGTATGAGAGTTCCTTTTTCTCCGCAACCTCACCGGCATTTATCGTTCAGAGTCTTTTGGATTTTAGCCATCCTAACTGGGGTTAGATGGTATCTCAGTGTGGTTTTGATTTGCATTTCCCGGATGCTGAGTGATGTTGAGCATTTTTTCATATGTCTGTTGGCCATTTGTATATCTTCCTTAGAGAAATGCCTACTTAGCTCTTTTGCCCATTTTTTAATTGGGTTGCTTGTTTTCTTCTTGTAAAGTTGTTTGAGTTCCTTATATATTCTGGATATTAATCCTTTGTCAGATGTATATTTTGCAAATATTTTCTCCCACTCTGTTGGTTGTCTTTTAACTCTGTTAATTGTTTCTTTTGCTGTGCAGAAGCTTTTTAGTTTGATATAATCCCATTTGTTTATTTTTCCTTTGGTTGCCCGTGCTTTTGGGGTCGTATTCATGAAGTCTGTGCCCAGTCCTATTTCCTGAAGTGTTTCTCCTATGGTGACGGTTGCTTCTTGCTGAGTCCGTTTCCACAACAATGAGGATAACAAATTACTTTTAAGTGCTCTAAAATATAATTAACTATAGAACAAAAAGTATGCTATAAGCACAGTACATTTTTACAGTTTTTGCTTTACACAATTTTTCATCCTCATTTATTTAACCCTTTCAACATTTCTCATGTTTTTATACAGATCCAAGTTTCTGACTATATCATATTTGTTAACAAGTGTTCTTGCCCCTTCTCCAGGTGTAATGCTGTGGCTAGTGGATATTCCTGTTCCTCTCCCAGAGGCAGACATTTTTTTTCCCTTTTATTTTCCTACAGCTACAGTAAATTCCCACCAGTTGCCTCAAGCAACAGGTTTGTTGCCCTTCCCTCTGTAGATTAAAGCTTTTTATTCCTTAGGGAATAGTGAGGATGTGGGTCTGGGAGGAGTTTCAGTGGCTATTCTTTTCTGTCTCCAGCCTACACAATGGGGGGGAACTTTCTCTGAATTCACTTTGGTTTGCCCTGTGAACACCCATGTCCTTTATGTCCCCTATGGAATAAAAACCTTAATCTGCTGAGGGAAGGCAACACCTGAACACCTGGCCCAAGTAAGCAAATGCTCAGGTCCTGTTTGTCCCTGTGCCTATCTTCAGATTACAGGTTATTTATTTTTTGTACTATGATCTCGATTTTCTGATGGATTCAAGAATAATTGTTAATTTGCAGCTTTTCCAGCTTTTTTATTATTCTGAGAGAGCACAATGCTTTTTTTTTTTAGCTCTCTACCTTTCCAAGCTGAAAATTTAAGTCCTCTGTTTACATATATTTAAATGAGTGATGATGCGCCTCAAATCCAATTCCATTGAAAAGAATACATTAATAGCATACATTAAAAAGAATGACAAATCGAGATTTTTTAGGTCTCAGCATTTACAGTATGCCTGAAATTTCATCCTTTGTAACTAAGTAAACTTATGATGGAAAAAACATATCAAATTTAAAATATGCAAGATGGCATCAATAGTTTTCTTTTAAAAAGAAAGCAAAGAAAATTTTTGAAGACCACTGTGTAATTAGATTGGAAGAAAGTTTTGACATAACTCACTTTTCTGATCCTGTCTTTCCCCCTATTTTGTCTGTTCTAAGCAATTGCATGCCTGCTGGCATTACCCTGCAAGTCTGAGTCTAGGCTAGGGTGAAGAGGGTGAGATACACACCTCAGGCTTAAAATTTAAGGGGGCACCAAAAAACTCAGTAATCAAGAGAAATATTTTATTGCAGTATTTTTAAAAATCAAAATGTCAAAATCTATGATGAACAATATATCAAAATTTCAAAGATATCATCCGAACCTACACTTGCACTAATTCCAAGCTGAAACTTTGTCCTCTGTTCATATATTTTTATTTCTTATTTATTTTTTTGAAGAAAAATGTAATTTTGTTAATATTATTTTTTACATTCTAGGATGTTGTGGAGCAGTTGGGAGTGAGAGGGAGGGGGAGAAGGGAAAGGGGAAGAAAATGTGATGGAAGGAGGAGGAAGGAGAAGGAGCAGGATTGAGGCCTGTGACACCCCCCTCATTCCCACAGGGGAGACTGGGGGGTTTCCAGAGGTGGCTTGTTTATTGCCAGGCTGGTGCAGATGTTAGGAGGGTGTGGCTAAAGCCCTCACCCCCCACTATCCCTGTTCAGGAACCCCGGGCCCTTCTTGCTGTGGCTTGGTGGTCGTCGCTGAGCTTTTTGCATGTCAGGGCAGTGTGGCCTCACTTCCTGCGACAGCTTGGTGGTTGCCGCTGGGCTGGCTGCAGGTGTTGGGGGGCATGGTCGAGGCCTGAGGCCCCCCACCTGCCTGGCCAGAGAGGCCCGGGGCACTTCCTTTGGTGGCTCAGTGGTCGCTGCTGGGCTGGGTGTGTGTGGGGGGGCGTGGCTGAGGCCCCCAGCCCTCCCCACTTCCTAGCTTGGTAGGCCAGGGGACTTAGAGTCCTTGTAGATGTTATATGTGTTGTTTGGTGAAATGAGACCTTTACTACTTAATAAGAAACTTTGTGGTTGTGGGTAGATTGTTTTTTCTTTCATTTCTGTGTTGGATTATTTGCTGTTCCCACCATTTAATCTCCACACTGGAACTAATTTGTTGTCCTTTGCTTACTTCTTAAATGGGGGAACTTCCTGTAGGGACCAGTACTTGAGCTGTGTGGTTTAGCTATATTGCTGCTTTGCTGCTGATTCCCTAGGGAAGGCTTTCTGTGCAGCTCAGGTTTTAATGGTTGACTTTATAGGTACTTCTGGCTTTCAAGAGATCTGGTACACCTAGGTTGTGTAGAAACTCTGGTTTGGGCTTGAGTCTTTTCATCAAACTGCACCCCATGCAATTCTGTATTCCTGACCAGTCTCCTCTGAGTGGTCCTGTGCTGATTAGGGGGCAGATCAGCTGTCCTTGCTGTGCCCCAGTGTTCTCCTGGTGGGCCTGTCTCTCCCACTACCTGTGCTGCAAACACTTCCCATGGGATAGTCCATGTGCTGGTCCCTTGCTATAACTCACTGGCCTCTGAGTGGCTCCTTTTGTTCAGTTGTTGTGGCTCCTCACTCCTATGTGGGTCCACGGGAACCTTATTAGTGGTCTTGCTGGCCTGGGGGCCACCAAGGCCTTTTTCTCCCCTGCCGCCTCCAAGCAACTTCGTCTGAAGGGCACAGCTGCAGCTTTTGACGGCTCCTGCTCCTTGTGCTTAGCAGCTCCAGCCTGGATGCAGCCAGGGCTCGAAATGGTCAGAGCAGTTTTTTCTTTCTCTCCTCATGGCTTCTCCCACCTTCGTGCACTCAGTAGGTCTCACCTCCTCTTCCCCTGAGCTCTAGCATCCCCAGCTTGGCTGTTGTTGCTTTTAAATAGTTGTGAATTGGTTGATTTGTGGGAGAGAGTGATGCTGGGGACTGTCTATTCCACCATCTTGACTGGAAGTCTCTCTGTTCATATATTTTTAAATGAATCATGTTAGGCCTCAAATTCCTAGGATATTTCCACTGGATACATTTATAAAGAGTGATATATTACCCTACCTCATCACCCTAATTTTGTCCCTGCTGAGGTTAGAATAAGGAAAGAGAACTGCCATTTTACAGCTGTTATTTTATGGAAACTACACATCTGCTTTGTAAAATATATTTTAACCATTTATTATCAAAGTCTTGCAAGGCACTTGCTCAGCAAATATGAAGGCAGGTATTCAAATTCCTGTCTTCCACCAAAGTTAAAACCCTTTTATCAAAGCAAATGTAAAGAACAGTGGTGAACCTTTGGAGATAAGCCTTACAGTGTAAAGGAACTTTTGGAAGATTACTAGGAGATGAAATAATATTCAACATCACTAAACATTTTAAGTAAGGGTCATTGCCTATGCTGCTTTGCTAGGCACTAAGTAAAGTGATATATACACATATGGTAGCTGTAATTAAGGAGCCTATAACCTTGATGACACTAATAATGAGAATTATGTAAAGAATATTGCAGAAATAAAAGTCAATATATGATAATGAAATTAGATACATTATATATCAGAAATAAATGTTGTTTGGCATGGAAGTAAGAATAAATCTTTGGGTATAGAGAGAAAGTCCCTTAGAAAAATGCTTCAAAGTACTGTATATTTAAAATCTGACTTCTTACTAACTTGAATGTTACAACTCTAATGTAAATAATGATCTTCTCTTGCCTGTATTCCTGCAGTAACCTCCTAAATGGTTTCCTGTTGAAACCTGATGTCTGCTCCCATCCCTGTACCTTCTCCCCTCTATACTCTGTTTTCTATACTCTAGCCAAAAGGATTCTTCTTAGTCATCTGCTGTAAACCCTCCTATGGCTTTCCACCTTGCCTGGGAATATAAGCCAGGATCCTCACAATGGCCTGTGAGTCCCTACATGATCTGCCCATCTTCCTCCTTGGTTTTATTTCCTACCACTGCTCCCCTGTTCACTCTGCTCCAGCTGGGGTGGCCTTTTTGTTAGTATAACATGCCAGGCTGGCTCCTACATCAGGACCTTTGTCCCCTCTGCTTAAAAAGGTAGCCAAAATATCCCTTTGTTTTGTTCTTTTTTTTTTTTTTTAACAAGCCAGAGAACAAGATCCTTGGTATATTCTTTCACTTTCAAAACTCTTCTCTGTTCAAATGTCACTTCTCAGGAGAGGGCTTCTCTATCAACACACACATATACATACATATACAAGCATACCACCTCATAAATCACTCTTTGTATCCTGTTCCTATTTCATTTTTTGCTTCATATTCCTTGTCATCACCTGATTTTATATTATGGGTTTATTTATTGTCTAGCCCATGTCGCTCCATGCAGAATCTTTATCCGTTTTGTTTACCTTTCTTTTCCCCCAAAAAATTTGAGGGAAAAAGCATGAACATAATCAGTATTCATTTGTTCCACAATATTAAATATTGATTGAATGCCTATATAGTCAGTTACCAGTCTGGAAGCTAGAAATACAAGGGCTGTTAAGACACAGCCTCGATCTTGGAGCTTTAGTATAATAAAGAATAAATGCAAATACCATGGTTAGAAGATAGCCAGCCTTTTGATTGGGCCAAAATGTTTATCAGTTGATATGTCCCACTTTACCAAATACCTAGTGGCCTTTTTCATTTTGTTTCAACCACAATCAGCATGTGAGATTTAGCACATGAAGGCTGTGGACATATGGTATAAAGTTTGGGGCCCTATTTGTTTGAATATTATTACAATTTTCATACTCACAGCCTGATATATTTTAGTTGAGATTTACTCAGTTTAGGTTCTGGGACAGTTGATCCACATAATTTGCATAACAATTCCCGGTGAATTATAAGGTAAAATTAAAAATTTAGTAGTTTAGTGTTTAAGGTGTACCAGTATAATTTAAATGATTGCATATTTCAGGACTACACTGAGTGTTGGTTATGTATTGGATTTAATAAATTGCCTCAGATTTGATACCATATAAATATTGCTATTAACAAATTATTGATTGCCTGTTGGATATATGAAAACACACCAGATTTTAAATACAGTCAGCCCTTCATATACATGGGGGATTGGTTTCAGGAGCTTAATGCTCAAGTTGTTGAGATGGCCCTGCAGAACCCACAATATGAAAAGTTGGACCTTCGCATCCTGCAAATACTCTCCTTTTCATCCATAGTTGGTTAAATCCGTGGATGTGGAACCCATGTATATGGAGGGCCGACTATATATTTTATGAAAAAAAATCTGTATAAGTGGACCCGCACAGTTCGAACCCTATTGTTCAAGGGTCAATTGTACTTGCTTCCATATATGAGGGTACTTCAAAAGTTTGTGGAAAAATAGAATTAAAAGCTAACACGAATCTTTCATGAACTTTTTGAAGACCCCTTGTATTTCTAAATACTGATGTAACTTGATGTGACTCATCCTTATCATTTGGCAAGGAAAACTATGAGAAATTAGACACAATAGCGAATTCTACATCTCAGTACATGACACCATTATTAACTCAGTTGCTCAAGCCAAAAATGCAGGAGCAAGGCCGTATTGTAAGGTTTTGAACAAGGACACCAAGCCAAGGGGGCAAATGGGGCTGAAATCCAGCTTCACTCTGCTAACCAAGCCATGTACAGCCATGTACTTTGGTGTGGGGCTTCTTTGGCCTGAGGAATGGATGTTCTTCCTAATTTCCAATCTAATTAATATAAATTCTCTGGTCACATGCAAAAATTATCCTTGACTCCTTTTTCCCCCCCAGCTCCCATTCCATCAGCTAATTCTGTTGGTTGTCTCCATAACATGCCCCACATACCTCCATTTCTTACCACTTCCAGTGCTATCACCCTAGTCCAAGTGACTGTAACAGGTCTTCCTGCTTCCTATTCTTGCTTCTTTTAACCCACCAGAAAACCATTTTCCACTTTATCTTCAGAAGAATCTTTTTAAAATAAAAATTAGATTATTTAGATCTGAGAAAGAAATTGAAGATATAAGTACATGTGAGAGGCCATGTTAGATAGTAGTTAAGTATTTGGGGTTTTGGAGTTAGGACAGTATTTTAATTCAGGCTTAGCTGTTTTTGTTCATTCATTCATTCATTTATTCCGACAAATATATTATCTATTATGTGCCACTGTTCTAGGCACTAGGGATACAGCAATGAACAAAATGCAAAAATCCTGGCCTTCATGGAACTTACATTCTAGTGTGAGATACAATGAAAAAATAAGTAACGTTATACATTATACAGTGAAAAGTGCTAAAAAGAAATGATAAAGCAGAGAAGGGGGAGATACAGTTTGAACATTTCTAATCCAAAATGCTCCAAAGTCTGACACTTTTTGAGTACCCACGTAACATTCAAAGGAAATGCTCATTGGAGCATTTTGGATTTTTGGATTAGAGATGCTTTATCAGTTAAGTATCTGTAAATATTCCAAAAAAAAAAAAAATTAGAAATCCAAAACACTTCTGGTCCTAAGCATTTCTGATAAGGGATACTCAACCTGTGTAATACTTATAGGGAAGAGGGTTGACATTTCAGATAGAAGGTTTAAGGAGTGCTTCACTGAGAAAGCTACTGCTAAAGACCTGAAAAAAATGAACTTTGGTCGTTGCCTGGCCCTCTGAGCCTCAGTTTCTTCATCTGCAAAATGGGCATACATTATCCACGTCAGGCAGTCATTGGGAAGAATATATTAATTGATAGTTATAAACACCTTAGTAGTATGTTACCAGTAAATACTTAGGATTATTATTTTATTTCATATACGAATAAGTACTACTTAAGTTTTATTTTATTTATTTATTTTTGGTGGCTGCCAGGTATGAGGATCCAAACCCTTGAGTACTATTTAAATTTTAAAGATAATTTTTAAATGTTTGTCACAAAATTTAACACATAAAACTTCCATGACTGAAGTTGAAGAAAATTTGGAGAGATGGTAGAAACTTCATTTCTGCAATTGATCACAAGATTGCTGTTACAGTTTATGATTTGCCTTTTGCACCACCCATTTCATGTTGGTTGGCCCTTACTCAGTGTCTCAGATGATTGGGGCTTCTTATACAGTGGAATAATCTGTCAAGAACTGTGAAGGGTTTGGGATTTTACTCTATTTGAAAGCTTTAGTTAGCCTGCCCGAGTTTCATGGATGCTGGCAGAAGACATGAGACTCCTGTGTCAGAGACAAAGGACTTTGTTATTCATATTTGTACAGTTCCCCCTGTCCCGAGATTCCACGGAGGCTGCATGTACACAGCCAGGTGAATGTTGCACACACAACAGATTACATTATAAAACTCTGAGTTTAGGGAACTCTAATCTTATATAATAGACAGAGGGAGACACACTATCTTCCGAGGATGTGGGGAGATCTGGCCTTTGCTCTGGGAGGAGACACTATCTATTTTCTAAGATTGGTTGCCATGCAAATATTCTTGAAAATATATTCCTAAACAAAGGGCAAAAATGCAAGGAACCCATGGAGAATATCTTCCAACATAATCTAATCTTCATTTCTGAGAGAGCTGAACATTAACAGACATGCATATGGTTGCTACACATACTCTGCCACTAATTTAGGAGCATTAAGGGATTACTTCAGGGATCACCTTGGAGCCATCCACACTCCTGCCTGCCTCCATTGTGTAACAGCAACCCTATTTCCCCTAATGATTAGATTCAGTCACTGTAGTCAACAAGTTATTAACAATTCAGCCAGTTGACATCTAGAAACCCAAATGACTAGGTGGCAGCCTCAGATTTTAAGTTAACGGAACAATTGTGTCCACAGTGGAAACATTCTTCCTTGAATACTAAGAGCTCTAGGTAGCAGAACTGGACAGAAAACACACATCTTGAAGGAATTTATTAGATTTAATAGTGAGGTGAAATTCCCATTTTCAATCCTCGGTTACTGGACCCCATGTATTTTGTTTATGAGAAAAAGAGTATGAGATACTGATGACTAGTATCTACTACAGTCTAGAGTGTAGCATTTCAGTTGTTTCTTTCCCAGTTCAAGGAACCACTGAATCTTCAGTATTAAGTCCAGCTACATCTGGGTTATGATAAAACTAGTAAAACCCATGGGCATCAGCTTTCTTTCTTTCAGTATAAGGTGGGTAAATTTTCATTCTGTTAAACAATGAATAAACCTGTTAACAGGAAACAGTTGACAGTAAAGTGTTTAAACAGAAAACTATAAGTATTCATGTTTGATGCTTAAGGGGTCCATAAATATCATCTGCTTCCTCCTCTCCATAGGCTGAAACTGAGAGACACAAGTATCAGAGAGGTGGAAGCTAGAGAAAAAGAGTCAGCTTTATTGCTTAAAGAATCTAAATTGGCAGATGTGTGGCCAAATAGGGTTGCAATGTTCTTTCAATAAACTTACTCTATTAGTGCAAGCTAGACAAATCCTGTTGCTGCTTACAGCATGCTCAAGAAAGGATATCAGAATTGCATCCTCCTTGCAGGAAGACTAGCTTCAAAAGTTGAAAAGTGGAAGGGGCTGAACTCATTTTCTTGTCCCCAAATCACTAAACAGATCAAGACCTTTTTGGGGAGGAGTGAATAAGGGGTTTCAAGAGAAACTGGGTTATTATTATGGTGGAAATCCCTCTAAATGGAAACATGAAGTCAGGGGAAAGGAGCTTATCAAGGAGAATTAGTTGAGCAACTTTGTCTATCTGTACCATTCCATTTGGTGGGTGACTTGACCTGTATTCATTCTGAGAGTCTGAGCTTTGTTGTTATTACCTCCTAACACCACTCCCCACATGTAGCCCACTGGGCATACACTTAACCACCCATCTCTATTTGCTATTACTCCTGACAGCATTTGCTCTTTTTGGTGCTTCTTAACAGCCCTTTACTCCAAAAATGCCTCCCAACATCTGACAGTTCTGTGAGAGCTTTCCTAAGGGTTTGTTACTTGTCATTGTCTGAACAAGCTATTTGAACTTAAGTGCAAAGCCATTCCTGGCCTTGAGTTGCTTGACTCTCTGACCTGAACAGGTAAAGCAGATGAAACTCACAAACTAGAACTTAATGGTTATTGCTCAGTTGAGGATTATGTAGCCATCTGTTAGACAGTTTTGGCAAAGGAAACACCACACCTGAGGTCGCAAAAGAAAAAAAATTAGAGGTTCTCCTTAATGGATTTTAGAATAGTGCTAGTGACATAGGGATGAGTAGCTCTCAGACTGCAGAGGACACAAAGCATTCTGGGTATGGCATTATCTATTATAGAAAATGGCCAATCCACACAGTTAATCAGGTTTTTTCTATCAAATTTTAGAAGATACCACTCTATTGTGAAGATGGAGAATATTTTAAAACAATTCTTTTTGAAGTGTGGTTCATGGACTCAGGACACTTCCTGAGTCATTACTCTCTGTGACAAGTACAGAAATTGAGAGTACATGTTTAGAAACTCATAGTAAATGACAGAACACCACAATTGACTCTAATAATTAAACATAAGAGCTTATATTTTCTATGTCCTTGTGTAGTTTTTTTTTTTTCACTTTGAATAATTGATTCTTATTGTATTTTACAAGATTATTGCTTTACATCAGACTGGAATTTTTTTAAAAAAATGGTTCTCTCTACAGATACTTAGCAAATCAGCACTTTAGTGAGGGTAGAAGTTCAATCTTTACATACAATAGAACAAAATCCTTTACATTTTGTTATGTTATTGAACATTTTACATTATCTGGATTATCATGTGACTTACTGAAATAGAACAAGGTACATGATAGGAAAAAATAATTTTAATAGACTGGAAACTTTATAATCTAGATAGCTGTCTGTATCTTGCTTTTTTCATTTATGAGTAAATCTTAGAGAGCATCCTTGTTCTTTTTTTACAGTTGCATACTATTCCACTGAATGGGTCTATCAAACCAGTATTTTAACTTGACTTCTATTGATGTCCATTTGAATTGTTTCCAACCATTTATTACAAAGAATACCGAAATGAACATTCTTGTATAATTATTTTACACATATGCAAGTATATACAGTAGTGAGACTGTTGAGTAAGAGATTGTATGCCTTTGTAATTTTGAGCTATTGCTTAATTGTCTTTCATGGAGGATGTAACAATTTACATTCCCATCAGCAGTGCAAAAATAAGCTGGTTTTCTCATAGCTTTGTCTAATAGCCCCAGAAATTTTGAATAGTTACAGATTTATTTTAAATTGCCCCTTTCTTTTCGATAGCATTATCATAGTAAGTCCCAGAAACAGGACGAGTTTATATTTGTCATCTTTTTGGTAATTATATCAATAATATTGAAAGCCATGGGAAATTTTTATTACTTAGAACTATTGGCATAATGTTTCTTTGAAGGAGAGAATTAACACGTGAAATTGGACTCATATATGGAACTAATTTCTTTAATTGATTTTTACTTTGTTTTGATAACTGTGGCAGTATTATCTTAGACACTAGAACCAAAGTAGACATAGAATTTGCTTCTCTGGTAGGCTTGACCAATAGAATGAAGGTATTATAGGCAAAGGTAGCTGAAGGGGGATTCAGAGATCAACAGATGGCAGATAAGATGATCTAACAAAAAGAATACAAAATTAGGACTCCAAAACTAGGGTTTTAGTTGTGTTACTAAGTTGCTGTGTGACATCAGGCATTAAATTGGTAATTCCCCTACCAACACTTACTAAATATATGCCCTTGGCTAAGTACCTTGGCTCTTCTGGAGTATTTTTGTTTGTTTAATCTGTCAGAGATAATACTGCCTTATCTTCCTAAATGCAAGGGTCTGTATCAGAGGCTTTCTTGAGGTGTTTTCTAGTTCTAGGTTCTTCATTTCTACTGTTTACTCAATCTTTAAACTGACAGTACTGACTTGGCTAGATTTCCAACTTGAGTTGTTATTAACATTATAGCTATGCTTGAATAAGAAATATTATTTTAGATCTTTCTGTCCTTTTAAATTCTTTTTATTATTCTTATGCATGTAAGTATATGTTTTATATGAATATAATACATAAAACATTTACACATTATATATATACCTTCATATGCCTAAAAGCATATAAACACATATGTAAGGAATATACTATAATAATAAAAATGAACAGTTGTGTACTCACCACTAGTTTAAGCAACAGAACAATACCTAATATTTCTGAAGCCTCTGGTGTGCCTCTCCCTGATTGTATCCTCCTTGAGCTAATTTTTATAAGAATTGTAAGTGTTTTTATATAATTTTTAAATTTTTACAAGTACTCATCATCTTTTATGAAAGCATTTGATAACTGTGATAGAGGATGGGCATCAACTAACTATAGGCTATCAAAGGAGAAAAAGATTAAAAAACAATGACAGACTGAAACCATTATTGTGACTTTATAATAATAATTACAAACAATATTATAGTAGTATACAGTCACATAACAATTACTCAAACAATATACAAATAGGTATTTATACAAGTCTGTGTTTAAAAAAGGAAAAGCAATTAATGACACCCCCAAATCACTTTATCAACAAGATTTTTTCTAAAAGTTATGGCCAATAACAAAAAAAATTCACAGTTATTCGGCAAATATTTTAAAGATGCATGAATCATATTGCACATGATACAGTTATAAACCCTAATGAGCACATTTACATATTTTAATCTAGTTTTTCACAAAATTTACATTATCATGCAATACACTTCACTGTACACAGATTGGTAGAACTAGAATAAACAGGTTAACTTAAAAAATTTTAATATAATGGCCACAAAACTAGAATTATTTTAGTTATATTTAAAATTATGCTAAAAAAACACTCCAGGGTAATAAAACTTAACAGATACAATCATAATTTGTTCACAGATCAAGTTACTTTTTTAGTGTTCTTCTTTGTCTTTTCCTTTCTTCTCCTTTTCATCCTGTAGTGAAGTACCAAGCTTTTTGATAAGAACTGACAGAACCTTGTCCAGTGGATCCATGACTCCTCTCTGAAGCCATTTAGGAATAGTAGTCCTGGCATGATGAAAGCCCAATTTTTGAAGAATATAATCAACGCCTACTGGATCAATCTTTCTTCCAGTCCAAGAAATTAATCTAAAATAATAATTATAGATAATTATTAAGGAGTATAATGCCCAAGCACAGTCCTGAAGGTAGGTAAACAACATAACTAAGCCTCCATAATATACTCGAGACAAAATATTTTCAGTAGGTGCATTTGAATAATTGAACCTATAAATTCCTGGATTCACTATAATAATAGCATTCAAAAAATAATATACACGTGATTATAAATATCTTTGACAGTCTACACACAACAGTAGTGTTTACTGAAGTTCATTCTGACTAATTTATTTTAGGCCTGTTACATGGTCATCTTAAACATTCAAAAGGACACTTGGTTAATTTTAAAAGATTTCACAAACGTGGCATAACCAGCGGGGGACAGGGAGGGAAAGTCTAAAATTTACTGAGTGCTATGTGCTAAACATGTTTGAAGGGAGAACCATATTCTCCCTAATCCTGATATTTCCTTCCATGTAGAGGAACAGCTATTAGTGAAACACTCCTGGTTTTTCTCTGCCCCTGTGTTGATGATTTATCTGCTTGGCAAAATTAACAGAGGAACTGAGTAATGTAGTTTTCAGTACCCTCCTCCGTATGTTCTCTTAGTAGCCACTCATTTTGGTGTATTTCTCCATACCATAGGTTTTTTAAAGGCAGGCTCCTAAACAGTTTAGCATGAGAGCATTCAGTGCTGCCTGAGGCTAGATGAGTACACAGAGCTGCTAACTGCACAACTCCAGGACCCTTCCCCACTTTGAGTTCTGCATCACTGAGGCCCTGTAGGTAATTCCAAACCTGGACTTTGTAGTAGAAAGCCAACATTGCCAGACATTGAAACCACATTCTCTGTTATCAGCTTTATCAGTATTTAAACTGTCATTTTAATTCCCAGCTGCCTCTCTCCCACTGTTTTAACTGGTCCTGAACTCAAGTAGGGGAATATTAAAAGCATTGATCTCCTCAAACTCAATTAAGCATTTTTCATTAATTAATTCATGTAACCAGTGTAACAACCTACAACGTAGGTAATACCATCTTTCAAATTTTTTATATGAAGCAACTGAGGCAGGGAGAGGAGAGATGTTAGGGTCTTTTGGCCTAGACTACTCAACAACTAAGTGATAAAGCTGGGCTTCGAGTCACAGCTCTTAACCATGCTCTATACCACTATACCATATTACTTAACTAGTTTCTGTTATTAGTTTGCTAATAAAGGAATACAGTAACTATTTTTATACTCATTTGAAACAATTCATTTTATGTTCAATTTAAATATATTCACTCTAAAAAATATTTAGTCAATTCCATTTTAATTATTTAGATTTATAAATACAAAACATTGATTTTTCAGTTTTCTGTATTATGGACCTTTGCAATATTTTAATATTGTTCCTAAATACTGACACTGTTAATATTTCTCATGAATATATGTACTATTAATACTAAAGTGTTCAGCTGATTTGGTTACAACAAATTTTACTGAATACAAATTACTAGCACAAAGTCATTACTTTCTGCTTCTACAAGAGTCCATTGTATAATGGAGATTTTGCTATTTTTGAATTGTTCTGTGGCATAAGTATGTCTCAATAATAATCTTATCTAAATAAAATCTAGATAGTTTTGCAGAATGCTGTGCTGGGGTGTAATGGACTTTTTTTGATACTGTTATTCGAGGATTCAGACAGTTATATGCTGATTAACGAAGCAGATGAGAGGAAAGAGAAAAAAATAAGACTGTGAATATTAATCACAAACAAAGACACACAAAGCAAGTATTACTAGTTACAGCAACTATTATAAATATAACTAAAACTAGAAAATACTTATGAAAACAAGTTGGATGTAATTGGGATCATGATTATAGCAGAACACAACTCAGTAAGGGAACTTGAATCTGACAGCACTGAATTCAGCATTTTAGGCATGGTTTTATATTGCTTGGTATGGAGACAGAAGGACACTGTGACACTGTAGGTTCTATTACATTATCATAACATATATTCTGTGAGAAGCTATAACAGTTCCTTAAAGATGATGTATGACTGCTACTGCATCTTCCAAAACTAAGTAATAAAACAGTTTACTATAGCTACCTCAACACCAGACAGCATCATCCCAGTGAGAAGGTGAAAAAATAACAGCAACAGTGGAAGGGGAGTTATTCTCACATTTTAGTTATTAACTGTCAGAATGTCACACAGTGGACAGCTGATCAGTGCTGAGCTATTTATTCTCAGTGTTTGTGCTTCTTTTCCCTGTCCTAGAAGCACTTACAAAAGCAGAAAGGAGCAGCAAAAATAGCAGTCAGAAGCTACAGAAGTTACATGTGACTAACTTCTAAATATATTTTTTGGAAACCATATTTAACCTACATTATTCTTAACCTTTTTCTCATAGTAATCCCTTAGGATATGGATAAAATATGTACACCTGTTACTTACCTAAGAGTGGGTTCTAGATGCCATGTATTGCACATAAAATCTCTCCAATCCACAGTAGTGTAAGTGATGCTATCTTCTCTGTCTTTGTCAGAGGAGTTGTCATCATGTATAATAATTGGACTTTTCTGTCCTGGTCGAGTAGATAAAATCCGAGGTGGAAAAATGGCTATAATGAAAATGACATTTTAAAATGATAAATATATATCTTATATAAATCACCATAAGAACAGAATAATTGGCTCCATCTCTCATTTTATCTATGGCCTGGCCAATGCTTCATTTAATTAAAGTTCTTAAAAAGGAATATTTAAAAATAAGCCATAAATAAATACTAATTATTCATATTTCTTTGAAAAAAACAATGTCAACACTAATGGTTAAGAATTCTGAGCTCAATGATTTGATAGCAAGCACGGGGTGCGGAAATTGGTAGTTAGGTTTTCTAAAGAATGGCTGTAGGTAGATGACTTTTTAAACAGCTTTGTTAAGATATAATTCACATACCATATAATTCACTAATTTAAAGTATATAATTCAATGGTTTTTATATGTTAATTGCTATATATATTTGAACAGTGGTACTAACTTAGGAGTTTTTTATGTAAGCAGCCATTTCACTCTTCATAATGAATGCCCAAGTAAATGTTTTATAAGATAAACTTCTTTTATGATTAAAAAAGTTAGGTTTATTTTTATCACCTGGACAAGGAATCAAGATAAAATGTGAATACTATTGTCCCATTATCTCGTAGGCAATATATAATTGGGTCTTGTTTTTTAATCCATTCAACAAGTCAATATCTTTTAAGTAAGGAATTCAGTCCATTGACATTCATGGTTGTTATTGAAAGGTATTGCCTTACTCCTGACATTTTAATAATTGTTTTATGGTTGATTTATATATCCTCTGTTCCTTTCTTTCTCTTTTATTGTTTGCTTTGCTATTAGACTTTGAACAAATAACCTAATATTGTGATTTGCATTAGAAAAGAACAATCCAATTGCAAAGTTAGTAGACAAAAAGATAATAATGATAAGAGTGGAACTAAATGAAATAGATTCCAAAAAAAGATAACAAAAGATTAACAAAATGAAAAATTGGTTTTTTGAAAAGATAAATTGACAGACCATTAGTTAGACTAAGAAAAATAACAAAAATCAGAAATGAAAAAGGAGAAATTACAACTGATGCCATAGAAATACAAGGATTCATTAGAGACTATTATGAACAACTATACACCAACAAATTGGAAAACCTAGAGACAATGGATAAATTTTGGGACACATACACTCTACCAAAACTGAACCAAGAAGAAATGGAAAATCTGAACAGACCAATAATGAGTAATGAGATTGAACCAGTAATCAGCAGTCTCCCAACAAAGAAAATCCCAAGACTGGATGACTAAACTGCTGAATTCCACCAAAGTTTTAAAAAAGAATTAATACCACTTCTCAAATTATTCCAAAAAACCAAAGCAGAGGGTATTCTTCTGAACTCGTTCTATGAGGCCAGCATCACCATGATACCAAAATCAGACAAAGACACAACAAAAAAAGAAAAATGCAGGCCTGATAAACAAAGATGCAAAAATTCTCAACAAAAATACTAGCAAACTGAGTTTAAAAGCACATCAAAAAGATTATACACCATGATAAAGTGGGATTCATCCCACGGATGCAAGGATGGTTCAACACAAGCTATACTCAATAAATGGGATATACCACATCAATAAAATGAATGACGAAAACCATACAATCATCTCAACAGATGCAGAAAAGCATTTGACAAAATTTAACATCCTTTAATGATAAAAATTCTTAGCAAATTAGGTATAGTCAGAAAGTATTTCAGCACAATAAAGGCCACATATGACAAACCCACAGCTAACATCATATTGAATGGGAAAAAGTTCAAAGCTTTTCCTCTAAGAACAGGAATAAGACAAGGATGCTCCCTCTCACCACTCTTATTTAACATAGTATTGGAAGTTCTAATCAGAGCAATTAGGCAAGAGGAAGAAATAAAAGGCATCCAAATTGGAAAAGACAAATTGTCCTTGTTTGCAGATGACGTGATCTTATGTATAGAAAAACCTAGTCTCCACCAAAAATCGTTTATGATAAATGAATTCAGTAAAGTTGCAGGATACAAAATCAACATAAAAAATCAGTAACTATACACCAACAACAAACTAGCTGAATAAAAAATCATGAAAGGAAGTGTATTTACCGTAGCTATCAAAAAAAAATAAATTCCTAGGAATAAATTTAACCAAGGAGGTGAAACCTCTCTACAAGGAAAACTACAGAGAACACTGAGGAATGAAATTAAAGATGACACAGAAAAATGGAAAGACATTCCATGTTCATAGATTAGAAGAATTAATATTGTCAAAATGACGATACTACTCAGTGATCTACAGATTTAATGCAATCCTTATCAAACTACCAATGATATACTTCACAGAAATAGAAAAAACAATCCTAAAATTCATATGGACCCACACATAGCCAAAGCAATCCTGAGCAAAAAGAATGAAGCTGGAGGTATCACAATTCCTGACTTCAAAATATACTACAAAGCTATAGTAATCAAAACAGCATGGTACTGGTATTAAAAAAGACACATAGACCAATGAAACAGAATAGAGAACCCAGAAATAAATCTCTATATTTACCGCCAACTGATTTTTGATAAAGGCACCAATGATATACACTGAGAAAAGGATAGCTGTTGGGTGGCAGCTACCTTCCTGACACAGATGGTTGCTACACCTAATGACGACTGCTTGTTCCCTTCTTTGTTTTTCACACATGCTCAGGATGGCGCCTGGAGGATGTAAAGGGGGAGTGACTATGGTGTCGGGTAAAACCTCACCCCATTTACGTGGCTTAACATCATTGGTGCAGAGAGCCTTCTGGGCTTGTGGACACTTCATGATCTTTACTATAAGCATAGGCAGGAGCCATGCATGCACGCACGACCTATAGGGTGATTGGCTTGTTAGGTGGAGACCCCCGCCAGAATCCCCCGCCCAATTAGTTCATTTATGCATAAATATGTAGGCTTTGAGTTGAATAAACGGAACTGCTTGACAGAACCCCCACTGCATCTGAGTGTTCCTTTGCGAGCCGGGTTGGGGCTGGTGGCTGCACTTACCTATCTCCTGGGCTCTCCCGCCCCGCTCCCTCTCGCACAGGGAGGAGGAGGCAGGGAATAATCTTCGGCCTCATTCCCTTGAGCCAAGCGTGGTTTAGCTAGTTGTCGGGGGACTGGCGTGGGCACCAACTCCCCCCCACCCCGACAGATAGCCTCTTCAATAAATGGTGCTGGGATAACTGGATATCCATATGCAGATGAAACTAGACCCCCATCTCTCACCCTATACCAAAATCAACTCAAAATGTATTAAAGACTTAAATGTAAGTCCCGAAACTAAAACTACCAGAAGAAAACATAGAGGAAACACTGTCATTGGTCTGGGCAACGCTTTTATGGAGAAGACTTCTAAAGCAGAGGCAACAAAAGCAGAAATAGACAGATGGAATTACATCAAACTAAAAAGCTTCTGCACAGCAAAGGAAATAACCAGTAAAGCAAAGAGACAATTTATGGAATGGGAAAAAATATTTGCAAACTACTCATCCAACAAGGGATTAAGATCCAGAATATATACGGGACTGAAACAACAGGGGAAAAAAAAAAGCCACAAATAATCTGATTAAAAAATGGGCAAATGACCTGAATAGACATTTTTCAGAAGACAATACATAAGGCTAGCAGGTATATGAAAAAAGCTCAATATAACTAATCATCAGCGAAATGCAAATCAAAACCACAATGAGATATCATTTCCCTCCAGTTAGAATGGCTATTATCAAAAAGACAAAAAATGCAAATACTGAAAAGGGAACTCTGTACACTGTTGGTGGAAATGTATTAGCATAGCCATTATAGAAAACAGTATGGAGGTTCCTCAAAAAACTAAAAATAGAGCTACCATATGATTCAGCAATCCCAATGCAAAGAATGGAAATTAGCATACTGAAAAGATATCTGCATTCTATGTTTATTGCAGCACTATTCACAGTAGCCAAGATATGAAATCAACTCAGGTGTCCATCATCAGATGAATGGACAAAGAAAATGTGGTATATATACACAAAGTAATACTACTCAGCCATAAAAAAGAATTAAATCCTGTTATATGCAACAACATGGATGGAACTGAAGACCACTGTGTTAAATGAAGTAAGCCAGGCACATAAGGATAAATACCGAATGTTCTCACTGATATATGGAAGTTAAAAAAGTTGAGCTCATAGAAGTAAAGAGTAGAATGTGGTTACTAGAGGCTGGGAGGGGGGGAGAGAAAAGAGAGGGGAGAAAGGGGAGAGGAGATGGAAGAAGGGGAGAGGGAAGGTGGGAGGGGGAAAGTGGGAGGAGAGGGAGAGGTTGGTTAATTGGCACAAAATTACAGCTAGATAGGAAAAATAAGTTCTAGTGGTGTACAGTAGTGCTATGTATCTATAATTAACAATAATTTATTGTACTCAAATGGTTAGAAGAGTATATCAAATGTTCTCATCACAAAGAAGTGATAAACTTTTGCAATGATGAATATGCTAATTTGATCATCACACACTGTATGTATTGAAATTAACTCTGTATGCCATAAATATGTACAATCAATACATGTCAATTAAAAAATAAATTCCTTTTAAAAAAATGACAAAGGTTTCTCATAATACCTGAGACAAATAAATCTGGCAGGCTTTCAAATCTAGGTAGACTAGAAAGAATTCTGAACTTCACAGGTTTACCTAGAATCTGTCTATTTCTACATTAAGTTTAAGTATTAATATTAAGTTTAAATTAAGTTTAAATATTAAGGCACAGGGAAAAACAAAAGGATTACCAGTGACCGGTATATGTTGGTGCTGTATGTGAACATTAGATCTAATAATAATATATACAATATTGCCTATTATATGGTTTTGGCCATTTTACTTGAAGTTTCAACTAAGGTTTGATAGATTTCTCCTAGCCATCATTATTGATTTTACTCTCTCACTGAAATGTTAGTACATCTCTACTGATTAGTAATGAAAGAGCAATTCAATCTATGCTGTGCTACCGTTGCACTCTCTAAACAGTCTTTTGGTGATCTTTTATCTTTGAAATATAAGAAAGACAAATTTTATATTTTTTTCTTCATGAAAACAATGAGACAATACTATAGTGTGACCTGAACAAATTACATTTATTCCAAGCAGTTTTTTAAGAATCATACCTATTGTTTTACCATTGTATATTTATATTTGAATAAGTATACAATGATTGTACTACAAATATTTATTGAATGAATAAATGACCATATATTGTGGAGAGCATTCCATATCATTACATTTCAAACTAAACTACCCCATTCTTTTTTTTGTTTGTTTGTTTTTGGTGGCTGGCCAGTAAAGGGATTTGAACCCTTGACATTGCTGCCTCATTCTTTTAAACAGCTACAGAGTACTAATATATTCAACCAATTCTAGATAGATATTCAGATTACCATGTTTCTCAATGGGTAAACATTTAAGTTTCCAGTGAATAAACCAATGTTAGCTAACTCATGCAAAAAACAAAAAACAAACAAAAAAAGACCACTGACGTCTAAATAATTTATTTATTAAAAGAAAATATTCTCTGCATTCCAAACAGATTCATCTTCTTATTTCATTCCATTTTCTCAATAATGTACATACGAGTAACTCATGCTACTTTATTATGTAGTTGTTTCTTTAGTCACTTCACTTAGATTTGCAATATTTTCTCACTTTTTCCTATTTTGCGAGACTCTTCTACAAGGCCTACCTGCAAATGCGCATAAGATTATGTATATGGAAATACTTTGTAAAATATAAAACACCATTCAGTGTGAGATATGGTTAGAAAAAAAGTGCTGTGTATCTAAAAAAAAGAAAGGCTGTGAAAGACTGTCACATAGTCTTACTAATGTTATTTAGTGACATCTGCAACTCATAGAGGAAGGAAACATTCCACTTATTTTATTACTAGACCATAAAATCAATATAAATGGCATTCACAGCTGCCTTCCCTACAGCCTGAATAATAATAATAATAAAAATAATATGCTACCCACCTTTTTCTTTTTCTTTAAGATAAGCTGACACTAAATCATGGAGAAACATGATGAGCTCAGCATCCATAGTCACACAGATGTGGTCAGTGAACTCAGTCACCACACTACATTCTACCTTTGGCTTCAGGTTGGCATCTGCAAAGGTAAAGTTCTTTTATAGTAAAAGATGTAATGAAATGAATCCCCTTCCCATTAATAAGGATTTACATAGGTCCATGTAAATGTACCCACTTGAAATGTAACTATACAAATGAGTAATTTCTGTTTGTGATTTATAGAATGATGATAGTTTATTAAGCACTTTCCTTGTACACGTCATTTATTCCTCATAACAGCCCTGTAAATGAAATTCAATTATTATTCTCCTTTTTACTGGGGAGAAAAAGGCACAAGTAGGTTAATTTGTCAGAGGTCATATAGCTGGTAAGAAAATTAATCAGTTAAACCTAAAAAAATCAATTTCTTTAGACTATATTAATATTTCAAAAATAACCTGTGGGAAGACAGCAGTAGTTTGAAGTTCCTTTAGAATTTTCTTATACCTTGTATTGAATTATCATCTTATACCTTGTATTTCATATACCTTGTAATGAAGGTTCCTGTGGTTCTTGAACATGAATGGATTTAAAGTCAAGCTGCATCCTTGGTAATGCAAAAATAGTCTCTGTTTCATGGTTGTAGCTAGAACCTCCTCTGAATCCACTCAACAAACTAGAATTCTTCACAGTAGTGCTATTCTCTGTATTATTAGCGTCAACATTACGAAGTAGGTTTAGCTCTACATGCATAATGATAAAGACAATAAGAGTAAAATTAAATAAAGAGGCATTGATAAGCTATGTTTTCCAGACACTATGACACACAGAACTTTTGCCATTTTGAAAGTTGGAAAGAATCACATTAAAAAATACACACAAACACAAACACACAGAATACATCAAAAGTTCGTGAAAAAATAGAAAAGATAATATAAATCTTTCCATGAACTTTTTGAAATACCCTCATATATTAAATAAATCACTGTTCTCAAGACCAAAGCTTTATAATGTGATTTTGGATAAACCCAATAAATTCTGGTTTTAGTTTCTTAAACTTTAAAATGAATTCATGTCTGAATTTAAGAGTTCCATTAAGCCCAAAAGTCTCCATAGATTGAACACTTTACTCTTACAGAATTTGAGATTAAATATGATCCTCACCTTGAAATCAGATAAAAGTCGTAATTTTCCCTAACATATATGCTATTATAGGTGTGTTATAAAAATTAGTATTTTTGTAGGTACATAGACAGCAATTCAAAATGCTAATAACTCACCCAGAGAGTATTCCAGCTGAAAAGAACCCCCTTTCCCAAAATCCCTATTTGAAAAGTAGAATAGTAAAAACAGGCATAATCTAATTTACTTTCTTATCTTCTCTTGTTCTCAGAACATTTTTACTTATTTAATTTATTTAATTCCTGGGGTCGCCTATTCCATGGTAACCCATCTACATAGGGCCCAAGTCATATTCTCTTCCATTTTGAAAGAAGGTCATTTTTAAGTAAAACGTTCAAGTCTCGACATGTCTCAATCTACTCAGCTTTACAACACACGTGAGATAATTGGCAAAAAGCAATTCTGTGAACTCAAACCCTCAAACAACCATAAAGTAAGAGTTACCATGATCACATTATCACAATACTGGTGTATCTAATTAAATGAAAAAAACTCATCAAAAGCACTCCCTTTAAACTTATGACATGATAGGAATAATATTAGTTTCATTTTGTTCCAGCCATTCTGAACCTTAAGTTTGTGGCATTCCATTATTTAGTTGTGTAATAACTTCCTCAAATCTCCAATTTTTATCATTACTACAAAAATTTTTTGCCAATATTATTTTCCAAAAATTTGTAAAAACATTTTCCAGTATAGTAAACTTAATTTTATTTACTTAAAACCAATTTTATTTTGAATGTTTTTAGTTACATCTAAAAAATTTGAGTCTATAACAAACCCTCATGTACCTTGTCACCCAACTTCAACAATTATCAGCTCATTAAAGGCCTATTTTAACTACTATGATATAGTATTTTTTCTCTCCCTTAATTATATTAGTTAATGAAAAATTATCCCTTATTGCGAATAGAACATAGGGAGGCAGTATAACATAATGGTGTAAAGTATAGAAGTAGAAAGCAGACAGATATGAATTCAAATTTTGGCTCTACCACAAAGCTGTATGTTCTTAGAGGACAAGTTACTTAATTTCTCTAGGGCTGCATCTGTCATCTTTATAATTTTCTCCTACAGCTAACTATTATTTTTCTCTATATTAAACTTTTCAGCTACTTTCTTAGTATAATAAATGTCTGAAAAAATTTATTTGAAGGTAACTGTAAAAAAAGTAATTTTTTCCCTCAGGCCTTTTGTATACCTCCTCTCCAAGATTATAAAGGTAAAACAAGACTATTATTAAAATTTTCAAATATAACAGAAACATATATAACATAGCAAGAAAAAATTCTATTTCAGATTCCTTCTTCAGTTTCACTGAGATAACCAAGTGTCCAGTGAATGATGACAGACATAATTCCCATTATCCCCAATAGCTATTTATAGAATAGTTTATTTATGCTGGTTATGTACATTATAAATATAATTTTTAACTTTAAAATTAATCTAGAAATAAATTACTGTCATTTTTTACATTAAAAAATCAAAATAAAAAAATTTTAAAAATAAAATAATTTGAGTCTATGAGATGTAGTACCACCATAGTAGTACAGCATTTACTAAACAATCGTTACTTGTGTCAGCAGGAGTAAAATGATAGTTGTTTATAGAAATGAAAACTTTACCTCTCCACAAAAATTCTAAACACAGTCAACAGAACCCAAAATAGAAAAAAGAAAATAAATCTCTCCAAAACTCAAATTTTTAACCTTCATTCCTCGTGGCTGTAACATAATTGAACCATTCTTTCACACTTGCTACTCCATGTGGTGGATTTTCATGGCGGCGCCTTGTTATCTTGGTTATTGTTGCCATAGGACTTTCCAAAGCACCACATGGTTTGGTAACCATAGTATTATGACCCAGATGAAAATCTAATGTTTGTACAATATATGTAGAATGATCACTAGAACCTAGAGCAAAAGGAAAAAAAAAGTTTTTAAAGTAAAAATCTATATTTAGATATAAGAAAATACTGTAGTTGTGGCCTCAGAGCAATAGATTTAGCTACGTCATATATAGATTGGGAAGGCTATAAAAATGAAAAATAAATGAGAAAAAAACAAATAATAATTCTTTTTTTAGTTATAATGGATTTATGCCCATTAAGATGAAGAACACCAACCATTTTTTTCTTCATCATTAAGAAACCAACAAGTAAGAAATTAAAGTTCAAAGGAACTCGGTTTATCACTGTAAACAGGTAAAAGCACAGTCTTGCCCATAAATTTTATATTATAGTCTTGACTGGCATACAGTTTCCTCACACTACCACTATGTGTCGTCTCTTCGTGTTCTTATAAGAAATATTTGCAGTAACTATTATTATGACTATGGTCAGCCACGGCAGCAGAAACTTTAATTGCCTAAGAAAGAAAAAGAGAATAAGATGGCAAGTTTAGAAATAGGTCCTTTAACATGTTCTAGACTTTGTAGATATTGACTAATTGGTAGTCAACTCTTATGTCAGGTATAGGATAACAAGTAGAGATGGATTTCAGAAATATTATAATAAAAACAGACAAAAGATATGAGAAAGGAAAATTACTTTGTCATTTATAATCATATCAGAAGATAGGAACAAGTAAAAGCTGGAAATGTGTCATTTTACCATCTTCCCAAATTTTCTGAGCTTCGGTCCAAAAAGCAATATTTGGTTCTTCTAAATGAAAAAGAGCCCAGGATTTTGAACGGAAATTTGGACCATGAAAACAAGCCAGTGTCATATGATTTCCATGTAAGCTCATTGATCCTCCAAATTGCATTCCATCTTCTGGTAATGGAATCTGAAATAAGGATATGTGGCATCCTGATACCACCTTCAATACTCCAGGCCAATGTCGATGATGAGCTGCATCAAGCACTGCAAGAAAAGCAAAAACCATTTATCCTGAAGTGCCTCATGAGCATCCTGAATGGGGTAGGGTAGCAGCAGGTGGCTACTTTCTATAGCTGAAAGTGACTCAGATAAGGGATGAAAAAATGTCCAACACTTGGTTAACATTAAGTAATAGCCAATAAAGAGACACTCTGGAAAAAGATGCTGCATGAGGATGGATAAAGCTAAGGAAAGTAGTAACTTGCTAACAGTAATTACAGCTAACACTTCTGTAATGATTAATGATTCACAAAGTTTGTATAAAACATTACATAATTCTCACAATAATTCTGTAAACTAGGTATTTTATCTTGACTCTTTTCAAGTGAAGAAGCAGAAGAACTGAGGGATTAGGTGAACTAGTAACTGGAAGATCTAGAAATCAAATGCATATCCCCTGATTTTAAGTATCGCTTTTTACTCTTCTATACATTTGCTACTCAAAGTGAGGTCAGAGGACCAGCAGTATCAGCATTACCTGGAAGCTGCTAGAAATGCAGACTCTTAAGCATATCTACTGTATTAGAATCTGCATTTTAATAAGACCTCCAGGTGTTACAGGTGCACATTAAAGTTTGAAAAGCACTAATCAAACACACAATTCGTATGTATATTTCTCACTTATTCCGGTAATGTCCTTATGCCTGATTTCCACACCTCTCATTGCAATTCTACAAGGATCATGCATTGTATTTAGCTGGTACGTTTCTCAAGGACTTTTTTGAAGAATCCAGGCCAGGCATTTTGCAGAACATCCCTCAATTTGTATATCAATTCTAGTTTAAAGGAAATACGGAGACTAGAGGAACAGATAAATTACACCACAAGGAAGCAACTAAAAAACATCTAGAAGGTAGGGCACAGGTCTCTTCAACAAGTAAGGTCATACAAAAAAGGAACATGCTAAATTAAACCAGAATAAACGAACATAGCTAGATTTAACCTCTGATCTTGGATTGAGTATCCTGATTTGGAAAAACCAATTTAAAATAATATTTTAAAATCAATTATGGAAATTTGAATGTGCTTTGAAAGCTAGAGGAGATAAATAATTAGCAAAATGGAAAGTTGGATGCTGTTAAGCAGAAAAGGGTGACAAAACTATGAATGATTTTTTGGTAAAAAGTATACACATATATATAGAGGCATAGAAAAATACTTGGATGTACATGTTCTAAGGTGTTCACAGTAATGTTTTCTGGGTGGAATGTGATGTTTTTATCTTATGTTTGAATGTATTTTCTAGTTTTTCTCAATGTACATGTATTGCTCCTGTGATATTAAAAAGTTATTTTTTAATAACTCATTCTGATTACTTTGCACCACTATTACCTCTCTCACTCTAGTTAAAGCCACTATTATCTCTTGCCTGTACTCTTGCAATTCCTTCCTTATGATGGTAGTGTAACTATGTACAGTATCCAACAATGGTAATGGTAACTATTGCAATGGTTTCCTCACTTTCATTTTTTTTTTTTTTTTTTGTCTTTTTGTGACCGGTAAGGGGATCGCAACCCTTGGCTTGGTGTTGTCCGCACCGCGCTCAGCCAGTGAGCGCACCGGCCATTCCTATATAGGACCTGAACCTGCGGCGGGAGCGCTGCACTCTCCAAAGTGCGCCACGGGGCCGGCCCCCTCACTTTCATTCTTAACTGACTATATAGTCAGTTCTCTAGACAGTAACCAAAGTGAGGCTTTAAAAAGGAATAAATCAAATTATATAAAACTTTGTTCAAAATTCTCTAATAGTTACCCATAATATTAAAAATCTTATCTGAGACCTACTTCTCTGAAATTTATGTCCAACATTTTCCTCCTTGCTCATTCTGCTCCAGCCATTGTGGCCACCTTCATGATCCTCAAACAAGCTAAGTTTGTTCCTATTGCAGAAGCTTTGGATCCCTCAATGACTCCCTTTGCCTGTAACTCTGTCTTTTTCCTCAGATGTTAGCCTAGTTCTTTCATTCATTCACATTTTTGCTAAAATGTCACTTCAGAAAAGGTTTCTCTGATCACTCTTTCTAAAATAGCTCTCTCATACCTTATCTTTCTGTTTTTCCCCTACTTTGTTCATTTTCTCAGCACTTCTACCTGAAATTATCTTATATATTTAGTTAGTGAGTTAATTATGGTCTCTCTGTCTTTTCCATTAGAATGTAAGCTTTATGAAGGCAGAGACTTTGTCTACCACTAGATTTCCTGTGCCTAGAACAGTGCCTAAGTACATAGTTGTTGCTGAATAAATATTTGCTGATTGAATTACTGAGTGACAATAATGATCTGCCTAATATCACACAGCTAATAACTCCAAACTCAGACATTCTGACTCCTTATCCTATGCTCTCAACCAGAACATGATATTGTCATAAATACTAATAGTATTTGAGAGAATGGAATGGGTATGGTTGCAGATAAGCTGTGGCAGGGGGAGGAGATAATAAATGGTGACTTCTCAAATGATGGTCTCTAAGTCCACTGGCAGGTAGAAAATCAGGTCCTTTGCTGAGTGAGTGGGGTGAAGAGTCTATGGGCTACATTGTAAGTAAGTATGACATATAGATTATTGTTGTTACTATTATTTTTAATTAAGAATTTAACACATTTATTGAAAGATAAAAGCATATAGAGAGGCTTAATTCCAATTCTTACATTGTTCTTGTGAACTTTTCTCTAGGTTGTTAGTTGTTGTCTTTGGTGGAAGATAAGGAACTGGTCCCCAGGTAGACAAAGCTCGTTTACTGGTGTCAAACTGCTGTGTGAAAAATTCCTGAAGCTTCATTCCTATTTTTATCAGGTCTGGTGTGGTTGATCTTGATATCATTACTTGGAAAATATCCCATTTCAAGTCTCCATGGACAAAAATCTCACTAGAGCATAAAGCAGAAATTTATCATATATCTTACAGAATATATTTAAAAAGTACAAGAAAAATTCTCTTCCCAACCCAGCCTTTTCATTAATATTAACTGCATAATATAAAATCATTTTGCAGAAAATATTAATCACATATGTTTTCTCACTGGATAAAAATAGATTAACAGCAGTCACACAGAGTATTCAAAAGTAATGTCTTAATAAATACCTTTTATCAGTTATGCTTGAATCCAGTGTATTATACAGGTTTACTTTCCATTCATCTTGAAGCTTAAGATCAGCATTACTGAAGATACCCATGAGGATACTTGAGCCCATGTAATCAACACGAGCTTCAGTAGAACCCATAGTAATCTGAATTTTGTGACTGGGTTGCTGATTTGGATGTTCAGAAATATGAGCTAAAGTAGAAACAGTAATTACTTGTCATAGAAATGTCTATGGGCAAAACTCATCAAAATAAATTTTCAAAACCCCTTTTCCAATATTTTTTTTAAGATATGCTAGATCAGTTGTAAAATTTCAACATACCAACCATCTCCAAAGCATTGACATCTATGGTCCCTCCAACTACTCCTCCTTTAGAATCTAACTGTGATCTTCCCAGACCAACAGACATGCTAATTTCTCGATCACGATTACTTCCTACTGACAGACGGCCCTGGCTCTTCAAACCACTAGTTGTCCAACTAAAAAAAAAAGGAAAAAAGGTTATTAATTAGATATATGGCTTACAATGTCATAAATTAAAACAGGAGTTAAATCAGAAGATTTAAATAAAAGGTCAAGTTTAACAATAAAACAATGCATTTCTTATAAGAAGTGTGGTAAATGTTTGAGTATTAACATTGCTGATGAAGTTTTCTTCCTAGCTAGAAAGTCACTACATTTTCCTTATAATTTTTCCTCTTTTTAGAACAGATATTTCATGTTGTTTTATATTATAGTATCCTTAGGATTAGGCAATTTTCAGGATAAAACAATTTATCTTTTATCTACTGACTTTACTGTCTCAAACATTTCAGCATTAAAAAATGATTATGAATTACTTTACTACAATATAAGAAAAATTACAAATAATGATTAAATATATTTTCTTTGTATTTGAATGGCTTACGTTGTATTTCCCATTACATTACTCATATTCATTTGAACGTTTAATTGCTTCAAGTTGATAGCAAATACGACAAGTGTTTCCCATGGGGTCCCTTGTTGGCTTGCTGCTTTGTTTGATTTGTTAAAAGGAGTTGATGTTTTTGAAAGTGAATCTATAAATAGAAAAGCCAAATATACATTCATTCACATAAATACTAAGCAGATTATAAAGCAAAAACTACTCTTATTACTATAATTCAAAAAGTAAAAATATGATATTCTTATATTAGAACTTAATGTTTAATAGTTGTCATATTGCCTCTAAAATAGTAGTTACCATTTTCTGAATGTTTAATAAGTCTTGGTAGCCTTACTTCTTGAAAGCTCATAAAATTCTGTATGGCCCCATTTTATATGATGAAATTCTGGTGTGCATAGGATATAACAGCACAGATCATTCTTCACTCTGGGATTTTCTTAATAAAGGAAAAAAATCATAATATGCTGCTGCCAAACAGGACTACAAGGCAGAGACCATTCTGAAATGCAAAGGCTGGCTGGAGTGCCTGTCTTCTGTGTTCTTATGGACTCACTGTGTATCCTGAATCCTGCATTTGCTCATTATATACTTTAACCTGTGACAAGAATTGTATCATTCATTTTTATATATTCAAGCACAACTACAAGGACAAGGCTATAACACATGAATGAGTTCAAAAATCACTGAGTAAAAGAATGACAATACAACGATGAATTTTCCTATACTGAAGCATCTTTTGGGACTTTCACAACACTATAAGTTTACTTCTGAGAGTAACTGTACCATATGGAGCACAATAATGATATGATAATTCCTCTCTTCCTATCTTTTTGAAAAAGATAATAAGATTATTATCTTATTAAAGATTAATAATCTGTGTCTTCTGCTGGAAATACTTTGAACTGTTTGTTATTTGCTGTTTCCCCTCAATCTATCATAGAAACCTCAAGAGTGTATCTCCCTACAATTGGGGCAGAAATCTGGGAGTAACTAAGATTTCTATCTGGGGAACATTGGAGAAAACATTGTTACCTCTTCGAGGAACTGAAGAATCAGACACACTCCTTGATCTTACAGAAGCTGGGGATTTTAGGCTCTGTGCTGCTGTCCCTGGTGACATGGTGCTGTTTGTCATATGCTCATTGAATACATTAGGTGACTGAGGCATGTGGGTAAAGGAGGCTGATTGACTTGGCTGCTCCCAGGTCTTGCAGTAAGCTTTTCTTGATGATTCTGGGGAAAGGTGCTGGCTTACTCCTTCAATGGAATCAGGTGTCCCTGGACCAGATGCTAGTAGAAAAGTAGGGGTGGGGGGGAAAGCCCAAAGTAACAGGGTAAACATAGTTTCACTCATTCAACTTTTCTAATCACATTACATATTCCCTCCAGTTCTCTATTTGGCAACTGTACAGCAATTATATTTTATTTAATTCTCACAGAAACTCCATGAGAAGGGCAAAATAGGTACTATGGTCCTATTTTACAAGTGAGGGAATATACCCAGACCTAGGACTTTTAATATTTCCCACTGTACCTTGCTGACTCTACTTTTCACTTCCACAACTCTCTCTTGAGCAAATACTACAAAAATATCTAAGTCCAAGAGACAAATGCAAGCTAGATGGTAACATGCCCCAAACGTCTTCTGTTTTCCATGATTAACTAACCATGATTAACTTGGATGGTTAAATGTATTTCTGTATTTCTAGATTTTACAAAGATTACAGAGTAATCATTATAGATTAAAATGTCAACTAGAATGTAATCTCCAAGAGGGCAAGACTTTTGTCTGTTTGGTTCTGTGATACATCCCCATTGCTTGGCATACTAGAGAGGCTCAATAGACATGTCTTAAATGAGTGAATGAGTCACAGGGTACAAGTTACCAAGTAAGACAAAATTTTTATTATCAATCATGGATCTTGCTACTGTTGCAACCAAAATTAAAAGCAACCTAATTATAATTACACAACAAGCTTACTTGGCAAATTTATAGTTTGGTCTCCAAGGAATAGACGTCTTGCAATACTTCTCCTGTACCAGGCTCTTGGAAATGCCAGAATTTCACTGAGTCGGCGCATATCATATTTAAAGGAGGCAGACCCTATATCACACACAGCTGATACATAAAAAAAATTTGTTAGAAATTAGATTTCCAAAACTATTAATATTTTTACATGGTAGGTATAAGACATAATATTATACAACTGAATTACACTTATGTTACAATTCATGAAATATCAAAATAAGTTACATATTATGATTAGCAAGTGATTAAATGTTTTTCCACAAATTACAGAAATAGCACATTCTAACACTAGTAGTTCTAATTCCTTTTTTTTGAGGTGATGGCAAGTTGGAATTGTATTATCACTTTGTCAAAAATTCTCAGGTTCTAAAGATCAGTCTTATAGTCTGCTTTAAACTTTAATACAAGTCTCTTCTCAAATATGGGAAATGAATCATCAGGATGAGCTGGGATATAAACATCCTCAAAAGGAGTTGCAAACCAGATAGCTTTGTGGTAGGAACTACTATTCTCCTTTTAGACAAAGAGCAGTGACTTTTAGACAGAGAGCATTGATGGCCTTTTCCTGGGGTTCTGCTCTAAGCACTCTTCTATTCCTGCTTTATGCGTTCTTCTATTCTTCTTCCATAGCTTCTGGAGGATTTACATGCCAGTGACTCCCAAAGATAAAGTTTCCATTTCAGCCTGAGCCCACACCCACACAGCCCATCAGCCAATTGCCTACCACACTTGTCCACCAACATGTCCTGTAGGCCCTTCTTAATTTCCTGTCTAAGTTAATGGCTTCACTGCCCCTTTTAAGTGAAATGTCTGAGGCATCCTTGTCTCCTGTACTGCCCCTTATATTTGTCCTCAAACTTGTGGATTCTCTTATGTCTCTCTTCAAGCCATTCCTTGTTCTCCTTTTCTCCTGTCATAATTCAGGCCTTTATCCACTATTGCTTAGTCTATTTCAGCAGCCTCCTAAGAATCTTTTCTCTCCCATCTTTCATGCTACTATCAACTATATTTCCAAAACATCAATCTGTAGCATCATCCCATTCTTAAAAACCTCTAGCAGCTTCTCACTGTCCAAAGGACCAGAAACTGATGCTTTAGCCTGGCATATGAATCCTTCCACAATCTGGTCCTGATCTGTTTTATCAGCTTTATCTCTAGTCATTCTTCTCTCCCTCTGGCCCTGCCTACTTTGTAAAACCAGATAAAACATTATACCCTATGCTTCAGCCATAGTGAATCAAAGTATAATCCAAAAGCATACTTTTTGATGCTTCTGTGCCATTAAATACCATAGTTGTTACCTCACTCAATTTTCAAGATCTGGCCCAAATATAATTTTCTTTGTGAAGCTTTCTCTGATCTCCTATATGAGGAAGAATGTATTGTTTCCTACTCTTTATGTTAACTTCCATTATAACATTGATCATCCCGCACTGTCACTTATTTGTCCACAGATGAGACCTTGCCTTATTCATGCTGCTCCCCTCAATCACCTAGCAGAGTGCCTGGCAAAAGTTCACTGTAAAACACAGGCTTAATATATGTTTGCTGAATGAATATCAGGTTAAGTGAACATTCCATATTCATTTGGTTAATAATTATACAAGTTTTCATTCAGGACTCTGAATTCTTCAAAATATTCCATATACATTTAATTTTAAGTACTCAGATCACAATGTAAACAAAATAAGTGATTTGCCCCTAGTTATATAGCTAGTTATAAAGCTAGGAGTACACATGCATGCAATTCAAGATATTCTGACACCAAGTAAAAATTTTTTAACGTCACTCATCCCAGTTTAGTGTTTTAAACATTTACAATTAGAAAATAAAACAAACAAAAAGTCAGAAGTTTTACTGATTCATAGTAGAGAAGAGTGAAGAAAAGAGGCAATTTTCAGTTATTTAATTAGGTATATTTTGTCCCTTGGGTGATATGTCTATTTATCTAGAAATTCTATTTCTAATATTTATTACTTGAACTGAGATAGTACAGCAGGCTAGACTGTCATTTCTTTCCTTTAAATCAGCTTATCACCAAAAGCTTAATATTGGGTGTACTTAATATTTAAAAACTTTTAAAATAGAGGCCATTATTTAATTCTGGAAAACAATATTTTAATTAAAAACTATAAAATTGAATACCAGATATATTTATTAACGTAGTGTCCATTTTGCTTGCAGACTTGTTTACAGACTGACTTTCAAAAAATGAGGCACCTCCTGAACGCCTCATTCTAGACAAACTCACTTTTACAAATTCAAGGTTTATACTGAGTGAGTCTTTTCGACCAGTGACTGAAGTGGGCTCCTCATCCACATTCCCTAAAAACAACAATAAAAACACATCTATATATACATATACATACAAGAGGTTTTCAAACAGTTCATGGTAAGATTTGTTTTATCTTTTGATTTCATTTTTCCATGAACAACTATCTAGTTAGATGAAAATTATCCAATACTCTATAATACTCCATCAATTAAAATTAAAAAGTGAGGTGAAAATTTAAGCACAATGATCTAATGAGCATTAGCATTCCTAATGATAGTTTCATAGGGTCAAGCCATAAACGTAATTGGTGATTTTTATAACCCTTCTCCATCAGCAAAAACTAGAATTGGCATGGAGTATGTGTCTTTATTATTTGTCTAAATACAAGTCAAAAGATATTCACTAGTTGCAAGATCTTATGCATTTTTAGTGATTCATTTGCACTTTAAATTCCACTTTGCCACTGAAATTTAATTTCACTAAATATCTGACTTAAATAATACTCTCATTTTAAAATAATAAATGTGACCCACGTACTTTAAACTTTTAGTTTTTATAGAATATAATTTCTTATACAAATAGTGATTTGGTAAGACATTTAAATATTTAAGTAACATAAGTAATCTCTGATATCCAAAGCGATTACTGTGCTATGTATGTCACTTAGAAGATATTCTGAATTTTTAAATTCTTGTATAATTAATCTGGATTACTTATTTCATATTTCTACTTATGTAGGGACAAGACAGATATTATCAAAAAGGAAAAATTTAAAAAGCTTCTGATCTTGGTTTATATCCATTATTAAAGGTATTATGATTTATGAAAAGAATACCTGAAAAGATACTTAATAAGCTTGAAAAGGTGCTGTAAATCTGAAAAAGACACAAACATGCGAAGTATACCTAATCCTCCTGATCCAGGTGTGAGGCCAGAAACAGCAGTTTTTTGTTTCCCTGCTCCATATGGATGAAATACATAAAGGGAAAAGTCAGACATGCATGCAGTGAAGCTCAAGCCAGATGAACTGCTGCTGGAACTGGTCAGATCTGATTGACTACTACTATGTCGACTTCTGCCAAGAGGGCTGCCTAATCCTGATGAACCTACAGTAAACACAAGAAATCCAAAATATTTATATGCTACAAGAAAACAAAAAAAGCCAATCATTAATATGTTTTCAAGAATGAAACCTAACTTCCAAATAAAATGAAACACTCAAACATTAATAGATCAATAGATTTAAATCCTTAAAATCTAAATGAGGATATGGATGTATTACCAATTAATTTACACTGTAAACCAGGGTGAATACTCTGTTCATCTTTAAAACAATTATTTATACATATGTCTGACTTACTACATGGTTTCTTATTTCTCTTTTCCTTTGGTCCACTGGAAGCAGGCAGTGGAAGAGGTCTAAAATAGCTGGCATTTAAGCAAAGGGGGAGAATAAACTGGAGAAAATTTCTATAATATAGCTGGAGTCCACATTTCAGTTGGTAATAGTAGAAATACAGCAAGGTATGTGAATGCAGAAAGTAAAAGATCTCTTTCTCTTAGACAGTCAAAGATCTCTTTGTTCTTACTGGTAACCTTTACCAGGGATGGACTGGCTAATTCCAAATATGCTATAAATATAAAAAAATGAGACCATCTGAGCAGAGCACTATATGATTTTGCTGATGATTCCAAATTATATCTCCAGACCAGACCTCCTTTGGATTCATATGTTACAACTGCCTAGTTGACATGCTACTAGAGTGGGTCACAGGCATTTAAAGATTACATGTCTTAACTCTTGATCTTTTCCTCAACTCTGCTTTTCTTCCAGTGTTCCCCAACACCAGTAAGTAACTCTTCCATGCAAAGAGCTCAACCAGAAGCCTGGGAGTTGTCATCCTTCCCACTCCTGACTTTGTAATTTATAACTAACCACATCATTTCTGTAACTCAAATTTATAAAGTCCGTCCATTTCCCTTCATCTCACTGCTGCTATTTTAGCTTAAGCAATCATGACACTGCCTGGGCTACTAAAGTGGCCAACTGCTCTCTCTGCTTCCTTCCACTCCAATAAACCATCACACAACTGCTGCACTTATGTTCTAAAATGTAAATCCAAATCACATTCACTTCTCTGTTTAACCTCTCATTGGCTTCCCCAAATGAGCTGGCTCTTTCCTCTCTCTCTAAATCTTTCTTATGCCAGCCTCCACTTATACTAGTTTCTTTTTTCTTCTTTCTTTTCAAAGTTGCCAAACTCCTTCCTGCTTCATGGATTTTGTATTCTTTACCTTAGAGTGTTCATTCTCCCAACTCTCTGCTTGGCTAACTCATACTCACTTCATATTTTATCTTAAAATATGCTTGTTTGGTTGGCTATTACTAAATTCAAATTCCACATTAGCAGAAACCATGTCCATTAGCTAAGTTTGCTACTGTATATCATGTAGATATTTCAGTAAAGAACCTTTGAAAGAATGGACATTGTCACAGCTTATACTTCCTATACATTTATTCTCATCATCATTCCTTCATGAATGTTTTATGATGATAAAATGAGGGGTGCTGTTTCATTTTTGTTATTTTCTAGAGAATCATAAAATGTACGCATAATACAGTTGCTCATTTCATAGTCCTTTCACTACATACTCCTAGCATATTTTGTAGTCCTTTCACTACTTATCCTTAGCATAGTGCATATATACTGCTATAATACTTTAAGTGCTAACAATATATGTGACATTTTGTCATTAAGAGAAAGGTGAACATTCCAAAAGAGAAATGGACATGAGCATATATTTACCTCCCCCTAAATAGCCAATAAAGTAATCCAATACAAATTAAGATAATAAAATCCCATTTTAGTCCCTCACATTGACAATGATTAAAAATAAATTTAAAGGAGTGGTAGGATGAGTACAGTGAACTTGGTATCCATACTACTGTGGTGAGGGTGTAGAAATCTTAATAGTCTTTCTTACTAGAGAGTAAAAGGTATCAAATATTTTTGAAATGTTTATATTCTCTGACCCAGAAATTCCACTTTTAAGCATTTATCCTAATATTTTTCTTTATAAATATTTACATACAAAGATGTTCATTTCAATATTATTTTTTTAAAAACTTAGGCAATCTCAAATACGTGATCAAAATGATAGAATAACATGCAGCCATTATATTTTAGAAACAAATATTTAATAATTTGGGAAAATACCAATGATATTTTAAATTTTAAAAAGTTACAGAGCAGAAGAGACAATATTTCAATTTTGCCTGGGAGAAAGATTGTATCTCTACAAAAATGCTAGAGTAAGAACTGATAACTCTTGTTATCTATGATAAAGGGATATTATTTATTTTCATTTCCTTTTTAATACTTTTCTGTTTTCTACATTTACTTTAATGAATAATGAATTACTTTTATAATCAGAAAATGTTGTCAAAAACCCACACTACCACTCTAATATTTTGTTGTCTATAATACAACTCCAACAGCAATATTTTGGACTTTAGTGCTAGGTGATGGGCAACCACATTAGCAAAAACTTTATTTCTAACAATTGTTGTCCTATTTTGTTGTGAAAATTTTCAAAGACTCACACAGTAAAACAAATGTTTTGCTTTAACCATTTTCCTAGTATTATAAGTAAATATTAGAGATGTAAATAATTTCCATTTTTCCAAGAAAAAATTCTTGACTGGGGTTGTTTCTCAGAAGGTATCATGTAAGAATTTTTCCTATTAATATTTGATGAGATTATTAGGGTGAAGTTTTAAATCTGAGATGACTACTTGAAAAACAGGACCCTAAACCTAAGCTGTATTTCCTTCCAAATCAGAAAACTATTCCCATCTCCCTCCACTGCCTTCATGCCTCTCTCAAAAACGGAGTTTAGGATTTTACTTTTTCATTCTAATGCAAGCTTTGTCAACCTTGGCACTACTGACATCTTTATCCAGATAATTCTTTGTGAGGGGAAGGATTGTCATGTGTACTGTAGGATGTTTAGCAGTATCCCTGGCCTTTCTACTAGCTGCCAGTTGTACCCCCTCAGTTGTGACAATCAAAACTGGCTTCCAATATTACCGAACATCCCCTCAGACAAAATAGCCCCTGGTTAAGAACTGTTTTAATAATATTCCAGTCTCTCATGAATTTTGATTCAATCTAGTCTCTTTCTTTAAAAGTGTTCAATAAAATATTTATCATCTGCATTTGTGATCTCTGTCTGATTTTTAGGCAGACATTAACACTGAGTTTTAACTTAGGGAGGAGTGCTTATCTTTCAGAAAACAAAACCTTTCATGAAACAGACATCTGAGTTACATAAAGAAAATTTACCATTTAAAAAATATATATGCTACTTGATACAATCTTAATTCAGTGTGTAAGAAATCCTTGTAAGATAACATGTCTCTTTTTTTCCTTTTGCAACATTGATTACTCTTAAATGTAAAATATAGCTTAGCATAAAATAAAACATTCAAGAGTACTTGAATATGTGGATTATTTTACTACATCATAGTGCTTGTGGTATATACATTCACACAAAAACCAAAATGCTGTCTAACAGCCATTCAGTTAAAAATACAAACTAAAAGTTACCCAAGGTCTAGTAACACACAAAATATATGCAAAAGTTTAGTCTACTATAGATTTTTTTCTATAAATACTCTAATTCTCAAATATTCTCCTTTTCTAACTTTATTTAAAAATATGTATTAATTACTATTAAAGTATTTATTTAAAAATAGTATTTCACATTATACCAGAGGAACAAAAGAATTTTTCTATACCTGGTATTCCAGTTTTGCTAGCAGTGGTCTTTGTTCCACTCTGAGTAGCATTACCTCCAGGGGATAGAGTCTCTGCAGGATATGTGGTCCCTAAAGTCTCCAGTTCTCCTCGGTTTGAAGAAAACACCAAGTCCAGAGATGGTAGCTTTAGCATGCATTCTACTCTTGATACTGGTAAACAACTAAACTTGATCTGTGAGGGCTAAAGAAGAAAAGAAAGCCAAAAAAAGGTTTCCAGGAACAGGATTGTTAAAAAATTATATATTGAATTCTAAAAGTTACATTTAGTTTCCATTTCAGTTCACATGTACCAAATTTGTTTACTCATTTGACATTTGAAAGGATTTTGTGTTTAATATCCTAGCTGTTTCAAACAGAAGCATGATACGTGAACCAAAATGGTATCATTTTTAAAAAGCTAAATATTTGAAGTCATCTCTAAGCAATAATATTTAGATCTTTAGATAATTCAGAAGCTTAAAAATATTTATGCTTATATTATACTTTTTCATAATCAAGTTTTTAAAAGGAAGTAATTTCACTTATGTTAAAATTAAAGAACATTGTTGTATTAATAACAAAGGTTTTACAAGCTCTCAAACCCTTATCCATTATGTTTTCTTCAGACCTTCAAAAAAGCTTGTACAAAACTCCAGAATATCAGATCGAAGCTCTTTTGACCAAATTGCTATTATAAAATATAGTTGGAACAGATGACCATTAGTGTTTCTGTCATTCTTGAGACTGATTATAAGATTTTAATTGAAGGTAAACTAAACCATGAAGTTTGGATAAAAGTAGTTTTCAAATCCTCGTTAATAAATATGTTCAATCAGATGCTAATATATATTCCAAAAAGCCTATTGACAGGACTGAATTTTAGAATAAAATATTATATAAAAACTACATAACTCTTAGCAAAAATTCTAACAAGGCACTAGTGTGACTTTATATTTCCCCAGAAAGAATTGTAATGGCAAGAAATAAAAAAGGGGCAAAAATAAAAAGGGGCCATAATAAAAAAGGCATAAGATGCTTAAAAAGTGTTTTAACTTATATATTTTAATTTTTGCCACAAAAGTATGAGATCTAAATTTTGTAAATCCAAATATCTGTGAAACTTCTCAGCAGAAAAGTGAATATACATACAAAATCTTACGTATACTTCCCAGAGGTTCAGGCAATCTCTAGGTCATCATAGACATACTAAAGGTTCATGAATTGAGGTTAAGAAAACTTTAAAGGGAAATAATGTTAAAAAGTTCAGATAAACTCAAGAAAAACATTTTTTCTTTAAACAAAAAGGAATAAATGAAGTATATCACCTGAACTCGAACATAAACCACAACATCTACAGGGAAGGAAGAGTAAGCAGATGTTGAAGATGACACTAATGATGTTGTTGATTCTTCCATAGGATCTGGTATTTCAAAATGTCCCATATCTTCATCTTGTGAACTGACAGCTGTTAAAATATTTAGTTTTAAGTTTTATTAGGTAAAAGGCAAACTATTTATTAAAAGATCATTATGTCTTATACTAGTACTAAGATCAGAGATATGAACACCAGAAACATTTGCTCTGTAGTCCATAGTTCTACACATCGTTACCTATTCGAACCTTCTGCTCATTCCCCCAAACTCAAATTCACCTGCAGATATACCAAACACTGTATAAAGAAAATAGTGATTACATCCTTTCCCTCAGGAGATTCCAGTGCAAGAGACACAGTAATGACCTAAGGATGTTAATTTTGTCATTAACTCGTTGTGGCCACGGAAATAACTTCACCAGGACTTAATTTCTTCATGTGCAAATGAAGATTAGATGACCTCTGAAGTTCTTTTTCAATTTTATAATTATTTTATATTTATGACTGAATATATAATATAATAATATATGATAGCATTAGGAAATCCTTCTAAGTAATAGGATACCAAAATATATGTGATGGGGAAGTAAGTATATAAGGAGGACGCTTACTTGTGTAATTCCTTTCAATTGGTGTGATTGGGATAGTTTCCAGAGCCTTTTCCAGAAAGTCTAATAGACAGGGACTAATAACCATTTCTTCTGGCAATGACTGCAGTGCTACCCAGGCATATAACTTGGCTGTTTTTACTCCTCCACTTCCTTTTCCTTTGGCTAGAACATTTATAAACGTGAGGAAAATTTAATGGAATTTAATAAAAAGTTCCAATAAAACATAAGAAAACTTTGGTAGAAATTAGGATTATATGACAGAATCAGGTGAAGCACCTTACACATTAAGAATATACAAGAAAACAATAAAAATAGCAGGTTGATATAAACGATACATTAATGTTAGCATACAAAGATGATTAATGATGTATATAACACAGTAGTAATTCCTACTTGCTCTAGGTCACAAATTTTGGTCCAAGTTTTTAATTTTATACTTCACTAAGTGTCTCGTTAGTATTAGTTCTTTTGTCAATTTAAGAAGATATAAAGAATTCTGACTAACAGTATTTAGTGGCAAGTGAGGAAAAACATCATTGTTTTCAGGCTTTCTTATGCTGTGCTTGTACATAATTATAATGCTTCCCTACATGGGATGCCATCTCTTTTTCTAACCTAACTAAATATTTCTACTTTGGCAGAATGAGAAGACTTACTTAACAATGACTTAGCTAACTTTGGCTTAGGTTTCCTACTGTAACATTTATTGCTTGTATAAATATAGGAAAGATGTTCAACTTCTATGAGACTTAACTTTCCTCATTTATAAAATGTTATAATAATATCTGCCATGTACTAAATGGACATTCATAGATGTGTCTTGTCAATTGAAAAGTGATATAAAAATTAGGCATTATCATCATGATTACTATTTTTAAAAATTTATATGTCAAGTTCTGTCTCCCAAATGAAACTTTTTCAAATAATTCTTGTCCAGCCTAATATTTCCTTTTTTGGAACTTCTACCATCTGTGTAAGGTATAATTCATGTGCTGTGGTAGCCAGATTCCAAGAGAGATTCCAGTGATCCTTGCCTCCAGGTATTCATGACTTTGTGTAGTTCCCTCCCACACTGACCTGTATGATCAATAGGATATTGTGCAAGTGATGGTATGTGACTTTTGAGACTAAGCCATAAAAGGTATTGCAACTTCAGCCATGTTCTCTTTTGAATCACTCCTTCTGAGGAAAGTCAACTGCCACACCATGAGGACACTCAAGTAGTGCAGGAGAGAGGCCCACATGGGGAGTAACTGAGGCACCAGTTAGCCAGCCATGTGACCGGCACATGATGTAAGCAGTTTACAGCCCTGGCCAAGAATTCAGATAACTGCATCCCTAGCCAACATCTTGACTACAGCCTTGTAAGAGAACATGAGTTAGATCCACTGAGCCAAACTGCTCCTGAATTTCTGATCAACAGAAACTGTTTGAAGTTATAAGCCATTAAGTTTTAAGTAATATGTTTAGCAGCAGTAGGTAATTCATAAATGTGGTTAAGCCCAATGTACTCTATCTTAAATGTATGTTTGATATTTCCATCTGATCATAAGCTTCCAAATTTAAACTATATAAAACTACCCTTTTCTAAATATACATAGACCTAAATATTTAATTAAGTAAACTATTTAGTATATTAAGTTTATTTTATCAATTGCTATTCTAATTAATATCAATTTGAAAAATAGCCAAAAGTAGTTGGCCCACACTTCCATAAATGAATTTTGTATAGTTATTATTGACAAGTCTATGTCTTTTTCTTAAACGTGAATTTGAAAGTCTCAACAGAGCAAACAGGTGATAACTAAAAATTAAGAAAAAAAAAAAGACAAAAAATAGAGTATATTCTCCTTAAATACCTGAGGGAATAGGTGGGGTTTGGGGAGGAAGTAAGGTGTTAGTCTTGCTCTGGACAGTGCAAGGTAAAGGAGGAGAAGGAGGAGATGTTGCACTATCTTTCATACCATACAGCTTGGACTCTTTGGAGAATGTCCTTGGCAAGGAAGATCCTCTGGAGGCATTAGGTGATTCAGTTTTTAGCGTCTTGGAATTATAATGCAACTGTATTGAAACAAATAAACTTTTTAAATTAAAATTATGCAGATGAGAAAAACCAAGAAATGTAGAAAAATGTGGTAGAAAGAAGAACACTGGTCAAACAGTGAAAAGACTGAGTTCTAACTTTTAGAAGTTTGCTTTATGATCCTTGCAAGATTTTTTGCCTTTTGCATTTTGATATTGAAAAGGTCATTCCAGAAAACCTTTCCAGGTCAATAGTCTATGATTAACTCTAGAGTCCAAAAAAATAGTTGTTTAATGAAGTTATACTAGGCAAAGTTTAGCCAGTATGTTATGAATATCAATGTATAAAAAAGAAAACTAACTTCTTTCTGCCAAATTTTCATAGAAAAACTATATAAATGAAGTGGCAACCTGAAATTTAGATGTTCTTATGTTCAGAATATGGCTATATCAGACAAAAAAGTAAGAAAGTCTCATTTTTCATACAATGAGCAAAAGAAGAACATATATGATAAGAAATAAAAATTGCTATTAGTAATACAATCCCTTATCCTACACAATTATGTTTTACCTTTACATCAACTCCAGGAATGTAAAATACTGTTGTTTCTAAGTCACTAGGCTTTGTCTGTAGAGATGATGGCACTTTCTTGCCAGTCATTAAATGAGTGGTAGAAGCATAATTAGTTTGAAACTTCTTCTTTTTTGAAGGAGAATCTTGATCTAAGCTCCTGGAACTTCGATCATAACTCCTACAAATAGAAAAATGTTTTATATATTTTTAAAAGGATACATTTATTTCCTCTTCTTTTGTTTAAATACTTTTATTTATACAGAAAATCTTTTATTATGGAAAATTTCAAACATATATAAAGTAAACAGAATGATATAATGATCCCCCATGTACTCATTACCCAGCTTCAACAATTATCAGCACTCTGCCATTCTTGTTTTATCTACATCTCCACCCACTCAATTATAACTATAATAGTCCCCTCTTTTCCATGTTTTCATTTTCCATAGTTTCAACAACCTGTGGTGAACCATGATCTGAAAATATTGAACGGAAAATTCCAGAGAAAAACAGTTCATAAGTTCTAGATTGCACATGCCATCCTCCTCCATCCCACCTACGACAAGAATTATCCCTTCATCCAGCAAATCCCACTCTTTAGTCACTTAGTAACCATGTTGGTTATCAGACTGTAGCACTATTACAGTGCTTGTGTTCAAGTAATTTTTATTCTATTTAATAAGGGCCCCAAAGAACAAGACTAGTGATGCTGGCAATTCGCTATGCCAAAGAGAAGCTGTGAAGTGCTTCCTTTAAGTGAAAATGTGAACGTTCTCAACTTAATAGGGAAAGAAAAAAATTGTACGCTGAGACTGCTAAGATCTACAGTAAAAACAAATCTTCTACCCATGAAATTGCAAAGAAGGAAAAAGAAATTCATGCATAGTATATATAAGGTTTAGTACTATGCATGGTTTCAGGAATTCACTAGGGGTTCTTGGAACACATCCCCTGAAGATAACGGGGGACTACTGTATTGTGTTCTTTTTACAGTTCATCTTTAGATTAGGAAAGAAAAGCAAAAGCAAAATTCAAAGAAAAGGTAATCTAATGTTAAGGCTGTTTATATTATCATTTACTTAATGATAGAAACAAATGGTAAAGCTGTAGTTATATCCTGAACATTTCAGTCTATTGGTGCCTCCTGCAACTGTTTCTCAATCTTTCTTATTTTCTTATGAATTCATAAAAATTCTCAATAACCAAGATACCTCTGAGTACTGTACTATTCTTTGAAACAGAAATGCACATAATACAAGGACAGAGACTGAGAAATTTACACCTGTCAAAAGGAGAAACTCCGAAGATATAACTATTTTAATTAATAAATTTGCAGACTCTAAATCAGACTCCCTTTCTAGTTGCCAGAAAATACTATACATTTGTTTAAAGAAATTGTATGCTATGCAAATAATCACTTGACCGTTACAACTATGATTAGATCTACTCTTTAAGTTTGCATTTTGGGGGAAAATGTTTGCTATAATTCAGTAATATCGCATTAGTCTGTTTTTATTGCTTATAACAAAATACCTGAAAACTGGATAATTTATAAAGAAACAGAATTTATTTCTGACAGTTCTGGAGGCTGGAAAGTCCATAGTCCAGGGGGTGCATCTGGTGAGGGCCTTGTTCTTGGGTGGTGACTCTCTACAGTGACACAGGGTGTCACATGGTGAATGGCTTGAGCAAGAGAGAGCTAACCTGCTCACTCCCTCTCCTTATAAAGCCACCAGAACCACGCCCATTACTGTGTGTCAGTCCTCACAATCTAAGCACCTCTTAATGGACCAACCTTTCAATTACCATAATAGATTTTCCACCCTTTTAACATTGTCACAGTGGGAATTAAGTTTCTAAAAACATGAAACTTTGGGGGACAGATTCAACCCATAGCATATGTAAATGGTATTGCTAACAGACAAAGTTACATGTCCCCTTTTTCAACCAGTTTCTTACCTTCTCAAACTTATATCATCATGTTCTTGTAGAAGGGTGGTTGGGTGGAGTACACATTTTCCACTATCAATTTCAACCCGTATATCAAGTTCAAAGTCAATATTTCTCTCTGTAGCTGTGCCACTAAGACTTCGGTTTACTGGTGTTGTCGGCCAGCGCTCTGTAAATAGTTGATGAACAGCAGCAAAGCCTGTTGCTTTTTTACGAGACGTATGTCTACATAAAGAACAACTGATCATTACGTTGTAATAAAATGGGAAGTCTTTTTAACAATTTTCCAACATGTAATGTGAACAACAGTTTGTAAATTTTATAAATTCACACAAGCTACTCACCGAGCTCATACTAATTGAAGTTTTTTCTAAGCTTAATGGAGTGACATTTTATTCAACAACTACATGCTCAGTAACTATTATATGCAAGGCAATGTACCAGGTAAGGATACAGGCATAATCATTACTAAGAAGTTTGAATATCAGTTATGAACTATATTCTGTATGTTCGAGGCGATTTCATTTTCCTAAATTATAAAATTTAAATGCTACTTTCCAGATTTTATAAAAAGCCAGAAGAACAGAGAAAGATTGAAAAATAATGCCATATGATTTTCAACACATGGTGCTAGGAAAACCGGATATCTATGTGCAAAAGAATGAAATTGGACCCTTATGTTATACCATACAAAAAAACAAACTCAAAATGGATTAAAGACTTAAATGTAAGATCTGAACTATAAAACTCCTAGAAGAAAACATAGGAAAAAAGCTTCATGACATTGCTCTTGGCAATGATCTCATGGATATGACACCAAAAGCACAGGCAACAAAAGCAAAAATAGATATGGGACTACATCAATCTAGAAGAGTTTCTGTAGAGCAAAGGAAACAATCAATAGAGTGAAAGGCAACCCATGGAAAAAGAAAATATCTGTAAGCCATATATCTGACAAGGAGTTACTTTACGAAGTATATGAGGTACATGTACAACTAAATAGCAAAAAAAAAAACAAAACAAAACAACTATTAACCTGATTAAAAAATTAGCTAAAGACTTAAATATACATTTCTCCAAAGACATAATTATTACAAAGAAAAGATAAATGTTTAGGTGATGGATATGCTACCTACCCTAAGTGAATCACTGTACAATATATGCGTGTATTGAAACAATACACTGTATCCCACAAATATGTACCATTAAAAATAAATTTAAAAAAGAAATAGCCAACAAGTATATGAAAATGTGGTCAATATTACTAATCATCAGGGAAATGCAAATCAAAACCACAATGAGATATCACCTCATACTTGTTAGGATGGCTATTATGAAACAAAAAAAACAAAACAAAACAAAAAACTCAAAAGACAACAAGTGCGGCAAGGATGTGGAGAAACTGGAACCCTTGTACACTCTTGGTAGGAATAAAAAATGGTGTAGCAGCTAGGGAAAACAGTATGGAGGTTCCTCGAATTAAAGTTAAAAAAGTTAAAAAAAAAAAAAAAAAAAAAGAAGAAGAAGAAAGAAGACCTGCATAACAACTTTTCTTAGAAAGTTATTTGAGGATGTTCTCCCCAAAAATGAGGGAATAATGAGGGAATAATCCCATATATAACCAAAATATGCTTATATATGGGATTCAAGGGTTAGTGGCTGCCATCTAGAAAAAGGAGGAAAGAATCCCTACAACTCAGAATGGAGAAGATTGAAGATGAGGACAATTTCTTGTAGACCAACTTTCAATTATTACTCTTGTGCTCAGCCACTTTCTCATTATTATCATTACGAGAAACTCTTACTATTATTGTCACAATCTTACTTCAGGGTGTTTTAAGTAGATCAGTTCACCCAAAGGGCCTTAAAGCTCCTCTTGAGGGCATATTCTGAGTAAGCCTTCATGTATGTCTTTTATTTCATTAATACCATCTCATCTTATTTCTTTCTTACAAGAATTTTGACATCTTTCATCCATTGCTAACCACGTCTCTTTACTGCTTTTCTTAACTATACTTCGCTATTATGTGTCTCCCTGCAATTTGTTAATTTTTAATACTGGGAGGAATACAACCCTCTCCTTTATTTTAATGCATAACCACACCTTTATTTCCATTTCCTTGATAGAGATTATCTTGGATAAATAATTAAAGTTAAGCGATTTGAATAAATCCATTTAAATTTAAAAGAAAAAAGAAAAATAATACCACATAGAACCAAATTATATTAGTAAACCATGGATATGTCTTTTAGTCTTATTTAAGCTAGGCACATTAAGAGGTTTTCTTTTCTTTCTTTTTTTTTTTGTAAAAATGAAGTTATATATAATGCTTTACGCTCAGTACTAGATTCTGAAATACTACCTAAGGATCTTAAAACAAAAAGTTACTCACGAGGGTTTCCTGTAAATATAAAATCTTTCCCTCTCATGGTCTTCATCCTTTTCATCCTTCTCGGAATCTTCACTGGTGGAAGACAAACTGTCATCTCGTCGGCCCTCTTCAGGTTGGAAAGGAATGCCTGGTGAAAAGCCTCCTGGAGTTTTGGGAGAACTGAACACGGAACATGATCCTTCACTATTTGATGAGTAATGGGATGGACCTTCAATAGTCACTGACAAAAGGTCTAGTTCTGTCTCCTCTGGAAACTAATTGTAAAAAGAGAAAACATGAATCAGATTCATATTTCAAGTCTCTTCTCAACTAAAAAAAGATAAAGAAAAAATACATAAGTTTAAACATTTTAAAATTCTTTTCGAGTTTAATTTCCTTACTCTGAACTGAAGGAAAAGTCAGTTTTATGAACATTTAAAATGGCACACCAAGGAGGGAAATAGGCCAAACTAGAAAGTCACACTACTGATACACTAAAGATCAGAGTGTAATTTTATATAAACATATATCATAACAATTACTACACACTGTAATTCTTTAAAGCAGAAGATAAACATATGAAAATAAAAGAAACGTGATCAACTATAAATCAGAATGGCAAGAGCAATTAGTGATGGAAGAACATGCAGTGTCAGTAGAGATGTTATCTCATCATGCTTGTAAAATGCTTTTTGTGGATACATCTTTAAAAAATGAGCCCCTCACTGGTTGAAGAAAGATGTTTAATTGAGTGATAAAACATGTATTAATCAATCAAACTTAAGAATGTAATTTTTTTTTGTCGTATTTTAAGGTAAATAGTTTGTATAAACACCATGTCATTAACTCAGGATTTCACCAGGAGGCCACTATGTTTGAGTGGGTTAAAAAAACAATAAAACTTCCTATGACCTAATTTCAATTTTCAGTTTCACAAAATTGCTTGCATATCATTTGAGAATGATAAGCCTTTGTAAAGTGTAATGTACAAGATAATTCAATTTATTATTAAAAACTGTTGGATTCGGCTATTAGACACATAGTAAAATCCCACAACCAAAATTTCAAACATTTGTAAAATCCAGGTGTTCTTCATTTTATCTAATATACTTGACACTGAGTAAGCAAGTAAATCAGATTTTGTCAGACCATCTCCCAATTTTTAAAATTGGGAAAAGAATTCATGTAGATAACTATCTCTGTTTTGTATTTTATATTTAACTATGCCTTAATTATCTATTTTCTAATTTATGATTAGAAAATCTTATATGTAATCTCATATATATCATCTAATTTATGATTTTTACATTTCATTTTCTAAAAGCAGGGTATACTACTATTTAAAAATAGGACTTGAATCACTTAAAATATTTTAAGAAGCACCTAATTAGTGGAATCCATTCCAGTCACATAAATGATTTCTTTCTAGGTTTTGTTTTCTAGAAAAAAAGGGACATGTTTGTCAAGCTCACTGTATTACAATCTAGCAGTTCTAAAACAAAATCCAGTTTGACTGAATTCAGTACAACTATGGGATATACCCATATGTTAAGACTTGATCTTGAAAGAGTGAGGAAAGGGAAATAAAATATATTTGGAATAAGTACCAATTTTTAAATATAACTTGTCAGAAAAATTCTAGGTAATGATTTATATCCCTGCTATATGAAATCTTTAAATTCATTTTTACTTTAATGGCTTATATAAGGGGGCTTCAAAAAGTTCATGGAAAAATGGAATTAAAAGATAAAAATAAAACAAATAAATGTTATATCTCAACATAAGTTCCACTGAGTTCAAGATACTTTTGTAAGTGATGATATTAGCCATTTAGTCCATCCCCAAAGAGCTGAGGGTCCTGGGAATGTAACCATTTCAATTCAGTCTTATTTACATTATTAACCGAAGAAAAATGGGTGCCCTTTAAAGATTTTTTAAGATTAGGAAACAAAAAGCCATCAGAAGAAGCCAAATCAGGACTGTAAGGTGGATGCCCAATGATTTCCCACTGAAACTCTCACAAAATTGCCCTTGTTAGATGAGAGGAATGAGCAGGAGTATTGTTGTGGTGGAGAAGGACTTCTCTGGTCATGCTTTCCTTGGCATTTTTCTGCTAAAACTTTAGCTAACTTTCTCAAAACACTTTTATAATAAGCAGATGTTAACATTCTTTGACCCTCCAGAAAGTGAACAAGCAAAATGCCTTGAGCATCCCACAAACAGTTGCCATGACCTTTGCTCTTGACTGGTCTACTTTTGCTACGACTGGACCACTTCCACCTCTTGGTAGCCATGGCTTTGTGTTTTGTCTTCAGGATCATACTGATAAAGCCATGTTTCATCTCCTGTTACAATTCTTTGAAGAAATGCTTCAGGATCTCGATCTCACTTGTTTTAAACTTCTATTGAAAGCTCTCCTCTTGTCTGCAGCTGATCTGTTGCATCCAGCAGAAGTTTGCTCAACTGTAATTTTTCAGTCAGAATTGTGTAAGCTCAACTAACTGAGATGTCTATGGTGTTAACTATTGTTTCTGCTGTTAGTCGTCAGTCCTTTTCAATTAGGCAGGAACAAGATTAATTTTTTCCTTGCAAATTGATGTGGATGGTCTGCTGCTGTGGGCTTGGGGTTTCATCTTCAACATAGTCTTGTCTTGTCCCTTCTTAAAAGAAGTTATCCATTGGTAAACTGCTGATTTCCTTGGGGCATTGTCCCCATAAACTTTTGTAAAGCATCAATATTTCACCATTCTTCCACCCAAGCTTCATCATCAATTTGATGTTTGTTCTTGCTTCAATTTTAGCAGAATTCATGTTGCTCTGATAGGAGCTATTTTCAATCTGATGTCTTATTTTATCCTTCTTAGTGTCTCAAACTAGATCCTGTTCATAGCATAACAAGTTAGTACAAGTTTATTTTGGTGCAAAAAACTTTTGAAATCATGCATAATTTTTTCATAACATGCATTTTTCATGAACTTTGTGAAGATATCCTGTATTTAGGGAAAATATTTGCCTTATAAAAATGTTAATTCTATTTATAAGTGATTGTGTAGTACCATTTTCCACACTGTTTTGAACATGAGAATAATTTTTAAAATGGGTAATTTTATAAATGCTCTTTAATACCAGTGTATACCAGTGACTCAAAAGAAATAACATTCAGTGATTAATTTGTTGTTCTGAGTTGGGTTCGGTTCTAGTTTGAACTAGTTAACTAATCTTTGTTTTTGAAAAGATTCAATTTGTAGTTGAATGTAAGGAAAGAGATTAATTTAGGAATTAGCAAATAACTAATAAATTGTAGTTTTTGGCTTATGATTTGGTTGAGTTGATTTGATAAGCGGATTTAGTCTTTTAATTTTGAAGTTTAAAATAATTAATATTAAATTATATAGAAGTATAAAACTAAAATATATGCATGCAAGAACTTATGAAATATATATGATGAAAAAGAATTCAAAGAACCTTAAAGCTTTATGTAAAATGTTTCTGATGTCTGAATTTAGTTTGAAATGAGAGGAAGACATTTTGAAAGAAGATTTTCAAGGTAGTTAATTAGTTTTGAAGCAAGATTTATGTTTTTCTTATAAGTACCTGAAAATACCCTTCCCCAGGACAGCTGGATTGTGGTGTACTTCCCCAAACTGTGTTTTTCAACTTAATTAAAATAATAAGAAAAATTTTAAAACGCATGAAAAATAAAAAACAATGTTTCAGAAGTAAACAAATACACAAAAAACAAAACAAATATTTTAACATAAATTTTAACATGCTATGGAATTAGAATACAACTTTGAAGTTCACCTTTCTGAATTCTGCTTCTATCTATCCATAGTATCTGTCTATATATATAGAACTAAAATATATAAATATGTATAAATATTCCACATTTATACCTGTATAAAAGACATGGTTTGATGTGGATTGTTAATTGAAAGAAAAATTACTCAATAAAAAAGATTCTAAGAGCAAGCAGTTATAGTCTTTATGATGCATGTAAAAATCACCCATATCCTAAGATTTCAAAATATTCTCTTTATTCATGTGGAAATATGTTGGTATGTGAATTTTCCAGTATAAAACTGAATGGTACTTGCTGTGCAGCATGGCTCTCAAATGACGGCATGGTGACAGTGCCTCACTAGTTGGTAATATTCAGACACTTAACCATCACAATCCACATCTTTCATTATAAGCACGAATCAGTATTTTGAAATTGTATAATACTATAATTTCATAATTCGTAAAAACTATTTTGCAATGTATATCTCTAACAAATAATATCTCTCTTACTGTATCCTGGATATTAAAAGTTACTCTGGGTCCAGGAGATGCTGCATCCACACGAATTTCTGGGAGCTCTTCAGTTTCTCCTACACGAGAACTGTAAGTAAAATATAAAGTTATAAAACACTAATATTCATATTTAAAAAAAATATACCTGGACTTTATAAAAGTCTGATTAATGGCATTAACATTCTATTTTTAAATATTTACCTTATCAAAGGGGAGAACTTTCAGCATTTCAGTTTTTAACCTTTAGTATCCCGTAAAAGAGACTCAATATTTTTATTGACTCACAAGATTTCCTAAAACTAAACCACATAAAGAATTTATACTTCTTACTTTATAGTGCTGATTTACTACTAAAACAGTATTTTACTTCAATAATACATAAAACATCAACATTTTCAAATACTAAATATATGTGCAATCATACCTTTTCTAAATTGGCAAATTTAGAGCAGCAGCTATTAATATATGCATTTTAATTTCTTTGGATAGTCTATAAGTTTACATATAAAACATCTAAATAACAGTGTATTTCATTACTAAAAAGCACAGGCTGCATTGTGGTATAAATGTTATAAAGGAATTCCTCAAATAAACTTCTAAATTTACCAGTATTCACTATTATTGTTGTTTTAGTAATAAAGTCCATTTTTGCTATCTTAATTTTATTATTTCCCCAGTTAGAGCACAATAAAAAAGTAGTGGACATTGGTAAAAGAGTCAGCAATTTTATTACTTGTTTCATTGGTTGAAATATATATTACCTTGCCCTTTCCATTCGCTTAAAAGGTGGTCTTCCTGAAGCAGAAATGCTTTTTGATCGGCTATAACTTGGTTTGTAACCCAAACCCCACTTATCCTTTAGGGAAGCAGCCTAATGGAGAGAAAAAGGTGACTATAGGCGATTGTTTATTGTTGTACTATTTGACTTCAGATACAAGAAAACATTCTACCATTAAATAAGTTAGCTGGTTTCCCCCAGATGACTTTAAATGTCACTTAACAGTATAGGTGGATCAAAGCAGAGTAGGAATCAGCTGTTCTTTGGTCCTAACGTTAATTAGGAGGGCCATGCAATAAAAATATGAGCCACTTGCTGACCTGAGAGAAAAGAGAAAAGGAAAGAAGGAAAAGATTAGGGGAAGGGGTGAAGGGCACAGAAATAAGATGAGAAGAAAGGAAATAATTAAAATGGAAAAAAACAGAGAAAGAAAATGAGAAGTAAAAGGTTCTGGGAGAAAGTGGAGTGGGAGAGGGGGTAAGGATGGGGAAGAAAGAGCACCAGTCATCTCAAGTACCATCTAGAGGCACTTCTGCTGAAGAACTCCTGTGTTACAACAAAGGAAACTAAGAGGTGACTTGAACGCTTTCCATTTATCCAAATCCCTCTTCTAGAAACTTGTGATGAAGAGGCTAGATATTAAAAAAATTCTAATACAATGGAGGTTTGGAATCCAAGACCGGTGAAATGAATTGAAGGTGAGCTGCTGAATGAGACAAGTGTTAAGAAAGCAGCTGTAGTTTCAACAATATCCCTAATCCTCTCTACTTTTATTTTTAACAGTCAATTTCAAGTATAAACTACCTTACAAATAGCATGCAAGCTATATTTCAATTATACTGTATGACTGTCAGGTAGACAGCAAAAATTTAAAATACATAATTAGGAAAAACCAGGGAAAAATAAACTAAATTTTATCTCTAAATAAATAATTTAGAGCACTATACAAAACTAGGTTCTCTGGATATTTGGGGGTGATCAAGGGTAGGTCAAGCCAATGGCTCCTGGATCACTGCAACCTTTCCCCCTTCCTTTGACCCCAGCAGCTCAGATTTAACATTTTTTCATGTATTGGGGCACCTACAGAAAACTTCATTTGGGTAAAAAATTGAGGGTTCTGCTGATTTAAAGAAATTAAAAACCTATTTAATCTTTTTTTAAAAAGTAGTTTTTGGGTTTCTGGTTTCCAGTTCCACATGTAAGGAGCTTGGAAGTCATTTCTCCATCCTAACAAGTAAAAAGCTGAAAGACTTAAAAATCTACAGCTCTTCTTCTAAGAGAGGAGAGGACACAGGGAAACTTGCTGCCCCCAAGACTGGAAAGATAGACAGGTAAAAAGAGGGAGTTACAGCTTACCAGAAGTGGAAACTGCCACAGGAACTAATGCCGGGTCAGGAAAACCTGAACTGTAATTGATGCATGGCTGGAGGCTCAGTACAGACAAGTCTGAGAGTTAAAAGCTCAGAGGGACACAGTCATGGGGTACTCCAACAATATTATAAGATTTTCCTCCAGGAGTTTGACCAAATTCTCAGAGTAAATGTCAAAGAAAAATTACCTCAGGCTTCCAGTAGGAAGATGGGAAAAGGAACAATTCTGAAAAAATGCCAGGCACTCTGTTGTTAATAAGGCCTGCCCTCAGAAGACACTTGTTAACCAGAGGCTAACCTGACATGGAGAAAGGGAAATACCCAACTCTAGTCAGCTCTAGCATACCATCTCACCTAAGCTGGGAGAAAAAAACTTGACAAACTCTTGTGAATTGAAGTTCACAGTCCAGAGGCATAGGCTTGCTAAAACACTGAGCCTTGAGGACTATAAAATACTTCCTCTCCCCTGACACCTTACTATTATATCACAAAAGGCCTATTTACAGCAGTTCCGTTTACCTGGTATATCACGTCTGGCTGTCAAGAAAAAATTACAAGGCACACGAAAAGGCAAAAAACACAATTTGAAGAGACAGAACAAACATCAAAACCACACATGGCAGGGATGCTGGAATTAGCAGATCAGAAATTTAAAACGACTATGATTAATATGCTAAGGGAGCTAATAGATAAAGCAGACAACATGCAAGAACAGTTGGGTAATGTAAACAGAGAGATGGAAATCCTAAGAAAGAACCAAAAAGAAATGCTAGAGACCAAGAACACTGTGAAAGAAATGAAGAATGCCTTTGATGAACTTATTAGTAGGCTGGACATGGCTAAGGAAAACATCTCTGAGCATGAGGATATTTCAATAGAAACTTTAAACACTGAAATGTATAGAGAAGAAATAAAAACAAAACAAAACAAAACAAAAAACCAAAAGAGAATGTCCGACAACTGTGGGACAACTACAAAAGGTGTAAATATCAGAAGGAGAATAAAGAGAGAAAGGAACAAAAGAAATACACGAACCAATAATAACTGAGAATCTCCCTAAATTCATATCAGATGCCAACCACAGATACAGGAAGCTAAGAGAACACCAAGCAGGATAAATACCAAAAAAACTACACCTAGGCACATCATTTTCAAACCACAAGAAATTAAAGATTTTTCTCAGTAAAAACGCTGAAGGAAGCCAGAGGGGGGGGGAGGGGAATCTTATCTATGGAGTAACAGGATAAGAATTACAAGATAGTTGAAAAAGTTTGTGGAAAGATTCATATTACCTTTCAATTCTATTTTTCCACAAACTTTTTGAAGTAGCCTTGTATATCTAACTTCTAGGAAACCATGCCAACAAGAAGAGAGTAGAATGAAGTATTTAAAGTGTTGAGAGAAAAAAATCCAACAACTTAGAATTTTATACACTATGAAATTATTCTTCAAAAGTGAAGGAGAAATAAAGACTTTCTCAAACAAAAATTGAGAGAATTTGTTGCCAACGAACCTGCCTTGCAAGAAATACTGGAAGTTCTACAGAGAGCAGGAAGATGATATAGTTCAAACTTGGATCTCTATAAGGAACGTAAAGCATCAAAGAAGGAATAAGTAAAGGTAAAATACATCTTTTTTTCTTATTCTTAACTGATCCAACAGTTTGTTCAAAATAATAATACCAATAATGTATTTGATAGTGTATGCTTATGTATATATCTTATGTATGTGTGTATATACACACATTTACATATACGCTTATGTATGTTTCCATATAAAAGAAATGAATGACAATGACACAAGGGGTAAAAGGGAAGAATTAGAATTACAGTGATGTGTTGCTTAACAACAGAGATATGTTCTGAGGAATGGATCATTAGGCATTATTGTCTGAACATTATAGAGCATACCACACAAACCTAGATGCTATAGCCTACTACACACCTAGGCTACATCATACAGCCTATCACTCCTATGTGAGTAATGCATCATGCTACACCTTTATGATGGTTACAACATCAATAGGCAATAGGAATTTTTTGGCTACATTATAGTTTTATGGGACTATCATCATATGTGCAGTCCATCATTGACAAAAACATTCTTATGCAATGCAAGACCATATTTTGTTATTATAAGGTACTCACTACCCGTAAAGTGATATAGTGTTATTTGAAAGCAGACTTTGATTAGTTGCACATGTGTATTGCAAACTCTAAGGCAACCATTTAAAAGGGGGTGGGGGTAAAAAAAAAAGGATAATTGATATGCTAAGAAAGAAGAGAAAATGGAATCACAGTAACACATATGGTAGATATTAATCCAACTATATCAATAGTCACTTTAAATGTCAATGGTCCAAAATGGTCATAAAAGACAGATTTTCAGAATGGATCAAAAAACAGACCCAGCAATTTGTGTTGCTACAAGAAACCTACTTACATATACATATTTAAATATACATATAGATTAAAAGTAAATGGACAGAGAAATATCTACCATGCTAACACTAAGCAAAAGAAAATAGGAGTAGCTATATTAATTCTATACAGAGCAGACTGCAAAGCAAGGAAAGTTATCAGGAAAAAAGAAGCACGTTACATAATGATAAAGGGGTCAATTCTTTAAGAATTCATAACAATACTTAGTGTACATACCTAACTACAGACTGCCAAATTACACGAAGCACAAAATAATAGAAATGCAAGGAGAAATAGATGAATCCACTATAATAGTTGGAGACTTCAATGCCTCTTTATCAGAAATGGACAGACCCAGCACACGAAAAATCAGAAAGGACACAGTTGAACTCTACAACACCATCAGTCAATTTGATATAATCAAAATCTATAGACTACTTTATCCAACAACAGCAGAATACACATTTTTCTCAAGTTCACATAGAATATTCACCAAGAGACCACATTCTGGGCCATAAATCACACCTTAACAAATGTAAGAGGTTAGAAATCATACAACGTCTGATTCCACACCACAATGGAATTAAGCCAGAAATCAACAACAGAAAGATTTCTGGAAAATCCCAAAGTGCATCTAAATTAAACAACACACTTCTAAGTAAGCACATAGATTAAAGAAGAAATCTCAAGAAAAATTTTAAAATATTTTGAATCAAATGAAAATGAAAACACAACTTAAAATTTGTGGGATGCAGAGAAAGCAGTGCTTAGAAGAAATTTATAGCATTAAATGCATATATTAGGAAAAAAATCTAAAATCAATGATCTAAGCTCCCACCTTAGGAAACTATAAAAAGAGCAAATTAAATCCAAATTAAGCAGAAGAAAAGAAATAATAAAAATTATAGTGTACATCAGTGAAACAAACAGGAAATCAACAGAGAAAAATCAGCAAAACTGAAAGCTGGCTTTTTGAAATGATCAATAAAATCAATAAGCCCCTACCTTCATTAAGTAAGAAAAAAAAAAAAAAAGACACAAATTACTAACATCAGAAATGAAAGAGGGGACATAACTACAAATTCTATGGAGATTAAAAGAATAAAGGAATACTGTGAACAACTCTAAGTCCACAAATTTGATAACCTAGATGAAATGAACCAATTCCTTGGAAGACACAATTTGCCAAAACTTACATAAGAGGAAACAGATATTTTGAATAGGCTTATATCTACTCAATAAATTGAATCAATAATTAATAACCTTTCAAAACAGAAAGCACCAGGCTCAGAATGAGTGCACTGGTGAATTCTACCAAACATTTAAAGAAGAAATGATACCAGTTCTCTACCATCTCTATCAGAAGATAGAAGCAGAGGAATACTTCCTAACTTATTCTATGAGGCCACCATTACCCTGATACCAAAACCAAAGACATTATAAGAAAACTATAGACCAATGTCTTTCATGAACATAGATGTAAAAATCCTTTACAAAATATTAGCAAATCAAATCCAACAATGTATAAAAAGAACTATACATCACAATCAAGTGGGCCTTATCCCAGGTATGCAAGGCTAGTTCAACATCTGAAAGTCAATTAATGGAACTCATCACATTAACAGGTTAAAGAAGAAAAGTCATATGATCACGTCAATGGATGCAAAAAAAGCATTGGGCAAAATCCAACACACATTCATGATAAAAACAAACATTAAAAAAACAAAAACAAGCAAACAAACAAAGAAAAACAAGCCAAAAAAACCTCTCAGTAAACAAGGAATAGAGGAGAATTTCCTCAATTTGATAAAGAATATGTACAAAAAACCTACATCTACCATTATACTTAATAGTGTGAAACTCAAAGCTTCCCTATGAAGATCAGGAACAAGACAAGGAAGTTAATACTGCTTCTCAATATTGTATTAGCTAGTGCAATAAGACAAGAAAAGGAAATACAAAGCATTCAGATTAGGATGGAAGAAATAAAACTGTCTTTGTTCACAGATGACATTATTGTCTACACAGAAAATCCAAAAGAATTCACCAAAAAACTACTAGAACTAATAATCAATAATAGCAATGTTGCAGGATAAAAGGATACAGAAGTCAATTGCTTTACTATATACTAGTAATAAACAAGTGGAATTTGAAATTAGAAACACAATACCATTGACACTAGCACCCCCAAAAATGAAATACTTAGGTATAAATCTAACAAATTATGTACAAGATCTATGTAGGGCAAGCTATAAAACTCTAATGAAATATATCAAAGAACTAAATAAGTGGAGAGATTTTCCATGTTCATGAACAGGAAGAATCAATATTATAAAGATGTCAGTTCTTCCCAACTTGATCTATAGATTCAGTGTTATCCCAATCAAAATTCTAGCAGGTTATTTTGCGGATATCCACAAACTGATTCTAAAGTTTATATGGAAAGACAAAAGATCCAGAATAGCCAACATAGTAGTGGAGGAGAAGAACAAAGTTGTAGGACTGACACTTCAAGACTTACTATAAAACTACAGTAATCAAGACAGTGTAATATTGGCAACAGAGAAGACAAATAAATCAATGCAACAGAACAGAGAGCCCAGAAATAGACCATATGAATATAGTCAATTCATCTTTGACAAAGGAGCAAAGGCAATAAAATGAAGCAAAGACAGTCTTTTCAACAAATGGTGCTTGAACAACTGCACATCCATGTGCAAAAAACATGAACACAGACCTTATATCCTTCACAAAAAATTAACTCAAAATAAATCATAGATCTAAGTATAAAAGAAAAAACTATAAAACTCCTAGAAGATAACATAGGAGACAACTAGATGACCTTGGGTATGGCGCAATGACTTTTAGATACACCAAAGGCATGATCCATGAAAAAAATAATTGATGAGTTGAACTCAAATTAAATCAATTAATTTAGTTGATTAAGTTGATTAAGTAAATTAATTAATTAATTTCAAATCAATTAAAATTAAAAACTTTTGCTCTGCAAAAGACAATGTCAAGAGAATGAGAAGACAAGCCACACACTGGGAGAAAATATTTGCAAAAGACATATCTGATAAAGGACTATTTAAAATATACAAAGAACTCTTAAAACACAGCAATAGAGAAACAACCTAATTAAAAAATGAGCCAAAGACTGTAACAGACACCTCACCAAAGAAGATATATAGATAACAAATATGCATATGAAAAGATGCTCTACATTATATGTCATCAGGGAAATGCTAATTAAAAGAAGATACCACTACACACCTATTACAGTGGCTAATATCTGGATCACTGACAACACCAAACACTGGTAAGGATAAGGAGCAACAGAAACTCTCATTCAGTGCTGGTGGAAATGCAAAATGGTACAGCCACTATGGAGGAAAGCTGGGCAGTTTCTTAGAAAACTAAACATACCTTTCCTATATAATCAAGCAATTGCACTCCTTGATATTTATCTAAAGAAGTTAAAAACTTATCTCCACACAAAAACCTGCACACAGAAGTTTATAGCAGCTTTATTCATAATTGCGAAAACTGGAAAGCAAAAAAACTCTTAGAGTTGATAAACAATTTCAGCAAAATTGGAGGATACAAAATCAACATGCAAAAGTCAGTAGCATTTTCATACTCCAACAATGAACTAACAGAAAAAGAAATCAAGAAAGCTAGCCTATTTACAGTAGTCATCAAAAAAATAAAATACCTGGGAATAAAGTTAACCAAGAATGTGAAATATCTCCACAACAAGAACTGCAAATCATTGCTGAAAGAAGTTAAAAAGGACACAAAAAGATGGAAAGACATTCCATGCTTTTGGATTGAAAGAATTAACATTGTGAAAATGTCCACATTACCTGATGGAGTTTGGATGTGTTGTCCCCTCCAAAACTCATGTGGAAATTTGATCTCCAATGTGGCAGTGTTGGAAACTGATTGAGTCATGGGGGCGGATCCTTCATGAAAAGATTAATGCTCTCCCTGGGGGAGGGGGGATTAATGAGTGAGTTCTTGCTCTATTAGTTCCCGTGAGAGCTCGTTGCTTAAAAAGAACCTGGCACCTTCTCTCTCTTGCTTCCTGTCGCCATGTGATCTGCTTGTACCCGCCGGCTGCCTGCCACTTTCTACCATGAATAGAAGCAGCCTGAGGCCCACGCCAGATGCAGCTGTCCCAGAATCGTAAGCCAAATAAACCTCTCTTCTTTATAAATTACCCAGTCTAAGGTAATTCTGTTATAGCAACACTAAACGGACTAAAACACTACCCAAAGTGATCTAGAGATTAAATACAATCTCCATCAAAATATCAATGACATTCTTCACAGAAATAGAAAAAAGAATCCTATCATTCATATGGAACAACAAAAGACCCTGAATAACCAAAGCAATCCTGAGCAAAAAAAATAAAGTTGGAGGCATAATACTACCCAACTTCAAACTATACTATGAAGCTATAGTAACCAAAACAGCATGTTACTGGCATAAAAACAGACAGTGGAACAGAACAGAGAACCCAGAAATCTACCCATATACCTACAGCCAACTGATCTTTAACAAAGGCACCAGGAACATATATTGGGGAAAAGACAGCCTCTTCAATAAATAGTGCTGGTAAAACAGGACATCCATATGGAGAAGAACGAAACTAGACCCATACCTCTAGCCATAAACCAAAATCAACTCAAAATGGATTAAAGAATTAAATATACATACTGAATCTATAAAAGTCCTAAAAGAAAACTTAGGGGAAACACTTCAGGAAGTAGGACTGTGCAAAGATTTTCTGAATATGATGACCCCAAAGCACAGGCAACAAAAGGAAAAATAAACAAATGGGATTATATAAAACTAAAAAGCTTCTGCACAGCAAAAGGAACAATTAACAGAGCAAAAAGACAACCTACACAGTGGGAGAAAATATTTGCAAACTATGCATCTGACAAAGGATTAATATCCAGAACATACAAGGAACTCAAACAATGTAACAGTAAGAAAACAACCCGATTAAAAAAAGGCAAAGGAGCTGAATAGGCATTTCTCAATGTCCAAGAGACACATGAAAAAATGCTCAACATCACTCAGCATCCAGGAAATGCAAATCAAAACCACACTGAGATATCATCTCACCCCGGTTAGACTGGCTGTTGTCAAAAAGAGAATAAATGCTGGTGAGGATGTGAAGAAAGGGGAACCCTCCTACATTGTTGGTGAGACTGTAAAATGGTGCAGCCATTGTGGAAAATGGTATGGAGATTCCTCAGACAACTACAGACATAACTGCTATATGACCCAGCAATCCCACTGGTGGGTATATATCCAAAGGAATGGAAATCATCACGTCAAAGGGACACCTGTACTCCCATATTTATTGCAGCTCTATTTACAATAGCCGAAAGCTGGAACCAACCTAAATGTCCTTTGTTGGACAACTGGATAAGGAAAATGTTGTGTATTTATACAATGGAATATTATTCTGCCATAAAAAAGAATGAAATACTGCCATTCACAACAACATGGATAAACAGAGAAAACTATGTTAAGTGAAATAAGATAGGCACAGAAAGAAATACTGCATGTCTTTGCTTGTATGTGGGAGCTAAGAAAAAATAAACAAACAAATAAACAAATTAAAAAAGACAGAAAGATATAACAGTCACATTAATGCATCAAACTTTTAAGAGAAGAAAACAGAACTGGGGTTACCAGAGGTGAGAAAGGGGGAGGGAGGAAAGAGAAGAATTGGTCAAAGGGCCACTAAAATCGATTACACTGTATATTGAAGAATATACTAATTATTCTGATTTGATTATCATATATTGCACACAGGTATTGATATTCAATGCTGTACCCCACAGATATGTACAATCAACTATGTTCCAATAATAAATTAATTAATTAATTTTAAAAAACTGGGAAGCAACCAAAATGTCTTTCAGTAGATAACAATGAATATTGTTCAGCACTAAAAATAAATGAGCTACCAAGCCATGAAAAGACACAGAGAGAACTTCAGTGCATATTACTGAGTGAAAGACACCAATCTGAAAAGGCTACATATTGTATCATTCCAACTGTGTGACATTCTGGAAAAGGAAAAATAGGGAGACAGTAAAAAGATTAGTAGATTCCAGAGGGGAGAGAGGGATAAACAGGTAGTGCACAGAGGATTTTTAGGGAGTGAAACTACTCTGTATGATACTATATATAATGATGGATACATGTCATTATATATTTGTCCAAACCTACACCAAGAGTGAACCCTAATGTAAACTATGGACTTTGGGTGATAATGATGTGTCAATGCAGGTCAAATTGTAACAAATGTATCACTCTGGTGGGGGATATTGGTAATGGGGAAGGTTATACATGTGTGAAGGTGGGGGTAAATGGGAAATCTCTGTACTTTTCTGTTAATTTTGCTGTGAAACTAAAACTGAGCTAAAAAAACCTGTCTTTAAAAAAATAGGGCTGGCCTGTTAGCTCAGTTGGCTACAGTGCAGTTATATCACCGAGGTCCAGGGTTTGATCCCTGTACCAGCCACCTGACAAAAAAATTAAAAAATTAAATTAAATTAAAAAATAAAGTAATAAGCAAGCAAGCAAGAAAAGGGGGAAAATGGTTTTTTAAAAAAGTAGTTTTTCCATTACTAGACTCATACTTTAGTGAGGGCAACTAAGTCTACAAAAAATAATGATAAGAATAAAGTGCTAAAAAATAAAGATAAGAATAAATTCCAAAGTGGCTTAAAGGTAAATGCTGACCACAGAGAATGGGATAGGGTAAGAATAGATATCTCAAAAGATTTCACAAGAATTCACATATTTCACAGAGTTAACACTGGAGATCAAAAAGAAAGTGTGAGTTCATGAAAGACAGACAAAACATGGTTAGTCCCACTGCCTGGGTTTGAATCTTTGCTCCACAGGATTACTGGCTGTTTAACCTTGGTCAAATCATTTGACCTTTCTGCATCTCAGTTTCCTCATCTTTAAAGTGGGGAAGTAATGCAAGGTACCTCATAGGGTGGTTGTGAGGATTTAATGGATTCTTAAACGTAAGTTGCTTTAAATGTGCACTGGTACATTCACAATATGAGGATACTTCAAAAAGTTTGTGGAAAAATACAATTAAAAGATAATGCGAATCTTTCCATGAATTTTTAAAGTACCCTGATAGATATGTATAAATCGGGTGGTATTATCACCAGCATTGGAAGAAAAAAGAGAACATAAACATATAAGTAAGTTTCATAAAGAAAAAATTTTTTAAAAAATCTACTTTAATAAAATTTTTCTTAAATGTTTACTCACTCGCATACTGGACCTCCGTAATTTTTTACGAACATCTCTTCGAATGTCATTCACAGCCACAGATTCTAACTGCTGGTAACGTTGAATTTCCTGGTTTATGGTTCCTTCACTTGCACCTAATTTTCTGGATGCAAAACAAATATGGCAATTACTATAAAGAACAAAATAAGACTGATTTTTTATGTATGGACAGGCCAAAACCCTCTGCAAGTTCAACACTCATATCTGCCAAACTGTAAAAAAAACCTCTGATGTTTGAGGAAGTGATTCTTGCCAATTGCTGTATCAAGAGTCTCCATGGCAATCTTATGAAAACCACAGACCCACTCTACAGGAAAATGTCTTTATATAAAATTTTACATATAACATAAACCTCAGGTAAGAGTTTAGAGGAAGAGAATATTTTGCTTCAAGTCATTTCTTTACCCTGAGAACAAAACTCAAATTGTAATGTAAGTCAACAGGAAAATGTGAGTCACTGTATGACAATTTACAGACAAGTTTTTAAGCAATACCTTTCATTGTACAAAATGCATATATCTGTGTAAAGTCCTTGAATGTACAAAAACACAGGTACAAGTGTACAAATTAGAAAAGATGAAGCATGACCATCACCTTTTGGGGAAAAAAAATGTCAAAGTTTAGCAAGAAGAATATTTATTCTTACAGAGGAAGTATTACTTAGTACTATCCACAGGCAACAGATACAGAAAAAAGATTACTACCACCTACTATCCCCTCTCTACTCATCCTACCCCCACCTCAGTTCTAGAGAACTGCTAATATTGGCAGGCAGAAGTAAAAAAGCATGAATCTTGAAGTCAAACACACACAAGTTAAATTCTAACTCTTCAACTTCTCTGAGCCAGTTTTCTCATCAATAAAGTTTGAATAATGTCATCTAACCTTACAGAAATATAGTGAGGATTAAATTGAGATAACATAAGACAAACTCACAATTGGTACTTAATAAATGCTATATTTTTTCTCCTCTAAAAAACTGCATTTCAGAAATACTGTTAGCAAAAGACTAATGCTTATTCAAGAGCACTTCAAAAAGTTCATGAAAAAATAGAAAGATAACACAAATCTTTTCATGAACTGTGTGAAGTACCCCTGTATTTACATACGCATGTAAAGATATGTAGAAATGTATACACACATGTGCAGATACGTATATACGATATAAAGTCAGTCATTGACTGCTCAGAAGTGAGGAGGTGTGAGGAGCACTAGACTTGGATTTCTAGCCTAATTTCATCACTAATGAATTTATGATCTTGGGCAAATTATTAAACTTCTCTGTAGCTTACTGATCTCACTGATAAACTAAAGGGCTTATTTTAGCCCAATACAGTTTCCTCTACATTTAACATCCTATAAATCTATTATTAGGGAAGACTATATTAAATTAAAAATCATTATACATACTTAAGATCATCTATTACTTTGGCCTGTTCATTCAGTTCTCTGATATCTACTATACGCTTCATAATTTTTCTTCCTCTAATTTCTCCTGGCTGGCCAGAAGTTGCTCCTTGTCTTCGATAATCTACAGCTTCCTGAAAAATCAAAAGCACATTGTATCTGTCAATACCACCCTCAGGTCACACAGCAAAACTAAATTATCACAAAATTAACACCTTAAATCAAAGTAAGCATGCAAGAATCAAAGCCATCTATATTAAGTAAGATGATTGGAATTCTCCATTGATTGATATCCCTTCATTTTCATAAGGAATCTATTTAGTTGCTACCTACATTTCCCCATGAGTGTGCTCTGCATGCTTTCAAATGGGAGTGGCTAGACTGAGGGGAGCCCCACATCTCTGGGTCACATAGATACTCTGCAGGAACAGAATAGCGCTGACTTGGGGGCGTCAGGCCTAGCAGGTGATTTACAAGTCGCTGCCCAAAGGTGAGCTTGTGGCCATCTCCACTTACTGAACTTCCATCTGAATTCTAAATAATAAACAGTAATATTAATTTTTTAAAAATTTCTTTCCAAGAACAAAACTATATCATTGTACAATAGTTAAAAGATGTTTAAAATAATTTTAAAAAATCAATACTAGAATGAAAGCAGAGTGACTTTCTTTTTGACTACCAAACAACTTGATACTACAGAATGTACACTATAGATAGAAATACATATTTTGAAAATGTATGCTTTTGTTTGGTGTGTGTACTTTGCTTTTTTAGAGATTCATTTTTTAACAACCCTATCGAGATATAATTCACATACCATAAAATTCACCCATTTAAAATGTACAATTCAAAGTTTTTTTTAGTATATTCACAAAATTATGGAACAACATCACAATCTCAGTTGGGAACATTTTCATCAGCCCAAAAGAAAACCCATAACTATTAGCAGCAGTCTCTTCTCACTCCCCTTCCCCGCCCCACTCCCCATTCTACTAGCCCTCGATAACCACTTTTTTACTTTCAATTGCTATAGATTTGCTTGCACTTAATTTTTAATGTTATAATGTTACAGGTTAAGGCACAAGTTGGATGACAGTCATTATAAAACGCAGAACTCAATTAAGAGACAATATCATAAAATGCAGACACAGAGAACTGCCACTCCCTTTCCTTCTTCCACAAATAGTAACTATAATATACTAAATAACACTGAATTAATAATATCCCTATCTCAGGGCATAAGCCAGTCCTGAAAAATTCTAACAGTGAGTTTACTTACAGTATGGATAGTGGGAGACATAGTATCAACTTCATCCTCATCTGACAGGTCAGCTATGTTCACTGAATTTAGGTCAGCAATGTCATCTATGTCTTCCTCTCCTGTCAGTGTTGTAAGGGTATTACCCAGAGCATTAAGCCTTTTGCCAATGTTAGGATCCATGTGGACATCAATCCCACACATTTTCCACAATACATTGAGTGTCCAGGTTCCAGCACTACTACTTTCTGTTTAAATAAAAAAGTGGCATTTTTGGTCAGTCCTAAGTATAGGAATTTCAATAATTCTAAACTTAAGTAATAAAATGGATGATGGCCATATATAATAACTAATGACTCTCACAACTAGATATGTCAGAAACATTAGACTACAGGATTGATTTCCCTAAGGGCAGAGTGTGCATCTATTACTTCCTCTGTATAGCAGCCTTCTTTCTCCTGGGAACTATAGATTCCCTCCTCTGCTCTCAAGCTGATCCACCTTCCCATGGCTATAGCAGGAATTGCTATCACCCTAGCTCATTAGCCGGAATTAATTAGGTAACTGGTCCAGGTGAAGATGAAAGATAAAAGTTGTTCCTTCTCTTATGACTGAGGGTGAGGAAATGAGGCTCATGAGCTCTTGGAAGCCATGTTTCCAGCCATGTGTAAGGAAAAGGTCATCATTTGCTTGTTTGTTGTTTTTTGTTTTAGGTCTGGAAAGGGGATTTGAACCCTTCATTTTGTGGTTGTCAGCACCATGCTCTCCCAAGTGAGCTAAGCGGCTAGCCTTCATAAATTAAAAAACAGAAAACAAAACAAAATTTAAAGAAAAGCAGCAGCCAGAGTGGAGCAAAGACAAGAGCTGGAACGAGTCCTGGTGACAATTGTGCTCTTGGTTCTAGTAGTCCTAAGGGCCCCGAATTGACCTGGTTCCTGTCTTTCCTGACATAGCCATTCCTAAATTTAATTGTAATCTGCAAATATCATTTCAATAAGCTCCCCCTTTTGGTTAAGCTAGTTTGAGTGGGTTGCTGTCACTTATAAACAGGAGTCCAAAGACTTTTATGTGACCTCTCTCCCAATATGTATGCTTCAGTCACCACCCTATCCCTCTAATTGCTAATGAAAATTTCCTAACTTTTTCAGTTCTTTGTCAGTAGGGACTGTAGGCCTTGGTACTGTCTGAGAAAATTTACTTAGGATAAGCACTGAGAGGCTAGGCTTAGGGAAGATGACAGGGAATAGTAAGGAGATACAGGAAATAGATCAACTTTAGCTTCTACCCCTCTCAACATTTTACAATCTCTCAAATTATATCTCCTGTTTGCTCACTTTGTCCAATTTTACAAGTGAAATAATGAAAATTTACATTGTGCTATCACCTTTGTCAAATCAGGTTATTACTTCCATAGTTATCTCCTAACTGGTTTCCTGGGACTTTTTCTGGTCTATAATTCTTGAAAGTGTCCCTTTGATAGTGTCAACATCTGCTTTCTTGCTCAAAAACATTCGGTGGCTTTCCCACTGCCCACCAAATCAAGTCCAAACTCCTTAATTTGACATTTAATATTTTTCCACCCTTATTTTTGGCATAACTCTGTTCTAGCCAAATTGGACAACACTGAGTAGACACTGAACTTTAACATCATGATTAATGTTATTCTCTCTGCTTGAATTTCCTCTGGCCCACAACACCCCAGTCTTTGCTTAAGGAACATTTTATCCATAGTTTGAGTCCCTGTTTAAATACCTGTTCTTTCATGAAGCTTATTGTCCCATATTTGGAAATATTCTTTCCCTCCAGTACATTTTAATAGCAATTGGAATTTTATATTTTATGTATTTATCAGTTACTTCAATGTAATTTTGCTGCATGTGCCTTAAGTACATTATCAGAAATTAGATGTATGGAAGACAGAAAATATAACTTATTCATCTTTGTCTTTCCCAAAACATTTTACAGTGTAGCTGGTACATAATAGGTATCTAATTAATAATTGCTAAATAACTGCAAATATGCTAATATAATGGTGAAATAGTTTTTTTTTTTTAATTAGTGAACACCAGAATTAGCTTAGCTAAAAGATCCTTCATCATTAAAATAAAGGAAGAATTCTACCTTACATATGTAGCAAAAGTAATACTGAAAGTGAACCTACCAGCTGCTGCTTGTCCTGTAGTCCTCGAACATACTTCATAGGTGCCATCTGGAACTACACCTGCACAAAAATCACCCCCAAAACAGATTTCAATAAAAACACGTTGTGATAAAATACTGTACTCCAATTTTTCACCCAAAGATTATTACCTAGATACAAACAGGATTACTAGTCTCTCTATATTTCAGTTCTTAATCTGTAAAATGAAAGGGCTACCTTAATGACTCATAAGATCTATTCCACATCTCACAATATTTCATTCTATGATTTTAGCAATTTAACTGCAGTTTTAGCTGTATTTTCTGCATGTGATTTCTTTATCTGTGGGACAACCTGGCCGACTCTGAAACTCTAGTAGGGTTTCCACCAACATCCAGGATGCTTACGACAATTTGTGCCATCATGAGAGAATGGCACATTGAGGATGAAAATGATTTAAAACTAATTTTTTGATAACTAAGAACTGCCACATTAGGTCAGAGACATGATTCATGAAGGAACATTTTATGAGAAAAAATGACTCACTGCCATGATGTCAATCTCATAAGGTCATGGATCTACCCTCAGAACATATCTGACTTTAATTGTGACCATTTATTATCACCTAGCTTAAACTGATAACTTCAGCTTCAAAAAAGAGGTTAATTAATCTCAACAATTTTCAACAGACATACTATCCATGAGACAACTTTTAAACAAAGTAAACTCTAAAGACAGTATTAAGACCTTTCTCAGTAATCACTAATGGAAACTAAATATCAACCTAAATTTGACAGTCCATATGTCTTAAAATGTTCTTTTGTAAACTCATTCTGAATCCTAAATTGATATTAAAATGTTATTTAAATTTGGGCTTGCTATTCATTTTCTAGGTACTCTAGTATTAAATTTATGTCTTTCCTTGAAAGTTTTCAGAACAGAAAAATCCCAACTTAAAAGTATTATGACTTAGTTTGTGAGAGAGGATTTATTTGCTATTAAGTGACAATTCCTATATATCATTTGCTTTTAAAAAAGATATTGCAATTACTTTAAAATCCATATAGGCTGGAGTTCTTCAAATTTCTGATGGTTTTTATAATTTGTCTAAATACATGTTGATCAAATGAGTCTAACTTTACTACCTACTTACATGGCCCTTTTAACTCTTCCTACAGATTATCTTTTCTAATTTATACTGCATTTCCCCAAATACATTATCACCTGGAGAGAAAATTTCACTGGACCACTCTTTTCTAGGTTATGTTTTTAAAACGATCTGTTAAAAAACAAACAAACAAACAAAAAAAAACACACACTCTAAGGCATAATCCTACCATTTCTTATTTCTCTACCTATACTAATCTCTTTTTTAAAAAAATATTAAATGGCAGTTATATCTAAGTATATTTACTATTAATAAAAAGTACAAACTAGTAAACTAATTTGCCCATTTTGTAATTTGAAATTCTTATAATTATGTTAATAAAACAACTACTCTGCTCACCTCCTGCTGGCCCCCTCAAAAGAAACTCAAATAAGCATGTTACAAAAGCAAGTCATTTAGTAACCCCCAAATCCAAAATGAATTATTCTGATGGTTCTACAATGTTGGCAAAATATATACTGAATTCCTGAATTATTTTTTTTAAGATATATTTTTTATTTTCAGTCAGAGGCATATTTCTTATTTCATATTTCTTATGCATTTTAAGATAAACTGTTAAGGAAATGGTATACTTCCTTTGCTTCAAAATACATACTATTTATTTTAATTAGTACAATGATAACAAAGATGTCACCTTAATAAAAATCAGTACATTTGAATTTATTTTGGCCTTAAAGAAAAAAAAAAACAAAAAACAAAAAAAGAGTACAGTTATAGTGTTTTTTAAAAACACATATAACTATTGTACAAAATGATAATATGCATAGATTTCTGATGAAGGCTATTTTTGGTCTTTTGGATAACAGACATGAGTACTTTAGTTCAAGTGTTCTTACTAACCTGAAGTATTTCAAAGAAATCTTAGTATTTTACCTATGAATTATTTAAATGCAAAGTATTTGATGGGGTCCAGGACACACTACCCCAAAATATGGTACCTTGGCATATTGATTATTTTAAGCTGAAGGAATCTGAGAAACAGCAGGCACAGGAAGAACTCTCTGACTTTCCCCTAAAGCAAGTCATAAGATCCTCATGTGAGGTACCTTCCCTATAATACTCAGAAGAAATGAGCATCCTTATCTCTAAAATAGAGGGACACTGAGAGAAAACTAACGCTAAGTTTCCCCCAGTTTACTACTCTTAGCTCATATTCCTTTTTGTTCTATAGCATTTTTCCAGGACTCTTCATCAAACCCAGTATAAAAACACGCAGGTTTAACCATTTCTTCAGGTCCTCATTTTCTTATGTAGGCTCCCATGTCACAGAAAACTCATACTAAATAAATTTGTATGCTTTTCTGTCATTAAACTGTCTTTTGTTACAAGGGCCCCAGTAGAGAACCTAAAAGGGCAGAAGGAAAAGATACTTTTCATTGCCCACATATCAAAACCAAGAATTTCACCTATAATTTTATCTAAGATTTAGTCAACACTGAATGCTAAATCTTCAATTTTTGGTGTTAAAATAATAGAAAGTTTTTGCATTCCTCAAAGAAAACCCAGAACTGAAAGATTTCCCTCTAGTGGAGAAGGAAAAAAATTGCATAAATAATGGCATAACACTTTCTACAAAGTAATTATTATTTAACTTACAAGACTGGCTAAGGAATGTTAGTTCACAATCTTTTATTTTCTGAAGCACAATTTTTATTTATTGTTAAGATTAATGATGCTTTATTAACTCTATTATATAGAAAATATTAAAATAGACCAAATAAACCCCTATAACTCCAAAATAGCAGAAAAACACAGCTTTAGTTATATCCAACCTTGAGTATTATGGAATTGGAAGAATTCACACATTATACTCTGTATTCCTACAAATTTGGACATGTAGATTTATTCACATCAATATTAATTAAGGCTGGAGTTCCTGGTCCTGGCTATTTACAACCTGTTCTTCGTTTTATGATGAGTGGACCTTACACAACTATGACTTTCTTTCAAGATCCCCATGGAACAAAGTTGTTTTATCTGGTCATTTATGGATCTATTACAGGAAAAATCAGGGAGTAAGCAAACCTTCAATGTTACACCATCAAAAAGAACACCTGGTTGGTTTACTTACCAAAACTACTGAAAGCTGTAGTTATTCAGAAATATGTTTTGTTACCTTCAACTGGAAATAGTCCTTCTTTCACGAAGTCTAAAAACACTTCTATATACATATACACGACCTTTAGTTTTATAAATAGAGACTTACAGTTTTGTTGTTTTTAATTCTAAACCCATATAGAAAATAAAAGAGACTCACAGGCATTCATCACTAAATCTCCACGAATTTCTGGCTTCCAGTCATCCCACGATGTCTCAAAACCATCAGCAAAACGGATACAAAAGTTTTTGAAATGCCCTTTGCTAACCAGAGATTCTGAAGAGCAAGCAGTGATGAGAGTACTTTCAATGGTCAACACTAAAGCAGAGCCAGTGTCAAGGTCTCCAGTGTGATTAGACTGCAAAATAGATTAAAGAAGAAATAAGACATCAAACGAAAATCTAGAGAGGGTCAAGCCCTTTTCATGAAATCTTCAATGAAAAGCAATTTAGAAACATACCTTTTAAAATTTAAATTGCTCAAGTGAAATGTATTTGCCATGTGCATTTTTTTTCTTACTTAACTTGCAAAGGCCTAATTATCTGCTTTTCTATTTCAAGTCTCTGATTTTAGCTGTGGGGAGCACTCTCACTATCACATCTACCCCTGGTGGATACAAGTTTCCTAAGCCCTGTCCATCATGCCATTAAAAAAACCTACATTCCAATTCCTGAGACACAAACATACTAACATTGCCCATCCTCAACTCAAAGTTTTCCTTAACACTATCTTGCCAAACAGAACCCTAAAAGATAAACTCATTCAACAACTGGTTACAGTTTATTTAAGGCAAATTATAACATCAAAATATAGACCCCTTTATCTGACTGTTATGACTATTACTTCTTGTCCTGAGAAGTGTTCATAGCCTTTTATCTTTCATACAGATGTGTATGCAAATATATATTCCTGAGAATTGGTCCTAAATTACTAAAATTCTTTCTTTACTCAGGTGTACACATAACTTGGAGTTTTATTACCATTAAATATTACAGTTTAAAAGCATTTTGGAATCCCCTACCCTATTACATACAGATGAGGTTATTAAATAGTATTCTTAAATGTCCTTTTGTTTCCATTTTTAAAATAAGCTTACACCAAAGATTTATTTGCTAAAAACAGAAAAATAAAAGGGGGCTAGCTGGTTAGCACAGTTGGTTATAACAGCAAGGTCAAGGGTTCAGATCCCTGTACTAGCAAGCTGCCGAAACCAAAACAAAACAAAACAAAAAACAATAAAAAGATTCTGAAAACTAAGCATCTTATTTGTCAAGGTAAAAATTAAGTTATCAAATGTGTCAATCTTATCATTCTGAAGCATATCAGAGTGCTTCAGAAAAGTCTCATGAGATTCAGATTTAATACTTTATAGATGAGTAATGGGTTGAAGCAGTTCAATCTTATTTGCTATCTACTAAATCAGCTACAAACTCTTCTGAAAAATTTATCGTTATATTCTGTATACTTAGAAATCATTTAGTAGAAATGCCTGCCTCTTAATCTTAAAAAAAAAAAAAAAAAAAAAAAGATTTTTTTGTACCTGTGTGGTATTTGTGATAGGTAGGCAAATTCCAAGATCATTTACAGTGAGCTGAAGGAAAAGAGTCCCAAAGGCTTGGGCTGATGTTTGCTGTATACCAGGTAACATATCTACTACTTCCTTTGTAGCCATATGAATATCTTTATGTAAAGCCATTCGTTGCTCATTCCAATTGTCATAGGCAGCCTTATAATTCAGCCAAAACAGCACAGCTTTTCATAATTAAAGAAGGGCAGAAAGAAAATTAAAATCAACAAGGTAAATCTACATGGTAAGTAAATCTCAACAGCTGTAAAATCCTGCTGATTAATAAAAACTAGTCCCAGAAAACTGTAACATCAGAATTAGAAAGGATTTAAGAGGACATAGTCAACATTTTTCACTGACAAATGAAAAAATGAAGGAGAAAGAAGGCAACTGTATGACAGCAGAAGGAAAAAGAAAATCCAAGTCCATTCATTCATTCATTTGACAAATTATTTGTGAAATGCCTATTACATGCTAGGCACTGGGATGGAATAACAAATAGATGGACATGCGCTTGACCATATTTGTAGAGATTAATGTTACTACTTTTAAAAATTCTTGAAAGAGAGGTACGTAATGCTAGAAATATACATTAAAAGGATTTGATTTAGAGATAAAGGTTAAAGACATTAGAGTTGGTTAACAAGAAAGAAACCTTAAGGAAAACCTTCATTTCACAGCAGTGTATAGAAGGAGGAGCCTAATAAGGAGATGAAAATAGATGGGCCAGAGAAGAAGGAGGAAAAGCCAATGTTATGTCGTGAACATGAAGAGCAGGAGTACTTTAAGGAGCTGGTGAAAGCTGATGAGATGTTGGTAAGATGAGAAATGAAAAACATGTGCACAGGATTTAGCAAAATAAAATGTTATTCCTTACAATGCCAAAAGGGCAATTTTCTAAAAAATAGATCTTATTACCAGCCTATCCTACCAACTAAAATTTTAAAAGCCTTTATAAATGACTCCTCATTACCTCTAAAATACAATTCAAACATATTTGCTTGATCTAATTAGACCCCGTCTACTTGTTTAGCTTTCTTTCCCATTATTTTCTTTTATGAAAGCTGCTGCTACATTTTATTAGACCTCTGTGCTCACATACATTCATTCATATTCTTTCTCATTCAGGAAATGTTCATTTAATTTTATAAGCCAGGGACTGTACTAGGTCCTGCAGTACAAAGGTAAATACGTGAAGTTTTCATTTCCTTGTCTCCCTGGTGAACTACGAACTCACAGTTGAATCTGAAGAATTAGTTTCTCATCTAAGGAGCACAGGCAAAGTTAGAGACTCGTTCAGATCCTAGAACATACATCTCTAACTCCACTCTGTAATCTACTTTGGTTTCTTCTCTACTGAGGGCAGGGATCCTGTTGTCCATTTTTGTATTCCATTTCTACACAGTACACAATATTTACAGAATGAATGAATAAATACAGTGCCAAAACACAAATGTGTACATTAGCTACCCAAACCAAAAAATTTAGCATTACAATTAAAATTCTGAATCAGATGCTCCTATATACCCATGTAAAAAGCAAAATAACTTTAAAATGTAAAATAACTTTTAAAAACTAAAGGGAATAAGCAAAAAACTCTTCTTGGATGCTAATAACATTTCAAATTGAGTAGACATTTAGATGTCAAGTATTTACACTGGTAAAATACAGATGATTTTTATCTAGCATTACCAAAACATTTCAAAGTCCTAGAAGATAGTGACGATAGACTTCATCTTACCTCTATCAAAGGCAACAGGTTGTGCATAAACAATTGGTCTATTCAGAGTAATAAGCACAGCTTCCCTATCTGAAGAACCACTGATTTCTTCTCTGAGGGCATTTCTTAATCCAATTCTGGTTTTAAAATAGGCAACTTGATGAAAATCAGAACCAGCTTCCTCATAAACCTAAAATAAAATTTAAGGCTCAATGAAATCTAATAATGGAATGTGTTTTAATAAAAAAACTAAAACCCAAAACTAAACACCACTAATGGTATTGTTCACCAAAAAAACTACACTACATTTTTCTCAATTTCAATTGTTAATGATATATTCCTTGTATATGTATCATAAACACTTGAAATAAATATACAATATGAATAGCAATATAAGAGATAAATATGAAGTCATAAAGTTCATATAAAAGCTAGAATGAGGTTTATATTCTGAATAGTAATGTATTCAATGTTTCAAAATAATTAGATCTTCTCTCTTCTCAAAATGTGTTTCCATTTGAAAAAATTACTGTTTTTCGAGAGATGACAATAAATTTTTGTTCATTTTTCCTCCACGAGATATTTAATGTAGCAATTTTTTAATTGATTCTTCAAATCAAAGAGAGAAAAAAGGTTAAAATCTACATAATAATTCTAGCAAAATAAAAACAAAAGAAAATAAAGCTCCGATGAGCTGTGAAAGTTAATTTTTACAAAATAAAGAAGCCGGTTAACTGCTATTTTTAAAAATTTATATATTACCATAATTATATGCAAAACTTGTCAATATTCTACAGGGAAGCTATAAACTTAACATTTTAAGAACTGACTAATGTTAGTACAAGGCATTGAAATAAAAAATAATGTTTAACAAAATTTTTAAAAATTATCAGCAAATATTTATAAAGATACAGGATTGTTTCATGTGACTGCATTTGCACTAAACTATACAAATATGCTATCACAATGCTCAATGATATGTCAAGGTAAAATTATAATGGCCTTCATAAATGAGTTTTTATTAGAATTTACAATCAGAAATTTTAGGAACTTAAACTAAATATTTTTATAAATATAGTAATATGAAACTTAAAGTAGAAAAAATTGATGCGCAAAATCTAAAAGCCACAGTTCTGATATTAATACATTTTGTACTCACTTGATGTTTGACAATTTGTCCTAATGCCAGATTTAAATCCACTTGGCATTTACCGAATAATTTCAGATAGCTGCTACTTCCTGGTGAAGCTTTGGTTTGAAGTCGGTTAGAAAGTTCCAGTTCAATCAATCCAGTTTCAAATCTTACAGCTCTCATTGATGGAGTTGTGGCTGTTACTTGAATACCCTAGCAGATTATATGGTAGGAGTAAAGAAAAAGAATCTAAATCAACAGTGTAACCCACTCAAATGCAATCTTTCAATATATGATAAGTAAAATAGTTATGTTTTAAAACATGTACAGGATATGTCTAATGAGCTGATATAACTGGTGACATTCTTATATTTCTCATGTTAGTAGGACTTTTTTAGCTATTAAATTTCATGTATTTTGTATTTAAAATCTAGAGTGCTCAAGGGTTAAATATATTAACTATAATTAAATAACTATTTCATAAGAATAATTTTTATTTTTAAAAACATTAACATTAACTATTGGAAATATTAAGATTTCTATTAAAATGTTACTGTTAATTGGACAAGTGTAGAAAATATTTCTCACAGAGTTAATTGTAACAGCAATAATTAGAAAAAAAAATGCTCATCAAAAGTAAGTGGTTAAATAAACTGTTATGACTGTACAACACATAATATTCTGATATGCAAAGATACCCAAAGTTTTTAAGATGCACACATATATATACACACACACATATATAAAAATACTTATAGAAAAAACAGACCTTAAGGATATTCAAATAATTGTTAAAGCTTTTTCTCTGACTGAATGTGGTTACAGTTCATTTTTATTTTCTATTTGGTAATTTATGAATTACAGGCATACCTTATTTTATAGTACTTTGCTTTATTGCACTTCACAGATATTGCATTTTTTACAAATTGAAGGATTGTGGCACCCTGCTGCATCAAGCAAATCTATCGGTGTCATTTTTCCAACAGCATGTGTTCACTTTGTGTCTCTGTGTCACATTTTGTTAATTCTCAAAATATTTCAAACTTTCTCATCATTATTGTATTTGTTATGGCAATCTGTGATAAGTGATCTTTAATGTTACTATTACAATTGTTTTGGGGCACCACAAACCGTGCCCATATAAGATGATGAACTTAATTCATAAATGTTATGTGTGTGTTCTCACTGTTCTACCGACCAGCCATTCCCCCATTTCTGTCTTTCTCACTGTCCTTGGGTCTCCCAATTCCTCAAGACATCAACAATATTGAAGTTAACCCAATAAATAACTTCAGAATGGTTTCTAAGTGTTCAAGTGAAAGGAAGAGTCGCATGTCTCTCACTTTAAATCAAAAGCTAGAAATGATTAAGCTTAGTGAGAAGGCATGTCAAAAGCCTAGACAGGCTGAAAACTAGGCCTCTTGCACCAGTTAGCCAAGTTGTGAATACAAAGAAGTTCTTGAAGGAAATTAAAAGTGTTACTCCAGTGAACACAGCAAATATAGCAAATAATACAGCAAAGGAGACTTATTGCTGATATGGAGAAAGTTTTGGTGATGTATACAGAAGATCAAACCAGTCACAACATTCCCTTAAACCAAAGTCTAATCCAGAACAAAGCCCTAATTCTCTTCAATTCTGTGAAGGCTGAGAGAGGTAAGAAAGCTACAAAAGAAAAGTTTGAAGCTAGCAGAGGCTGGCTCATGAGGTTTAAGGAAAACTGCCATCGCCACAACATAAAAGTTCAAGGTGAAGCATCAAGTTCTGATGTAGAAGCTGCAGTAAGTTTATCCAGAAGTTCTAGCTAAAATAATTGATGAGGGTGGCTACAGTAAACAACAAACAATCAGTGTAGATGGAACAGCCTTATATTGGGAGAAGATGCTATCTAGGACTTTTATAACTAGAGAGAAGTCAAGGACTGGCTTGAAAGCTTTAAAGAACAGGCTGACTGTTATTAGTGGCTAATGTAGCTGGTAACTTGAAGTTAAAGCCCATGCTCATTTACATTCTGAAAATCCTAGGGCCTGTAAGTATTACGCTAAATCTACTCTGTGTGTGCTCTATAAATGGAACAACAAAGCCTGGATGACAACACATCTCTTTACAGCATGGTTTTAAGCCCACTGGTTGAGATTCACTGAATATTTTAAGCCTACTGTTGAGATCTACTGCTCAGAAAAAAAAAAGATTTCTTTTAAAATATTACTGTTCTTTGAAAATGCACCTGGTCACCCAGCTCTGATGGAGATGTACAAGGAGATTCATGTTGTTTTCATGCCTGTTAACACAACACCCATTCTGCAGCCCAAGGATTAAGGAGTCATTTTGACTTTCAAGTCTTATTATTTACATTTCATAAGGCTGTAGATAGTGATTCCTCCAATACATCTGAGTGAAGTAAATAAAAAAACTCTGGGAAGGATACACCATCCTACATACCATTAAGAATATTCGTGATTCACGTGAAAAAGTCAAAATAGCAACATTAACAGGGGCTCAGAAACAGATGATTCCAACCCTCATGGATGACTTTAAGGGGCTTAAGACTTCAGTGGAGTAAGTAAACGTAGATGTGGCAGAAACAGTAAGAGAACTAGAATTAGAAGTGGAGCCTGAAGATGGATAGATTGCTGCAATCTTGTGATAAAACTTGAACAGATGAGGAGTTGCTTATTATGGATAAGCAAAGAAGGTGATTTCTTGAAATGGAATCTACTCCTGATGAAGATGCTGTGAATATTGTTGAAATGACAAGGGATTTAGAATATTACATAAACTTACTTGATAAAGTAGCCACAGGGTTTGAGGGGATTGACTCCAACTTTGAAAGAAGTTCTATTATGGGTAAAATGCCTTGAACAGCATTGCATGCTGCAAGGAAATATTTCATAAAAGAAAGAGTCAATCCATGTGGCTAACTTCACTGTTGTCTTATTTCAAGAAATTGCTACACGTGGAGGTTTTTTTTTTTTTTTTTTCTATTTCTACTGCCATAATTTTGGGGAGGGATATCTTCCAACTGGAATGTAGGCACAAAATAATTTCTCATTAATTATTATTCTCAGTTCATGGAATCTCATTTAATGATTATTATTAAAATTATCCTGATTTGGTTTATATTGGGTTACTATGAACAAATCTAGAGAAAAACATAATCCTAACTGTATCAGTTCATTCCTTGGTTGATGTGACCTCAGGTAATTGGCTGTAGTGATCACAAGGAAAAAAAAAAAAAAAAAAAGAGAAAGAAATTGCTACAGCCCAACCCTCAGCAACCACCACTCTGATCAGTCAGTAGCCATCAGCATCGAGACAAGACCCTCCACCAGCAAAAAGACTACAACTTGCTGAAGGATCAGATGAGCATTAGCAATAAAGTATTTTTTAACTACGTTATGTGTCTTGTTTTTTTTACACATTGTGCTGTTGCACATTTAATAGACCACAGTATAGTATAAACATTACTTTTACTCATATATGTAGTGAGAACCCAAAAAATGCATGTGACTTGCTTTATTGCATTATTTGCTTTATTGAAGAGGTCTGGAACCAAACCCACAATATCTCCCTGGTACCCCTGTATATGAATTTTCTATGACAAGAATATATTAATTAGAAAATACTTCTACAAGGATCATTATTATTTATATGTTACCTTAAATTGCAAGTTCAGGGAATAAAGGAGAATTTTAGGCTTATCTCCATCTGTTGTTCCATCGTGTTCGTTCCACAGAGGAATAGGCTGCTCCCCACCTAAAAGAGGTTAATAATTGAGGGTTTGGGACAATTTCTTTAAAAGGAAAAAAACTATATTGTGCATTTAAAAAAATCTCCATAAAATAGATATTTTCTTTTTACTGATCATTAAACCAATCTTTTTAAACAGAGATCTTTAGCTAAGTTACATTTCACTGAGGCATCTGTACATAAGGTAGGGATAATTCTGTATATACAGACATTTATTAAGAACATTTTATGTAGACTTAATTAAAACATTATACATATAATTGAACCAAATATGTGATTATACATCTTAGAAAATATATTTGAGAGAAAAAAGGAAACTGAACTAATTTCTTCAACCAATAATGTGAACTTTATTATTTACATTTAGATGTGTTATAAACAAAAAAGAATAAAAAATAAAGGTAAAGAAATGAAAAATAAGGTAATACATGCTAACAATAAAGAATGTGACAGTATACGTCCTGTAAATTAAAAAATATTGTGGGCAGAGGGCTCTGGTAGCAAAGTTCCTATTAATAGTAGTTTTGCCCAGGAAATAACATTCTAATATTTTATTATCTAACTTCTATTTCCACTTTTCTTGCCCTTGATTTGAAATTTTTTCTGCACGCTTATCTTTCAAATATTCGATTAATCCTTTTGTACATATGTTGAGTTTAGCATCAGCCTAGGGAGTCTGAAGTTTTTTTTTTTTTTTTTTTTTTTCTATTATGGGAATTTTTTTCTATTATGAACCACAGATGTATCAAAAGAACTAAGAACCAAAGAGATAAAAAGCAGGGGTTTTTTTTGGAAGAATTAATATTTTATGGGCTTTTGAATTTTAGACTGGGGTCAAAATCTATTCAATTAGTACTATGATAAAAATATGGTTTTCTATTAGAACAGAAAAAAAAAATAGGAAGAAAGGTATAAAAAGAGGCTGTCTCATCTACATAAGATACATGTAAGGTAAGACAGAGAAAAGATAGACAAGAACATACAACTTGACCCAAAGACAACTTGACCAAAAACAATGTATGTACATAAAGATCAATAAACACACAGGAGAAAGAACGAAAGAATGATACAAAGAGATAGAAATCAAAGTATTCAAAATTTGTGGATCAATAATGCTATGATATATTATCTAACCTATATCTGTATTTTGGAAGAACAGGTAGACTACACATACATGTGTAGACTTAACATGTCTGTATGCTTAGTGCCTGCCTGTGTACTTGCACCTTCCCTCTTCGAACTATTCTACTCTAAAATTTATAGCACATTGGTTACCTTTTCAACTTATAATTAAATACTACTTCTTTCCACCTCCTTATCTCAAGTCCACAATCATCCCTCTTACCCAAGCCTCATCACAGATGACTCTACATATAGCCAAATATATGTATATTCTGCCTCCCCCATCAATTACTCCCTCTGATTCTTGTTGTCTCTCTCTTCCTTCTACTACCAACAAAGCTTCCATTGTCTTAATTTATACCTTTCATTTCTCTGATTCTCTAACTTCACTCAAATATGGCTTTTTCTGTTGCCACATCATTTGGAAGTCTCACATTCACTCATTCCTTTGACCCAGCTGATAGCATTTAGGTTACTTTTCAGTACTATTTCTAAAACATTAAACCGCTACTCTCTCTGATTTTATCATTTGACTTCTAAACCACAGCCCTTTTACATCACTGTTCCCTGAACTCACTTTTCTAAAATGACTCTGTCCCCTCACTCATGTTCTGTTCTTATTCATTGTCTACTTTCTCAAATAAGCAACCATTTGTGTTGATCCTAATACCTAAGAAGAGTGAATTAATATTTGAGTACTTACTATGTGCCAAATGCTTTAAGTCCTTTATCATATATTAGTTTACTCATACCCTCTCTGATGCGGCCTTATCAGAATTTAGTCCTTCCTTCTATGTGATGTGTGACAAAACATACATATCTCTGTTATATTATTTATTTATCTATATAACTATCTGCCCAATCAGACTGAGTTCCTAAGGGCAGGCACCATATACCTTTAGATCCTAGCAAGCAGTACCTTATCGGACCCTCGGTGTTTTTTCTGAACTCAATTAGGCACCTACGCTGCTTGGTGATTCAACTCTTCATCTTCATCAGAGAAATGATCTTCTGTCATTTCTCCAACACAATCCTCATAAAAACTACTGAAAGTCTTCATAACTTTCCTCTAACTTTCACAATTCTTATCTCATTCTTCGCAAATAAACATGCCTTTCTGTCCCAGTTTCTTTCCTCAAACTGTCCCTCTCTTTTGAAATGCACTCAACCATCAAGAAGTAAAACTTATCCAAGCATCAGTTCAAATCATTCCTATATCATAAAGTCCACCGTGATAATTCTACCCATAGTGTTCTCTACTTTACATAAACTTAACTTATAATTATATAAAACTTAACTTTCTCATTTATTCACTTTGTTTAAAGGTTTGTATATTATAGGTAGAAATATCCAATCTTCCCAATGAAAGTATAAGTTTCCTAAGCCTGATAATTAAGTTATAGCCACACATCTTTGTGGCTTCTTCATCACTTAGGATGGGGTCATATGTTAAGTTCTAAATAAAAAACTTCTGAATGGATTTAGAATCTCTCTTCTTTTGTTTTCAAAGATACAGAGACACAATTTTTACTCTAAAATATATAGAATTAATTATATCATGTTCTAGAGAGAAAAATATTACATGGAATAATGTGTGCATTTTGAAGATTTTTTAGAATAGTTACTGAAAGTTACTTATGACTATATTGTTATCCTGATTTTTTTTTTTTTTTCTTTTTGTGACCCGTAAGGGGATCGCAACCCTTGGCTTGGTGTTGCCCACACCGCGCCCAGCCAGTGAGCGCACCGGCCACCCCTATATAGGATCTGAACCCGTGGCGGGAGCGCCGCTGCGCTGCCAGGACCGCACTCGCCCGAGTGAGCCACGGGGTCAGCCCTATCCTGATATTTTCTAACAGGATGGGTGAAATTAAGCCAGAAGAGTTCTTTGTTTCTACCAAGACTCTCTAGACAAGAGCGTGTTCCAGGTGATTCAAGAGTAATCATGAAGTGCAACAATGTGACTTTGAAAGTTGGCTGTCTTTTGGTTGTTCAATTAAGTAATAAATAACTGGTATTTTTTCTAAGTAATGAGGATAAAGATAAATCTGAAGAAAATCAGAATCAACTTGCATGATCTATCTATCTAATATTGGCTACATCTGTATCACTAAAGTTTTATTTCAGATTATGGCATAAATACATAATTTTAAGTGTGTCACATTCCTCACATTAGGTTAAGACTTTAGCTTGCTTAAGCTATTTTGAAACTATAGCTAGCCTGACAATTTTCTGAAAAATATTAGCATTACTTAACTAAAACTGTGTTTAAGAAGTGTTGTCATGGAGTTTTTCCCTAAGAGTTACAGACTATACTAAGTAAAAAAGGTCAAGACTTTTTTCTGGATTAACCATCAGGCTGTTAGTTCCTTGGGACTTCTTTTCCTACCCTTCTTTAGGTTAGGTATCACATTTTTCCTGTTTTCTGGCACCTTTCCTGATTCCTATGATTTACTGAAGTACATTCTCAGAGGTTCCAAGAGTTCCTTCATTAGTTCTTTTTAAAAACTTTGATGTTTCACCTGGACCTGCAGATTTATATAATTTGGTCAGATAAGATTATCATTTTTCTAGCTGTTGTCATACCTTGTCAAATACGTATTAATTTCCATTTTCTTAATACTATTGCCTTTTTATACATTAAAAGTAGATTCTTTTTGAATTTTCACTTACCTCAGTCAAGTGAAATCTTCATGTTCTGTTACCTAAGAGTATACTTCTTTAACACTCTATTTTCTTCTAACAGTCTAAATGCAAGCCTTTCACTTTTTCATATTCTCTTAAATAAACTTTACTGAACAAATCAATGTTTTAAACATATCTGAAATAATCTTAGATTTTTATATTATTAGGCACACTTTTACTTTGAATATTCTAATACTATTACTCCAAACAGATTAGAGATTTGTGAAGATTCACATCCATCTTATTTGTCTTACATTAAAGTTGCTTTACAAAAACATAATGGCTCAATGTCTGTTCATTTGATAATCCATCTCTGAGATAAAGCTCTCTGATAAATGAGCACATCTGAAAAACCTATTTGCTTTGTGGTCTGTCACTACCTTGAATACCTTTTATCTAGTTTCAGAAGAAAATTTAAAAATTTTAAAACAAAAGCTCAGCCATTTACAAAATGTATTGCACAATAATTTTAGTTTATAGAAATATCAGACACACTATTATATTAGTAAGTCCACAATTTTTTACCTCTATCAATTAAATATGTACCTGGCCCAGTTCTAAGAAGGTAACCTCCTTATATGCTTCTCTCTAAGAGGGCCATAAATACTCAAAAATAGGTCTCTTCTGTGTACTTGGTCAGTGCTTACCTATATCTTTTTGAAACCCAGGCACTCCTATAAGTCCTTCATGGGCAAATAAGAATTGATTCTTCAAAAAAGCATTTTCCTAACAAATTTGATGGTTTTTGTGAGCATAAGTCTTCATATACAATAGAAAATATCCTAACACTAAATATAACATGAAGGGAAACCATGAAGAAAACAGTATAAGAAATAAAAAATAAATAAATAAGGAAAATAACTATGACAATTATGGGAGAGTAGGGAAGCAATACAGAGATTAAAATAATGAGAAACTTTGCCTACAAGGGTTCATAGTATTCCCTCTCAATATTCTCATGTTCTCTGGTCTTGATAGAAAAACAGAATGTCTATGGTACCTCAGGCCCTGTGGCCAGCTAAATGATATGTGACTTAAATTTTAGCTATTTTCTCAGGATCGTGGCTGTCTGTTCAGTAAGAAAACAGTTCAGGGAGCAGACATAGCTCCTAAATGACACCAGCACAATAATCTGATCTCTCTGTTCTTTACAATGATTATCAAGACTTTATGGTTAGAATATTAACTTCCAGTCCTCTTTTTCCATTTCATTCCTCATAGAACTTGGGATATACTTATATTTCCTAACTGACTGCAACCCAACAGCTAAGGAAAGCCTTTTTCTTTCATCAAAACCACCTCAAAGGGGGCTTACAGTGACAGCCTAATACTAGGAACTCCACAACGCTAGTTTTTTTACCATGAGAAATACAAGATTAGTTAATGTAAGAGTCTATGTATTTTTTAATTATACATATTCAGAAATAAAAGTCTTAAAAATATTTTTTAGAGCTCATAAAAATTTACCAGCTTGAAATATTCTTAGCATCTTTCCTATCATAGATAATGTCCTAATATGATTGTAATGAGGTATACAGGCCACACGAAAACTTGTTTATGTTCCCCAAGTAGAGGCACTTTCAGTACAGAGATTTTGCTATATATTTATCTCCTCCTTAATAGTTTCTAGTCAACCATTTTTTCAGAAAAACTCTATGATACCAATAATCTGATCTTTTACGACTTAACTTGTGAAATTCTACAGCTCTGTTGGGCCTCTGTAATATGATCATTAAGTAGCTTCCTGACCTCAGATGCAATCAGAACCAGCCCAAGAGAACCAGGGAAACCTGTTGCTCACACAGTTGATGCATCAGTTTAATTCCCTAATCCAAGGAGTGCTGTCCTCCTTCAGGGCCTTATCAAACACTGGTCCATGTGCTCTGCCAGCATCCTTTCTACCTCTCCTCCTCTCTTGCTGAACTGGAATTCATTCTTAAGGTTTTGGATAAATACCTCTGTGAAGACTTTTCTGATTGTGTCAACTAGATTAGTTTCTCCTGTGATACAAATTCATTGCACCTTGTTCTTGTTATTCACAAAACTCATCAAAATTCTAACTCATCTTGGGCACAAGTGATGATGGTCAGCTTTGTACCCCATGAATATGTATAACCAATAAAATTTTTTAAGAAACTGTAATTGAATACCTAGATACTTAATAAATTTGTTTAATGAAGGAATTAATCCATAAACATGAGGAAACTCCTCTTCATGCCAACTTATATATGTGGCTTAAATATTCTTTTATCATGATTACGTTCGTAGTGAAAATACTCAGCACTGAAAATTTTTAGAGACTCAACTTGTTTTTGCCCTAATTCCTTTTAATACTACTTTATTTCGTGAATTAAAAGTCAATTAAATGTTTTTTAATCAAACATGTATTTCCTGCTAAAATGTAAAACAGTGACTAAATAAGAAGCTCAGCTGTAATCTACTGTTGAGGCATAGCAAAACTATAGTAAGGGTTGCTATGGACGATTTATCACGTAGCCAGCATACAGCCACCATCTGGTATAGATAAAAGTTAAAATCTTAATAGTTATCTAAATTTTGTTCCAAATCACAGAGATTAGTTTGGTTAACAGAAATACTTTAAGTTTTTTATTTTTGTTTTTAGTTTTTGAGGGGGAAGCATAAGGGAGCTTTGTGAAGTTTATGAATCTTAAATGTATATATTACACATGACAAATTCTAAGCAAATGGTCTAGAGGTGGGAAAGGCAGAAAAGGAATGAATACTTTTCTCAGTAGTTACTGACAATTATATGAAAATGCTGTAATCAATACTCATGTCATAGACACATGGAACATCATGTAGCCAATGAGAATAAAAACCTGCACCTACATTATAAGGTACCAAATCATCTTACCAGAAACTTTTTGTATTACTTCATTAACTTCCTTCATGAACACTTTTTGTACAAATACCAAGTGGTTTAGAAGATCAGTTGTGAGATTATGTTCAAAGGAACCAACCTGCCAAACAAAATCAGATGATTAGATTAACACTACTGACTATATTAGTTTTATAGCTTTTCCCTCACTTGAATCATCCAAAACTCTGAGGAAAAATAGAAAATTATCTACATACTATTTGAAATCAATATATTGATTGAAGAAGGATTAAAAATAATCAGAGTCTCTAATACTTTACCAGCCTGACACCTGTTATGGGGTCATTCTCAAAACTTTTTATTTTTTAATGTAATAATAGTCAATAAGGTATGAGAAATTTTTCTTAGCATGAAATTTATTTCTATTTATCACTACTGTGGTCTTAGAACCATTGACAAGTATCATTACAAGTGAAAGTAAATTTATCTACTCATTCAAATATCTATTGACCATCTATTCCATGTATCACATTAGGTAGTAAGGATACAGCTATGAATAAAAACAAAAATTTGGATCTCAGGCTTACACTTCAGTGAATTAGCAAATCAGAGATACCCAATCAAGTTTTAATATAATTTATGCCCTATGATTCGTTCAAGGTATTAAATTTCTGATAAGAATGGCAGATTTATAGAACCCCTAATTGAAGTTGAGTATTACAGCATAGATAGATTTAAACATCCTCATGATTGAGGCAAATGCTTCATCAGTTGCCACTTTGACAGGGTTCATATTTTGATCAAAAATTAAAAGAGCAAAATAGATTTGGTAGTCTTAAGCAGGAAGTCACAGGAAGCCTAAGTTGTACTAGACACTTTTATTTTGTGTACAGTAGTAGAAAAAGGGGAGAGATGATTTTCAGGAGTGTTTATTTCAGGCCAGAGTAAAATAGGCAATTCTAAGAAGGATGCAATATTAAGTTCTTTAAAATGTTTAAAATTAACTGCATTTTTACTAAATTTTGTATTGTGTTCTGTCTCAATTACAAACTTTATGCCTTTCAAATATCTAATATTAGTAAGGAATTACACAATGCACTGCATCAGATTTATTTTATTTTATTTCAAATGAAGCATTTATAATAGTTTTGCTAAACTGAAGTTTGGGGCACTTATTTTTCAGAATAGAAAGCACACATGAAACATACTTTAGAATCTTTTAAGTAAATCATTGACTTGTTAGAATCTTGCTATTTTTTTTTTCTGTACATTTGTTTTTCACATACCAAAATCCCAACTCTAGAGAGGTGTTAGGGCAAGCAGGTTCTAAAGAAGGTAAATCAGAGTTAATTATATCCCCTGTAGCTGTAATATTTCTATTAAAGAACTCAGAAAGCTCTCTTACGGATGCTTCAAACTCTAGAGAAAATCTATGAAACAAAAAGCAAATTGCTTTCTGATAAGGTTGCAATTGTTTCTGAAAGAAACTGGCAAGGTAGGCTGAGAAACAGCACAGTGTGCCTGGAGGGAGACCACTGAAATGTGGCTCCTACCTCTCTCACTTGATAGCTGGGAAAATAAAAGAAAGTTGTTTACTCTCTCTCAGCTTCAGTTTTCTACTATATAAGATTATGTTAATAACAGATGACCTGCTCACAACAAAACAAATGAAAAATATGTCCAAATGCTTTTTAAATTCTTGACCGGTTGTAAAGATACAAAGTAAAAAAAAAAAATAATAGAATCAGTTATGCCGGCTTTACCTTAGTAAAGAAACTAGTCTGTGAACCTGACTATTTTATCTTCCTTTAGATTATTGTTAATGATTGTGTATACCTGTATGAATTATGTAGTCATACTATGGCTCAGTTTCCTCATTTATAAAATGAGAACAAATATATCTACCTCATAGGGTTAATGACTGCAGAAGTCAATGCATGTAGAACACTTAATGAATGTTAACTGGTATTTGTTTTATAATCAAATGAACTATGAAAATATTGCATAGATGGATGTTAAATCCAATATAAGAAATATAAATTCAAAGATGACTAATATATTTAAAAAGGAAACCATGATTTAATAAAACTACAGGGAGAGAGGGAGACAGACAGACACACAGACATTCCCCCATCCGCGGCCCTGATTTAGTAAAGAACTTTTCTGCAGGAATAAATGACTTAGTACTTTCTTACCTTAAAAGTCTGGATCACTACATATTTTGGTATACCTAAATACTGAAGACTCCTAAGTTACAAAGAGTAGGAAAATTTAAAAGTAAACTTACTTCCGCCACACAACGTAGATAATTTCCCTGTAAATAGTAGCCCTGTTTAGAAGGCAGTTCATCTATACTCCACACCTGATCTGAATAACTATCATGTTCTTCCATTATGTATTTCCCTGACATAGTAACAGGCGGAAGGTTAAGACTGGCAGAAGGAGGAATGGTTGACATATCTGTGGCAGAAACTTTTGAAGTAAAACGTAATCTGTGATTTGGGAGCTCAAATGTAAATCTTGTCTGTGCACCTGTAAGAAATAAGAAAAGTTATTGTTTGTGAAGGTGCTCATTCACTCATTCATTCCTCACTTTTTCCAAAAATGGTATCTACGAAAAATGTATGAATATTGCACTAGCACTACTGCCAGCATCACCAAATAAAAACACCAAGATTGAAATAATCCAAGGCCTCAGTTACTGGGTCATCCCTTATCCCTAATGCAGTCATTTTTTTACTGTTCTTGTCCCTTTCCTTCACTTCAAGAAGAATTTGGGGTTCTTATATATTTGACAAAATGTTTACTCTGCTTCTAAATATTTCTATCTTCCTAGTTCTATACTGCCTATCTGGCTTTTGATTTGCTGCTTCTGTTGACCCTTGTATTTCATGGGTGTTCTAAATAAAGGACCCAAATGAATCTAATTTATTGTAAGCCCTGTCCTCCAATATCTGAAGCCCTAAGACTCCTGACTTTGACAAATCTGGAAACGCACTTTAGAGTGCTTTTGTTTCTGGTAATATAAAAGTCTAAATGTTCAGAAAAACCCCTCTTAATAAAGAAAACATAAAATGCTAGGGATGGGAATACATATATACATATATACATAAATACATACACAAATGTATGTATGTTTTTATATATGTATATATGAGGCTATTTCAAAACTGTACGAGTTGTAAAAAAGTGATAGTAATATAAATTATTCCTGCCCATAAAATGCAAATTGACTTTGTCCCATAAACGTACAATTTAAGAGAAAATTCCAAACATCACATTTTTTACTGTCCTAGAGATAATAGCCAATTTTGCATCTATTATCAAATTTATTTCTGTATTCCTGATTGCCTATATGTATATATACGTTTGTTAATCAGATTCTTCTTTGAAGTAGTTTTAATATATTACTGGTTCCTTCATTAATTACTGAGTTGAATAAAATCTTTAACAAGTTAAAAAAAAATTATTAATGTAATTTATCATGTTGACAGAATAAAGGAGAAAAAAACATTTTCATTTCAATAGAAACAGAAGGAAGTATCTGATTATATTTTCCAATTATTCATCATAGAAACTCTTACCACATTAGAAAAAGAAGTATATTTTCTTAACCTAATGAAAGGAACCTAGAAAAAACCCACAGCAAATAATAGATTCACTGGTAAAATGCTGATTCCATTAAAAAGTGGGAATAAGACAAGGCATGCACAATAAGATAATAAAAAGAAATAAAATGCATAAAAGCTGGAAAGGAAGAAACAAAATATCACTATTTGCAAATAGTATGATTGCTACAAAAAAACCCTACAAAGAATCTACCATTTATTAGCAATAATAAAATATTTAATATGGCTGTTGAGTATAAGATTAACATAAAAGCATCAAGCATATACCACCAATGAAGTTTGGAAAAATGCCATTTTACAAAAGAGAATATTTGTAATAGCTACAACAACAACACAGGTATCTAGGTACCCAAATAAATAAATACCTTGCAGAAGTTGCACAAAAACCTTTAAATAGAAAAATTTTAAACTTTATGGCAAAACATTAAAGAAAACTTAAAGAGACAGAGAAACAGACTTATTCAGGACTAGGAGGGTTAAATATTGCATAGTTGTCAATCCTCCCCAAAATAAATCTATAGATTCAGTAAAATTCCTATAAAAATTCAAGCGGGCTTTTTCAGGGAATATGACAGACTGATTCTAAAATGTATATGGAGCAGCAAAGAACCAAAAATAACCAGAGCAATTCCTAAAAACGGAAAAGTCAGGTAGCAATGAGATACTGGTGCAAATAGACCAATGAAACAGAATAGAAGACTCAGAAATAGACTCCACATGTAAAAAACACTTAATATATGACTAATTTTTGGATAAAATGAATCACTAAAAAAAGGAATGGAGTAGTCAATGAATGATGCTGGAATAACTGGGTATGCCTACTACCCCACAGCAAATTTAAAAATAATAATCATCATCAATTCAAAACAGACTAATAAATATGCATAGTAAAACTCAAAACATCTAAGAAAAAATATTAGAGAATATCTTCATGATCCTGGGAAAAGAAGGATTTCTTCAGGACATAAAAATACACATCATACAGGAAAATACTAGTAAATTCAGTTACATTAAAATTAAGGCTGTCGGTTGATCAAAAGACAAAGTGAAATGATAAGCTTCTAACTGGGTGATCACACATGTTAAACATATAATATCAAAGATGTAATATACAGAATACATAAAGAATTCCTGTGAATCACGGAAAACATAAATGCCTTGATGATAAATTGGCAAAAAAACAAACAAGCAAAAAAGAACCATCAACAGGCATTTCATATAAAGAAAACAAATAAGGAGCTCTTAATCATATAAAAAAAATTCAGCTTTATTAGTAATCACAGAAATATAAATTAAAACCACAAGGAGATACCATTCCACACTTACCAGACAAGCAAAAATTAAAAAGTCAGACAATACCAAGTATGAACAAGGATGTGGAACAATGAAAACTCTCATCTAATACTGGTGGGAGAATAAATTGGAAAACAGTTTTGCATTTCCTAGTAAAACCAAAGATGTATTTACCGTACAACCTAATTTTACTAGTCGTAAGTAAATACCCTTGAGAAACTCTTGCACATGTGTCCCAGAAAATGTGTAAGAGAATGTTTGTAATAGCAAAAATGTCAAATGAGCCAAAGATCCATCAGTAGTAGAATGGATAAACTTTCATATGATCACCGAATGAACTGCTATATTTCAGTGAAAAATGAATGAACCACACAGATACATGAATGAACATGGATGAATCTCAAATCTAATACACAGCAGAAAAAATATTCCTAGTTAAAAAATGCTAGTGGGATTCCATATAAATAAAGTTCAAAACATGCAAAAGCAAACAAAATCATTTTTGAATATACAAGCGTACTTCAAAAAGTTCATGGAGGGCTGGCAAGTTAGCTCAGTTGGTTAGAGCACAGAGCTGATAACATCAAGATCAAAGGTTAGGCTCTCCATAATTAGCCAGCCACCAAAACAAAACAAAAGTTCATGGAAAGATTTGTATTATATTATATTTGTATATCTTTTTTTTTTTTTTTGACCAGTAAGGGGATTGCAACCCTTGGCACGGTGTGGTCTGCACCACGCTCAGCCAGTGAGCGCATCAGCATTCCTATATAGGATCTGAACCCGTGGCCTCGGCGCTACCAGTGCTGCACTCTCCCGAATGAGCCACGGGGCTGGCCCTATTTGTATATCTTTTAACTCTATTTTCCCACAAACTTTCTGAAGTACCCTCATATACCTACATGGTAAAACTATAAAGCAGCAGCAAAGGAATGGGTAAGACAAAATTCATGATAGTGGTTATTCCCAAAGCAGTCATGGGGACTGCCTTTGAAGGAGGCTACTGGTATTGTTCTAATTCTCAGATTGTATAGTGGGTTGGTGCGTTTACAGTACTTAATTATTTTTTAAAGTGTGTGTATGTATAATTCACATGCTTTTCTATATATGACACATTTCACAATAAAAATTAAAAAGCAAAGAATTTTGGGATAGAGTATATAAAGGTTCCCAAACCACACAGAAGAAGCTATTTTATCAGCACCGCACTCTCCCGAGTGAGCCACAGGCCGGCCCCAGAAGAAGCTATTTTAGAAAAATAAAATTACCTCTAATTTAAGCTAAATGCACCCAATGTGAAAATAAACCAAGTTATTCAGACTATAAAAACCTAACGGATGTTCATTTATTCAACTTAAGTTTAATTAAAGAATTGGCCTCAACAGCTGAATAACTAATTTTAAACAGTTCAAAGAATGGTCCATTCTGACCATTCATAGAGGGGCACTGATATTTTTTACTTGACTGGAGAATATCATTAATGAAATTTAAGTGTTGTTAAAATTGTTTAGATTTTCATATAATATCTATAAAACTAAATTTACCTTCTCATCAAAATATCACTGATTTCTCAAATCATAAATTTTAAGAGATAGAATTCAAAATTCAACATTACCTGTCATTCCATGACTTCTCATTCTTCCCATCTTGTATTCTGCTTTCAGAGATGGTAAAAGTGCTGCTCCAATGGCTATACCATCTAACATGGCACTGAATTTAAGAACAATAGGCTTCTTTTCTAAGCCTTCTGGTAGCTGAGGAAATTCATTTGTTTCAACAGGAGTTTGATTAACACTTGTTGGAGTTTTTTCAGAAGGTAGCGGGGTTGCAATATCTTCTTTTACAGGCTGTGGGCTATAAACAAAAAAAAAATTTTTTTTTAGAATACAATCAACAGCTGCCATTTTACTGTATAAAACTATTGGATGTCTCAGTAAAAAATAACAAATATATATTGTGAACAAATGTTTCTTTCAAATATCATATTATATTAAGACTTCCTAAAACCAGCCACTGAACAATGATGATCTAGAAAATTAGACAAGAAGAATAACAATATAAACTCCTAGAATGTTATACTCCCAAGGTGATTCATGCAAAACTGAAATTTAAACTCAGATTTGTCTGATTCCAAATTCTATGACTTAACCATTTTGTACTCTACTGATGATTGTAATACTAATAATACTACTGCCACTACTATTACTGCCACTATTAACAATACCAACAGTAACAATAATTACAAGTGTCAGGTATCATTCTTAGTGCTTTGTGGGTTCTATCTCATTTGTCTCACAAAACCCTTTGAGTAGGTACTATTATCTAGGCTTTGCAAATGAGGAAACATAGCTAGAAAGTGGTGAAACTAAACTTTTGACTCTGACTCCAGAGTCTGATTTTTATACTACGACACTCTACTGACAATACATTACAATAAGGAAAAATTCTTTGGAGTATTTTAAAACTAATGTTCACAATACATTCACAAACATTCTGGATTCCATATTCCTTTCACGGGAGAAAAGTATTTAAATTTTTACTACTTAGTCAACTTCAGTCATAAACTAATATTACATCAGAATTAAAGATCTAAATAGAACAATTAGAAAAATCACTGCTTTAGTACCATCAAAAGACACACTAATGTTTTCCCACTTTATAGGATGAGGAAAAGGAAACATAAGGCAACTTTTTTACCTTTTCCATATATTTTTATTAGGTATAGCTTTCGGAGGCTGGGAATAAGGATAGCAATGCAGGTGAATGAATAAAGGCTATAGACAAAGGAAAAAAAGTTAATGTGCAAAAGTCTGATTTATTGCCCTTTAAAATATGTATGTGGCATGGTCAAATCCTGCATTGAATCATATATAATAATTTCACACAGAGGACAGCACAAAACAATGCATGGAACATAAATCACCACTGCAATTTCTTAAACCTATGAAGCCATAAATTTCAATGAATTCAAAGTAAACAAGGATTGATATAGTCTTAGAATTCATCAATTTGCTTTTTATTACTAACTCTTACGAAGCCACAAATCTCTAGAATCTCCTAAACTTTATTTATGCAATATGGAACACTGACAATTACATTTCTGACATAGTACTTTAATGTTATCCAATATGATTCCCCCATGATTATTGACTACTCTTCACTTGCCCCATTGTCCATAATGGTCAATACTTAGAAGTAATCTTTCATCTTCCTCCAAACTTTTTAACACAGCAAAGAATATCCTGAGGTATTATATAGAATCACAGAACATAAACAAATAAAATAACTCACACTGTAGAAGGCTGTCTGATGAGGTCTGAGATTTGTTTAGACAGCTGGTGAGAACTACGAACCATCATGCTATGTAAGGTAGCAGGGTGCTGAGGAATGTTGATGCTGATAGCTCCTACTTTGAATACAGCAGCATTGTTTGTCTTCAACCCTCTCTGGGCACTGTAGAGAGCTTGTGACTTGGCAATACTACATTTCACTACAGTTCTATCAATAGAGAAGGGAGACCATTAAAATACAGCCAAATGAAGAAAAATTTTGAAAAAGAATTGAGAGCAAGAAAAATACTTTTAAATAATTCAGTGAACTAAAATAACAAGATTTTTCATGTGTTTAAAATTACATATTGAAGAAACAATGTTTTCTAAAAATATTAAAATACATTTATTTTGTACAATGCACTAAATAGTATTCCACACACACACACACACACACATGCACACACATGCACACACACACACACACACACACATACACAAATTCCATTTTGATTTTTTCCCCCTTTCAGAACTCCTCTTTTCTTCTCCAACTTACTTTAGGGATCTATACAACCATTATGAGAGACAAATACTGAAAATAAAAGCAAAAAATGCTATTTAAAATCTAATCAAAAGCCAATGAAATACTCTAACAATCATCTACTATGTTAGGAGAAATTGATAGGAAGGAAGAAAATGCAACTTGCATTTTCTGTTTTTTTATTCTCAATTTATATCTTCAATGAGTGGCAAAGAAGTTGTAGACATCCGTCTCAAAATGAGCAAGGCTACTATTCTTAGTTAGGAATTAGTGTGCTTTACTGTATAGACATAAAGCAAAGATACTATCTTTCTTGATTTTTTATTCTCTCTTTCCAATGCCTCGAACAGTACTTGGAAGATGATAGGCACTCATATATTTGCAAAATAAACGATCAGAAAGAAGTAAAATAGGAGAATGACTCTCAACACAACTGTGGAATTCCACAGATAGCATATGATAGGACATGTATGTAGAAGCCATAATGAAGCAGTCTTTGACATGTAAAATGGAAAAGTAATGGACTGCATCATTAAGGACCCAGACAGTAAACAGACAGATTTAAATTAAATGTTATCCATCAAAGGTGCAAAGGATTCTTGGCACTAAATAGACTTGGCAAAATACACAAAATGCAAATTTCATATTAACTACAGTTTACATACATTAATATCTGCTTAGGCTGCAGAGGATTCATCAATGGTTTATTTACAGTCACAAGGATATAAAGAATCAATTTATCACATTTAACTTCTATTAGAATAAGCCTTGAGAAGCATAACAGTGGCTCTATCAGAGAACTTGATTATTTACAGATGGTGAAATTCAGGCATTATATAAAATTCAAAAATGATTACTAGAGAACTATACTCCTTTCTTCTACCAGACACTATTTCTCAGAGATTGTCACTGACTTGGGGTATAGGATGTGAGAGTATTGTACAGAATTGGTCTAGCCAGCACGAGAGTAGGCTCTGAAATGCTGACTACTTATTGAATTTTGAATCTTTTCTAACATTATAATCATCAAAACCACTGTTTATCACCAATGATATTTCATTTTAAGCACAGTTTCATCATGAGCCAGAATATACCCAGATGGTGTTGAAATGCAAATGGCTTTCTACCTGTGAACAGCATCCGTCTATTGAATGCAACTAAACATACGTTTACAAAGAAATCTATCTTCCTACCACAGCAGTCACAAAATTCCACACCTATCTCACTGTTTACCTTTATAATCTATAGAAGCCTGCCTAAATATTACCATTGATTGTATAAGTACACATATAACACTGGATTCTTAATTATACACCAGAAGTCAGAATGAAAAGCTAATGGGGGTGACTGCTCCCCTACTGTAGATCCTATCATGGTATTTCCAGTGGAAATTTTGATTTTAAGGACTTCAGGGTCTCTGTGTTACCCAACTCCAGAGGGCCCCATTCACACTATAGTCTATGTAAATGATGTACACAACTACAATGTAAGTGGTGCTCATTGGAATCGGTCCCATACCAATCAAACCTAAAAAGAAACTGTAGATGATACCCTTGTCAAACTGCACATGGAAAGGATATAAGGAACTTATGAATTAAACAGTTTACAGGCTGCCAATATGAGTTATCTAGTCATAATTTCATTAGAATTGTTGAAGAGAGCTGTCACCTAATCTAGGCCACACAACATGTTGTATATGCTTAAGAAGGTTACACAAGAAAGAAGTGCTCAGAATCGAAGATGATAACTATAAAAACTTGTATTATGCTAAGTATGCCTGATATACAAATCTTTCCATTAACTTTTTGAAGTACACTCATACATGAAAAGTTCATGGCAAGTGACCAAAAGATTGGTTAAAGAATTCACTGACAGTGGTGGTCTGCATCACATGGTTCTCCTAGGTCCACTGTGAGCCTTACTCACAATGACCACAGTGCCTCATCAGGAAAGGACCTTTTTCCATTTTCTTTTATTTCCTGAGTCCAAGCAGTAGGGCCTTAAAAACAGGTCAGAAATCCTTGTGTATACAAAAGGTTGAGTAAATGATCTGAGGATTTGCTTTGGGGACTCATTATCTCTATCTCTAGCTCCACCCCGCCTACTTCAGCACACAGGTCCCAAACTTTCCAGGCTGGCAGAGAGAGCAGATTCTTGGCCTGTGCTGCCTGCCTCAATTCAGTTTTGCCTCAAAATCTCTGTAAGGATGGTGCGGAGGGTTATGATCAGATGCTATTTAGCCAACAATTAAAAATCATTGGAACTTTCTTTGCCATTTGGCACTCTCAGCAGGAAATCCTAAAAGGGGAGATTGGTGGCCTGTAAGTGATATCACAACAGGGACCACCTCTCAGTTTCTTACTGTTGCACCCCTGGAGTCTAAAACAGAGCCTAGCACACAATATATAAGCTAGTAATTGTTGAGTAGCTGTGACCTTGAGCCAGTAAAAGAGCATTCTCTCTAAAGTCAATATTGATATTTTTTGTCATACATCCAGAGAACGCAGAGAAAAAGCAGAAAGAAACAATAAATCTTCTCTAGCTTCTATGACTTCTGTAGTGGAATTAAATGTGTTTTTCGATACCTGTTAAGATGATACTAATGTGGAAAAGTGGCTTCTAAAAATCCTTCAGTTCTTTAATTTGATATTAGTGCATTTATTCTTTTTAGTGCTTCTAGTTGCCTGATGAAGTGATATAGATCACAGATAATACCAACAAAGGGCTGTTAATTGACGATGTTTTGTTTATGGCCTGTTATCAATACACAATGAAACAAATCTCAAGTATGATAATCTTACCAAGTAAAGGAAGGAACAATATTTTGGCCCCAAAATACATTCTTTGACATATTTTAAGATGGCTAATTCAGAAGAAATTTACATATATAAATACTAACAGGCAGGCTTCCTTTGAGGCGTTCCTCCTTTGGCTGCTGTTCTTTCTGAGGGCAGCTGTGAGACTACCTGAAGTATTTTCATCTTCATTCAAGATGTTTCTACTTAACTTTTAACTTCTGACTTCCCTTCTTTCACTTGTGATGACCACCTCCCATACCTCGCTCCCCAGCTTCAGAGAAACCTGGTCTCAGGCCATTATCCTGGGGCTTGTACCTCCACCTACTTCTCTCTCATGAACACTGGTATATAAGCTTTGTACCCCCATTGGAAATTGGGACATTACTCTCTTGTGATTCCCCTGTGCTTTGCCCCCCTCCCAGCACACTAATGAAATTTGTTATGCCTTTGCTTTATATTGATCTTTGTCAATGATTTTTTTTTTTTGACCGGTAAGGGGATCGCAACCCTCGGCACAGTGTGGTCTGCACCGTGCTCAGCCAGTGAGAGCACAGGCCATCCCTATATAGGATCTGAACCCGCAGCCTCGGCTCTACCAGCGCCGCACTCTCCCGAGTGAGCCACGGGGCCGGCCATGTCCATGATTTTTATTTACAAACCTTCAGGGGTGAAGAGGAAGTTTTCCCTTGGCCCCTATACCAGCATGAAGCATAATATACAGATTTATCTATTTATTCACATATTCAAGTTTTAAAGAAAATGTCCAAAGAAATAAACAGTGCTCAGTAACATATTAATTTGTCATGGTGGATGGGTTCATGTGATGAATATTTAAATACTTCACCTCAGTATTGCTCACAACCACAAAATACCAGATAGACAATCGGTCAAGTCAAGCCATTCAAAATCATATAGTAAAAGGCATAGATAAAACCTGTCAATAGAGCAATAAAATCTCCCCATTTTGAAAAGCAACAATAAGGTTGAAATGTGCAGATGCATTCTTGTTAGTGTTTTAATCATTTCTGCAATTAGTGAAAACTCCTGCAAAGTGAATATTTTTAGTTTCTATTATAATACTGGGATGCAGAAAGCTGTTACCCCAAAATATAGCACTTTGACATGCTGCAGTAAAGAAGCAGCCTTAAGGTCTCTCTGACCTTTCCCCCTCCCCCATCTGTCAATACTTAGTCACTCTCCAAAGCATGGGGTGAAGCTGTTCCCTGATCTGCCTAAAGTCCGACCTGCCAGAGAAGACAGTTATCTCTGGTACTTTCCCTGATTTTTCATTAACTTAACTCATATCACAGAAAGGAAGACTGGAGTCTGTCAACACACCTGGACTAACTTTTGTTACAGACCATTGTCTTCCATTTCGGTCCCATTCAGTATTTTTTTTGGGGGGGGGGCAACTGGCTGGTATCAGCATCCAAATCCTTAATGTTAGTAATACCATGTTCTAACCAACTGAGCTCATCAGCCAGCCCTCCATTCAGTACTTTGGAAGAATTATTTACCAGTCATTGTTAGCCAAATATACTTTGTCCCAGGCCATTGAATATTCTCCAGGACCACAGCATCCCCCTAAGAATCATTTACTTTTATACCCCCATCACCCCATTTCCTACAGAGATGGGTGTATAAGCTCTGTACCCCAATGGAAAATTGGGACATTACTCTCTTGTGACTCCACCCTGTGCTTTGCCCCCTCCCAGCACATTAAATAATAAAATTTCTTATGCCTTTTCTTCAAATTGGTCCAAATTTGTCAGTGCTTTTGTTAATGAACTTTCATGGATAAAGAGAAAGTTTTCTCTTGGCCCCTACAATATCAACAACATTAACAAGTATTTGTGACCACAGAAATTTTAACAGTAACGTGTCTAAAAAAGAACACACAACTACAGTGTGCAATCTGTCAACAATAAGGTATGCATCACCCAAAAGGTAGTCTTTATCTGTATGTTCCTTGTACCAGTAAACTTTAATCTACAAAAGGGTCTATGTTAAAGCTATAAGACATTAACTAACTACATACATTCACAGCCATATAGATAACTTAAATACTTATCTTTAAAACTATTCAATACTATGTTAATCACAAGGTCATGAAAAAGCATAATATGACATACAGAAACTCTTGTTTGGCTGTACTTGTAGGAGATGTAGGAAAATCCTCCAGTCTACAGATGAAGATTCAAGAGAAAGCAGGAAAACAAAAAGGAAGCAAATAAACATTCATTCATAAATTAGTTACAATATGACCAATTATCTCAAAATCTTTTCTAATTTCCCATTCTTAAAATTTTTCTTCCAAGTACCTTTTAAATTATTTTTTTTCAATCCATTTCCTTTTAATTGCAATTGGAAATAAAATGCCAAAGAATACATCCAAAAATTCTAAACACTATGAGTTTGTCAGTGATTATATATAACTTATTTTTCAAATAAACAGATCTTTACTTGGGCGGGGGAGGCAAGAAATTTTAATTATGTAATATTTTTTTTTTAAATGTTTCATAATTATTATGTTTTGCAAGTTTAGAGACCATTTAAGCCCTTCTCTTAAGAGAAAATGGATAAGGGAGATAAGAGGATAGAGTAAACAAAACACATGGGACATCTACTGAATAGGTTAAAGTAACCATGGTACTTCAAATTTAGAGTCAACAAAGGAATCACGGAATTCATGGTCTGTGATAACTCCACAAAAGCATCACGGTAAGGTGGAAGGAGTATAGGTTCAGTCATCTCTTCTTACTGACTGTATGATTTTAAGTATATACTTTGATTTTAGGCAAATACTTTGATCTTTCTGAACCTCAGCTTATTGTTCTGTAAATGGAGATGAAACCATCCCAGTTCACAGGATCACAGTTAGGATTAAATAAAATAATCTATGTGAGGCTCCTGGCCCACAGTGGGCAACATCATATTGTAATTATTACATAATAACCCCCCTCCCCTATATTGAATGAACAGAGAAAGATCTTATCTCTCACAACCACTGGAATTTACTGGTCTTTCTTGAAAAGATTGTTTAGGAAATGTGATCTGGACACTAGGCAGCTATTATAAAATATACCACCTTTAGTTCTAGACTTACAGGTCCAAATGATTCCAGCAAGACTTAAACCTGAGATGGTCTCCAGGAAGTCTTAAGAATGGGCTCTAGGTTTACTAATTTTAACCAAAATTTATTGCAGAAAGCTATGGCTCATTTATAAACAACCATTTCAGGAAATGTTCCCTGAAACAGTAATCACATTATCCAGATTTTTAAAATACTATACTTAGAGCTATAACTTATCATACTTCTTAGTCAACCTATGAATAATAAGTAATTTTTATAGCACTGAATCAAATCCTTTTTTTAGGTAGCATTTAGCATGATGGATGCATTATAGGATAAGAATAGCACAACATTATCTAGCTATAATATTAAGAAAGGGCAAATCCTCAAAATCTGACAACTTTATCATTTTGTGGTTACAACACAAAACTGTTCCACCGAAAGGAAGTTAGAAACAAAGTTATATATTACCAAGAGTATGAACAAAGTCAAATGGTTAAATGTATCAATCATAGATTAGTGATCTGAATATCACATATAAAGGTAATCATCATCAAAACAATTCTTTTTTTTTTTTTTTTTTTTTTTGTGTCGTTTTTTCGTGACCGGCACTCAGCCAGTGAGTACACCGGTCAGTCCTATATAGGATCCGAACCCGCGGCAGGAGCGTCGCCGCGCTGCCAGCGCAGCACTCCACCAAGTGCGCCACGGGCTCGGCCCCATCAAAACAATTCTGAATAGATCCAAGAACCGAACTTATAAGGAAAGAGTAAGAACAAAGAGTCAGAATAAAAGCATATGATATACTTATTATAAAAGGCCTATATATACTATTATAAGGATTTCATAGGCTTTATTGTCAAATTCATTAAATACAAAAACAACAAGAGTAAGTTTTAAAACCCAGCATGAATATGGGTAATGATTTCTTAATATAAAATTAAGAGACAGTCTATATTCTTTGCCTGTAATTTTGTTTTAATTAACTACTTGAATTACATGAATATTTACATCTTGTACATTGAACTGAAATTTGTACGATTATCATTTTTCTTGTTAGACAATCTTTTAAGGGGGTGGAAGCAGGTAGTAAAATCAATTTTGGAAAAAAAAAAATCATCTTTCTAAAAACATTTTATTTGGTGACATTCTTAATGACAGTTAGAATCTCAGTATCTAGGAACATTATGTATATAAACCTCAAAACTCAGCAGATATGGGTTCATCCAAAGAGTTTTTGAGTTTTCCCTAAAAATATAACAAACAAGTATAAGAAAATAAAAATCAACACACTTACTGTATATTTGGTGTAATCCCTTCAAGCAGCACAATATTTACCCCACCAATATGAGCAGTGGCACATGTCTCAGTCATCTTTTGATGTAAAACATCTTAAATATGAGAAAAAATAATTATTTAAATCCTGGAAATAAGATAATTACACTTCATATTAAAAGTGCATTTTACTCATAATATACTCAGTGATAAAAGCTAATTTTAAAGGTATGTTAAAATTTGTTCAACTATTTCAAAACTACTTTTTAAAATTTTCCTTACAGTTTTTTATTTCTCTGAATTCACAGATACATACATATTACATGTCAAAACTGGAATGATATAAATTACACACTTTAATAATATGACACTCATGCATTAAATAGTTTACTGGTATTAAATAATCTAATGGCATTTTAAATCTCAGAAATAATACTTGGTGCAGAAGACTTAGGAAAATTAAAAAACACAGAAAATAGAAACCACATAAACTAACATTCTTGGTTCATATCATTCCTGTGATTTGAGTAAAGGGTGTAAATATTTTTACTGCTTACAACACCAAATGAAATCACATATGTCATTTTGCCCATTTTTCATGTAGCATTTTTTCATATTAATAAATACTACAATAATTTTTAATGAGTAAATTGTAAAATGTCATGTGGCTATAAAAATAACTTAACCAATTCTTTAATGTAAGACATTTGCCTCCTTCTTTGTACAGACATCTTTTCATAAAATTCTGATTATTTCTTTTACCTAGGTTCATAGAATTGGGATTGCTGAGTCAAAGGATAAATGTGCTTAAAAGACTATTGATTAAAAACCTTTGGGAAGGTTAAACCAATTTATATCCATTTAGAAGTGAGTAAAAATGCCCCTTTCCCTGATTCTCACCAAAACTGGACATTGTCATTCTTAATTTTTGCTAAACCAACAGATGAAAAAACATAACTTTTTTTTTTTAAAGAGGTTGAACAAATTTTTTATGTCAACTTAGCCATTTGAGCTTTTGTCCTTTGCCTATATTTCTAGTGAGGGCTGCAGTCTTCATATTTTTATTACAAATTCATAATCTAATTTCTTCAGAGAATTTTCTTTAATAGTAAATAATTTTTAATTTAAAATTAGCTTTTGAGTAAATAATAAATGTTCAGGGTACAAAACAAAACAAGTACAGAAGAGTATATAATGAAAAGTAGGTTCAAAATAACTTTTTGATTAGACCTTACATATTTGGCAATCATAAAGTTAACAATAAAAACACATGGTGATTCATAATTTTTTTTCATATAATATAATCTGTCAGATTATTTTCCTAGGAAGAAAGAAGAGACACTGATACTATTAAAGTTATTGCTGCAAGGCAATCCCGGCAACTTCAGTTTCATACTGATGTATCCATTGATTCTAAGAAGCAGTTATGTTTTTATTTTGGCATCTCTACAATTGAGATGCATTTTATACTCAAAGACATCTGACCATATCTGGCAACATTATTTCCTTTCTTTGTGATACATAAGATAATGATGCATCTTCAAATTGATGGTCTCCTAGATTTGATGAAATGCTACATCTTGTGTGATCATTCTCAAGATGAATGGCATGTTTTTGCTAACTTGGGAAATTTCATACCAATTAAAGGGATTTCTTTTTATTTAGATACTAAAATAATAACTGGATTATAAGATTTCTATAGTAGTAGAAAACCAAATATTTGACATATTTAGTTATTTTGATGAAATTTTCAGCTATCAGAGACATCTTACTAGATGACATTGAAAGACAGTCAAAGAATTAGTGCCATGGGGCCTTAGGTACATTAGCTCGATATTTATGTCTAAATACTTTTATTAGATATCAAAGCTGCCTCAATTCAGTGATCTTCAACTACATTCCAAGTTCTTGGTACTCTAGCTCAGAATTTGGGACGTCCCACTTTCTAAAGAAAAATTGCCAAGTAGGAGTTTTGAAGACATGGCATTGATTTTCTTCAGAAAAGTAGCACTATAGAATTAGAAAATTGTCATACCTTTCATTTTTTCCTTAAGAGTAAAACTGCCATGGATCCTCTTCAGTTCTGATTCCATTGTCAGCCCACCAATATCTGCCTCTAGGTGTGTGCGATTCACCATGCCAATCCCAAACACTATTAGAGTAACATGCTGAGGTTCAGAGGTTACCAAGCTACGTTTCCTTTGTGTCTTAGACGAACTGTTGTTGTCTTGTTCATTCTCAAACACAACTTTACATGTTGGCTCTGTAGGGCTCCGAACTCCTTTTAAGTAAATGGAAATATACAGTTTTAGGTATGAAAACTGCAAAATGGAAGGACATTTCAAACATTATCTTACCTTTCTTTCCTTCACATTCCCAACCAGCCATCCTCCCGCCTCTTCTCCATCAAAGTGATTTAAAATTTTTTCAACATTTTCCCAAGTTCCTACTGAAAGTAAATGGCAAACATGACATTTGAAATCAGGTCTGTTTGAATCCTTTGAGAGCATATCGTGGAAGGGTTGGGGAGGATGGGAAATGGGGTGGCCGGATATGTGAATGTCATTACCATTTTCTCTCCTTTGTGATTGCTAATTTCTCTGCATTTCAATAATCCCCTTATAACATTAAAAAAAATGATGAATAACCTGCTATCCTTTATAGCATTACAGTAGTCCCCCTTTATCCATGTTTTTCGCTTTCTGTGGTTTTAGTTACCTGCAGTCAACCACAGTCCAAAAATGTGAAATGGAAAATTATAGAAAAAAAACAATTCATAAGTTTTAAATTGCACACTGTTCTGAGTAGTGTAATAAAATCTTGCATGCCATCCCCTCCATCCCACTCAGGACATGACTCCTCCCTTTTTCTGGAGTCTGCATACTGTATACGCTATCCTACCTGTCCCTTAGTCACTTATCACGTTGACTAATGTGGTATAGCAGTACTTGTATTCAAGTAACCCTTAATTTTACTTAATAATGGACCCAAAGAGCAAGAGTAGTAATGCTAACAATTTGAATATGCCAAAGAGAAGCCATAAAGTACTTCCTTTAACTGAAAAAGTGAACATTCTCGACTTAAGGAAAGAAAAAAAATCATATGCTGAGATTGCTAAAATCTACGGTGAGAACAAATCTTCTATCCATGAAATCGTGAAGAAGGAAAAAGAAATTCATGTATAATATATACAAAGTTTATTAATATGCACAGTTTCAGGTATCCACTAGGTGTCTTGGAATGTATCCCCTGAGGACAAGGGAGGACTACTGTATTGCTATTCTAAACAGAAATTTAAAAAACATAAAAATGTCTGTTACCTGCTGGTCCAAAGGTTTCTGAAGATTTTTCCAATATTCCTGTTGGATCAGAGATAAGCGAATAGAAGTTAAGCAATTTATACATGTTTTGCCAGCACTCAGCTGAAGGCTCACTTTGTTCTGACACTGTAATTGAATCGGAGTCATCCATATGAATAGTCATGTGATCTACTACATCTTTTGAACCTTTCCTAGACACTTTAGAAGTTCTTCTTTCAGATCTTCCTAATGAATTTTTGTTTCGAGATTCCTTTTTGTTATTCTCATTGTTGGTCCTTTTGTTCTTTGCATTATTTACTCTACTGCCACCATTAAGGCTTCCTCTTGAACTGCGGCTAAAGTCAGATGAGCGAAAATCCCTATGTTTTCTGGTCTTGAAGGTAGGTGTTGGGGATGCTGATCCAGCTGTATATCTACTAAGTTTAATGTCAGTCTGCGTTGCTTTGATGTCATCTATCATTGTACTAAACTGATGAATAAGACGAACCAAAGCCATATCTACATGCTGGCTTATTGACTGACAGGAAATAGTAAAGTTGCAGTGGAAAGTGTTATAATAACGCTTGTTGAGATCATGAAAAGAAAGGGCACTGGTAGAGTTCTGAGGGGTGCACACCGACTTTTCCATTACAACAGCACTGATGCTAAAGGTTTCCAACATTAAAGCTGGTTTGAACTCAAGTGGAGGAAGATTCACATGGCCTTGCCTAAAAATGTAAAAAAAAAAAAAAAAGAAAAAAAGAAAAGAGAAAGACAAGGGTTTACTTCCTTTTCCCCAGAACCTCACATTTCTATTCATTTATAGGCAAGATAATCTCCAATGTAAAATATGGTAGAAGCCATTTAAATAATTTTAAGCAAGAGATCCAGTAGAATATGCTTTTTCACTAGGCCAACCCTTTTTAATGTTGGAGGCTTGACCTTACACATCTGCCTTCTTGATCTTAGTCTAAAATAAACTAAAGTCAAAATCAGTCTTCTTATGTGAAGAAATTATTTCAATGAAGTGATAAAACAAGTTTCTTGCCATCTGATGGTACATCCCTTTGGTACTGGAATTGAGTCAATTATAGGTCAACTAGTGTAGTCCCTAAACATCTACTCCCCCTCTATAAACAATATACCTAATTTCTTCACATTTAATATAATTTTATTTATATATATATTTATTAATATAATTTTATTTATAATTTGCCAAGTTGAAAGCAGAGAGCAACAGCAATTGAAACAAAAACCAAGAAACACATATACAAAAAACCCTTAAAATCCTATATAAAAATTATTTTGGCAAATCCTCCCGCTATCTGAAGATTTTCATGTAAGAATATTATAGTCAACTTTAATATAAAAGCCAAAAATATCTCAAATTTCCATAAAACAATTACTACTAATAATAATAAACCTTAATAAAACTGTAAAAAGGTATTTTTCCCCTCTTCATCCATGTACATAGGCACAATAGAGCCAAAGTTACAATTAAAATTTTAAAATATTTATTAAGTCCCTAATATGAGTAACTATTTTGATTGGAGACAGCAAAAAGATAAGGAAACTAATATTTATGAGGACTTACTATATGCCAGACTCTATGCTAAATGGTTTAATAACTTCTCTGGCTTTATATTCTAGTAGGAGAGTTACACGTGTTTATATAAGAAACTATAACCCAAAAGCAATGTACAATAATTAGCAGAATGAACAATATGCTACAAAAAAAAAAAGGTACCTAGACAATATTGAAATTAATGACTGGGATAAACATAGTGTAGTGAAGACCTCCAGATAAATAAGAGTTTAAGGTAGAATTACAGGAGATCTGAGAAATAAAAGCTAACTATGTGTTAGTTGTAAGAATGTGAAGCACTCAGAGCTGGTGTGACAGAAAAATTAAAAACAATATAAGTTTGGCTAGACCAAAGGCAATTAAGTTCAAAGAATCACTCAAAGAACCTCTCAGAATATAAAAAGGAAAGTGAGATCAGACGAAGGTCTAGTCTGTGGCAGTATTACACTGCATTTACTAAGTCAATAAGTAGGCTATAACTATAATCTAATTTTTATATACGATCTATATCTCTATATACAACCTACTATATATGGTTATATATAAACTATATAATCTAATTATATATGCTTTAAACATATACTGTGTGTGCATATATACACACACACATTAAATATAAATATATTTCTATTTATATGAAAACAGACTATTGCAAATAGAAATGAAAGTTTAGCTCAGAGCTTTTAAGCCTAAATAGGGAGTATATGTAGGTATTAATGTTCTGGGTCTGGATTTGATAGTTCCAATATGAATAAAGTTCAGTTACTGTTGTTTAGTTAAATAACAACCATCCCCCAACAACACAATTAAAATTTTTAACTAAAATTTACTGTGAATAATTGCATAAAGTACAAATTTGCTGCTAATTCTTCAGTCTACAAATCACTACATAAACAACAGATGTATATCATGATAACTGACTGAACACATCGCTACTTTCACAATCGGTCAGTGAGTGGTCAATGGACATTTATTATTCAATTCACACTCAGACAGCAAAGTATGGAGTTAGTTGTGTCTCTGCTTCTCTCCCAGCAATAAATCCTCATGACATTTTACAAAAAAAATAATCAAAAAAAGAAATTGGAAAACTATGATAAAAATGCAGCAAAGAAACTAAAAATGACAACAGTAGTAGTGAAATTTAAGTAAATGTAAATGGAGTTATAGAAGAAACAGCTGACTATGGAAATGTTGATACTTCCACCATTTGATACCCTAGATATAAACAGCCAGAGGAACTCAGTGAAGATAAATTTATTCACATATAGAGAAAAGTGGCTGTGACAAAGAAGATGAAGATATCCCAGAGGAAGCGATCCTGACAAAAAACTTCATAGTAAAAGGAATTCAAAGATATTTCTGACATTTAAAGTGCAAAGGATAAAATGTTGAAAACTAATTAATACTTATAAAGACATATGACATTTTGCCAAGGCACAGAAAAGATGCTTATTTTCTATTGTAAGTTGTATGATAAGTAAAAGAAGAAAAGCGCTGCTTAAATTACCCTTTGATAAGTTTTGTACAAAGAAATAAAACAATTTAATTCTCAATATTTCTAATGTCTTAAATTATAATGTACCAAATATTAGTTTTATTTTTTTTCATTTTCCTACACATCTACAATAAACAGTAAGAAAGTTTTTAATGTTTTGACAAACATTTTTCAAGGTCACAAAATAAAAATAATTTTTCCCACTGATTATTAAAGTCACTCCATATATTTCAGCGGGCATGGTCATTGTTATGGTACCACACTGTTGTGAAAAGCAAGGACTCCCTATATTTAATAGAGAAGACAATGTAATCTCCATGTTCCTGTGTCATTAGAAAATCCTCAGATATTTTGACCTGAAACAAAATTGAAGAGAGCCACATTTTTCTATACACAATTCCATGGAATTTTATAAAAATGAATTTTATTAAATTAGTAAAAATTTTAAATATAATATTTCAAATGAAAAATATATTCACTTGGTTATATATTGGATACAGTGCCTTTTACTTTTAACATATCACCCTGCAAAAAGCACAAATACGATAAAACCAAAAATGTTGCAAAAACCTCTTGTCATAAGTGCCACCTATGCCCATATTCTACTATTCCTATCCACTTAAATGAGACCGACTCAAGGCAAAATTCCAAGTTCCTAAAAGATAAGTCAAATCCTATTAGTGGGTATATTACTGCCTATGTAAGCAGTAAAAAAAAAAAAACAGAAGATCTATCCATGACAATACCGAGTGGCAGTAAAAGATGGCTCTTCATTTTCACCATACAACATGTGTATTCCTGCATATTTAGTCCTGATGGCTATACTTTCAATATGACTTCTACCTTCTTCCTTAAACAAAACACTACTGCCATAAGTCAACACTCAGAAAAGAGGTTAAGAAAAAATTCTAAGTAAAATATATAAAATTACAATCCATACGACCATAAAAATTTCACTACTACTACAGCCAAGTAAATAAATGCTGAGTGTATACATCAACATATGTACTTTGTTCAGACAGGCTTCATATATGTGTTACCATAGTACAAAAATATGCCTAAAAATCAACCCAAAATAGATTAAAGATTTAAATATAAGAACTGAAACTATAAAACTCTTAGAAGAAAACAGCATAGATCAAACACTTCAGGATGTAGGACTGGAACGACTTTATGAATATGGCCTCAAAGCACAGGCAACAAAAGAAAAAATAAACAAATGGAAATATATCAAAGCTTCTGCACAGCAAAGAAACAATCAACAGAGTGAAAAGACAACAGAATGGGAGAAAATATCTGCAAACTATATATTTGACAAGGGATTAATATCCAGAATATACAAGAAACTCAAAGAACTTAACAATAAAAACAATAACAATGAATAATCCTATTAAAAAATGGTCAAAGGAGCTGAATAGACATGTCCCACAAGAAGACATACAAATGGCCAAGAGGTACGTGAAAAAATACTCAACATCACTAATCATCAGCGAAATGCAAATCAAAATCACACAGATATCATCTCAACCCAGTTAGACTGGCTATCATCAAAAAGAGAATAACAAATACTGGTTAAGATGTGGAGAAAGGGGACCACATACACTGTTATATACACATACACATAGATCTGCCATATGATCCAGCAATCCCACTAATGGGTATATACCTAAAGGGATGAAAATCATCATGTCAAAGGGATACCTGCACTGTCATGTTTATCAAAGCTCTATTTACAATAGCCAAGATATGAAACCAATCTAAATGTCTATCAACGGATGACTGGATAAGGAAAATGTGGTATATATATACATAACAGAATACTACTCAGACATAAAAAAAAAAAAATGAAATTCTGCCATTCACAGAAGCATGGATGAGCGTGGAGAAAATTATGTTAAATAAAATAAGCCAGTCACCACAGAAAGAGAAATACCACATGTTCTCACTTATATGTGAAAGCTAATAAAAATAAATAAATAAATATACAAACAAATGTGGGGGGAGACACAATCACAATAATTCCTCGTACTTGTTAAAATAAATGAACAGATATGATGTTGATGGGAGTGGAAGAGAGAGGGGGAAAGGGTAGAATTGGTAAAGGGCCATGAAAATCAACTACATTGCAAAAAATTAAATAAATAAATAAGTAAGTAAGTAAGTAAGTAAATAAATAAATAAATAATAAAATAAAAATTAAACTATTAATAAATAAATAAATAAGCCAGGCACAGAAAGAGAAATACTGCATGTCCTCACTCATAAGTGGGAGTGAAAAAATAAATAAATGAATAAGAAAGAGAAAGGGAGGGAGGGAGGGAGGAGGGAGGGAAGGAAGGAAGGAAGGAAGGAGAACGAACGAACAATAATACATTGAACTTTCAGAAGGAGAGAGGTGTTAGCTTTCAGGGGAGAGAAGTTAGTGAGAAATTGATTAATGGAAACAAATATGATTACATTTTGTAATGAAGAATATTCTAATTACCATGATTTGATCATTACACATTATACACAGGTATTGATATTCAACTCTGTACCCCATGTATATGTATAACAAATTATATTTCAATTAAAAAAATGCCTAAGAATAAGCCTCAATCTGTTGATAGGATTTTATCAACTGGTTATTAATAAGAAAATGTGGCTACTACTTTTATTAATGAGAAATTGTTTTCTCATTAAGATATTAAAATTACTTTCTCATTGGGATTAGAAGAAAATACAGTTAACATGTATTATAATTCTTGCACAAAATTTTACACAAAAACATAAAAGATACCTTCTTGCTCTTTTGCTTCTTCTCTCTTTGGCTGTGTCTGAATCTACAATATCTGCTCTGAGGCAGTCCAAAGTCCCTGAAAATGAAAGGTGTTCTCCAAAGTACATTCGGTAGCAAAGCGGCATTGTATCCTGTGACTGGATCCCTGTATGGCTCAGAAGAGGTTTGAAAACAACCTAAAGGACATAAAACATTCATATTAGCTCAATTTATAGTTCATCATTTACTGTAGGAATGTGTATAGAAAAATGTAGCTTTCTTTTTTTTTCCTTATCCTTCCACATTATATATTATTACTATAGTGTGAAGCAAAAAAAGGTCTCATATAATCTGCTCTAATTTTACTTAAAACTTAGTTTTTTTGAACACCTATTATATTCCACTCATCTTCAAATGAATCATAAGGACAAAGATTCCTTGACTCTGTCTGAGTTTTTGAAAGTATAAGGAAAACAAAATTATGAATTGGTTTAAATAATTCTACTTCCTACCTTTTAAAAAGGCATGAGTATCTGTTTCCAGTAAAAAACAAAACAAAACAAAATAAAACCTAGTACATTAGGTTCACAAGGTGGTTTATCAACTTCCTGTGTTAACATAAAAATATTTCAAATGCTTTATTATACATATCTGACCTATTTTTAAATAGTATCACTTGGTTGTAACAGTCACTTAACAATTATTTCTGACAGAGAACTTCTTTTATATTTTAAATATCATACATGCTTACAGAAATACATTACTTTGGTTAAATCTCTGTTTAACTGAATTTTGTAGTTGCCGAGCACTAACCCAAACCAAAGCAACTACATGAGTTCAATGCTAGAGCACTATAATCACTCTGATTACTCATTCTCTGCTGCATGACTTTTCCTCCTCCTTCATCCTAAAATGCGTGCTATCCAGTGCTTTCTTCAACCTGCTTCTAACTCTTTCACTGTATATTCATTAGTGATCTTTTCCTAAAGCTTAAAAAACCCTAAGTGCCATTTATGCAATGAAACCCAAGTCCAGATTTTCAATTTCCTAGGTCACTTTCTTTTTTTGTACTTAGGAAGGTAGGCCACTCTTGTGAAGGTCTAAAGGTCTGGAATGAAAGAATTCAAACCATTTTACTCTGGGCTGGAATCTTAGGAAGAGATTCCCTTTCTCTTGCATACTTGCTTAACATACTCTTTCTTGGGTTTGCTCTTTCATCCCAATGGAAAAACTCTTCCTTCCTCAAAGTCCAAACCACCCTTCATCTTTCTTAATCTTTGTCATCTATTTATGCCCCCTGGTTAAACCTCCATGTCTGCTAGGGACTTTGGTTTGTTTTTCTTTTCTTTTTCTTTTTCATCCCTATTTATCATCCTAAATGACTTCATTGGCCGCACAGATGACTCAACTAACACTTTGGTTCCAAAGTTATGTGACTTCCTCATTCCCCACAACCTTGGCTTAAATTTCATTTTAACAACTTCCTAGACTCTGTATTAGATATTTTCCCTCATTTTTCTTGCTACAACTGTTAGGGATCAATCCTCTTCTGTTCCTATAGCTGAGCTGCTAAGGACAATGAGAGAAAATTATATCACTGGATTCACTGGTACCTCAACACTAATTTAACCCTTAACTAGATCCTCAGCACTATTTGGCAATCTTTCTGGGGGTCTGTGGTAAGCTCTCTTTCCCATTCATTATATTCTTTACATGTCTAATCACCTTACACAGGTTTTTACGGTATTATTTAATATTTATGTTCCTGGTGCTTTATGGTATTACTTAATATTTATGTTCCATATTTATGTTTATGTGTAAAATAGTGTAGTTATTTCTAAAAATGTATACTGAATGCTAATACATACAATGAACTTTTTGTACAGGTCACAACATCAAAAATTATTTCTGTTCCCACTCTCCCCTTTTTAAAAAAATGAAGGAATCCCTAAAAACTACTCCAATGTATTGGAGAAGTAAATCTCATAAAAATTATAAAGTTTCTTAACACAAATTACCTCCTTTTATAAGCGATAATTGAAGCTAACAATTTGCAAACTTGCCTCTGTAGTTGTCAACTGTCCTTACTGCCTTCCCAAAAACTCTTAGAGGAAAAAGTATCTTTTCTATTTAAAGCATTTCTTTCTATAATTGACTCTAAATTCCAATACTTCTTATTTCACTATAAATCTTGCTCTATCCGCTAACCTTTCTCTTCTTTTTTTGATTGTGACCTTCCTAATTCCTCATAAATATGTAAATATGTTTGAGTCTCTTTCACCCTGAAAAAATACCCCTGTCCCTTTTTCCCGCTTGCCTTCTGGTCACTCTAACTAAAAAGTATGTTTCAAAGGATTTTGCTCTTCACTGTCCACATTTAATCAATTAAATTAAGACCTCCATAATATTTCTCCTTAACTTTTCAAAGCCACAACCATCTAAGTTAGAGTCTCAATACCACTTGTGTGAAGTATTTCAGTAATTCATTTTTTCACCTCTAGTTTCTCTACTTCAACCCACTTAATACATTGTTACTCATATAATATTTCTACATGTACGAGTTTAATTACTTTATTCCTCTTCCCTAAAATCATCAATGCCTCCTCATTGCTCACTCAATAAAGTCTTCACATAGCATTAAAGATTATAGGATATGATCAAATTTAACTTTCTAGTCATGTTACTTAGGCAATTTGTTACAAACAACAAAAATGTTACTATATGAAACTCTTCTGTTTAATGATCATGTATAAATACTTAATTTTCATTTATAATTAACCCATGTACTTTTTAAAGATTCTTCCTCCCACTTGCTTGAAGGTTTTAATTAAGTAGACAGGCACAGAATTTCACAAGAATCCCAAGGTGCGTACTACTTGATGGTTCTAGTTACTAAGTGCTGCCTAAGGAGGCATTATTAGAATTAGGGGAAAACAGGCTGGCTCACCTGTGCATCAGCAAGCTGAACAGCAGGAAACCCTTGGTTTGCTTCTTCTACACCTGCCACATCATCCTGACTAGTGCTATGCTGAGAGTGTGTCCCATCCAAAGTATTCTGGTCACTAGACAAGACGGTGTTGAAATCTGAGGCTGAGGGTATTGTAGGAAGATTGGGTGCAACACCTAACAGAATGAATTTTCAAGAGTAAATGTAAATTATTGAGAAACAAAAACAACACAAAAGGGCATAGCACGGTAAACTTTTGAAGTCCATATTGCAGTATCATTACCAGACCAGGTAAACTGAAAAGAAAAAAAAGAATTAGTACTTTTAGGTTATTTTACAGACATGATTTATTAATGAAAAATAAAATTAAACTAAGTTTTCAGAAAACATCAATCATCCTTACAGATAAAATCTATTTAGAACCAGTCAGTCCAAAATGTAGAATTTTATGGCTGGCAGATCTCTGAAAAGCATGGCCCATCAGTTTTGCACTGAGGAAGAAGGTTACAGATGGTAGCAGGCTACAAAAAACAGGGCAAAAAACAGGCAAAAGCCACAGTATCACAGAATTGTACATACGCTTTCCTGATGCAGAACAAAAATGAAATGGCCCTAATTTCTTTCCTTTGTACTTTCTTTATCTTTTAACTCCCTAGGCAAAGGACCCACGATCAAGGAGAACTGTTCCTGTCTGGTTCTCTTGAAATTTATTTTTATGTATTTTTTCTAGAGGCTGGCCAGTAAGGGGATCCGAACTCTTGACCCTAGAGTTAGCAACACCACACTCTAAACAACTGAGCTAACCAGGCAGCTCTGGTTCTCTTGAAATTTAAACTGTAGTAATCTCTCCACATTCGCGGGGTACTAGTTCCAGACCCCCCACCCGCCCACAGATACCAAACTCTTTGGATATTCAAGACCCTTATATAAATGGTAGAGTATTTGCATATAACTTAAACACATCCTCCTGTATGTATAGGTTACTTATAATACCTAATACAATGCAAATGGTATGTAGATAGTTGTTATGCTATATTATTTTTATTTGTATTATTTCTATTGTTGTGCTTTTTATTTTTTAATATTTTCTATCCGTGGTTGATTGAATCTGCCAATACAAAGGGCCAACCATATATATATTCTGTGCAGTAGTGAGACTAATAGCAGAAAAGTGCCAAGAGCTGGCGGAAGCACCATCCTTCTATCTTCTTCAGCTAAGGGTCAATGCTAAGAACTAGCATGCAGTTAGAATTAGGATCAGTTCCAGATTCAAAATGGTCAACATCAGCGAGAGAAAGAACTAAGTAGTTATAAATCAACCATTTTTCATACATTCATATTTTCTAGCCACAATGAATTTACTGGCAATTCAAACAGCTGTTACACAGATAAATTTGAGCTGCTTTCAATAACCAGCATCAAAGGCTACTTCACATATTCCTTTTCAAAATAGATATATTACAAAAAAATAATATAAACATTTAGTAAACTTAGAAAGATACAAAACAATAGAAAAAGAATAGAAAAGGAAGGGTGGGTCCACTTATATTTCTGGGTATAGCCACTATTACTCCTTTGGTTAAATTCCTTCCAGTCTTCTTCCTACCTATATATATATTCTTTTAAAATTAACAAATGCCCCTCATTTGTCTCCCTTCTTGAGGAAAGAATCTTTCTTTATCTCTCCTAGTACTCCTTTAATTTAATCAAATATTTATTTAAGTAAGTATAGCCTAAGAATGATAGTTATAATATCTCAGAGGGATCTGGATAAACTAAAAATATTTTCTGTATTGTAGGTACATGGTGGTGTAATTATACTTTGCATTTGCCTCCTTTTAGTGTTTTGAAAATTAAACTGGACACATTAAATAGAAGTTTTAAACTCTTTAAATAGAATCTCATATTTGACATAGTTGCCTTTCTACAACAACACTGAGTGAGTGCTTACTACTCTCTTAATTGCAATATTATCAAAGGCATTTATAAAGAGGCCAGTTCAACCAAATACTACTTAAATGTTTGAGATTTTTTAACCACCCTCTGAAAAATATGATTTTTGCTATAACTACATGTGAACCTTAGACAGTTAAACAAAATAATGTGATAATTAAATACCTGTTGGAAGACTATTGTGTCCTGATTTTGTAACAGGAGATTCTTGTACCACACTTCCTCGATTACCCACAGCATTTGACATCCAATTATAGAAACTCACAGATGATGGCTCAGATAGCAAGGGATGTTCAGATAACATATCAGTGGCCACTGTGTTTCCTGAAAATAACGTTTCACTGAGCATAGTATTACTTATGAACTAAAGAGCAGAAAATACGATTTATGTAATTATTTTTGAAAAGTCAGGTTAAAATGTCTGTCTTTGCAAATGTTTTTAAACTCTCACTGCATGATGCTGACATTTGGATATTAGAGTATTAATAAATAGCTTATTTTTATTATAACGGGTGAAAATCCTACGTTGGCTGGTCTAGACAGCACCCACACCAAATGCCTAGATTAACATTAGTCAGTATGGCAATTAAAAAATGTAAATTAAGGGCATGAAGACACCAAAAAGTTACCAACAGAACAATTGTTTCCTAAAGTATTTTCTCAAAGATAAGGTATAATATGAAAGATTAGTTATGCAATCAAAGTATATATCTAAACAAACTTAAGTCCTGTTTTTTTAAAAAATTCCCCCATAAAACTAGTAATTGTCAAATCTAGAGGATGTACCTGTTCTCGTTAGAGAGCTACTTTTCATAGCTGCACTGCTTCTCTGAGGAGTCCCTTCCAGGAGGTTGTGCAAGCTTGGGAAGCTTCCAGTCAGGTAGCTGAGTAGGCTCTCCTTCCTTGGACTCTCCTTTACTGGCATCCCAGCACGTCCAACATGTACTGGAGAATCTGTGGCAGTGTCTCCACTGGTATAGCTCAGAGAATGATATGGATGAACGCCCTACAGAAGGAACAACACAGGGTTCTTCTTTATGCATAAACAAGGACTTCTGATATCTACAACTACTATTACTGTTGCTATTACTGCTAGCTAGTCTGCACATTAATACCAAAACTGATCATATCTACTAGAATTGTGGCGAATCTCAAATATATGTAAAAATGTTTTATAACTCTATAGTATAATACTAATGGTCCCTTTTATTATCATTAACATTTTGAAACACATTCACTTATTTTAACCAGGGATAGTCAATTCCCTTCTAAGTCTGAAGAGGGAGTCTGGTGACAAAACATACAGACCATATAACAGTATACCAAACAGATGGTAGGAAATAACACACTAGTTAATACCTAAGGAGCAGTAGACAGAGCATCAGAATTTCAGAAAGTTATGGGTAGGGGGTTTGTGGAGGCACTAAAGAACATCCCTATTGGTAGCAAAGAAAAAAGTAGCCTGAAATAATTCTTTACATAATTGCTATTTACTGAACCAGCAAACTCATACCCAAACACAATATCCCTTACACAAAATATTCTCTCAAAAAACTAACTAAAAAATATATACTGAAAATGATCTGTAACATGTCTAATACAAACAAAAGTAAGGTCTAGGTACTCATTGAATATAGAGAAAGGAAAGTGGTCTTCTCTCCCTTCCCTGTAGTTTCTTACTGCAGTCAGCACAGACATCTACCTGGGAGGAAACCAGAGGCTTTTTGATAACAGCAGGGAACATAGAGGCAAATGCTACCGGTGCTGTGAAGCAGCCCTCTGAGGTATTAGCTTTCTCTGGAAAGCAGAAAGGTCTGTACATTTTTATATATCGTACCAGTCATCCTCACTTAGGTGAGAGAAAATGGAGGAAGGGTATTGATACACGTAGCCGGTCAAAGAGAACTTACGACATACTAAGCACTTGCTATGCACGTTTCATATATTATCTTATTTAATCTTTAACAAGTCCTCCAAGGTGGGAGATTATTTCTGTCTTACAAATGAAGAAAAATCACTTATAAACTTACTAAGGAAAAAAACAGATTTTTAACCCATCATTTGCCTGACTTCTATCCCAAACTTCTTAACACTACACTATCCTTCCCAGTATACTAATAACGAATCTCTGTGTTAAGTTTTGATTCTCTGGAGAGTTCTAAAATGCCAAAAAGAATTTCTAGCAATTCTTTAATGAAAAACAAAAAATAAAAAACTGCAGAACTTTTCAATCTCTATCTGTTCTGTCATATTTAAGATAAGAATTTCAGATCAACCTAAAATATAGTATAAAAAAAGACTACACAGACAAAAAGATCCTGAAAAGCAAAGATTTGAAACAAAACACTTGGAATTTCAATTACTTGGAGGACTTTTACAACCCATAAACAAAAGAATGTACAAACAAATTCTGAAAAATAACATTAACGACAAATCACCCAAATATAATCAGAGGGTTTGGAAAAACTGTCAATCAGGAAAAAAAGCTCGGACAGATTGAGGGGTTAAGAATTTAAAATGTCCTAGCCTTCTAACTATACTGTGAAAACAGAATAAGCCTAACAGTTCAAACTTTTTAAAAAATATATATTAAGCTATCATTGAATTATTCAATTAAAAGATTACTTACACAAAATAAAAACTGCAAAAGCACAAAAGACTCAGTAGAAAGTAAGTCTCTCCTGGACTCCATCCAGTCTTCTGGATTCCTTCCTGAGACGCCCTCTTAACTATTTCTTATCTATCTTTCCATAAATCATTTATGTCCATATAAGCAGATATCGTTCTAAGAATTTTTCATATATTAACTCGTTTATTTCTCTGAACCTTCTGAAGGTAGGTTATTTCAACAACCCCCTGAAGGTTACTACTATAATCTCCATCTTGCAGATGAGAAAACTGACACAGTGCACTTAAAAACTTGTTTAGTCACAGAGCAACTAAGTGGCAGAGACAGGATTCAAACTAAGGTAGTCTGGCTCCCAAAATGGTAGTCTAACCACTTTACTGTATATTGTCTGTTACTGAGCATCCATTAAACTTCTTGAAACATAATTAAAATCTTAAGATAGCCTAACCCAAACCATATATTGATCACCCTACCTAAAAGTCTTCTCATTAAAAGTGATTATTACAAGATTATCAACATTTTTAAAATCGGGTTTTATTGAATACAATATTCAATAAATTTAAAAGAGAACCCTAATGCTTGGTAGTTAAAGTACTCCTTATTCAATATTAGATACTGATGATAAAAGTTTCAAAGAAATATGTACAATAAAAGTTACTAATCAAGTTCATTTCAACATAAAAATACTATTTGAATATTTAGGATGGATACTGTAGTGGATTGAATTGTGTCCCCCCCAAACTCTCTGAAGCTTGAATTGTGTCCCCCAAGTTTTATGTATTAGAAACTTAGCCTCCACTGTGACTGTTTAGAGGGTGGGAAATCCTATTATAGTAATTGAAAGGTGGAGCCTTAAAGAGGTGATTGGGTTGTAGGACCATGCAGTAGTGAATGGATTAAAAATGGTGGTCAGAGGTGTGGTTCTGAGGGCTTTAAAAGAAGAGTAAGCCTCTCTTGCTCTCTCTGCTTCCACCATCTTGCAATGTGAGACCCCTGAGTCACTGTCGCCACCACCAGATGGATTTGTGCTTCCCAGCCTCAGAAACTGTAAGTAATAAATTTTGTTTTTCTTTATAAAATCACCCAGTCTCAGGTATTTCTGTTACAGCAACAAAAAAAGGAATAACACAGATACCTAATATTAAATTTGAGATAAAATTTTAAATCTTCTCTGTCAGTCTGAATAACTTTAACCAAAAACATCAACAAAATACCTTTATTTTTAATGCAGAGTCACTATGGGTATGAGTTTTAGAAAGTTTCCTCATTATCTCAGCTCCAGTTACAGGTCCAGAGCTACCAGGTGGGGGCCGATTAGCTGTTCCTTCTAGTAGCATTGTGTGTTCACTGACTGTGGCTGAAACAATATAACAGGTGAGCTATAGATTATCACACATTTTCTTAAACATCAATCCCAGTGTTCCTGGTTGAATAACTATACTCAACTTTCATGTTCCTTGACAAATTGGGAAATTTGCCATATTATTTACTCTTTTCTCTCTTTTACTCCCTAACCCCAATCCTCTCGCTCATTCTCAAGAAAGGAATAAATGGCTTCTATTAGATTCACATATGCCATGCAAATGATACAGAGACCAAAAACCAACTCAACTAAGGTCAAAAAAGCACAGAATGTTCATATATTAACATAGGCATTTGCGGATAATTAGAAAAAATATTCACTGCACTATTCTTTCAACTTTTGTGTACACTTGAAATTTTTCAAAATAAATAATAAAGCCTAAACTATTCCTCATAACACATTTGTTTATTAAATACAAAGTTTTTTAAAAAAACTGAGTAAAACATTGTATGTCAATGTTATGAAAGCTCTAATTTTAAGACTACTGTTCTTTCTCCTGGTACTTTTAATAGGTTTTCAAAACATCGTAAGATAAATTTCTATTGAATATTATATGTTATGATAATAATAAAAATTAACCTTTGGCAAAAAATTAAAGTATGCATGTACATTTCCAAAATGCACATCCACTGTCTTTGTTCCAACACAGCCATTTTGTTGACAGAATTGTAAGCTAAGTGCAGGCCCCTAAATTTACATAAATTCAGGATCGAAGAGGCACCAGGTTAAAAAACAGAGGCCCCTTTAGAAAAAGATGATATCAGGAACATGATAAACAGACAAAGACCAATTTAAAAAGGAGTTTTATGTGTTTTATTCAAAACATTCTAGTTGTACAAAAAAAGTCTTTGTGCTGGATAGATCAGGCAAAGAAGTCTATTGTATTTTCCAAAATTAAACTTAGAAAATCAGGTTAGTATAAAGATTCCAACATTATCATTTATTTGGACTAATAAAAGTCATACTTGTACAATTAAGCTATGACATTTTCAAATTTGGGACACAAATTATTAAAATTATCACAAATACCATGTTGCCAAGTGTATAATATCTAGCTCAAAGACTTGCTTATATTAATAATTTATTAATAACTATGGGGAAAATCAAAGGGTATGATATCTTTTAAAGAGGTGTATCAGCATTAATAGACTATGTATCTATCTAAGCAAAAAACACATAGTAATTGTGCAGAAAAAGAAAACATCCTAATTGTGACAGGTGAGAAAACACTCAACAGAGGCTTACAAAATTACCTGCATCAAACTCAAATTCTGCTCCATCAGCACTGGTATCACTTTGAAGACCACCCCCATTGTCCAGCCCAAGTCCATCTTCATGTTCATGATTCACAGTTGCTTGAGGTTTCACTGGCTGAGCTGGTCTATGTAAGCTAACTCCTTTAAAGGCTGGTGTCACTACAATAAACTTCATCCACTGCCTTGCCAGTGCAACTAAACCTTTCTTTAAAGTTACCAAAGCAGGAAGTCCATCACTCTGTAACAACAATGATGTGGTCAGAAATAACCTAAAGTAATAACAGTTACCATTTAAGTGCTTTGTATAGATTTGTTCATTTAAACTTCATAATCCCCATTTATAGATGCGGAAACTAAAATTTGGGTATCAAGTAATTTGTCTAAAGTTACCCAAGAAAGTCAGGATTAAGCTGACTATAGAAACCAATCTTTAAACACAGCACTGCATTTTTCTGTAACAAAATAACACAGCAGCACCAGGTGAATATGACACTAGATAAGAGGATGCAAAACTGGGATTCTCCTTAAGAAACATTCGATTCACTTTATTATTTTTGACCATATGATGAATCAAAATGTATTGTGAGCTACTTGGAATATGCACTAAGAAAAAAGGAAATAAAATTATTCCTGTCAAAGATTAGGTAACTGCCACCATTTTAACATTCAGAAAAACTAACTACTGGGCTGGCCCTTTAGCTTGGTTGGTTAGAGTGTGGTGTTATAACACTAAGGTCAAGGGCTCAGATCCCCTTACTGGCTCAGCTGCCAACAAACAAAAAAATTACTACAATAAGTTAAATGCTGGCCATAGATGAAATGAAAGTTAAATGTATCATCAGTAATAATTATATAGTTTAAATATATTTTATCCCACTTGGTGATGACTATAAGAAAGAAATTTTTGGCTATTTTCCTATAAGAACCTTAGCCTGAAGAGAAGGTACTTAAATTCTCCCCATCCTCTTTCCTATAATTCCTCACATTAGGAGAAATGGCTAATTTGACCGAATAGAGCCATTTACTAGAGGGCAGGAATCACTCCAGTTACTTTCTGCAAACATCAGGTCCACTAGCCTGCCTTTTCATTCCTAGATTCAAGTAAGGAGGACCATTTTTCCTCTTATGTGGAAAGCACATCTAGAAGAGCATCCATCCATGGGAAATGCCTGCCATTTTCTCTGTTCTAGCTTCTCTGCCTATAGCTAGATGGGCAAGTACAAGCCTGAGAACCTCCCAGTCTTCAATTCACAGGGAAGGAGAAAAAGCACTATATCAGCAGAAGCTTGGAGAAGAGAAGAGAGATCCTCAAAGCTCTAAAAACTAATCATGATATATTTTTTCTTTTCTAGGGGCAGAGATGATTTGAATTTATTTTGTACAATTATAAATTCTCCCCTCAATCATTAATTAGTCCTTATTTTATTAAACCATTATGTGAAATCTGCCTCTGGTGGTTACTCTCTCACTTGAAACTCTTTATATCTTTAGCTTCCACGATATCACTCTTTCCTGGTTCTCCTACTTCTTCCTTTCCTTTTTCAGCATTCCATGTATATATCCATCCAACCTTCCTACTCCCCTTTAATTTTGGCATTCTTCAGGATTCTATCCTTGACCAAGTTCTCATTCGACATATCATCCCTAGAAATCTCATCCATGTCTACGGCTTCTACCTAACACCTTCATGCTGGCAAACCCCAAATCATTTAACTGAGCACATTCTTGTCTACTGACCAGTATTTCTAACCAGATTTCTCCTTTGGACTTCCCACAAGCATCTCAAACCCTGTGGATCAGTTGTGCTACAACACAATAGAGACTTCTTTAAAGCTAACATGGTTTCAGTAACTCACCATTGTAGCATCATCAATAATGGAGTAATTTGCCTGGTGCAGGTAGTGGTGTAGTATATTACATAGTAAACATGAAGGATTTTCTTGGAGAAAGCGAGCAACTTTTGTAAGCCTGTTGTATTTACTTCTTAGGGGAAAATGTACACTTTTATTCTGAAACCAAGCAACAACACCACATTTAGAATATGCATGAAAGATCCTACGAATAAAAGATATCCAGTCAGTAAGAACTTGCAGGTCTGACATTTTCCAACAATGATCTACAATAAGGGATCATTTTCAGTACTAAAGTTTGTATGATACCTTGTATTACTGAAAGACATACCTCTAATGCTTCTGTCATTATGCATCCCATAACAGCACAAATTCTCAAGGTTCCTTCAGTTTCTAGTTTGTTTAAGGATGACTTGAGTTGATCAATGGGAACAAGCCATGCACCAACAGCTGGAGTTGCAGTACTTAAAAGGTTCAGCTGCCTTTTAAAATAAATAAAAATTATTTTTAAAAAGCGTCAAAATTTGTTTTTCAAACAACCTCCCATACCAACTGTACTTAGTGGCTATTTTATTCAGGCAAAATTACTTTCTTTTCCTTTTTACCATTGATAAATAAAGAAAATATAACTAATAAATGTAAAAAAAAAAAAAAAAAGGACAATAGAAAAGAAAGGAAAAAAAAAAAAAAAAAAAAAAAGCCTGTCAGAGGTAAAAAGAATAAACCGAAAGTCTAAGGCAGGGTGACATATAAAAACAAAACTAAAATATTAGTGAAGAAATTGGGTCAAACAAGGTGTGAATAATGTCTATAGAAAGTATGAAGTAGGAAAGACAGAAAAAGTGGCAATCCTAATACTAGATATATCAGAAAAATAATTTTAAAAATATGTGAAACAGATTATATGCTACTTGAAATAAAAAATAAACAACAAGGGATAGTACTACATTTTAAAAACTTTTTACCTAGAAAATGCATGCGTAGGAGATCTCACATTGGTGGGAGCTGCAAAACTAAACCAAATTTCTTTAATGGTCAACTTCATGCTACATGAATCTGGAGGTGGAGGCATGAGAGGTAGATCTTTTTTCAAATCATCAGATTCGACTCCTTCATCCTATATAAAGTAGAATGCCAAAAACGTATCAATGTACAGTCCCTTAAAACCACTAACACAGAGGTTACCTCATATTTTAAGAGCAAAACCTTTCCATTAAATCAGGTTCTATGGATAACACCTTTACATAAAACCGGTAATGTGAACCTTGCTCAGCCTAACCTTCTCCTGATTCTGAGAAATAGCTATGGATCCTTTAATTTCCAAGGATCAGTCTGAAAAACCACTGCACTACAAACCATAAATCAGAGATCTTAGAGCAAGGGACTTTAATTGATCAAGTCTCTCAATCATATTTGTTTAGGGAGGTGAGTGTTAATTTTTCCAGTAAAGAAAGTGAGAGAAAGAAGTCTTACAACTTGCCAGAGCTCATGTAACTATTAAGTTGGAAAATGGTTAATAGAATAAGGTCTTCTGCTTCCTACTGCAATCTGCTTGTCATTCCCTTTAATAGTATATTTCAAATTCCCAAATAAAGTGCCATAAAAAATACTACTGTAACACATGTTCAAATTATACTTTATAATAAAAAAATATTGTTTTCTTATAAGCTAGGAATCTGAATCTGAACTGAGAAATAGAAATAATGTTTTTGAAATGTGCAGTCACAACTCTTCAGAATGCAGGGAGATAAGAAGTAGGTATTAAAAAAACAGAAAAAAATCTTCTGCTAGTTACATCTACTTAGAGGTCTCTAGTTCACTATTAGATATTGTTGATTAAGATAAGGAAAAGATTGTTTTGCTTTGTTTTGTTTTGTTTTTGTGGGATGATCAGCGAACGAAGAGTAGCCACAAACCAGCTTTGAATCCTAAGTTCTACAATGTTATATGAACTAGAGTGTTTTACATATATGAACTAGAGATCCTAGGAGTTTTAAAATCAGCAAACACTAAATACAAATCCACAATCTCTTACCTACAATTCCACAATTCTCCAAGTTCTGAAAACCTAATTTTTTAAAAAAAATGTGGCATCTAAAGCTGGTCTGAATTGATAAAAGGCTATTTATCCATTTACCCCACTTGGTGTTTTTATTAATCCTGTGCATAAACACTACTTAATTTCAAGATGGAGTGCTATCTCAGATACCACTAGTAATTTATGTAACATATAGTACACACACATATTACTTTTCTTTAAAAAAAAAAAAAAAATCTGAATTTTCAAATATATCTGGCTCCATGGGTTTCAGACAAGGGGCTGTGAAGAACCAGGCACTGGACATAGAAATATACAGAAGACAGTGTTGGGGAACTTCAAATTTTAAAGGCAGCATAAATTATTGGGTGAGGGAGGCAGTGGTGGTTTGACTTATAGATAATAAACAACTAATTTTAATAGTATGTGCAGGTTCAAGCAAAGTAATAATAAATTTAGTTTTAGATTGAATGAATGTGTTGTGCCTATAGCACATCTAAATGATGATATCTAAAAGGCCACTAGATACAGTTCTGGAGCTCAGATGAAGGGTGGGTGCTAAAAGCACGGACAGCGGGAAAGAGAAGTGTTATTAAATTATGAAACTGGCTTAGGAAATTAAATAAGGCAGGGTGCAGACAAACAGCAAAAAGAGAAGAGGAGCCAAGAATGGAACCTGGTGAGAACACCCACACTTAAGGAGGGAGAAAGAATCCTATAAGAAAATGGACCAAGGAAAGTAAGAAAACACAAAGAAGGTAATAATAGAGAATTCAAGAAGGACTTTCAACAAGGAGGGTAGGATCTGAGAGATAAGACACCTGAGTTTCTGTCAAGTATTTCAGTAGGTCAAGGAGAGTGAAAGAATAGCTAGGTTCTTCCCAGCTCTTTTGTCCAGTGGAGTAGCTACTATATTTTCAAAATTTCCTTAATTAAAGTACTAATCCACCCCACCAAACACTTTCAATAACCTCACAAGAAAACTGTGATTAAACTCGTAAAACTATATGTCAAATAAAAATAAGTGTTTTAAAAATAATCTCCAGGAACCTGGCTTCCAGAGGTGAATATACGCATGAATACTGTATACTCATGTCACATTTCTTTATCAAAAGTTCATTTCTTTGGAGATTTTTTTCTTTCCTCTTCAATTGGTCTAATTTTCAAAATGATCAGAAGTACATGTACATATATGTATTTAAGAACAAAATTTACTAAGTTCTTATGATGTGCTAGGTACTGAGTTAAGCCATTCATATATATTGTCTCCTTCAATCTTCACAACTCTGTAAGGCCAATATCATTACCACCTTCCTGTCACAGGTGAAGAAACTTAGGAAGAGGTTAAGTAACTTGTGCAAGGTCACCAATCAGTGGCACAACCTTTCTGCAATCTAGAATTTTGAATATTTTTGTTGCTGTTACTGTACTCATCAACATGAAATTCTATCATAATAAAGATAATAAAGCAGTTGATTACAGGTTATTATCTAGGACTTTAACTGAAAGAAGCAGATATTGACAAAAATATTTGTAACTTACATAAAATACTACCAATAATAAAATTATTTTAAAAATGACTTCTAAAATCCTTCAAAACATACAAGGCCTGCTTTTCTTAAATTCTATAAATTCATTAATTCAACAAATATTTATTAAATGTCTAATATGAATAAGGTGTAATGCTAGCTACTGATGGATATAAATATATCTAAGATACATTTCAGATATTATACTCTAGTAGTGGTATATTCACCAACATGATCTGACTAGCATTTAAGCAGATATCATAAATCCAAAATTGGGAAACACAAGCAAATATATTCCATAAATTAATTTTGAATTGAGTATGTAGATTTCTATGTTATTTTTCCAAAGCATTATTATTATTAGAAATTCACCAACTTGTTCATCTGAAACAGAATTTCCATTTAAGTCTGAGGAAGGGCTTGTCCGGTCACAGGGAAGATTATCATCAGAGACATCAGTATTATAGCCACTGCCAGTTGGAGAATCAGAAGAATTATTGGATGTCAGCACGCCAACCCTTTCTGTGACATTAGTTTTACCCATAATCCCAAAACTATTATATAAAACAGCACCAGACTGTCTTCCACCTACAAAAATGAAGAAATTTATTTATTAAAAACAGTGGATAAGTGTCTAAATGCCATATTTACAATATCTGTATAAAATTTCACAAAGATAATTTTTTTCCTCACCAAGACTTTGTCCTTATCTATAAAAGTGATGCATGATTGAATTATCATGTAAATAAATGTAGGCATATACAACTACTATTGGTATAGTACTTACTATATGTATTATACATGACTAAACCTAAAAGTCTTATGTGTAATTCAACCTTCCTATTTTAAAATATTACTTAGTAACATACAAATTTTAAAAAGCAAATATAATTGTAAATTAGTATTTTTCAATGAATAAAGGATTTACAATGTTTACATCCTATATGACAAAGATCTACTAATCAAAGATCCAATTTTCAAAGAGACAAACTTTCAAAAAGCTGGGTGGTCTATTATTTGTGAATTTTTTCTAAATCAAAGATTGTTTTGTTCAGGCACTGAGGCTTGCTCTGCCTAGTTCTGAATCATACAACAGAGGGAAAGCTCCAATTATGCAACTGGGTGGAACACCCATTAAATCCTAGGTGCTACACTTTCTGCTTTATTATGGATTCAGTTTATTAAAAGTCATGATTGTTCAAAACAGTTCAGTAATGTAGTGCCAACTTGTCCCCGCTTAAGAGAACTTGATGAAAATAAATGCTTACCTTTTATGGTTAAATTTTCAAGTCCACATTCAAACATTATCCAACCCCATTTTTCTTGGCTGGGACCTATTCTAGTTACATCTGGAACAGCTTGCTGATCAGTTTCATCCACAAAAGTAAATTCATCCAACTCCTCAAGAGTAAATAAAACTTTGGATTTCTCAAAAGGAATAGCAGTGATGGCACAGGTACCAATGTCTATAATCAAGAGAGAGAAAAATGCCCATTTTTAAAGACAGAGGTTTATAATTAAAAAACAAACAATTTAAACACTTGGCACAGTGGTTGTCTTAAAAAGATATGTAAGTATTCTGTCAAGAAGACAGAAAAATAAAATAAACAAATGAAGCAACTTTTAGAACGATGCTGCCTAAGAGGAAGAAAAGAAGATCTATAATTAATAAATAATTGTTCAAAGGGAGTATGAATTTGCTTCTGAAAAATTATATGGTACTCTAAAAATATAGAGTTAAAAAGCTCCTAAATAATTCAGCTTCATGGTAAAGTAGTTTTAAATACTTTTCAACATTTTGCAAAATAAAAAGTTATCTTAATTAATTATCCAGCCTTAGGAAAAACATTACTGTCTAGGAAAATATAATTTATTATAGACGTTGTCATGATTCCCATTGCTTACAGATACAATATGAAAACTAATGTCCTGAGTGCCTGGGAGAAATTTCTATTGTATCTTCCCTTTTTTCATTTCTTTCTCTAATTAGAGCTAATCAATACAGAAAAACAAAAAGAAGAATATAAAAAAATATGTAAATTTACCAGAGATAACTTGTTTACATTTAAAGTAAACTGCCTTCTAGCTCTTTACAGATCATTTTGCAAACTCAGCTTCGGTTCTCATTTTTCATGTAACAGTAATCCATAATAATTTCCTCAGTTCACTACAAACTCTTCAAAGATATTATTTCAATACCTTTATAATATTCCATCACATGGAAATACCATTCTTTGCATTTCTGATTAGAAAGTCTTTCCTGTTCGGAAGGTAAATATTCACCTACATTTTCCCATAATTTTCTCATTTTTTTATATTTGTCATTAATCCCACAAACTTATACTGAAATTTGTTGTTACAAGGAGAGGATTTAACTTGAATTTTATTTAAATTTATTGATTAGGTAATACACTTACATAGATCAAAGTTCTGAAAATTATGAAAACTATACAATGAAAAGCCTCTAACCCCACACCCTGACACCTACTTACCTTCCTATTGGTAACAAATGTCATAAGATTATTGAGTATCCTTTGACAGATATCTAATATACATATATGCAAGTATATTTACATTTTTCCCCACATTTTTACACAAATGTTCACCTTGGAATTTCATTTGGAATTCTGTCTGTGATGAGAGTTTTTTCTGGATGATACACCTTACAAAACGATATAAGGTTATGCTTATGGTCTGCACAACTTAAGTGCAAACTGGTTATCAGTGCAAACAACAGAGCTGAGATAAGTCTTTTTTTACTCAAGCTTCCATAATTTGTAGCAGTTTTAGGTAGTCATGAAAGTCTCTTGAAAACCTCGGGTCAAATGCTTTGGCCTCATACACAAGGATGGTGAAATAAGTCTTGAGAACGTCACAGTAGTTATACAGACCCAGAATGAAGACAGGAATCATAGTACCTTCAGAACCTACAGGACTTAGTGAGCAAATTCAAGGAACTCATTTGTTCATTCAGGATTGGTCACCTGTCCCACATAGAGATTTTAGTATAGCAATCATCCCAAACAAGACTAACAAACCTAATTTTTTTCTGGATTGAATCTCTTATAATCTGAGATCATTTAAGCCTCTAAATGAAAAAAGCACTAAATAGAGTCAAAAAATATTGAAATGGGGGGGAGGGAGAGGGAGGATAGGGAGAGTTGGACAAGGGACATAAAGAATAAGTATAACGTGTAACAATATACATACTAGTAATATTGATTTGATCAACATATGTCAACACTGAATCCCCAAAATATGTATAATCAATTATGATCCAATAAAAAAAAAAACATATCGAAATGGCACATAATGAATACTTTTCTCTTTTACTTCATGAGGGACTTTAAGAGGATTGCCTCTCACCCTTATTCCTGCTATATTTTACAGAGTAGGACACCGGGTTTTGATTAATACTGCAATTAACCCTTTTTAATAAAGTTTTACAAACAACAATTCAAAAAAGTAAGAAAGACTATAAAGATCATGTTCTCTCTGTTCTATTATGACGAAGCTGATAGTATGAAGAAAACACATAGGATACAGAAGCAGTTCCTAATTTGGGGCCATACCACTCACTTTCTCACCAAAGTTTACTATCCATTCAGCACAGAATGTGAGTACTGAATAGTTAAATACCACACGTTCAATATATACAGAAATATCTTTCTCCTTCTTATAACATACTTAAACTGAAGCAATATTCAAAGGAAAAAAATCATGCTCTCTTTTGCAAAATCCTGTTACATTTACACACGTCAAAGAAAAACACATTTGTTGTAGAATCCTACCTGTTGTATCAAGACCCCTAAGTTGCCCATGAACTCGATGAATGTTTAACTTGGCTGCAATTTCTTTGCCTTTTTCTGCTCCAGCATTTGATCTGAGAGATCCAGATGACTGAGGCTGCATCTTAGTGGCATGAACATACCTATCAAAATTTGATGTTCTACCAGGTTCTGCATTGTTTGAAGTCTCTTCAATCACACCTCTTCACGAAAAAAGAAGAGTACAATGGTTAAGATTTAAATCATTTAGTTCAGTGAAAACATTTAACTCAATCGTTTACTTCTTCAAAAAACCACCCCACTATTTTAATTCAGCCAATATTAATAACAAATTCTTCAATGTTCACTGAAAAATACTATGAATAAAAACAGTACAAACTTTTAAAAACATACCTTACTAATCTATAAAGTAGAATTTGAAGTCCCACAACCAGTTTTAACATTACCATTTTCAGAAATATATTAAAAAGATGATCAGGGCTTGCTTTTATATCCAACAAGATAATCATGGCAAGATAATCATGGCTCAAATTAATAAAGTCTTCCTTACCGGTTCATACGAACTTGTGTAGCAATTCTGTCAAAACACAAAGCTACTAGGGAAACATGAGTCACACTTCTGCTAGGTGCTGTAGTTGGAGATTCTTCCACTGAGGCTTGTAACAAACATAAATTTACCTAAAACACAAAATTCCACAAATTTTAAAATTGAAAAGTGAAAAGTTATCATTTAAACATAAAATATACAAAAAACCAAAAACGTACTGTTGAGAATGGCATCTCTATCTAAGAGTGATAAAAGCAAAGGTTATAAATAAAATAATCATAATTAAATTTTTACTGGATGGATATGGAACAGTTTACTAAATGTTACCCAATATTCTGCTTAAGTAAACTACTTTCATTACATAAAATGCACATTAGATCATCAAGGTAATAAAATATACTTTTTTGATATCAGAAGCAGTTCCACCACTTTTCACTTTGATAAATGCAAATGGCAAAACCCACCAAAATTCTCTCCTCTTTCAGGAAAATCTTTTAAAATATTTAATTGTTACCTTTGGTATGCTGACATTCGCTTGAAGACCCTTAATTGTTACATTATCTTGTTTCGTTGTAAGATTTGTTTGTACTTGTCCTTGGTTAGTTGTTCCTATTGTTGGGTGCTCAGTTTTTATTCCTTGAACATCTTGTTTGGAAGATAACTAAAAAGATTGAAAGAATTATTTCACAGACCTTTCAGAATTTCAATATCATCTGCAATAGCAACTTGCTTATTCACTGTGTCCTTTCTCTGTCCATCTATAGGCCAGCTGCCATCTGGTTTAAACACCCAATCTTAAAATCCAAACCTTAGAAAAGCTAGGAAATAGCAATCCTGGTAGCTTCAGGGTTAAGAAAAGTAATACATATTAAAGTGAAATCAGCCTATAAAGAGATAGACAGAAAAAATGGTAATAGTAATTATAAGCATTTTTTTAGGATCACTAAACTCTACTGACCTGAAGACAGATTTGATTTCTGATAATTGGCTCCTCATTGGCTGGGAATATTTTCAAATTTCTTTTTTTTGTACTCTTCTATCCTAACTACTTATCACATTAAATGCCAATATATATTGAATAATTACTTCGCTAAAAATAATCAGCCTTACTTTTACCCCTCCTCTGGTACCCAGTCCAAATATAATCCAGATAAATTTTAAAATCAAATGGAGAATTACCAGAAGGACACCAGGATACGACTGTTAAGCAATGAGCTTCATGGTTAGAACCACAGTATAATATCACACAATATAATATATAATATATATAATATCACATATAACATTAATATTAATATATAATATATAATTTTAATTATATAATATATAAAATTAACATATATCATATATTATATATAATATCACATATATATATATAATATATGTGATATCACACAATAGGAGGTAGTGGCCTGACTCACTAAAGTGAACAAGAATAGTCTCAAAAATACTATGAAGATATAAGTCATCTAGTCATAGAGGAGAGTCAAAAAATAAGCAGCTTTGCTTTCTTAGAAAAGTTAAGGTACCAGTTCTATAGAATGTTCATTCACTTAGGGTCAAAGCTCTTCAGAAAAAGCTTGAACTATGCTACTTTCTAAATAAAAGAAAAAATAAAGCTACATTTAAAAAAATAAGTATTCTTACTACTATTCAATTCATGATACAGTTATATGTGCTATCCATAAAAGTATGGAACCAATGACATAAAAAGGCTTTTAAAACATGCCCATGTATTTCAATCTAACTTGCTAATACAATTTTGATACATTCAAACTTTTTCAAGTTTGGATATTATGCACACATGATAAATACTCAATTTGCTATGCCACTGAATAAAAATGTTCTTACGTTTTCTGAGAAGGTAGTCTTGCTGTTTTGGACAGCTTCTCTAAGGACTTTGGCATGAAGATCATCTACAATTGCAGCTGGATGTCGGGTACTAGCACAATGAACCACTGCTTCAATATATCTGAGGAAAGAAAAAACAGCAAATGAAAAATTTAGATATCCCTTAACATTGTGGCTCAGTTTATCTAAACATATGAATGAAATTTAGCACCATTTAAATATTTACAACGACTCCTCAACTTAAAATGAGAATGCCTAAACCACATTTTTGAAATTATACAAGGGTAATATTTCTGAGATTTTATCCCCACCATCGCTACCTCCACCCCAAAATGAAGTGTTCCAGATTGGGAGATTCTTTTACAATTTCCTGAAGATGATTTCCTATGTTTTTCATTTGTGTGACATCTCATAAAAATTCTAACAATTTAACTTATCATATAAAACTATATGCACCTTTGCAGTAAAAAGAAGACTTTCATAAAAACTGGTCCCCAGTGAACCCTTCTCTTTTCAACTCTTTTAGCACTCAGTGTTTTCCATACAACTTTGTATTCCATTATGTTCCATTCTTGCTTTCATTCATGGTTTGTCTCCCTGGATAGACAATAAGCTTCTTGCAAGACAGAGTATCTATTATTCCCCCTTCATCCCTTCATTAACTAGATAATATTAAGAGTATGAAACATAATAGTTAGTTCCTGAGTATTTGATCATTTTATGCTCATTAGCCCAAGAGCAAAAAATAGAAGACATATTACAATATAACTTTTCAGGCTGAGAAAGCAACAAATAACTAACTGAAACATAGACCTCTTTGAATATATTTTCATTTTTACTCAAATAAACTAGCTATCAACAATCTTCTGTATGAACATATTTCACCTGTATCATATACATTAATCAATTTATAAAGTAATAGTTATATTTTTAGACAAAATTAATACCTGTCTAAAGCTTCAGCCACCAGGGGAGTCAGAACAATATCAATGGTTCCTTTTACTTCAACTATGGCTGTTGTCCTGGTCTGGGAGACGGGTTGATCCAGTGTCCATTCTTCTGTTAATGTTTCATCATCTGTATTATCAATGGCTTTCTTTTCCAGCGGAGTATATGGTGTACTATAAAATGTAACAAGCAAAGCATATATTAAAAAGACCATGAACAAGAGTAGAAGTTGGAGCTTCCTTAAGATGAGTGGACTACATTTGTTTCAACTAAAACTTTCATGGAACTGGACTCAATGTTTTATGTCCCAAATTCTTTTCAATGACAGACCAAACAAGGTACTAAAAAGCAAATTGATCAAAGATGGCTAATATATCAAATGAGAAAAAAAAGTTTTGATATATTCACTTGATGGACCTTTTCCAAAATAAGAAAAATATAATACTGAATTCTTATTAGTCCCCAATTTTGATATGCCAAGTTAAGGTTTGCATAGTATATTTAATAGAATTGCTTTACTGATTGCTTATAAATGTAGGCAAAGCCATGACAGACAAAAGAGCTGAATTATTTGTGGTAATTTATTCTTTTTTTTTTAACTGATACATATAAACATATTTAGGGAGTACAATTTGATGTTTCAATACACATACGTTGTATAATAATCAAATCTTTCAATCCTCCAATATGAAGGTTTAAAGTCAAAAAGGTCATAACATCAACAGCTACAATTAGTGGCTAAGGAACACACAAAAGATAAAGATGTAAATTAAGGCAACCAAAATACAAACTGTTAAGGGGAGGGGGAAAAAAGTCTAGAGTATTTTTACGTGATCAAAGTTAAATTGTTATCAGCTTAAAATAATCTATTATAACTATAAGACTCTTTATGTTAGTTAGCCCTATGGTAACCACAAAGAAATAAATTACAGCAGATTCACAAAAGAGGAAGAGAAAGAATGGGTAATTTATTCTTAAAGTTCATACTCAAGTAAAGAATGGTTAGTACTAAGAATAAACTCTACCCATCTCATAATCAAGAAAAATGACTTTAAATTTTAAAAGTATGCAATTTTTACTTACGTTGAAGTTGATCCTGAAAGTTGCAAGCCTCTGTCCAGCAAGGAATTAGCTGTGAGTCCCTGTTTAATAACCTAGAATAATATAAATTACTTACAGTCTAGAATTTTAATATTATTTCTCCAATTTTACATCACCTGATAGTTGTGAATATCTAAATTACCTTGTTAATATGATTTTGATATATTCAATATAAATATTTAATGGACAAATTGAGAAAATCACAGAAAATATCGAAATGGCAATTTCATTTCCTGTTCATTCACCTAAATGACACAGCGGGGTTGTAAGGGTTGAGCAATGAGTAAAAGACTACAACTAAAACTTAAAAGTAAGTGTTTCAAACATCTTTCCACCAGAGTTCCTTTTCAAATTGAGCTTTTCTCAAGCTAATTTTAGGCTTCTCCTAAGTGGAAAGGAGACCCAGAGAAACATTAAATTGTAGGAAAAAATTTTAAACCTATAAAAGATAAATTAAATAAATAAACCTGAGTAACCAAACTGAACCCTTGTAAATGTTAGTCAGTTATTTAATGGAGAAAACTTTCTTACCTCCTCTATTCTATTCTTTTTTTCCTAACCGTCCCAACCTCTGCTAACCACCATTCTACTCTCTACCTCTGTAAAATCAACTTTTTTGGATTTGACATAAGTGAGATCATGCAGTATTTGTCTTTCCGTGCCCGGCTCATTTCAGTTAACATAATGCCCTCCAGATTTATCCATGTTATCACAAGTGACAGAATTTCCTTCTTTGTTATGGCTGAATAGTATTCCACTGTGTATACATACCATACTTTCTTTATCCATTCATCTACTGATGGACACTTAGGTTGGTTCCCTATCTTGGCAACTGTAAATAGTGCTGCAGTAAACATGGGAGTGCAGATATCTCTTTGAAAAACTAATTTCATTTCCTTTGGATAAATACCCACTAGTGGCATTGCTGGATCATACAATAGTTCTACTTTTAATTTTGTGAGGAACCTCCATGCTGTTTTCAACAACAGCTGTACTAATTTATATTTCCACCAACAGTGTAGGAGGGTTCCCTTTTCTCTGCATCCTCAACAACACTTATATTTTGGCCCTTTTGATAATAGCTACTCTATTCTATGTTCTATTTTCGAACTATAAAGATACGAATTCCCTGACCTATCAAATCAAATTAGAAAGATTTGACAGACTAATCAAATTAGAAATATTTGTCTGCCTAATAAAATTAGGAAAATTTATTTAAAATACTACTGAAATAATTCCATCTTCTCAGGTACTATTCTTCACGGCAACTACATTTCAATTTCGTACTGCAAAATTCATATACCAACATATTTCCACATGGCATAAAGAGAACATTTTGAAATCTTAGCACAGGCAATTAATTTATCTTGAGCAAGATAAGAAATGAGCACAACCTTAAAACCAAAACTTTGCAACTGTTACTAATGTTTCTTTATCCCTCAGTACATAAGAGAGTACTTCAAAAATTCATGGAAAAATAGAATTAAAAGATAATACAAAACTTTCCATGCACTTTTTGAAGACCCCTCATATTACTCAAATGCATATATACATATGTATTTGTGAGGATTTTCAACTCCACTTACCACATTTCCATCATTACTAATACATCTTAAGTCCAAGCCCCTGTTTCCTGCACAGGCTACTCCAATAGCCTTCTAGGTGATCACGCCATTTCCTCTCTTGCTTAGCAACAATTCAATTCCACTTAGTAGCCAAAGCACATGAGTGATCACATGACATTTCCTTAAATCTCTCAAGAGCTTCCCAATGAAATGAAAATAAAATTCAAACGTGTAATGCTATAGTCTATAAGTCCTGAATGATCTGGCCCTTGTTTAGGTTTCCAGCCTCATCATGAGAAGTCTCCCTGCTCACTGTTACTCAGGCACACTGACCTCTTTCCCACTTTAGGGCTTTAGGAAAGCTGTTGCTTCTGCCTGGAATTCAGTACCCCTAGGTCTTCCCATCCTCAATTCTTCCTCATCTTTCAAGTTTCAGTTTAAGTACTGCCTCCTCAGACAGACCTTCCATGTCAATACAATCTAGGTAGCACCAACCCCTGCTATTCTCTATTGCAGCATCCTTTGATTATGTGCATAATTCAATTCGTGATCATACTCATCTGTTTATTAACTGTCTGCCTCCCGTCTCAAAACTGTAAACTCCATGTCCATTTCCCTCACCATTGTACATCAAATGCCTGGTACACAGTAGTACATAATAAATACCTGAATTAATAATAGTTGAATAATCTGAGCATCACATATTGCACACAGGTATTGATATTCAAGGTTGTGCCCCACAGACACATACAATTATGTTTCAATTTTTTTAAAAAAAGAATAGTTGAATAAATTAACATTTAAACACTTCAAATAAGTATATGTATATACACTACATATATATACTACATAAGATTCTTGAACGTTGTTAATCAGTTCCATAAAACTTCATATGCTTAGTCTTTAACATTATAAAAATTGCTCTGATTATTTATTACTTTAAAAAGAGTTTTAATATTGGCTATTAACACTAAATTTATTTTGAAATGTGTTTAGCTTTCCTAAGAAAGCCATTTACAGAATCATTACAGAAATGGGCAGTAACCACATTCATATTAAATTATAAGAATTCAAATATCAAGTGATTTGCATGGAAGCAGTTATGAATTAGTAGAAAAAACACCAACTATTAAAAACAATTTAAAATTTTTATTTGTAAGACAGAAAATATAAATTCACAGAGAAAGGGAGACCTGATTTTAATCTTAGAATATAATGTAGACATAGACTGTGTTACCTGATTAATTAATATAGTGACAATCAAATCTTAAACCATTCCTCAATTTAATTTGCTTAAATTTATAATACTCATCAGTAACCCTGAGACCTAACTGTTGTACATAGTCATGACTTCAGAAAGTTTATCTTTCATGACTGGATAAGGAAGTGTGGTATATATACACAATGGAATACTACTCAGCCATAAAAAAAGAATGAAATTCTACCATTTGCAACAACATGGATGAGCCTGGAGAAAATTATCCTAAGTGAAACAACCCAGGTGCAGAAAGAGAAATACCACATGTTCTCACTCATAACTAGGAGCTGAATCCATAAATAAACAAATGAACAATAAAAAGAGACAGAGAGAAAGAAAGAAAGAAACAACAATCACAGTAACATGTTGAACTTTTAGAAAACTAGAGGTGGAAAAGGGGATGGCAGGGAGAGAGGGAGGGGGGCTAATGAGGAATTTGTCAACAGATACAAAGAATGATTGTGTATTGTAACAACGAATAAGCTAACGATACTGATCTAACCCACACATTATACACAATTATTGAAAATCAACATTGTACCCCACATGTATGTATAATAAAAAAATTTAAATAAATAAAAATAAAGTTTATCTTTCAGAAAGGTAGGCGAAATGATTAAGAGTAATTTTGAAAATAACTTCTTAAAAAATATATTTTCCTAAATAAATATATCAGTGAAAACTAATAATTTGATTTATACCTTAAAAGTTGGAACAGAAAGCTGTTCAAATGATGATGAACTTTCTTCACTGGTTGGTGTATCCAGATCAAGGGGACGATGCAATGAAGACTTAGAGGTTCTTTTGTTGGTTGGGTGCTTAACTGACCAATTAATTACCTGGAACTGAGTAAGGTAAGTCTGATAACAATTCATCACAGGTTGTTGAGAAGTAATCTGTTCGCTCTCTACTGTTTTCTCACCTTCTACAATATATAGATGTTCTATAATATCATCTTCTCCACCTAATGCAGAAACAAATGAAGCCTGAGAAGGATGAGTTTTGAATGGCAGAGTTCGGGGATCCTGAATGCTTTCTCCGTGGCCAGTAAGAGGTCCTTCTACACTGTGATATATGGAACCCCTACTGTAGTCAGTCTGCTGGGTTTGCTTTTTCTTTTTTTTCCTACCTGGATAAGTTCCAGGTCCTTCATCACTGCTAATAGGCTCAAATTCCTCAGCTGCAGAAAAGTAGGCTTCACTATCAGCCATTGACATGCTGGAATCCATCGATCGATATTGATGAAATGAATTGGAGTCTGCTGATGGTGTGTATGGAAATGAACCAAAACTTCTCCTCTGCTTTGGTGAGTCTAGTACATTCTCATCACTTCGAGAGACATCACTACTAAACTGTACTCCAACTGTAACAGGCTGCTTGTCTCCATAAAAAGCAGCAGTAAGACTCTTAGTACTGCCAAGTCGGGTGGAACACACAGAGGCTTGTCGTTTCAAGGGAGATCTTAGAGGAGACTGCCCTACTGACTTATCCTGAGTATTAGGAGACACAGGGCTGTTTCCTGAAATTTCTGTAGGAATACTAAAACAGAAAGCAAAATTATTACCACTTTCTATACATCATATGATTTACTCTAAGCATAAACAGAACTACCTACAAAATCCTTTTAGTAATTTTAATAGTTTATTTTATGAAAAAAAGAAAATCTAAAATTTTATAACATAGTATCCATTCAAAGCAGCAAGACAGCACAGTATGTGTTTATAACCCCCATGCAGTTTCAAAAAATAGTGAGGCAGCTTAAAACACAATGAAAACTTAAAAGAAACCCAGAGTATAATCTTCTATCTACAATCCATGGATACAAATACATTTATAAGGTGTGTTTTTTTTCATATCCTTTAAAATCTTGTCCAACAAAATATATTAGGGGCCTCTGATTAAGGAGAAGAATTACAGTAGAGGAAAAAATCATAGAAATCTCAATATTTCTGACTTTGGCAAGTGATGCAGTAGTGCCATTAACTGAGGCAGAACAAGTTGAGAATGATAGGAAAAAGGGCATTTTTTAAATATGAGTTTGAAGTCTCCATGAAACATCTAAGTGGAAATATCAAGAAGATAGTTAGGCTTGTATGTTGGCTAGAATTTTACACTTAAAAGATGTTAGCTAAAGATCATAATTGAAGCTAAACAGTTATTGAGAATGTCTAGTGAAATTGTATGGAATAAGTGGAGAAAAGGGTACAGAATGGAGTCCAGAGGGATAATAGCATTCAACAAATGGCAGGCTGTAGGAGAAAGAGAAAGAGAAAGAAGAAAGGAAGGAAAAATGGAGAGCATGGCAATGGAGAAAGAGAAGGAATAGCCAAGGTGGTGGGGGAAAATTTTGAAATGTGCTGTCAAGCCAAGAGGAAAGAGTACTTCAAAAAGGGAGTGGCCAACTACTAAGATTAAAAAATATCCACTAGGCTGGAAGGATAATATCCAAAGATAATCACTCTGAGTGAGATGCCAAGAAACATTTATTTTCATTTTAATTTTCTGTCTTGTCCTAATATTTGGAAAGATCTATAAGTATTACTTTTATAATCAGAAAGACAACAGCAAAGTGACATTTCAAAATACATTCAAGCACAGGAAAAAATTTTCTGAAACGCGGGAGTGAAGAGGAAAGAAGTTTTCCTTGCCACAATTTTAGGCAATTATAATATAACCCTACAATGATCAGGTTTCTAAATCTAATTGAATACCGACCTTACTTGGCCATCATCTCTTTTCATACCACGCAAGAACTCTTTTTGAACCAAATGGTCATCAGCCACAGAAGAGGGACTTTCCTTTTCACTGGCCAACAAAGGCTGTGCAGCACTTGAACTACTATTTTCTTCTGAGGAAGAGGATGAACTATGAGAACGTAATGGTACTTGAAGACTGAGGTGCTGAGTTTTTCTCTCTACTTCTATTCCCACTGATTTGTTTTCCCATTCTTTCCTCTTTATGCTATTCACGTTACCTAAACAAACAAATAAAAAGGTGGCATAAGTGAACAGAAAAATTTCAAAAGCAATTTATAAAAAATATGACAACTTAATTTAATTCCCTGTTTTTAAGTATAATCATGTTTTAAAAAGCACAAGTATCTAATCTCACACAGCAATATGCTAAACACTATAAAAAGATATCTACAGAAAACTTTCAAGAGCAGTACAAAGACGCCATATATCTTTTATCTGGACTTATTAATTTTAAAAATTTTGCCCCATTTTCTCTAAAAGTTCAATGAGAGCAGGGCTTGTATCATTTTTCATTCATTGATGTACTTCCAGAGCCTAGAAAAATGCCTCAAACACAGAAAGCATTCAATAAATGGTTTCGTGAATGAATAAATAATGACTTCACAGTCAGAGTGGAGCACCACTTTCATAAATTGGGATTGGGGAGGTGAGGGTGCCAAGGGATAAAGGAGAATTCTATAGCTGCCTAGATCCAAAAAAATAACTCTTGCTCAACTTCCGCTTTCCTCCAGCCATTCCTGCATCACCTGAGAAAAAGGAACCTGCTAGTATGAGAAAACATCTCCCCGAACGGAATGCAATTCCAGATGGAATTCAAGGGGTAAGAAGACTTACAAACTTACTATATAATATTATTTACGTCTAGTACCACAAATGCAAAACAGAACAACATAAGTCAAATAAAAAATGAATTTGATTCACTTCTAAGTGCTAAGAACCTACTGTTCACTGACCTTCCAAGTAGATCCTTAAATCTAGCAATATGCCCACCCTCCTTGATTCTATCCTCACACTGTACATCTATACAGTACTCAGTTCCTGGTACACTCAGCAATTAGAAACTCAGACACTGTGTAAGAGCTAATTCCAATCTTCCCTGAACAAGAAACTATGAGAATTTAGCAATTACAACTCACTACTGAGAGAATCACCAGGAGGTACAGACATTTCATATTATATATTATAAGAATTATAACTAGCTTTACTTTGGTCCAATGTTAGAAAGGGAATTTACTATTTTCCCCCTTTCACATCATGTGTAAATTCCCTACAAATTTCTTCCTAGAGTCTGTGATAGTTAGGTTTTGATCTGGAGATTAGAAAACTAAGCAGTCTTTATCATTAGTGCCAGCTGTAGTACAATAAAAAAAAAAACACCAAAGTGACATCAATGGCCCTGATTCTAGTTTCTGCTCAGTCATAAAATTGGCTATATGACTTTGTTCAACTCAGCCTTGGTCTCCTCACTACAAAACAGAGATAATATCCACACCACATGGAGCTTGATGATTAAATGAGAAAGTGCCAGTATAATCCTTTAAAAATGAACATTACTCAAATGTAAGAAAGCAGTAGCACAGAAGTCTTCAAAAAATTCATGGAAAACTCTCCTCCTCGCTTCCCTGGCAGTGGCAGCTTGCAGCCACACCCTCAGAATCACCCCTGCGACCACCATTAAATCATCAATCTAGAGACAGGTGCCCAACAGAGAGGCCTGAGTCCATTACCATGCGCACTGTGGTGCCAGGGCGCGACCAAGGAGGTAGGCCTCACCGCTGCTGGACCCCATCCCCAGCCCGTTTGAGTGTGCGCCAACCAGAGAGGTGCCTCCCTGGAGAGGCCCAAGACCCGAGGCGACCACACACCTGAGGAGCCAGCAGGTGACCAACCAGACACTGAGGCACCCATGCCAAATTGGCAAGCCCGGCAGGATCCTAGCCAGACAATAGTGTCAAACCAGTGGACCATGACATCCCTTGCCACAATGACTAAACATCAAAGGAAAGATACCAGAAATATGAAAAATCAAGAAAGTACAACACCAAAGGGTAATAACTCTCAAGCTCTAGATCCTATAGAACAAGAAGCCCTTGAAATGTCTGACAAAGAATTTCAAGTGATAGAATTACTAAATGAGATACAAGAAAACTCAGCTAGACAACACGATGAAACGAGGAAAAGTATACAGGACCTGAAAGAAGAAATGTACAAGGAAATCAATGCCCTGAAAAAGAATGTAGCAGAGCTTGCCGAGCTGAAGAATTCATTCAGTGAAATAAAAAACATGCAGGGAGTTTAACCAGCAGGCCTGCAGAAGCAGAAGAGAGAACTTCTGACCTTAAAGATGGGCTGTTTGAAATAACACAGGCAGACAAAAAGAAAGAAAAAAGAATTAAAAACATTAAAGAAAATCTAAGAGAGATATCAGACAACCTTAAGCGCTCAAATATCTGAGTCATGTGCATTCCAGAAGAGGAGGAAAAAGGAGATGGCATTGAAAACATATTCAACAAAAGAGTGGCAGAAAACTTCCCAGATATAGGAAAAGACACAAACCTTCAGATTCAGGAAGCTCAAAGATCCCCAAATGTATTCAACCCAAAAGGTCTTCTCCAAGACATGTTACAGTCAAATTGGAAAAACTCAAAGAAAAAGAGAGAATCTTAAAAGCTGCAAGAGAGAAGCATCAAATCACCTATAAGGGAGCCCCAATCAGACTAACATCAGACTTTTCATCACAAATGCTAAAAGCCAGAAAGGAATGGGATGATATATTAAAAATACTAAAAGACAGAGATTGTCAGCCAAGAATACTCTACCTGACAAGGCTATCCTCAAATGAAGGACAAATAGTATACTTCTCAGACAAACAAAAACTGTGGGAGTTCACTACCACACAACCACTCTTACAAGAAATTCTCCAGGGAGTACTAGGTTTGGTACCTGAAGAATAACTACCACTGCCATAAAAACTCAAGAAAAATTAAAACCTCTAGTAAAGTTACAATGCCAACAATGAAGAGAAAAAAAAAGTTTATCTACAACCCAAGAAACCAACAAATACAGAAGACAAACAGCAAATCAGGAAGAAAGGAACAAAAGAAACTTATGACATGCAAACAAAAATCCATAAAATGCTAGGAGTAAATCAACACTTTTCAATAACAACTATTAATGTAAAACGATTAAATTCCCCAATCAAAAGAGACTGGCTGGCTGGATTAAAAAGGAGGACCCAACTATATGCTGCCTTCAAGAGACCCATCACACCTATAAAGACTCACATAGACTAAGAGTGAAAGGATGGAAAAAGATTTACGATGCAAACAGAAATGAAAAACAAGCTGGAGTAGCTATTCTTAGATCTGATAAAATAGACTTTAAACTAAAAACCATAAAAAGAGATAATGAGTGCCACTACATAATTATAAAAGGATTGATCCATCAGGAAGACATAACAATCATAAATATATATGCACCAATGTTAGAGCAACCAGATTTATAAAGCAAACTCTATTAGACCTAAAGAAGGAAATAGACACTAATACCATAATAGCAGGGGACCTGAAAACCCCACTGTCAATATTGGACAGATCATCTAGGCAAAGAATCACCAGAGAAACACAAGATCTAAACAAGACTCTAGACCAATTGGACTTGGCAGATATTTACAGAACATTCCATCCAACAACCTCAGCATATTCATTCTTCTCATCAGCACATGGAACATTCTCCAGGATAGATCACATGTTAGGTCACAAATCAAGTCTCAACAAATTTAAAAAAATTGGAATTATCCCATGTATTTTTTCAGACCATAATGGATTAAAATTAGAAATCAATAACAAATGAAATTCTGGAAACTAATACAACACATGGAAATTAAACAGCATTCTACTTAATGACATATGGGTCCAAGAAAAAATCAAGCAGGAAATAAAAAGATTTATTGAAACTAATGAAAACAATGATACATCATACCAAAACCTGTGGGATACTGCAAAAGCAGTACTACAGGGGGAATTTATTGCATTGAATGCTTACTCTAGAAGAATGGAAAGATGGCAAGTGAACAACCTAATACTTCAGCTTAAAGAACTAGAAAAACAAGAACAATCCAAACTCAAAGTTAGCAGATGGAAAGAAATCATTAAGATCAGAGCAGAACTTAATGAAATTGAAACCCAAAAAACAATGCAAAAGATCAATGAATCAAAAAGTTGGTTTTTTGAAAAGATAAATAAAATTGACAAACCATTAGCATTGCTAACTAAAAAAAGAAGAGAGAAGACCCAAATAACAAAAATTAGAAATGAAAAAGGTGATATTACAACTTATTCATCTGAAATACAAGGAATCATTCAAGACTACTATAAACAACTATACGCCAACAACTTTGAAAATCTGGAGGAAATGGATAAATTTCTGGACACACACAAACTACCAAACTGAGCCAAGATGATGTAGAAAATCTGAACAGACCAATAGCAATAAAAGAGACTGAAGCTGTTATCAGAAGGCTCCCACCAAAGAAAAGCCCAGGACCAGATGGATTCACAGCAGAATTCTACCAAACATTCAAAGAGGAATTGACACCAATTCTCTACAAAGTATTCCAAAAGATTTAAACAGAAGCAATTCTCCCAAACTCATTCTATGAAGCAAACATCACTCACATACCAAAACCAGGTAAAGATACAACTAAAAAAGAAAACTACAGGCCAGTATCCTTGATGAATATAGATGCAAAAATCCTCAATAAAATACTAGCTAACACATATGCAAAATTATACACCATGATCAAGTGGGATTCATCCCAGGGATGCAAGGTTGGTTCAACATACACAAATCAATAAATGTGATACACCATATCAATAAAATCAAACACAAGGACCATATGATCATCTCTGTAGATGCTGAAAAAGCATTTGATAAAATTCAACACTCATTCATAACAAAGACTCTCTATAAGTTAAGTATAGATGGAAAGTATCTCAGCATAATTAAAACCATGTATGATAAACCCACTGCCAATATCTTTCTGAATGGGGAAAAGCTGAAAGCTTTTTCTTTAAGAACAGGAACTAGATAGACAAGGATGCCCATTCTCACCACTCCTATTCAGCATAGTGTTGGAAGTACTAGCCAGAGCAATCAGAGAAAAGAAGGAAAAAAAGGGCATCTACAAAGGGCATCTAAAAGATGAAATCTAACTGTCCCTCTTTGCAGATGACATGATCCTATATACCAAACAGCCTAAAGCCTCCACAAAAACACTCTTGGAGTTGATAAATGATTTCAGCAAAGTTGTAGGATAAAAAATCAACACACAAAAATCAGTAGCATTTCTATTCTCCAATAGTGAACATGCAGAACGAGAAATCAAGAAAGCTTGCCCATTTACAATAGCCACCAAGAAAATAAAATACTTAGGAACTGAGTTAACCAAGGATGTGAAAAATCTCTATAAAGAGAACTACAAACCACTGCTGAGACAAATTAAAGAGGACACAAGAAGATGGAAAGATATCCCGTGCTCTGGGATTGGAAGAATCACCATTGTGAAAATGTCCATACTACCCAAAGTGATATACAAATTCAATGCAATCTCCATCAAAATTCCAATGACATTTTTCTCAGAAATGGGAAGAACTATCCAGACATTTATATGGAATAACAAAAGACCACGCATAGCCAAAGCAAGCTGAGCAAAAAAAATAAAGCTGGAGACCTAACACTACCTGACTTTAAACTATACTACAAAGCTATAATAACCAAAACAGCATGGTACTGACATAAATACAGACACACTGATCAACGGAATAGAATAGAGAATCCAGAAATTAACCCACACACCTACAGCCAACAGATCTTTGACAAAGGCACCAAGCCTATACACTGGGGAAGAGACTGCCTCTTCAGCAAATGGTGCTGAGATTACTGGATATCCATATGCAGGAGAATGAAACTAGACCTATACGTCTCACCATATACTAAAATCAACTCAAAATGGATTAAAGAATTAAATATACACCATGAAACAATAAAACTTCTTAAAGAAAACATAGCAGAAACACTTCAGGAAGTAGGAATTGGCACAGACTTCATGAATATGACCCCAAAAACACTGGCAACCAAAGGAAAAAGAAACAAATGGGATTATATCAAACTAAAAAGCTTCTGCACAGCAAAAGAAACAACGGAATTAACAGACTACCAACAGAGTGGGAGAAAATATTTGCAAAATATACATCTGACAAAAGATTAATATCCAGGGCCGGTCCGTGGCTCACTCGGGAGAGTGCGGTGCTGATAACACCAAGGCCCCGGGTTCGGATCCCATATACGGATGGCCGGTTCGCTCACTGGCTGAGCGTGGTGCTGACAAAAGATTAATATCCAGAATATACAAGGAACTGAAACAACTTTACAACAAAAGAACAAGCAACCCCGTTAAAAAATGGGCAAAAGAGCTAAATAGGCATTTCTCAAAGGAAGATATACAAATGGCCAACAGACACATGAAAAAATGCTCAACATCACTCAGTATTCGGGAAATGCAAATCAAAACCACCCTGAGATACCATCTTAGCCCAGTTAGGATGGCTAATATCCAGACAACTATGAATGATAAATGCTGGCGAAGTTGTGGAGAAAAAGGAACTCTCATACGTTGTTGGTAGGACTACAAAATGGTGCAGCCTCTATGAAATATGGTATGAAGGTTCCTCAAACAATTGCAGACAGATCTACCATATGACCCAGCTATCCCCCTGCTGGGAATATACCCAGAGGAATGGAAAGCATCAAGTCGAAGGTATATCTGTTCTCCAATGTTCACTGCAGCACTATTTACAATAGCTAAGAGCTGGAACCAGCTCAAAAGTCCACCATCAGATGAGTAGATATGGAAAATGTGGTAAATCTACACAATGGAATACTACTATGGTATAAAAAACATGAAATACTGCCACTTGCAACAACATGGGTGAACCTAGAGAGAATTATATTAAGTGAAACGAGTCAGGCACAGAAAGAGAAATATCATATGTTCTCACTTATTTGTGGGACCTAAAAATAAATAAACAAATACACAAATAAACTGGGGGGGTGGGGAAGAAGGCACAACGATTACAATTCCTTGAAGTTGATACGGCAAGCGAACAGTTATTAGTTTGTTGGGAGGGAGGGGGGTTGGGGAGGAGGGAGGGAGGTTTCGGTAATGGGCCACAATAATCAACCACATTGTATATTGATAAAGTAAAATTAAATTAAACAAAAACAAACAAACAAAAAAACCCAAAAAAATTCATGGAAGGATTCATGTTGTCTTTTAATTCTATTTTTCCACAAACTTTCTGAAGTACCCTTGTAAAGAAGGCTGTTAAATTATTAGCATCTATCTTATCCTTTAAATGACAAAAAGTTTTCGTGTTTGCTGATTTAATAAAATAATCTGCTCTTATTCTAGCAAAACTACTGAAGTAAATTATCCTCAAAATAGCTTGTACATGTTATTACTGTTCACTGAGAAACCATTTAAATATGAATTCAGCATATGTAGTCCACTTCTTTCCTCTAAGAACTCCTATGCATGAGAAATCAATCTGATAAACTTTTACAGTTAAAATTACTTCTTTCCTATCTTTTTCTACTGACAAAAAACAGAGGTAACAATGTTTTTGAATGGATCAAAGGAATAAGGCTAAATATTGGTGAAATATCAAGACATCTACATTTCACATCTTTGCCGCATGACAGTTTAAGCAGTAAATATTGCACTTAATTGTAGGAACACACAACTAAGAAACCCAAAAGAAAATCCATTTGTGAAGTCTTTGGAGAAAAGATGCTAGATAAATCTAAATCTAATACACTTAAAGCAACCATTCCCTGCTCATATCAAACTAGTGTATTTGCAAAGTTATCCAAAAGTCTCTAAAGAAAGATCAGATATCCATCCTCAACATGTTCAACTTTAGTGATAAGGTAAATATTTTGCAAAAGTAATTGGCAACATGGAGGCCAGTGTATAAATATGGATAAATATAAATATAAATACTGATAAATTTTCCTATAAAAGTAAGCTAGCAAAACAACTATTACCTCGAAGCAAAGCTATTCCTAAGTCTATCGTTTCAGTCAACAATGGACCACATATATGATGGTGGTCCCATAAGATTAGAATGGATATAACCATATAGCTTAGAAGTATAGTGGGCTATACCATCTAGGTTTGTGTAAGTACACTCCATGATGTTCACACAACCACAAAATTGCCTAATGATGCATTTCTCAGAATATATCCCTGTCACTAAGCGAAGAATGACTGTAAAAGGAAATATTTAGAATACGCCTTATGAGGAAAGCCGCTCATGTCAACAATAGGAGATCTGAATAGTAGACCTACTTTTGCCCTGTGTAACTGAAAAAATCACTACTCTTATCTGGCTTTAGTTAAGTCACCTATAAAACAAAGGTAGACTGTACTAAACCCCACCCGTAAAATTACTCAAAAACTTAATTGAACTGAACAAGGTAATGCTGAACCTCTCTCCCAATGCCATAGGGATAGATAATAAAAGATTAGCACAGGTGACAAAACAGCACATTGTATTACCATCTATAATTTTGGGAATTTCTTTAGTAATAATCCATTCTCCAGGCTGTAGCAGAGACTGTCCATAATACATATCAGACTCTGCACTGGTGCTTGAAAATGCAGAGCTACTGGAAGGTGTCAACTCTTCAAGTTTGAAGAAATCTAGGCCAGTTATGGTGCCACCAAAGAATCTGCAGCCACCAAGACAACCACACTTGTTTCTACACCTCTTATTCTTCAGGGTATCATCTGGCCACAAAAACCACAACCTAAACAGAACCCAAAACAAATAAAAAAACAACAACATAAACTCATTAAGAAATGAAAAACTTTTTGGCAGACAATTAAAGTTAATTTAAAAAACACAAAGTAAACAAAAACACAAAGGTTCATTCCTACTGTAGTATGTCTTTTCAAGCATTTTGCCTTTCTAAAAAGTCTTACCACAGTGAGATAGAAATAAGTAGGAACAATAACAATATAGATAAAGCATATATATTTTTAAAAACGGAGTTAAAAAGAAGCAAAATACTATGAAAATCAGACATTAAAATTCAGCTTTAGAACAGTAGTAAACATTCTTTGAAAACATAAAATTTTAAAACACTAATCTAAAAATCAAACAAAACTGTACAGATTATGCTTAATAGATAACTTATTACTTTAGCATTTCAAGGCCTATTTTACATTGTAATTTTAATACACCAAAAAATCTAAATATGGGCAAGTAAAAAAATATTTAACAACAAAACTAAAATAATGTACTATTCTATACCTTTAGAAAAATAAATTATCCAGTTCCACTCCCTTGTAATAAGGACTACAAATAAAGTATTAAGAATGTATGTAAACTTCTTCAGGTTTTATGTCAGTAACTCACATACAAATCTGCCGGTATTTATTAAATCCCCTCCTTTCTTAAAAAACATTATATAATAGAAATCTGTGAGATATGTCTGTACTCCTTTTTTTAATCTCAATAATAAAATCACTTCATATTTATGGTATATTTTTCTAAGCATTTTTATGCACTATTTCATCAGATTCTGAAGACCCTCATAGGGAGACAAAATACATATCATCATCTTCATTTTACATTCATATTTCTTGAACATATCTATTATATGCCTAGTATCATGATAACCAAAACTGATACATTCTTTATCCATATGAAGTTCACAGTACAGAGACAAAGACAGGTCATAAACAAGAAAATAATATCTAATTGTAAACTATAGTAAGTGCTATTAGATAAAACCATGTTGGTTTTGTTGATGCTGTTGTTGTTTTTAGTGGCTTGCCAGTACAGGGATCTGAACCCTTGGCCTTGGTGTTATCACAATGAGCTCTAACCAACTGATCTAACCAGCCAGCCCAAGAACCCTTGCTACTTGTTCTTTGTTCTGTTTGGCAGTTGGCCAGTATGGGGATCTGAACCCCTGACTTAACACCATGTTGTGACAAAGAAAACAGGTAGAACCTTTCAAAAACTAATATTTGAGATGTGAAAGATAAGATGGAATGAATAGAAAACAAGTTAGAGATGGAACATTAGTCCAGAGAAGACGGAAGGAGAAATGTCTGAAGAGGTATTAAGATGAGGGAGAGTTTGAGGTATTACTTCAATTAGATATTATCAATTTCAAATCGCTACTTTATTTTAAAGTATTAAGATTGAATCATTCAGCAAAAAATATTTTGGAGCACTACCAAAATTAAAAACTTTATATACTAAATAGACATTTTTACTTCATTTCTGCAGCAAAAGTTTAATAGAGTTCATGGTTTTGGAGTCCTCTAGACTTGGGTTCAAATTCTAGCTGTGCCACTTACTAATTCTAGAACTTTAAGCAAGTTGGTTAACATCTCTGAGCCTCAGTTTTCTCATCTGTAAAATGATGGCATGATACACCCAATAAGGTCTCTGTGGGATTTAATGGTATATGACACATGTACAGCAACTAATACAAAATCTGGAATATAGAAGTTACAAAACAAATGTTAGCTCCCCTTCCCTATTTTTGTATAATCCAATGCACTAGTACTCGAACATTAGCTTGCATTCCAATCACTTTGGAAGGCTTGTTAAAACAGAGCTAGATGGACTACACCCCTGGAGTTTCCAATTGAGGTCAGGGAAGGCCAGATTATGTAAATTTCTAACAAGTTCCAAGGAGATGTTGATGCTAGTGGTTTGGGAACCACACTTTTAAGAAACATTATTCTAATGAAACTAATGGCCTATGTACCCAGTAGCTTTTCCAGTAATATCAGGAATGAATATATGTTTTCTCAAAACTACTGGGAATCAAATATGCACAAAGGCAGCTGAAGTTGAAGGTCAATGGGTTACCACGCAGGAAGAGGCAACTCACCATGGGCCCTAAGAATCCCTACGTGTTATTGCTGGGTATGCCAAGAATGCAAGGCTCTGACCAGACTGCTTCTCAGGATTGTGTTTGCAGCAAGCACCTTTGAGGGTTGAAGAAATGTTTCACCTTAGAAAAGAACAGGCTTGCTTCCATTTACTATAAAAGTGGTAGATTCCCTAAGTTCAGTGTTCTTCTTTAATGCAACCCACTGTGTGCAGATATCTATCATAGAATAGGCCTTTTGTGTCATCCCCCACAGGACTCAGAGATAAGATTGCCAAATTCAGTAAATAAAAATAAAAATAAGTTTGTCGTATGAAATATGTCAGATATACTTAGACTAAAATGTTATTTGTTGTTTATCTGAAATTCAAATTTAACTAGGCACCCTATATTTTATCTGGTAACCCTACATGGGGGCTGTGGGGGACCAATGCAAACACATGACTCTGGCTATTTCTTTTGCTGTGAGTAATATCCTCTCTGACCAGGAGTTTTGTGTCTTCTGCCAGCATCCATGAAATTATGACTGCCTAAGTTGTTATCTTGTAAGTAGGATAAAATGCCAGACTCTTCTCAATTCTTGACAAACCACAGCAAACCAACCTAAATGAGCCACTTGGAGCAACCTCCTTAGCTTCATAAGCACCTTGCTCTACTACCTAACCTAACTGGAGACAGGCATTTTGTTTATACTAACTGGTGTCTGAGCAATACTTAACAAAGAAACTCAACTTTTTTTAAACAACATTCTCTAATATTCCATACTTAGATTTATAAGACGTCAAGTTGTCTTAAATTAATTTCAAAGATTAATGTAATCTCAATAAAAATCTCAACAGGTTGTTTTTTTAAAAAACTAGAAAAATAGTCTACAAACTCTTTTGGGAATATTAACACATGAAAATAGTAAATGTTTTGTAAAATGGAGAAATGAATATATATGAGGTGTAAATTTTTTCCTATATATTTGAACAGGTATTCACAGAAAAATTTATTTACCTCCTTGCCTAGATTAATATACACACACATATACACATACCCCCCACATAAAATCCAGATGGATTCAAGTTTTATATGTTAGCAAAAGAAGAAAAAGAAATAAGAAAATACAGGTGCCATTTGATTACTAGCAAAAGAAGTATTTTCTCAAATTAGTATAGTACAAGAAATTACATAATTGACACAAAGAATGATGTATTTTGTAATGATGAATATGCTAATTATCCCAATTTGATCATCACATATTGTACACCGGTATTGATATTCAACTCTGCATCCCACAAATATGTATAATCAATTGTGTTTCAATTTAAAAAAAAGAAATTTCAGTGGAAAACACTGACATATTTTAATCCATAAAAATTAACATCCTGTATATGAGAATAAAAACAAAATTAAAAGATGAAACAAATTGCAAAATATTAGCAACAGGGATCACTATAAGAAAAATACACCAATATTATTATTAGGCCTTTAACATGTTCTTGTTCTAATCTAACAGTAGAATTTCCTGTATAATTATCTAGTAATTTTCATCTGAACCTGAGACTACTTCATTCTTAAAATTCTCACTTACCTCTTAGTTCTGGCATCATGAGTTTCTAAGAAATGTCTTTGTGCCTCATGTTTAGAATGATGATCAGCAGCTAATGCAATATCAACAGTAATAAGTCCTAAATTGGCTGACCCAGCTTCAAGCCAATAGGCCCTCCGTAGCACTGTAGGCTGAAGTCCAATTCTGCAATTATTTAATTGTTCAATGTACTGTCTCACTTGAAAATCCTGAATTGCAGCACTTATTCCTTCCCCAACCGATTGATTGTGGAGATTACAGTTTGCAACTCGAATTGCACCCATCTAAAGTTGGAGAAAATAAAACTGTAATTTCCGTGTTTTTAAGTAGTTTAGCCTAAACTACAGATTAGGTGGTCATTTCAAATAGAGTTAAAAATAGGTGAAAGAAGAAAAAAAAAGGAAAAGGAAAAAGAAATGGAAAAGAAAAAAGAAAAGGAAAAATGGGAAAGGAAAAAGAAAAGGAGGGAAATTGAAATGTTAAATGCAATAGCAGAATAAAAATAGACATGCAATCTAAAAAAAAAATTAAGAGGATAAAAGGAAAATGGCATAAGTACAAAGGGAAACAAGAGAAGATAAAAAGTTAGATGAGGAGAAAGTAATGAAATCATACAAACTTAATGGCTTGACTGTAAACAGCAACCAATTAAACTAGAGGTGGCAAACAAATGTTTTCAGGAGCCAGGCAGGAAATATAAATGTATAAAAGCTAGAAACATTCCAAGTCTAATCTTTTGAAAACACTACCAGTTTACATCCCTGCCATAAAAGCAACCTGCTAGTTTTATCCCTGCCATAAAGCAGTATTATCATAATTCAGTTACAGTAAAAAAATGATAAAGGTTTGCCTTAAAAAAATACTACTAGACGAGAACATGGATGAATTAAAAATAGAAAGCTATCTTCTAAAATTTTGTGGTCGTCCATGAGATAACAAACTATAAATGTGTGTTGTATTTCAATAAATGGAAGTTTGGTTTAGTAAAAAGGAAAAAGAAAAAGACAAATGCTTACCTTTATATTTGTAGCACAACCATGTTCCACAATATAGATATCAGCTCCATCTACTGCTAAACGAGTCATAGTATATTTCAAATCATCTGAAGTTGGACAAGGACCAGGAATACAACTCAACTAAAATGAAAGAGAATTGTACATTTAATTCATCACCATCAACTCATTATATTGATACTTAAGTAAGTCTCCTTATTCAAATAAACAAAAAAAATTCTGGTTATATGTCTATTTTAGTTTTTAAAAAATCTGTTGGTTAAATTTCATTTTTTTATTATAATAAATGTAATCATCAGCAATTAAAGTGTTACCAATTAGAAAATTAGTTGTAAGTAGGCATGTACCATTTTCATTCAAAAAGGGAAAGTTGCAAGTCTAACTGACAGAATACATATACAACTTGTTACTGAAACTCAAAAAGAACAAGGTAAACTAAGTAAACAGTGTCACAGGTTTACAAGAATCGTATGAGTTTAGAGATGAAAGATTTTCTTTTTCTTTTCTTTCTTTTTTTTTTTTTTAAACCTTTGGACACAGATACACTGAAATCCAAGATTTTTTAAGTTTCGAAAGAGTGGGCAAATTAATTGCTCTTACTTTCAGTACTTTAGAAAACCCTCAAGTGCATAATGCAGACTTCTGATCCAGAATGAATGATGCTTAAATCCATCATAGAGATGTAAGATTTTCCTGAGCACTCCATACACCTACACACACACACACACACACACACACACACACACACACAACGCACAGGCATGTATTTGTTTTTACACACACCCACAAATATATCAAATGCAAATTTTATGATGATATCTAAAACAATCCACACAAGCTTAATTTTGTTTTACTCCTAAAACATAGATTTGGTGATGTTTAGGTTGGAAGAAAATGTACATGTCACCTACATCAATGAATTTCTTGAGGAAACAGCAGCCCTGAGTAAACTACTGGCCCAATAGCATGTAAATACTCATTAGTGGTAAAGTCAGGACTAGAAACAGGTGTCTTGTAATATAGTCAATGCTCTATACTGATATATTTCCTCCAGACAAAAACAGACCTAAACGAACTAATCTTAAGTGATGGCAGATCAGTTGCTGCCTGGGGATAGAGGCTGACTCCAAAGGAACAAAACGGGAATTTTCTAAGGTGACAGGATTGTTCTATATCTTCACTGGTGATAATGGTTACACAGGTACATTTGTCAGCACTCAAACTGTATAACTTTAAAAGGCTGAATTTACTGTATGTAAATTATGCCTCAATAAAGTTGATTTTTAAAAATTTTAATGCAACACATAAAAGCTCTAAGTTAAAAAAAAAAAAAAAAGGAAAGGGAGTCACCTAAAGGCATGTGTGAATTATCCATAAGAAACTAATTGCCTGGTACATGATTAAAGAATCAATTCCCTGGAAACTGGTAGCGTGTTTATAACAAGAAAAAAATAATTTTACCACCAATTATAGCATTTTTGAACATAAAACTAAAAGCAGGATGAATTACTTTCAATTCACAGTAAATATAATAGCAAACAAATATAGCTTTACAACAAAAGAACAAAAAAGGAAAGACGAAGGAAAAAACTGGAAAGAAAAACAAACTGTTAACAATTGTTATCTCTATGTTGTAGAACTAGGGTAACTTATTTTTCTTTTTTGAAACTTCCATGTTTTCCAGGTTTTCTGACATCAACATACTTCCAAAATCAGGGGGAAAAAATTCTCCCCACCCCTCATAAGGGAAAGTATCTATTGCACCTCTGTATTTCTTTGCTACTTCATATGGTTTTAAGGATTATAGTCTACTTTTTACAACCCTTGTGAAGGTACTGTAATGACCTCTAATGAAAGCAGCACAATGCTGTGGAAAGAGCATAAGGTCTGGAGTCAGAAAACCTGCCAAATGTCCAACACTGCTAATCACAATATAGGAAACAGGCATGTTCCAAAGTCATCTGCAAACCCCGTCATGTAAGGAATTTAACCTTTTTCTTGCTTCAGTTTCTAAACCTTCTACATAAATATACAGTCATATCCTAAAGAGTTAGTATAATAATGCAATAAGACATGAATGTTAACAGTAAAAATGTAAGAGAGAAGATATAATTTTTATATCTCCATTTATTTGTGAATGTATGGTTTAATAATTATCTCATATTTTAGATACTTAACTGGCTAAGAATTTGCAAAATAATTTCATTACTTAAAAAAACTGAACTGTACTGTTTACTTCATGGCTATGTCCATTTGATTAAAAGCTGCCATCTCAATCTTTCATTTTAAAAAAATTCATAAACGTTTACAATACTACTAAAGTATTTGTTAACATACCTTGGATTCACAGAACCGACGATCAATTCCATGCTGACATATTATTACTGATTTTGGTCTTTCTAGTTCATACTCCCGACATACCACATGAAAAACAAATGTTTGTCCCCACTCCAAGAGGCATGCCAGCTACAGATGATCAGTGACAGGTTGACAACACTGTTAGCATTCTAAATAAGTATTCAGAGTTCAAAAGCTTATGAACAACATTAACATGGCTTGAAAGAACCCAAACACTGTCTTATACCTGCTGCTAATTAGTCTACTTGTTAGCCATTGATTTTTCTACCTTGACATTCTTTATAAGTTTGTGCTGCTTTTCATCTGTGAATGACAAAATGCACTGCCAAAGTGAAATTTTTCCACTGAAAAATTCTACTTCAGCAACATCTAAAGCAAATATCTTTCCTTCAAGATTATATTTTTCTTCTATATAGCTAACTGGAATCTTCCACATAGAAAAGCACCTAAAATTCTCCATTTAATAATAAGCCAGAATTTTATACGAAATTTTTAAGTACAGTACATATCATATTGAGCTACAATTTTGGAAAACTAGGCATTTTTAAATTTAGCACTTTTGTTTATATAAATAGGAGCTTAAGTATCACATATGAGTATCAATTAAGTATCAATTCCTCAAATGCTGAGTTTAAATAAAAACATCTTAATTTTATAATTGATTAGAGTTAACAATAAAAACGTCAAGGGATTGAGTATACATGACATTATCCCCCTGAAGAAGTACATAATTTAAACTCTTGGAAAACTGTTAAAACATACAAAGAATGGAATAAATGTAAAAGCATCTTATGGATTCATGAACCATGCAGGAAACAGTGATGCTAAGATTCTAGTGCAGAAGAAAGAGGAATGTTTTATCTTATAATAAGGGCAATTTAAACATATGAGATTCCAGTAGTCCTTAGAAAAAGGAATTGTGTTGTGTCCATTCTTGCGGGGTCAGCATGGCTTTATTCCCTTGTTAGGGAACAGCTGCTTTGTTATATGCTTCAGTTTTTACATATATTTAGGGACAGAAAACGGGATAATAAGGAGAGTACAGTTACAAGGCCAGAGAGCACTGAATAATTCCTTTCACCCATCTTTACAAATTCCATTATATATTCCCTTTCACCCATTTTTGTACATATCATTATACATTCTAATATTATACTGAGATGTCATTCAACTCCAAAATATCCTTTTTCAATTCCACTCATTTTCCTACTATTTCTAGAATATTAATTTTTGCTGCCCTCTGACAATTTCTTCCAGGTATACCAAGTATCTAGATTCTTTATTTACCTTCTTGTTGCTACTACCTACATCTAAATTATGTTTCATACCCATTCTGTAACTTTTTGTCAAAATTGAGAACTTACACTTCTACCACATTCCAATATTTTGAAATGCTAAGATAAGAATTCATACTATGGTAAATACATGATGCAGCAGATAAAATGTTACAGTAATATGGTTATTCAACTAAATATCAATGGTCTATTTCTAGAGTTAAATAATCCTTAAGGCCTCTGAGCCTACTAAGGATTAAATGGGATAGAGAGGGCGAAGAGGAATTTATCCAAAAGGATCTCACCTAGCACTCTAGACCAGATTTTCTTACCAGTAAATTCATTTTTATTTTTTTAAACTAGTACATATATCACTAGTAGCAGGTACAAATGTTACCTCGCTTTGGGACATGACAAGTAAAAAACTATGCTACCTAATCTTCAGCATCATAAGAGGTACTTTCAAATCCTACCTAATACACAAGAAAGCAAAGTTCTTGGAAAATTATCCCATGTACTAGAAAAAGATTGTTCCAACAGTATAATTTTTTTTCTTTTTTTTTTTTAAAGTGGCCGCACCAATTTATTTATTTATTTTTTTTAAATTTTATTTTGTCGATATACATTGTGGCTGATTATTGTTCCCCGTCACCAAAACCTCCCTCCCTTCTCCCTCCCCCCCTCCCCCCCAACAATGTCCTTTCTGTTTGCTTGTCGTATCAGCTTCAAATAATTGTGGTTGTTATATCTTCTCCCCGCCCCCCCCCCGGTTTGTGTGTGTGTGTGTGTGTGTGTGAATTTATATATTAATTTTTAGCTCCCACCAATAAGTGAGAACATGTGGTATTTCTCTTTCTGTGCCTGACTTGTTTCACTTAATATAATTCTCTCAAGGTCCATCCATCCAACAGTATAATTTTAATAATGTATTAACTTGATTTCTAGAACAGTTCTCATCCTGAGTTTTTCCCAAAGAAAATCTCAAATTCTTGAAAGTGCTATAGAGAACTATGAAACATTACATCTGTCAATTATATGTGGCTCAGAAAAGTAAAACTTGTCTCTGATTCATCTATTGCTAAGAAAATTCTGGATGGCAAGAATGACTTCCATCAGAACACCATTACTGGAAATGTAATGAACATTCAAATGGGCATGCAAGTTATTCTTGTGATAGTGTAAAGAAAGGAAAAAGAAAGTCAGGAGATAGTACTCCGAGAATCATACCTGTGGTGCTGTGACCTTAGCTGTAAGGCTTCCAGCCTGCACATCAATTAGCCACGCATATTCTAAGGAATCACTTCCCAAAGGAAGACCTTCTGCTGAGAACATAGCATGTGCTCTGAGCTGGAGACCTGACAAACTGATGTGACCTTCCCTGAGAACTTCATCCACAGGGGGTCGCTGCTGGAAACAATAATAAATGACACCATAAGAAGTACAAGAAAATCACATTATAATTTCTAGTTGCTTCTCCCCCACCCCCTCCCCCAGATGAACAATAAAATCATGTTATCTGGAAAATAAGACTTCAGAATCCACAGGCTCTTAACACAACCTTGGACCTAGAAAAGTAGTTTGAGATAAGCTTCTTTAGTGACAATATCTCCAACTACAAAACAAGATAGCTAAGTCCTAAAAAGTATGCAGATCCCTGGCAACTGCCTCTATGAATAAAAACAAACTAGTACTCTAACTAACAGGGAATGCAAGAGGCCAATCTTTTGTGGGAAGGCTAAGAATCATAAATTTAAAATATAAAGAAGGAGATAACAGGAAAGAACAAAGACCACTAAGACAAAAAAATGAAGAACTGGGGGAAAAAGCTATTGTCTGTACAGATTTTGAGAATTATGTAAATACTACAAGAAGGATAATTTTATCTTAAATAATTAAATACTCACTATTAAAAAGCAGCACTGATTTCAAAAAGAAAATTTCTGAGACATATTCAAAGAGATAAAGAATATGTCCTAAAACAGACTATTCCACGGAACACTATTTCCTCAGAACATTATTAAGACAACAGAATCAATTAAGTTTGGAAATGCCCCACCCATCAGTCACCAATTTGTTGAATCTACCTCCCAATCTCTCACAAACCCATTCACTCTCTTCCAACTTCACTACTACCATCTTGGTCCAGAGAATATTACCTGTTGCCAAAACTTTTGCAAGGCCTTCCAGCACTGACTTTTTACATCTCTCTGCTCCATACTCTACTAATGACCACAGAGATCTCTTAAAAATTCAAATCTGATCATGTTCTTGCCTCCAGACTATTACATGCTACCAAAGTACCACATACCTCACCTTGAATTACTCTTTATACTTGAGATTATTTATCTTAATTTTAATTTCCTCAAAATTTACCTTCTCTACCAGGTTCATTAGGGTAAGGAGCATTTCTGTTTTGTTCACCAAATATCTCATTGTACCTAACAGAGTGACCACAAAAAGTAGATGTTGCTGACTGGACAGATTTCTTCACATCAAGTGTTCTCAGACTTTCAATATGCTAGCTGAAACAATGAGACAGTTCACAGATATTTCCCAACTTTGTGAATGTGTGCAGGCCATCTCACAGTGCTCCTTGCTTTCAACATTTTGGGAAACACACTCTTAGAAAAATATATTCTTAAGGATAAGGGCTAAAGCTAATTCATAAGGAGTTTTTAAAAGGAAATTTCAAATTGTGACTACAATAATAGCTCTAGAAACTCTTCTGATATAATTTTTTATTTTATTTTCATTCCAAGCTGTGTGACTTTATATAAAATCACCTAATTTCTCCAGGCATCAGTCCCTTACCTTTTATCTGAGGGAGTTGGGAAGGATGGCCAATAAGGTTCTCTTCTGCAACTGAGATTCAATAATTCTCAGTATAAAATTTTTCATGAACATTTTTTTATCTTGAAAACACATGTAGATTTTGGCCTCTACTAAGGCATAGCCTACCTGGAACACCAGTAAGGATTATATTCTAAATTTTACTTTAATTTGCATCATGTTGTAGGTTGAATTGTGTCCTCCCAAAAGATAATGTTCAAGTCTGAAACCCTGGAACTGGTGGAATGTGACCTTTTCTGGAAATACGGTTTTTGCAGATATAATCAAATTAAGATGAGATTATACTAAATTAGGGTAGGCCCTAATCCAATATGACTGGTGTCCTTATAAAAAGAGAGAAATCGGAACACATGGAGAGATCTCCACTGAAAACAAAGGCAGTGGCAAAATGTGAGCGATGCATCTACAAGCCAGGAAACGCCACCAGAAGCTGAGAAGAGGCAAGGAAGGATCTTCCTCTATAGCCTTCAGAGAGAGCATTTCCCTGCCAACACCTTAATTTAGGATTTAAGCCTCCAAAACTGAGAGGAGAAATTTCTGTTGTTTTAAGCCACCCAGTGTATGGTACTTTGCTACAGTAGCCCTAGAAACTAATGCATATCATAAGATGACCACAAAGTAAAAAGTTTCATAAGTTGGACAGTAATCCATCCTTCACCTTGAAATCCTGAATTAACCTGCAAGGAGATGGCCCAGGATTGAGCTCTGGGAGTAGTCACAGAGTGAAGCCACCCACTGTGAAAGAATATTAGACAATATAGAGAAAAGAAAAGATTTCTTAGGAATAATCATATCAACACTACAAAATTTAAGCAAGTAGATAAATAAATTCCAAGAGGATATATATGGTACCCTTGTCTTTGGGGGGAATTTTGAAATGCTAGCCATTTAGGAAACCTAATATTTCTACTACCACCTGATATCTCCATGAACTACTTCTCTAATCACCAAATAAATCCTACTTTATAATTCAGTCTCTCTACAAGTGTGCCATACCTCTATTATAAGCATGAATGTGAAACTTATAAGCATTAATGTGAGCTCAGTAAAATTTTTTTATGTCTAATAAAGCCTTTTGAAAATGCAGTGATTAAAATAAAAGTTGAAGTACGACCAGGTATTCATAAGAAACCAGACCTACTCATCTACAATTCTCAGAACTCATCCATAAGAAGAAATTTTCCCTTTCACCTTTATTAATTTCCTCAATAATTGAAAGAAGATGGGCTTCCTCTCCACACACCTCCCAGAATAAAAGACCAACTTTAATAACCCACTTAACAGAGATGAGTACAAGACTTATTTTTAAGGTTTTTATGGCAAGTTAAAATAAAGCATTATGCAAGTGAGATGTTTGTGATGATAGAATAGTTCTGTATCTTTGCTTTAGTGGTGGTTACATGAATCTACATGTGATAAAATGACAGAAAACTATGCACGCACATTGTACCAATGTCAGTTTCCTTGTTTTGATACTGTACTAAAGTATCTAAACTAATTATATCATGGGGGAAACTAGGCGAAGGGTACACACAGGATCTCTCTGTACTATCTTTGTAACTTCCCATGAACTTATAAGTATCTCAAAATAAAAGTTTAAAACAGGAAACACATATCCTGTGGCAAAAACAAAAACAATGTCCAGCACATATTAAGTATTAAGTTTTAGCCATTATGATCTTAGCTATGCCAAATACATACATGAAAAAACTGAAATGAAGAAAAATGTAGTCAAATATGGCAAAGTGGTGAAAAGAGGTATGTTATTTTAGATAAGATGATCAGCTACTACATATAATCCATAAGAAGTAGCCATCCATTGATGATTTGGAAGTGTCAGATTCATCTTCCCATTTATAATTTTACTTTGTCTTGTATGAAGATCTGTTTAAATTTCTAAATCACACAACTGGACTAAAGGTAGGACCTAAAGCTATGGTAAGTACCAAGAGAAGCCATTTGGCATTTAAGAAATCATAATAAAGTGATAAATCTACCCAGAAATGTAATAAATTCTTATTTGATAAATATCAAAAGAGGCCCAGGGTAACATGAAGGAATTAACAAAGTATCTTGTAAGTATGTTAGATGAATACTAATAAATCACTGGTCATGTATATATGCATGTTTTGAAATTTTCTGGTACTGGTTAATATTAAAACTTGGATTGTGATTTTTAACTGAATCTACCAACATTTTATATAGTTAATTTTTCCCTTCCATAAACATATGATAAAATTATAAAGTATTTCTTTCCATTTCTAAAAACAAAATATAAAAAATACGATTGGGATCACATAAATAAGGAGCAGCAAAAAAAAAAAAAAAAAAAAAAAAAGAAAAAGAATTGAGATTATTGAAACAACTCTCAAAGATATATACACACACATAAAACTTAATACAGTTAAATTAAAAGTCTCTGATTAAAAGAACTATATATTCCATGCACTGAAACTAACACATTGTTTTGACCTCATAAATATTAATAATAAATCTATAACTCTCTACCATATCTCACTTTTACATTACCTGATAGTTATCACTGACAAACACATTCAGGGGTGACAAAATAAGTTGTAGCATGGTCTCCCTAAATCCTTTTTTCATTTCAAAACATAGCCTTTCCAAGAAAGCCGTAGGGCATTCAGGACCATCAGTAGTTCCATGCTGTGGTCAAACAAAATACAATAATCAAGAAACAGAAAAAAATAAAAAATAAGGAAGTACAGGAAAATAAAAATTACATTTATCATGATTAAGAGAATTTGATTTTTCAAAAGCAGTTACAGCACTTACTGACAAAAATAACCATTCTATACCTTAGTAAGGGCACTAGCTGCACTAAGCACAAAAGGTAATTTCTCTGCTGTGCAATATCAGGTACATGACATGGAGCCAGTATACAGCACAATGCTCTAGAGCCAGTTCCAAAGCCGGCCCTACTCCAAAGCCCCAGCCACAACAGGCCCAAGGTGCATCTTTACAGTGAACCAGGATACTGTGCTGGATGCAAACCTTTGACACAATTCAACCTCCAGGGTTAAGCCTGAAGCTTGATCTTGTAATAGGTCCACATAAGGCCACAATCTGGTCTGGGATCTGAGATCAAAGCTAAAGAGATGTAAAGTCTTAGAATATCCATCAGGCTAACTATAAACTCAACGACTCAATGTCATGACAAAATATCCTAAAGTTACACAGAACAGCAAAAGACCTAAAGTGAAAGAGGAAAAACTGAAGTAAAATCACCAATGATCAAATAAGAAAATAAACTAGCTTTATAACAGTAAAAGGATAAAGTTAGAAGTTTTTGAATCTTTTTTTGAATTTTTGAAAAATTTTGAATTTTTTTCTATGTGTGTGCGTGCACATACACATGCTACATGGGTGTCATAATACACTCCAGACTATTTTGATATGTAAACACTTACAACAGGAAGACGCCCATGAACTTTGTACAAATTAACAAGTACAGTAATATCCCAAGGACGCAAGGTAAGTGGATGAATTGACTTGGCTGTAGTTTCATTTTCCTTTCTGTCATTTTCCATTCCAACAGCAGTCCACCCAGAGCTGGATGATGTTGACAGTGACAGAACAGGACTTGAAATAACCTCTTCAAAATCCATATACATGTCATCTTCCCCAAAGTAGTTTTCCTATAAATATTAAGAAAAAACAAACTATTATTGAAAGAGATATGAGCCTTAAATTTGTAAACTACGCACCTCCTTAACTTACTGTATTTAATTAAAGGCATCAGGTCTATTTTCTTGAAATGAAAAAATATATATTTAAGACATACACGTAGCTGCTTGGCAAATAAATATTCTGTAGCAAAAAATGCAAAAAGTTACAGGAGTTTATAGTAAAGCTTCATGACACCACCTCCAATTATAGCAAAAACTTGTAATTTAGGCCCTCAAAGATAACTTTGAAAGTTTGTATGATTCAGTAGTTTTCAATCTTTGCTTCTCAGAGTTCTGAGGCAAAACCCAGGGACATTCTTTGGAGGAAGCAGATCAATTCACTGAAAATCAATTTGGCTTAATTCAGTTAGGTAAATACTACAATTCACACATTCTAGTCGGAATATTTATCAGGAGTATTTACCAACTTTAATAAGAATGTCCAATTTTGGTTACTGATGAGATAAAAGCATATGTTATCAACAGTCACCAAACTTCCTTCCACATAGTTCATCCTGGTTTTTTAAGCAGAAATGATTCAACTAGTAATACTCTGATTTCTTTTGCATCAGAATTTTAGTTTTAAATTCTTTTTTATTCCCATTGATTCTGAAATTAAATTTTGCCTGTCAGTGGTAAACAAGTTTTTTGTTTTTGTTTTTAAACCTGCTTGACTTACCCAGATTATTTAATATATAATGACACAACTGTGACCCAAAGTGTACAAAGTTAAAGCCTCAAAGTGCAGCTGAGAAGAGAGGGCAGGAATGGTACACTTGGGGCTGGTATGAGTCAGGAAGGATGGGCAGGTGATCACGATCAGGGTAGCATCCTCCCCATGGCCAGGGACAGGGGAGTGGCCTGAGGAGCAGGGCCCGAGGGTAGCCTAGGGCCAGTGGAAGGGTGCAGAGACCTCCCCCTTGGCCTACATCAGAGGCCCAGAAATGCCACATGGCTAACGGGGCAATAGCCCAGGCAGGGGCCAGAGGCAGGGCCAGGAGAGCACCATTTCCTGGGGTGGGGGTAGAAAAGTTGTTAAATATTTCTGTTTACACTGTTAACTGTATCTGTTAAATATTAGAACCAAGTTAGTATTTTTGGTAAATTCTACAGTTGGTTACTGACTGATTTAACTTCTGACTAGGGTTATGAACATCAGGCCATAGTATCTTTTCACAGAAAAGAATGCTGAAGGGCTTAACATCAAACGGTTAATTAGTGGGAGGACTAGCATTTGAAATCCCAAATCTTCTGACTCACAAACCCAATGTTCTTCTCTCTATTCTCTATTGCTGTTTACCTCTAAATAATACAGATGCAACTTGGAACCTGCTTAAAATCTTGATAACTGTCCTTACAATATAATCCTGAAGCATGGACAAATTTAAGCACAAATATAAACGTAAATAAACACTGGGTTATATCCTAAATTCTAGCATTAAAGTTTTAAAACTAAACATAAATGTCAAGTTGAGTTTGATTAATGTTAAAAACTTAAAGATACTCAGAGCAGTATTTGTCCCTTAGATTATTTGGCAAGCCTTTTCAAAATATACATGCCATCCAGTCCTGGAGGCTGGTTCAGCAGGTTTGTCGTGGGCATGAAGTCCAGACTCAGGTGTAAAGTAGAAAAATTCCTTTGGTGATTTTATCTACAAATGGCCTCTAGACACAATCATCTGTCACACCTTCCCTCCAAACAATTGACATAATGAGTCAATGAACACTGTTCATGTTTATTAGCTTTTAACATATTAACATTTACCAACCAAACAAAATAGTTACCAGCACTTATTTTACCTAATTTAAAAATAATCATAGCCTAAAAATCTCTAATTTTAAAAAAATTCTCCTGTAGGCTCTTAAATTCTCTTACAATTTTTAATCTTAAAAAAATACTGATTCCTGTAGATTATTACAATTAAACGAAAAATGATTCTCTTGGTTGGGTCTAATGTTCAATTTGCTACTAAACCAATGTCCATTTAATTATCTGAAACAGAAATAACTCATCAAAGTTTTTAGAGAACACTGAATACCCAACATAGTAGAGGACATTTGCCAATTTTTATTAAATGTGTCAATGACTATGTTTTTGAGGAGTTACAAAACACTAGCAGTCTTTCGTGACAATACATTTTTACCTATTGAATATAATCAACAAAATGTACTTTTAAAATTATAACTCCTTTAAAAAGCTAGCCTAATGTTATATATTTAATGCTGGGTGGCTGATTTAAGTTCTTTTGTTTTTGTTTTTAAACGTGAATTCCATCTACAAGGGTTAATTTCTTATGAACTCACTAATCAAAAAAATTATCAAAAGGTTGACCAAAGTATAAGGCAAGTGATAATATTATGGCAAGCTTTTATGGTATTTTATGAGTAATAAATATTTGCAAATGCTGAATAAATAAAACTTCCATTTCCTTTTAATGTAGGTGGCATGCAAAACTAAACTCTTTAAAATAAACTTCAAACAAATCTAGGAAAAAATCATTTGCTTACAGAACCAGGAAAATGTCTTCTTTTGTCAATTTTGCAGCATGTTTGAATTTAAGAATGATAAAACTACATTTTCAATTTACTTAAGAGTTCTCTGACATTTTATTTTCATAAAGATATTTTGTTATATGAGTGTCAAGTAACCTATTTAAGGTAATAGGAAATTGCCATGTTTTTCTCGGCTCCAAAATTATACTTATCCAGTGATACTCATTTCTCAAAAAAGAAAAACGAGAACTATGAACAAGAGGTTAAAAGATGACAGCTAATAAAATCAGATAAGCAGGGAAAAAAAACCTACAAGTACTCTTGTTTCCAAAATTGTATTCTAATTTAAAAAAGAAAAATTGAGAGCCAAGCTTCTGTTTAAGACTATTAAAACTATTATTTTAATAAGGAAAGTATATATGCCATATATATCTTTAATCCGTAGTTACTATCACCACTGACATGTTATCACTATGAAGAGTAAGATATCCCTTCTTTCATGACCAAAAAATGTAACAAGACTAAGAGAAGTCAGTCAACTCAGAAGAGTTAATATAAGTGGTATTGTTATCTGACCTTATATTTGCAACAGAAGAAACGACATGAAGTTTGAATATGACTAAAATGACTTTGCGCTGACACATAAAATTGCTGTTGTCTACAACTGCAGAAGATCTCCCATTTCCATAAAATATCCTCATAAATTTTAATGCATGTTTAATATATATTCAGAATTCTTTCTAATAATAATGCCAGGCCCAATTTCTTTTGTGGATTTTGGAAATCAGTTTTTTGTATATGGTCAAACAAATATAGAATGACTCTTTTTTTTTCCAGTTTATCCTTTATAATTTCTTGATGTTTAATTTTATAATTCAATCTTAGTTACACAAATTTTCATATTCCCTTAATTTTCTTTTTCATATGTATGAACATAAATGAAAAAAATTTTGTAATAGGAATATATTATATACATTATATATAGATAATGCCTAAATTCCAAAATTTTTAAAGTTCTAACACTGATACTAAGTAAAACACAAGTTATATATTGAAACAAACAAACAAACAAACAAACAAAGTAATAGGAATACTTAAGATAAAATAACATCCCTGTGTCAGCATGACACTAAGCTTTCTGGTAGGCAAAAAGCACAAACTTAAAGAGTTACACATATTCCATGTAAAAGGAAGCATAGAGTTCATTGGGCTAGACAGACTTTTTGCCTGTTATGTTTTAGATATATGAGAGTCTTTAAAAAGTTCACGGAAGGATTCATGTTATCCTTTTAATTCCATTTTTCCATGAACTTTTTGAAGTACCCTTGTATATTTAATAAATATGCCCAAATTTAAAATTTTACAATTTGCTTTAATAGACATTTTATATGAGTTCTAAGTAAATTAGATGAATGCAAATACTAATATGCAACACAAACTTTTGATACTTAAAAGTTGTTATAAAATCTTTAATGCACAGAAAAGCCTGTATCAAATATAATAAACTATTAACAAAGGTTACATCTGTGGAGCAGAATTTATAAAGAAGTCCAAAATGAATGCATGTATTTCTTTCTCTGTATGCGTCTTTGTTATAGTCTTCTCATTTCTGTTGAAAATGTATTACCGTGAAATTTTTAAAATAAAACAAACTGAGGTTCGATGTATACATGGTAATGCAGAAACCAAACTTAATACCTCTCTAGTAGTTAGTATTTAAAAACTGATATTATATCATCATTATTACCCTAATCTGCTAATTAAATCATTACTTACATTTAATTAAAATATAATTCATCCTCTTCAGGGATACTATAGCTTAAAAATTGCACTTCAGATCCTTTATAGTTCAGAAAGTAACATTATAGGGAGAAATATTTGAAGAATATTTTAGGTCAAACAACTGTCACAAAAAAGAAATAAATGTGTACATGTGTGTATTTTCTCTTCTATGAATCTGAAGATGTATTTCTTCAGGAATCTCTCTTAAAATGCTAGAAGAAGATATAACCAACAGATACTCCAGGTTTCCACAAATATGAGACACATTTTCCTTTGCCTCTTTCACCTTAAGTTAGCTTTATGGTAGTTTTTAGTAAATATAATATAATAACTCAAATAGAGATTTTATGTACCTACAAAACCCAGTTCAGCCACTACTTCCTCCAGAGAGCCTTCACTAACAAATCTTGATTGTCCTTTCGTAACCAAACCTGATTATACAAGTTCCTCTCCAGAATTAATTACTCCTATCCTATCACCACACATTATGGGGTTCCTCGTTGGCTAAGTATTCAATATTCAAATCTCTGCAGTTGTGAAATTACAAAAGGAAGCACTATAAAATTAGACACACACAAACATCCCTCTCACAAATAATGCTGTTGCTCATGATGTTAATGTTTTGATAATGTCCCTTTGATTATCAGGTGTAGTAAATACACATTAGTACAACGAAAATCAAAAGCAAAGTCAATTTGCAAAATCCTGGAAAAATGCAAAATTTCTTGAAGTTGGTGAAAGTGATGTTGGAAAACTGCTCCAACACAGGCAAAGTTATCAATGTTAAGTGATGATCTGGACGGGTTTAAGTAGTTACCATAAAAAAAAAGAATAAATCAACAAGAATTGTTAATGACCTGGGGACTTATTTGGGGGTGTGGGAGCTTTTAAAATGTATGATTTGAATATCAAAAGAAAAAGAGTGATCTCTAGATAACTGATGAAGTCCTCAAATATTTTTCTACAAATAGCTCCTCTTCATAATCATGGTACACGTGCTATCATACTGTGCAATCACACAATTTCAGTGGAGAAATTATACCAAAATGAAGCAACCTGTTTCGTTCTTTGTTCTAAGAAACAGTGCATATTTATTCAGAACCTAAATTTGGCATACTCTGAGATAAACTTATTTTCATAATCTACTTCAATTGTTAAAATAAAGCTCCAAAAAAAAGAAAAAAACTCTGAACAAATCTTCTTTATTTATCATGAAATGTTGTCATTTTGATGAATTCACTTGAAGTATGCTTCTCCTGGTACCAGTTATTCTCCCATAACAAACACTACTTCTATTGCTGCATTAATTAGTGTATTCAAATTTGTCCATGTATCTATTTATCCTAGCTACCCCTCTAACTTATCTCCTTGAGAACAGATGCTATATCATCTATCTCTACCAATTAGCACCATTCCTAGAAAACACTAAATACTAAAAAAAAAAAAAAAATGCTGAACGTAGGAGTACTATTATTATTTTCTTTGGCTGCTGGCTGGCCAACTGAGCTAACTGGACAGTCCTCTAAAGAGTACTACTTTTAATAAAAAAATTTGTAATTGAATCTAGCACCCAGAGTCCAGTCAACATACATAATATATCCTCAACACTCTAAATCTTCTAACTGGCTATTTCAAAAGGTCTCTGTTTTCAAATAGATTTTAACTGCTTTGCCTATATTTAAAAATATATATGTTCTTCTTAAAATTGTACCTTTATACACAAAAAGGCATTTAATAGAGGTCCATAGAGAGTTATCTGAGAATCTGGGGAAAGTTCCATTTCTACATGAAGCTTATCAGGTGGAAGTTCTGAAGGATCAACAGGTGGGCGTGAAGAAGCAGAGGGAGAAGAGACAACTCTGTCTGATGTTTTCTGGGATGGTCTTAACACAGATAGCATTGTTTCCTCCATTTCTGACACTGAAATAAATTGACAGAAAAAAAGATTAACATTTAAGGGAGAGAGCAAATAACCTCTCAGAAGCTCTCCAAGGAAATATTCCCTAAGAAATTTTACTTTGCAAAGATGAAGTCAATTAATCCTAATACAGAATCTATACTATGGGTTGAGTATCCTTGATCTGAAAATCTGAAATCTGAAATGCTCCAAAATCCAAACTTTTTTGAGTGCCAACATGATACTCAAAGGAAATGTTCACTGGAACATTTTAGATTTCACATTTTCAGATTTGGGATGCTCAATCAGTAAGAATAATACAAATTATACTAAAATACAAAAAAAAAAAAAAAAAAATCTGAAATCCAAGACACTTCTGGTCCCAAGCATTTTGGATAAGGGATATTCAACTTGTATAAATGAAAATAGACTTGAAAGACCAATAATTATGAGAGCAAATAGAGAATAGACTTCACTGAAATACGGAGAGAAATACATAAATGAGATTGCACAGAATGAATGAAAAGTTCCTGTTAACACAAGCAACATTCTCACTGAGTCCCTATGATAAAGATTTTGGTCAAAACTGGGCCTTAACTATAATTGCGCATTAAACTAAAAGTTGTTTTCACATAAATAGCTATTCAAATACAGTGTGACATTACCAAGTCACATGTGAACAACTGTGAAAACTATTCTTTGAAACTTAACTCGCTGGAAAAATACAAAGAAAACATCACTCTAATTCTTTTTTGGAACCAAGTAATGAGGCAAATTATCTTCAGGAAACTATGAATTATATGAAAGCTCTCAAAATGCACTAAAGAAACTAACACTTCACAAAATCAAGCAACTTAAATATATAGATTCATACATACCTTCTTTAATATTCCAGCTCTGCTGCTTGTAGTTTGGCAGACCTTGAGAAAATTACCTTCTCTGAGCATATTTCCTCAACTCTGAGATGAGAATAATAATAATATCTACCTTACAGAGTTGTTGTAAGGATTAAATAATATAAACCAGAAAATTGCTTGGCCCAGTATTTGATACATAGTATTTGCTCAGTAAAAGTTAGTCATAATTATTCCAAAATATTTAAAAGATTATAAGTTTAAGTCGGAAGACTAAATGCATTTAATTTTATATTTGATGATTATAAATCATAACAGCAGCTGTTTCAAAGTACAAATTATATACAAATACTTACATGATTGTTTTAGCTGTTCATCTGCTTTTTGTGGATAAATTGGATGCCATGTGTAGTCAATTGTAAGCATGACACTTGGAACAGTCCAGCATTCAACCCAACCAGCCCTTTGAAGAATAAAAAACAAAGTTTCTAGTCAGATACTTACAGTTTTAATTGTATAGATACAAGTTACAGATAATCAAATTTTACTTATCAAACTTCACTATTATTCTTTGAAAGAAGAAGAATTTCTCCAAATGTAAACACAAAATACTCCAGTCACTAATTTTATGTACTCACTTTTCCTGAGTAATGTTGCGCCATTTTGGTTTAACTGCTTTCTGGCCACTTTGACACTCAGCAGGAATACCAGTATCATGAATCATCTTATGTGGGTGGCAATTCTTTACCAGCAAAAACAATGAATATTTACTAGGGTGACAATCTGGTAGAAACAAATGAAGATCAACATCTTCTCCCTAAAAAATAATTTATAATAACCCAAAGTAATAAAATTGGTGCATAAATGTTAGGTTAGTATTTACAGCCAAACTTATCTACAACAATTTTGAAAATAAATTTGAAAGAAACTAAATTTTATTTATTTATTTATTTTTTTGCATAGAAAATAAATTTTAAATGGCAGATTTTATATTGAACAGTCAGGTACATAAACAGAATAAGATTTTACAGTGACTAAAGCTAATTTGGATTGAAAAAATAACAGGGAAAGAGAAACAGCATAGTTTCCACATAACAGTGAAAAGATTGTCTTCCATAAGTATCCATGGATATTTTATGTAAAACTCAGTTTAAAACAAAACCCTCTCTTGGGCCGAACCTGTGGCTCACTCGGGAGAGTGTGGCGCTGGGAGCGCTGAGGCCGCGGGTTCGGATCCTATATAGGGATGGCCAGTGCGCTCACTGGCTGAGCGCGGTGCGAGTGACACCAAGCCAAGGGTTACGATCCCCTTACCGGTCACAAAAAAATAAAAATAAAAATAAAAAAAATAAAACAAAACCCTCTCTAATATAAACTTAAGTGGAACATGGTCTATATTTTTACTAACTTTTAAAATACTGTTGTCTCCTTTGATTATAGTAAGTCTTCTTTCCTCAACTGGCTTCTAATAATTCCAAATTGGCATATTTAAGGATCTTCGTTTGGTCTCACTTTTTTCTTTATACATCCTCTATTTTTTGTTCATCTTGATGCCTCATTTCTTAACAGGCAGCATAGCTGAGTGATTAAAAGATGGACCCCTAAGCTATATTGCCTGGGCTCAAAATCAGATTTGGCAACTCACTAGCTCCATGACAAGTTACCTAAACTCTGTTCCTCAGTTTTCTAATTTCCAAATACAGATAATAACAACTACCTCAAGAGGGTTGTTCTGAGAAATAAATGAGTTACTACACATAAAGCACTGAGAACATTGTCTGGCACATAGAAAATGTTTAATAGACGTTTATTCCTATTATTCTTGCTATTTATATTGCCATAATCACCATTAATACTGCAATTACTACTGATTGCCCATACCCTAAAATTAGATGTTTTGCAAAATTTGAGCTTAGGAGAAGTATGTAGGAGTTGGCTTTCAGATAAAAGAAAAGAAATGTGCTTGTGGTTATTCCTGGAATTCACGGCTACAATTAGGAATCAAATACAGGAAAGTGTAAAATTAGTTCTATAAGTAGGAAACATTAGAACTAGAGGGGGTTCTTAAGAGAACTTATAGATTAGCCACAGAGATCATAAATGAGCTCTAAGAAAATAATGAACTCTGGGGATATTTTTCTATTGTCCATTTCTTAGGGGCAATTAACTACAAAAAGGGAACAGCAAGGGGCCAGCCCTGTGGCTCACTCCAGAGAGTGCAGTGCTGATAGCTCCGAGGCCGTGGGTTCGGATCCTATATAGGGATGGCCAGTGCGCTCACTGGCTGAGCGTGGTGCGGAACAACACCAGCCAAGGGTTGTGATCCCCTTACCAGTCAAAAAAAAAGGGTGGGGGGGGCCGCAAGAACCCCGTGACACTAAAGTTAGTGGACACTGGAGAAAAGCTAAAATATCTTAGGGTGGTAATGGGATGGACAGGGAAGCATAAAGATAAGCTTTTGGAAATCAAACTTACTAATAAACCGTGTGGAATAAACAATGCATCAACGCATACATACCCTTAAAGAGAACTTGGTATTACATGTTGCTGGAACGAAGTCCGTAAAAGGCAAAGAAAAATCAATGTTTAGCGTTTCCCCACAGGCTGCCAGATACACTACAAAAAAAAAAAAAAGAAAGAAAAAGTAAATTCACTTTTAATGTCAAAAAAATTTAAATTTAAAAGTAGCCTAAAATGCACACCTAAACAAAATTAAATTTAAGACAACAGTTCAGTCTAACACAAACTCTGAAATAATGCTCTAAGTGTATCACAAGATAACAGGGGGGAAAAAATCACTTCTAGTACCTATTAAAACTACAAAATCAATGCTAATTTACTTTGTTGGTATTTGATTTCATGAGAACATTTAACTTAATTTTTAAAAACTTCTTACCATTTTCCTGTTGTTTAGTGGAACAATCAATCCAATTGCGTTGATTAGCAGCCCAAATCATTTCAAATTGATGAAACATGATTTTAAAATTCCATGTATATGGAACAAATGAAAAAATGTCTGGAGCACTATCACTAGACCAATCTTGAATTAAATCTAAAATTATTGGGTTAGGGAATAAAAAGTAAAGTTAATGGAAATTCAGAAAAAAAAAAACAGTTTCTAACACCAGTCAAAAATAAATTTTTCTTTTGTAACTAAAAAGAACTTTTATATTGAAATATTTAAATGGTCATTAAGATGTAGTTAAATTTGACAGTAAACATATGTTTACTTACTAATCATAGTTACGAATGAGAAAAATTTTATATATTTCATATATAATTTTTTTCAAGAAATTTTATAAAATGAAGAGAAAAAAAAATCACCTGATATTCCACCACTCAAATAACCAACATTATGGATACATTTCCTTCTAGTCATTTTTCTACTTAGATTTTGATATTATCCTATATGCACGTTTTATGTGTTGCCTTTTGTCACGAACTCAAAAGTTTTTCCATGTTATTTCATACACGTTTACATAAATTTTGCATAATAGTTAAAGAGTTTTGCCAGGATTTACTTAACCATTTCCTATACTTGGATATTTAGACTCTTTCCAAATGTTTGTGTTACATATAATATTACCACGTACTGTATATTTTTCTGCAAGATATTTTACATATTCAGGATTACTCTGTCAGTATAGATTCCAGAAGTGCAATTGCTGGGTCAAAGGTTAGGAATTGTTTCAAGGCTATTATAAATTATACAGTCACTTTCCAAAGAAAGTGAATCTATACCCTCCAGAAATGTATGCTTGACTACCTATTTCACTGTATGTACCCTATCCTGCATTATACTTCTTTTTACCTCTCTGTTTTTTGTTTTGTTTTTTAGACTTGATATTTGGTAAGTGAAAAATAGCATCTCACTTTAATTGAATTTCTTAATTTTAAGTATGGTTGAGCATTTTTTTCATAGTGCTTTATTATATCAGTAAACAAATATCTACCGATTGCCTGCTGTGTGCCAGGCTCTGTTCTAGACTCTGGGATTACAATGGTGAGTGAAACATAGACTTGGCCTTCTTAGAATTTATCATTAATCATCTTTGTTGATTGCTGATTTGTTGTATGTTTTAATTACTTTGTAAAATAGTGTTCTGATTATCTTAATTTTTTCTTAATTTTAATAGGTAAAAGCTCTTTATATAAAAGATATTAGCTCTGGTCTACCACAGCTGTTCCCACAAGTTTTTCTTCTGGCCTCCACATTGATTACATATGCATTGTATATTCCCAGCAATAACATCTTTCAATAAAAGGTCTAGAGGTGACAAACTCATCTTCGTATACTCACAGTATATAACTCAGTGCCATGCATATAAAATTAGAACTTCATTTGTGTGAGAGAAACAACTGGAAGCAGTATCGCTATAGCACAGACTTTCACACCCTGGATTTAAAGTCTGGCTTTATCGTTTTACTAGGTTTGTCATCTTGAAAAAAATGACTTAAATGCTATTAGTTTTCTCTTTTGCAAAATGAGAACAACTTCACAGCTTTATAATGTGATGATTTATGTGAAGTTTTAACAAAGGAACTGGCAAAGGGTAAAATAAGCACTCCACAAATGGTAGCTTTTATTATTAAAGATATTCTAAAGAAAATTACAGGTAAAAACTATTAAATATTTAAAGTAGTTTTCTTTGAATTGTAAAGGGGATGTTTAAACTGAAAAATATTAGATTCAATAATAAAATCAGAAGTAAATTTATTTTCATAATATCATATAAACCCATTTAAAATTTAGCTGCCACGTACAGAAGCTAATGCACATATTTTATGGGCTCAGCACGCTTCTGCTGCACGCCACTCTGCTACAATGATGCACATATTTTAGAGAGAAATTCCAGTCTTACTAAAGTGGCAAAATACATTTAATGTCAAATTTCAATAATAACTTAAATTGACATTAATTAGATGTGGACTCTTACCATATCAACAATAAAAGGCATATTACTATTGCCCTATTCTATTAATAGGCTAAGAGAAAGGAAAATAGAGAAAGGAAAATTCTACTTATCAAATTTACTTTAAATACATTATTTCATTTAACAAGCAATCACAGTGGTTCATCACACCTTATAATATCTATGCTTACTTCTAATCTTTTACTTCTAAGTGTCCTCCTACCTAACTAGCCTGACTCCATCCCTACTTTCCTTATTCTCGAGCACAGTGTCTACCACCTAGGGAATGCCCAAAAGTCATTTCTGGAGTTAACCAACTCCATAATACAAATTCATCATTCATCAGGCTGATTTCATCTTTCTCCCTCATAAACATTTATGGTTCTGCATTTTTACTCAAAGTACTTATCCAGTCTAAAATAAATACTGTCTTTCATATCCTCTCTACTGAAGGAAAACACCAAACATCTTTAATGCAAGCATGATACTACAGAGAAAACGCAGGATCTGCAATCCAAAAATTGTTCTTAAATGTCTCTTCTATCTACTAGCTTCATGAGTTTGTCCAAGTCATTCAATGCCTCAGGTTCCTCATTGTTAACTCAGGAATAGTAACAACAGCTATCCCTTTTTAGAGTCATGGGAAGATAAAATAAGTGACCGTGTTTTGTAAAATACTATGCAAATCTTAATATTACTGAGATCATTTACAAAGACCACTTCAGACCTTAACGTCCTTCCTCAATTACTCTGATGACTCTGACGGTAATTTCCCTTGTACTCAAGTTGTACTCACACGCATGTGTTGGCTTCACAATTCACACTTGCACTCAATATACAGATGACCCTTGAACAACATAGGTTTGAACTGCACAGGTCTACTTATACATGGAGTTTTTTTCAGTAAATATATCAGAAAATATTTTGGAGATTTCTTTTCTCTAGCTTATTTTTTTTCCTCTTACTTTACTATAAGAATATATGATGTATATGATACAAATAACATATAAAATATGTGTTAATTGACTTTATATTATCAGTAAGGCTTCCAGTCAATAGTAGGCTATTAGTAGTTAGGTTCTGGAGGAGTCAAATGTGTCCCTAACCACCATTTTTTTCAAGGGTCATATGATTTCATTTGTCTATGTCTAGTGCACAGGAAAATGTACTTGAGACTAATAAACAATACAAAAGTTATTAGCCAACTTCTATTTTAATAAATCTTATTAGTTTTTTAACAACATTTTAAATTTCAATATATCATTTTGTAATACAGCTTCCCTGCCAGCTTCTACAATATCTTTACTGAAAAATATTTAAAATAACAAAAAACTTTTATTAGCAGCCTCAACAACCATTTTAATACGCATTTCTCTCTAAACAAAAAGTGCTCTGATTACCAGATGGTCTTATCAAATAATCTGATTTTAAAAAGGAAGCACTTTCTTGATGACTACCTTACTCATTTGTACAGCAAATTAAAAATTTATTAATGTGGCAAGCTAAACATTAGTTTGAAAAAAAACCACCAATGACTTACTTTATAGTTAAGTTGTTAGGCAAACATCCTGTAAAATGTCAATCAATTGACACTGGAGCTTTGCAATATTGTTAAATTGTTTTCTTCTATCCCTTATCAGAATAAATCTAAGTCAATTTCATTATTCCCGGAAGAAGCTTCAGTTTCTGACTTTGTTTTACAGGGTTTACTCCTGAAGTTCTATATTATAGTTACATAAAGCTATCTTTGCCCCATATTGAAATCTCTGAACAACAATTTTATCATACAAATAAGTGATATAAGAATAGCTGTTGAGGAATATTAGGCATTCCCTCACATCAGATAGATAACTTTTTTTTGCAGAATTCCGCCAATAGAGAAAGCAATTCAAGCGCTATGACCAAGTATGTTCACTCCAAGCCTAAACTAGTATTACTCTCTAACAGTCATCCTTTATAGACAATAAATAGGTTTAAAAGGGATTATAGAGTTATTTGTAATGCTGTAAGTCTTTAAAAATCAAAAAGTAACATGTCCAAATGTTACCGCTGTTCTATCTGGGAGATGAGAACTTTAATGGCAATTACGTTTATTTTGTACCTTTCTGTATTTTTAAAAACTTTTCCAAAATAAATTTTAGAAAATATAACTGTTAACAGTGAATTTCAATAGGTAAAGTGAAAAAATTAGAGTCAGAGAAAGAAACTTATTTAGGGAAAGTCAATTGTAATTTAGGAAATGTTTATTTGGCTGTTTAAAAGTAACTAATACTCATACAATACTCAGTTTAAATAAAAGCGCTACTACAAAATAAAATTTTTAAATCAAAAAGAATTTCTACTTCTACTCCAGCTATTCTTAGCACTGTTAGAGTCTGAAGATGTGAAATGACTGGAGGAAAAATAATGTGAAGTATTAAATACTTGAAAGTGGGAATCTACATATGTTTAAAGATTAGCAAAGTTACAAACCACAAAATGTTAGATCAGAGGGAAAAGGCTATATAGCAAAAGAAGCTCAGTAACACAACAGATTCTTGAGTCAGACTACTTGAGTTGGAATCCTAGCTCAACCAAATTACTAGTTGTGTGACCCTGAACAAACTGCATCACTTCTCTGTAACTCGTTTTCCTCATGTGCAAAGCAAGGATAATAATAATACCAATCTCTGAGAGTTACTGTGAGGATTGAATGTTTTAATATGTACAAACTGCTTAGGACAGAGCCAGGCACATAATACACATTATAGATTTTAGCTATTTTTTTTTTATATATATGAACTGAGAAGTGTTTATTCAATATTCAGTTTCACTGGCTAAAGTTTAACTTGCCAAGGACTCTGTCAAAAATTCTACTACTGGGACACTGACTCAAGCCTTGGAGGAGAAGTATATAATTCCAGGAAAGCATACCACTCTATCTAATATCCAAGATAAGGCTCCCAGTCAGACCAGAAAACAAATATAAAAGACTATATGATTGAATGAATTGCAGTAAAAGGCATTTTAAAAGGCCAAAACTCCAGCAGTAGCAAAATGAGGGTAAAAATTGTTATCCCTATTTCATAATAGGAAACAAAGCTTAAACAGTGAAATAACTTAGCTAACATCATACTGTTAGTAAGTAATGTCAGGACAGGACTATCTATGTATACCTTAATCACCACTGTACCCCCAAATATCTAATAGTACTTAGCACAGACTAGATGGTTATAAATGACTGTTGCACAAGTGGGTGGATGGGGGATGGGTGGATGGGGGGTGGGTGGGTGGATGGGTGGATGGATGGATGGATGGATGGATGGATGGAACAAGCAGTCACTGGGGTAGCCACTGACCCTAGCAAATCAGACCAACTCTGTGGGGCTAGACTTTTTAGACAAAGACTCAATAAACACCACTTATTTTTATGTAGTAGTATTTGTGTTATACACAGACAAAAACTACATAAATGGGGTCTTCAAAAAGTTCATGGAAAGATCCGTATTACCTTTTAATTTTATTTTTCCATGAACTTTTTGAAGTTACCCTCACATTCTTTTTTGGGGGGGTGGGGGACCACTGACGGGCAGCTGGCTGGTATGGGGATCTGAACCCTTGACCTTGGTGTTATAACAATGCCCTCTAATCCACTGAGCTAACCAACCGGCCCTCTACTCGTATTCTTATACTCATAATATATGAGTAGCTATCACAATATGCTGCAAGAAATAAAGAATTTTTCCAACTAGTGATAGCACCAACTCAATAATCCATGCCAACACAAAAGAGTAAACAGGGGCTCCAAATACAAAAATAACATATTTGGCTATTTGAGTATACTGTTTTGGAGAACACAAAATGTCTATACTTAAATTTTCTCTTTGATATTCTCAGCCCAAAATGAAGTGTAAAAGTAAGGAAGTATGAATTATGTCATCAAATCCCTACGTTGGAAGTAAGTTCCCTGTGATAAATCTCACTGAGTTTATATTTATTAGAAAATTACCTGTAAAGAAGTTCTTCTGTGCAAAGATGAAGTGGTAGGTGGCTTTATAAACCTCTAATTCACACTGCCATGTCTGTGGCATGTTCCATATTCGAGGGTAGCTGGCATTGATGTGGAACTGTAAAACAAATGTTAAGCAAAAATTTTAGAGCTTAAAATGTGACACTGGGTGAAGAGCATTAGAAATGAAGTCACACCCACCAGAGACTAATTAAAACCTATTTTCCTACTGAGCTGAACAGAAGGTCCCTTTGAGATTTTAATATTGCTGTGGCAAAAGGTCAGTATTCACAGTTACAGCCAGCTCCTTCAAATCTTAAGCCATGATGTTGTCAAAAAACTTTGAAAACAAATCAGGCTACTGTTTGAACACCACACTCCAGCTAAACTAATAGAGTAACAACTTGTCCCTAATTCCTCCTTACGCTTCATCTGTTACGGTGAGGGAGGGTAGACTGTGATGCATACTGTGACACAAAGTGACACTGGTATTTCTGCAAAGGCAAAAGCTGCCTGTCCAGTAAGAGCATTGTTGTACAGCACTATTTATCAGCAATAGCTCAAGAATTCACTAAAATGACGAGTTTAATACACATTTACAGTATTTAATATATTTTTGGTAATTGCAAAATTTTCCTGTTAATTTACATACGTCACGTATAAGATGTTTGTTTAAGATAAGCAATTAAGGACCTTATGGCACCATCTTGTACAAAAGAATCTTCTCTAAATATTAACCATTCTACATAGTGGCTTTTGTTATTATTGTTATCATTGCTGTTGTCCCTGATTTAAAAAAATAATAATGTGCCTGATTAATGAGTCCCTAATCTGCAATTTTAATCATGAGTATTTCCATATTGCTTCTGTTTCTAATATGGAGCAATCCAGGGTATCAATAAGATTTTCTTCCTTTTACCTTATTTATCATGTTAAAAGCACAATGAATTACATTATTTAAGTCCTGAGAAATTATCCAATGGGGCTAGAAAACTTATGGTAAAAAATTACCTTATTTACAACTTAGGAGAGATTTAACCCAGCCATATAATGAAGTTTAAAAACAACATTCTAACAACTTCTCACATTTTTAAAGGCCAAAAACCTATACATCATTGCCATTTATTCACTTTCCCCAATCTAGAAGCAGAACAGAGATGCTGAAGGGAGTCCATAGCTCTGGGAATACAGTCCTCTTCCCAAAGACAGGGTCCAAGAGCACCTCGTAGTTCTTGAACAAGAAGATGGACCATTTGATGATTTCCTGGTTAAACTTCATATTGGAAAATTAAAACCAAATGTGCATCTCACAAAAGTATGCATATCATCATATATTCTAGACTTACTGCTAACATTTCTGCTTCTAAAAGGGTCCGGTATTGCATACTGGTAGTGGCATCAACATGTAAGAGTTGTCCTTTAATTGCAGGAGCATAACCTAATAAATAAAAACATAAAAATTAAGAACCAGAAACCACTACTCAAAGAAAGAATTCCTGAAAAATGGTGATCAGTCACTATTTAAACACACCTCAGTGACAGATAGCTTGCTAACAGAATCGGTGATCTTTCTCATTTTGGATAGCTCTGAAGGAAGAATAGTCCATCTTCATGTAATATCTATTCTGATTTTGTGTTCCAGTGCAAAACTACAAGTCTATTCTCTAAACTATAGTTTTGAACTATTTAAAAGAAGTCCATGTTTTTTCTTCTTCCACTGACTCAAGGGTACACATTTTCATCATTTTCAACTATTCCTTATATAATGACAGTTTCTAAACATCTACTCCTCATGTAATGACAGTTTCCCAGCAACATAGCCCATTCTCAAAAAAAACAGAAAAGTTTAGAGTATTACACTTCCTTTCTTGATGGGGTCCCCTTCTATGAACACTAGTTCTATGGGATTATACAGCTAGTTCCACATGCATCTTACTCTGGGCACTTATTTTTTTTCCCAAACACGTGAATCTCTGAAAAAAGTTTTAAATTTACTTGTTTGGAGTTATATATTGTTCTTGCCTGAAACCTAAGTCCATTTTTCCCTTCAGATAGTCATCTTAAAAACTACCTAGACTTTATACCTAAGAACCTGACTGTACTTTCCTTAGACCCTTAATTCAGAATTCCACAACCAGTATGTTGTGGCACTTGCCATGAATTTGTAACAGGTTTGCTCAAGATATTGATCCCTTCAGTCCTCAGTTGATCCCTTTACCCCAGTGCACCATTATTTGTACATGCTATACAAAACTGTACAAATATTATTTCCTTCGTGCATCATCAGTTTAAAATAGGCGGAAGCACTCCCTTAAATGAACTATTATAAATTTTGTGCAACCCCTGACTACCTTTATTCCCCCACGATATATCTGTAAATTGAGGCTTTTCTAAAAGATACTTCTTTCCAACTGCCTACTCTGAATCACCAGTCCTAGAGAATATCAAGCATTTCCTTCAAGATTTAGCACAATTATTCTTTTAAAACTACCTAAGAGAACATTTACTTCTTCACTAAAATAGCCCTGAAGTTATGGAGAAAAGATACACTATGGCATTCTCATTTTTTTAATTGAATATTTAAGCAGGCAGGCCCTAATGCTACCACTTTATGCAAGCAAAGGACCTAATCAACCCCTCTGTTTGCTTCTTCTTATAGTAGCAGCAAAATAAGTGACAGAACCAAGAAAGGAGAGATAAAAATTACATAAAAAGGAATTATACTTAGCAACAGTTAACATTGCTAGTTAGTGATTTAAAAATATGGATGTTACTATTATCTTTGTTGTCAAGAAAGTGAATAAGTAAAGCAGAATTTCATCTTAACTGCTCTCAATTACAAATGTAATAAGAGGATAGGAGGAAGAAGGCAAAATGAATAAGTCTATAAGATAATTTGATAAATTTAACAAAAAGTATTTGTGTTATTGATAAACCTGTATCAGTGCCCAAAGTTCAAATGCATAATGAACTTAAATTAAGTCAATTAAGATAAAACTACAGCTATGAGGGTATTATTTAATATTTTAAATAGAAATGATCTGCTTTTTAAAAATTATGTTGTTTAAAGTACTCAGCTCACTTCCTGACAAAATCTACTAACAATATAATCTAAAACAAAGCCTATTAGTCATTCAATTACTGTCCACAAGCAAAGTACTGGGTTCAGCACTAGGGATTACACTAGTGCAAAGAAAGATACAGAACCTGCTCTCATGATGCAACAGTCTAACAGGAAAAATATGTGTTAAGCAAATAATGCTCAGTCCTACAAAAGAGACACATAGGGCATAATAAAAGCATAGAATTTTAAGACCTAACTTGATTAGAAAATTTTTCCCTTCTCTCTAGGTGATTAAATAATTTAACTACAGGCACATGAAAATATAATAAAAAACTGAAAAAGACAACCCTATCAATATCAGTCTAAAAGGATTAATAAACAGTATTACTTATATATTAATTATTTCTCTAATCATTTAAAACAGAAAAATAATAATCGCAGCTTACCATTGTCTTCAACTGTCATTGGAATATTTATTTCTAAATATGAACCAGCTCCTACATTTACATGTACAGCATTTGTTTCCTACCAAAAGAAAAAAATTAACTCATATAAAACATTCATTATAATGACACTCCCATCATTTTTACTTTTCAGTTATTATCACAGGAAAAACACAATTATCAGTAATATTAAATAGGTATTAAAAGTTCCTAAGGACAAAAGTTCCAATTTATATCAAAAATACACTAAAACAATTTAGCCAGATATAAAGGAGAAAATGAACCAGAAAATAGCATGAAGATCTATTATTATTAATTTCTTCCCATTATTTGACATTTAATAAAAGTATGACAAAAGTAATATCCATACAATTATTTAGCAGGGTAGGAGGGGGAGAGCTCATAGAAATAAGTCTTAGACTAGTTGCCAGAAAAATACACTGGAGAATAATGTTCAAATTTTAAACATAATTTCAACTAAATTATTACAATAATTACCCTGTTTTTAGTAAACAGCAAGTCAATTGTAGCATCTGCAATAATATTCATTCGTAGTTCAAAAGCAAGGATCTGTCTTGGTCTCCCAGGCTGTGCAATTTCAGAAACTTTCAGAACTTGATAGTCAGGTGGAAAGAAAAACTTCCATAAACAATCTCTATATAAAGAGGTAGAAGGAATAATGACATTATTCAAACAGAATTACCTATCATAAGGGACCAGAATCAGTATTCTAACTTTATATTATCATTGCTATCCCATTTGACAATTAGATTTTCTCCAGTGTTTTATAATTCCACAGATCAATGAGCTTTGAGTACTTAACAGATGTACTACTACTCAATGAGACATAGATAAGACCAAATTAGCACTATCCAAGTACACTGTGAGAAATTAAAGACTTCCTTCAAGTATAAGAATTGTCCAAACGGTAAGGAAAGAACTAACAGAAGACAGCTTAATTAGAATCATCATTCCACCATGAACAAGTTACTTAACCTTTCTGAGAAAACTTGATGGGCTTCCTCATCTGTAATTTAGGAATAACATAACTTGTCTCATAGTGTGGGTCTGAGGATTGAATGAAAACATATACGGAAAAGACTTAGCGGTGCATATAGCACATGGAAGAAGTGGCTATTATTTCCATTATTTTTCATAATCATCATTTTAATCAATATTATATCAATAAGAGGCTAAAGAACAATAAATTTCTAAAAGTAAATAGGTATTAAGAGGAAAACACCTACAAATACATAAATAAGGAATATATCAATGAAAACACTTTAAGTCAGGAATGTTTCCACTATTATAATCATCATCTAAAGATTAAGTTTCATTGTAATAGAGTTTGTATTTCAACTGTGTCATGAAAACTCATAAAAAGAAAATACCAAGAAGGAAAATCTGAATAACAGCTTAAAGATTCAGAAAATCACGTAAAGGTAGGAGAACTGACATCAAAATCTAGAAACTAAAATAGTGTTATGATTTTAAAAATCTATAAGCTAAAATCATGCTATGTCAGAGATCAGTAACTTCTCACAATGCTGAGTGAACTATCCAAGAGCAAAACAGCTGAGATTTCTTCCTACATTTCTTACACTAACAGATGCTAAGAAAACTGATTTTACTATTCATTGCCAATTATAGTTCATATTTGTGCAGAAACTCAATATGGGGAAGGAGAAAAGGAAATGGCTACATAAGACCATATGTATATGTAAGTGAGGAGCCAAATATGACTCCCATTAGGAAACAAAACGCATATGAAAAATAAATTTTTTTCTTTCTTAAAATTTTAAAAAATAAACCTGAATAGTTTTGTTAAATCCAGGTTAAGAAATGTACTGCTGTTCTCTGTAATAGAAAAATGTATTGCTGTGAAAACAATCTACTGAAGAGAGTTGTTTTAGAGCAAATTCCTATTTCACGTTACCCTCAGTGTCATTTTACTATACAACACAGACACCCCCGCACAAGTAAGTATAACTATATAAGATTTATAGTTTAGATTTTTTGTAAATATATTTGTGTATTGTATATTATATATTTTTTAAAACATGTAATAAAATTAAACATAGTTGAGAAGAATCACACTTTATTCAGGTGCTAAAAAAGCAAAAATATTTCATGTACCTGTGTTAAAGCATTATTTTAATTTTTTCCTTTCAAACAATATATAACTGTTCTTCTGGCCAAAGAAAATGAAGTTTTCTTGAGATTTCTGAATATAGTTGGAATAGATTTAGTTTTATTACTTAGTGGAATACAAACATCCCTCATTTTCAACTGTTATATGGCAAATATAGCATGATTTACTATAGAAAAAAAATTACCATAAAAGGAAAATTAAAATCCAGCAACGTGATAAGTGTTTGCTTCTAACCTGAAATCTTAAACTGTTTACTTTCAAGTTTAATAAATATGAAGTATCATATTAGTGGATTGCCAAGAGTTTTCAAATAACAAACATTCATTTATCATACAATTATTAATTAATACTTAATGAGGCAGGTATTCCTATATACTAGGGATACCAAGACTAGTAGAACATACTACTGGACAAAGTATATAATTATTCTAATGATACTAGATAGGTAGCACTTTTTAAAAGTAAAGAAGTATAAAAAGAGTTACACCAAGAGTCAGGATCAGCACTGTTTCATCAATCCATAAATGGCCCAGTAATTCCTATTTCAGTGAATGTCTTGGCTTGTACTTCTCTATTCAAGCAAGCTAGTTCATGAATAGAAAAACTAAACTAACTTCACACAATGTCTATTTACATAAAAATTTAGATGCTCCCTCACAATTGGTGGTAAAAGGCTCTGCCTTAGTTTAAAATTCTTCAGTAAGTAGAAAGATGTTCATAATATACTCATATTAAAAATAAATTAATTTAAAATTAATAAAATGACTAATGAAAAAGCTTTCAGACAACCCATTAACTCCAGTATAAAATCCATAATTCTCAACTACTACAGAACTCTTAACTACCTATAGTATCTGTAGGACAATTCTCCACTGTCCTTACATACTTGCAAAACTCTTCCCTTGCCTTGATTATTCACCCGACTGCCCCACCTTCTTTCCCTGGCTAATTCTTACTTATCTTTTAAAACTCAACTCACTCATTACTGCTACCAAAAAACCTCCAATTCTTCTCTTCCCTAATCTTTAATATGAGTTATATACCTGTTATGGACTGAATTGTGTCCTACAAATACATACATTGAAGTCCTAACCCCTAGTACCTCAAAATGTGACTAGATTTGGAGATGGAGTCTTTAGAAGGGTAATCAAGTTCAAATTAGGTCACAGGGTATGTCCTCATCTAATATGACCGGTGCTCTTATAAGAAGAGGAAATTGGGACTCAGGTATGTACAGGGGGAAGACCATGTAAAAACACACGGAGATAACAATCATCCACAAGCCAAAGAGAGAGAGGCCTCGACCATATCAATCCCTCACAGCCCTCAGAATGAACTAACCTGTCTAACATCTAGCCTCCAAACCATGAGAAAAGAAATTTCTGTTGTTCAAGTCATATCATCTTTGGTACTTTGTTATGGCAGTCCTAGCAAGCTAAAACAGTACTTGTCTAAGTACCTCATCAAGACCCTTTACTTATCTCTATCATAGCACTTAGCAAAACATTTTTTTTTTCTTTCCCACTAAAACTGAACTATACGTGTCTCTTATTTCTGAATCCCTATATCTCCAAAAATCCCTGGCATATTGTAGGGGGTCAAGAATAAATTGTTGTTGATTTATGAAAAAGAAAACACAAAAGAACCAATAAATATGCTGCTCCTTTGCAGTGAACTTGCTTGTGGTTTTCCACAAATAAGCTATTTTTCTGTCTTTCTTTTAAATTTTTTATTGAAACATATTGATTGTATATTTTATGGTCTATAGAGTTGTATTTCAATACACATATACAATGTGTGATGGTCTAACCAGGGTAATTAGCATATTCATTGCAACACTTAATCATTTCTTTGTGATGTGAACATTTGATATCCTCTCTTCTAGTCATTTAATAACATGCAGTAAATCATTGTTAATTCCTGGATCAACTGTACACCAGCAGAACTTATTTTTCCTTTCTGGCTGTAATTTGTGTCCATTAACCAGCCTCTAAGTAACCCTCCTCCATCCGCCCATTTCCCACCTCTAGTAACTACAGTTCTTCTCTCTCCCTTTTAACAGTTCAACTTATTATTTTCTTCTTTTTTCAGCACCCACATATGAGAGAACACAGGTTATTATTTGGATCAAAATGTTTAGTGATATTTTGCCCTGCCATAATAAAACAGTTTATAAAAATATTAAACGAGATTAAAATAAAACTTATACTACTATCTCAATACACTTGAAAAATTTATTAGAAATATAATTTACTCAAGTACCTCTGCCTGTCGGCCCATGGCCCATAATTAAAATCCGTTCCTTTACCACAAACTATATCCAGTCCCCAACATGGAGGCAAGTCTTGTAATTTGCAATCTTCACTGCTCATTTCTCCTTCGATATTTTCTTCTGTTTCCTCTGGAACAAGTCCTATATTCCAGCACATAAAATATAAAGCCAGTCACTTAAAACAATCATTAAAAACATTCCTTAGACCAGCAATTCTAAAATTTTTTGATCTCAGGAAAACATTATACTATTAAAAATTGAGAACCCCAAAAAGATCTTTTGTATTATTGTTAATTATAGATTCCTGTGCTTAAAATTAAAATTTACTGTGTTTGAAATTAAAATTCAGCAATTTTAAAAAATATTTTTTGTCCTGCTTCACTTTTCCTCAGGAACCCAATGAAAGCTCTGAAGTAGTGCTTAGCCCTTGCGCCTTTCTTCTGCCTCCTGACAACCCTGGTATCTTTCCCATGTGGCCCTGCATAGTCTGGTATTCCTCCCATCTGTATGACCTATGAGTATAATAAAATTTGTTTTCATGAAAAACAGATAAATAAATAATAAAAATATTTTTTACTTTTAAGATAAACTACATGACATAATGATATATTTAATACAATTTAGTGAAAATATGAAATAAAAATAGGAAAATGAAAACTATATTTAATGAAAATAAAATAAAATTTTAATTTCATTTTTAATGAAGAATAACTATATTTTCTAAAACAAAATAATTTAGTGAGAAGTATTTTTTTTTATTTTTGAAAAATCTCTTTAGTGCCTAGCTTAATAGAAGACAGGTGGACTCTCAGAGCTGCTTCTGCATTCAATCTGCTGAAAGATTTGAGGAAAATCTGGCCTTACACAGACATGTGTATAGAAAAGGGAGGGGTATATTAATAGCTTTTTCAGATAATTTTGGATATTTTTCTTTGATACTACACCAAATTCAACAAGTGATAGTTTCTTAAAGGTTAGTTAGAATGTGGAATCTGAAATCATATCACTTAATTTTTCATACTGTTATGTTAAAATCTACTGGTCTCTTGCTTTTTGAATAAATCTTTTATCCATGTGACTTTGTAACATCATGCATTGGTCATTTGGAAAATATTGGTTCACTGAGTTATGCAGATTTTTTCCAACTGTCAACCAATATCACTAGTAAACATCTGAAAAATCACATTTATTATATCATTGGTGGTCTCATCAGAAAAGCCGTTAATTATTGGGACACTGTCAAGTTCATGGTAGCAGACCCAAATTTTCCAAAATTCTAATTTTCACATGAAAGCTCAAAACCACAGTTTATCTCTAATTACTCCTTCAAGTAAAATTGGTGTTCCAAGAAAAAAAGCAAACAGTTCAGCTTGCAACTCAATCACACAAGTGCTTTTCTTCAAGACGCCAGAATACTTTAGCATGCAGCAGAAATGCTTTATGTCTACTTCCATTTTGTGACACCAAATATTAAAAAGACTTCACTCAGGTGTCAATATTTGATAACAATTTTACTGCTTAATCAAGGAAGTTTTTATGTAACACTGACATTTATTTATGGTAAAATGTGTGGCAGTGAAAAATACAATGACTACGAGTACAGTTAGGAAACCACTGCCTTGATTTGTGCTAAAGCACCAGCAGTTTTACCCACAATTGCTTTTGCACCATCAGTGCAAATTTCAACACAGTGAAAAGGCAAATAACATCCCAGTTTTACTTTCAAAATACTTTGACCCTGTAAACCCTTGAAAGGTATAAAAAGATCAAATGTATGAAAACTGAGCTAAAAAAATCCAACGTTTAGATACTTTTATAAAATGGAAGCCACCTGTCAAGCACTGTAACTAGCTGGATTTCTATGTTTAAAGTTTAAGCCTCAAATGTAACATACATGATTTTATTTTCTAAATTAAGATGAACTATCTTAACTATCACTGCATTCTCTAAAGGTTTTCACTCATGGTCATTTGCATTCTATATTTTTGAGGTATATCTGTGAAGATGGAGTTTGAAGGAAAGATTACTGTATCGTTCTCTTTTAGAAAACACTAAATATTAAATTTTTGAGAAATGACATAGATTATTTTTCAGATAGACACTCTCATATCCACATTTACCACTTATTGATGCTTATTTATATACTAAGTAAGGAGATATGAAACATTAGATATCAGCATTTCACAGAAGAAACCGAATTGTAACTATGAAGCGTATTGTTTCCAAGAAAACAATACCTGGCTCGTCCATGTAGTAATAGATGTCAACATCATTTGACTGCAACACCACAAAACCTTCTCCCATTAATCTTGGTGGTCTATAAGCAGGAGGAGAGAGGGCAAACTAAACATCTCCAGATTATAAAATGTTCAGTATCTGAATTAATGGTGAAAACAAAAAGGAAAAAAACTAAAAAGCACAAGTATTGATTGTCTATGTGAAAAGTAAGATTGTCTATGTGGAAAGGGAAAAAATACTTTAACATAGACAATCATCCTAACAAATTGTTCCATAGTGTATTCTATATCAGACTAAAAAATAAAATGGTACTAGGAATTTATCAGTACATCGGTTCAAGAGGAAAAAATTTTTCAGTTTTATGTTTTTCATTTTCAGTTCTGAATGAGAGGAATCAATTTAAAACAAGTTTAAATACAATAAAACAATGATAACTGCAATAACTGCAATCTGCATTCACAACAAAATTAAAATTAAAATTAAACCATTTTATAAAATAACACTACAAAATTAAATAAATACTTTATCTGTTTAATAAAGTATATCAAAAACATTCAAAAACATTAAATAAGAAAAATGTGGTCATTTTTGTCTTTAACAACTTATATTACTTATTTCCCAAGAATATTTAGTTGATCAACTCGAAATAAATTTAAAGCAAACATCTTGAACTTTTAAACTCTGGAATTACTGTTCCTCTATCATCAATTAATTTCCCACAGACTATTAATCTTTACTTGCTTTAACAACTTTTCTCTGTCAAACACCACAATATCTTCTTCCATATCAAAATTAACTTCTCAATCACTAGATAATAAAATAGCAAACACAAACTCGGCAATTTTCTTATAAGTATGTATTAGATCACAAAAGTTAACGTTTAATCTCATCATTTAACATCCATACTTAAAGAATGAAAAGTACAATTTTAAACACTTTTATACAAATTATTAATAGGATACTTTTTTATCTTACTCTCTAGTAATTTTCAAAACCTCCAGATTTATTCAGTATTATACCTTTACCCAAAAATACAGAATTGTGTGCCTTGGCCACATTCCAGAAGATGCTCAACCAAGTCCATGGTCTTGAAGAGTGAGGCCAAGTAGACCCACAGCCACCATGGTACTTAAGAAAATATTCTATCCAATATCCTCTCTATCATTCTGTCCAATCCCTGGAAAATCTAATAGCAAGCTAGCCAAGAGTTAGAAGTAAAAAGGAATAATCTTACTTTGTATAACCTCATAGACTTTACATTGCCTACACACAAAGATAAAAGCTGAGACATTACTGTGGAAACTCTCCATATGAACACTTAAATTACATAAATTCCTTCACAAAAAAAGAAAAGAGATTGAGGAAAAACATAAAGATTATGAGAGCCCACCATCCCACCCGTGATCGTGTGGCCTGGAGTCAGATGGGAGTTATGAATCTACCATTCCTTCAGGGTCCCAGTCCACTCCTATGCAAGCAACCCATCATGATGAGTTGACTCTAGTGTGCATCATTTCTATAATGTGTCTCTTAAAAACAAGAGCTACTTCACTGAAGGGAAAAAAAAAAAATGGAAAGCAAAACTGACAGTTTAGGAGTTAAAGAAATGTCAAGTGGGTCTCAAAATCTTACCATCCTAACTTCACCAATTATCCAAAAATAATCTATTCCATTTTCAACTTTCACTGACTCAAAATGGTACTCCACTGTGATGAATCTGTTCAATTTAGTACTTTATCCATGCCTTCTTAAAACAAGACCCACCTGTAACGTGTATTTCCTAACACCAACATCAGGACTTAACTGCCCAAAATAACTTTCCAAAACACAGTGAGGAGAAAAGGATGGAAAAGTGATAGTTATAATCATACAGAAAAATATTTAAAATTAGAGTTTATCACAGGATAGCACATCCATTTATCCTATAAAGCAGGACTATGCTGTTAATTGCTTTAACAGACAGAGAAATATACCTAATTATTGCACAACTTTAACCAAAGTAATTAAAAGAATGCTAAAGGTTTACTTTAGCTATAAAGATTTATTATTTTTATAAGATTTTCTTACTCATCATTTTGAAGACCAACATATCTTGGACTGGGAACAAGCATGACTCGAACATTTTCAAGCTTTCCTTTCACAATATGCATGAATTGGTCAAGATGACTTGAAGGTGGTTTTGTAGTATAAGTTAAGAAAGCATCATCAAAATTGATGCACAGAGTTTGAGGTTGGTAATGATTCCCAAAGGCCAAACGTCCCTAAAAATACACATAAAGAGATATTATACTATGCTACTGTGGGGTCATATTTTTTTCCTGAGCTGACCTAACAGCAAACATTTTTAGGCAAAAACCAAATGATTCCATTTTAGTACTATATGCTATTTAAATTATTCCACTGGTCAACTTAGACCAGTATTTAAAGAAATTTAGTGTTTAAAGAAATTTAAAGTTATGAATAAATAAATTTGTGGTAAAACAGTACTGCTGTCAAAATAATTCTTACTTTCTTTTATTACATAAAAATTACATATGCAAAAATAAAAAGTTCTATATTATTAACCCACAAAACAAGAATTGCAGCAAAATTTACTTACTGTGCTCACATTGACCTTTATGACTGGAATAAGTGATCTCCATGAAGATGTGGGATCTTGGGATTCTGTTTTTACTTTAACTCTGACAAGAAAAAATAAGATTGACAAGAATAAGAAAAACTTAAATACTCGAGGACCCAGGTGACTTCCTTTCAATATATATTATTAATGCCAGCTGTACCTTTCCAAATACATCTAATAAATACTCCAGTAAACAAAACAATGATCATCCAAGGGAATACTAATATCCCTAAAAAAAAAAAAAAGAAAGGCTCTTGGAATGCATTCTAACATATCAATTTTTAGACCGACAAGCTGTTATATAACAACAAAACTATGTTTTTAGAATGGCAAGCTTTAACGACAAAACTATAAAGTATGATATGCTGTCATTATATCCACCATCATGCCACGTACAATATCACAGGACATTTTACAAGACAGCCAAAGTTACCACTAAAATAACAAATGATCAAGGTACAAGTCACTTTGATGTTTTCTCCTGCCTTAGAGACTTCAGAAAACAATTCAGCTGATGTTCTTCTTTCCCTTCCCCTACCATCTGTGCCAAAATAATCTCCCCTTAATAAAATGAAAATGATAGGCCAAGAGTAAAAAAAGGCCATATAAAAAGTACACAAAGTTTTAGAAATTAAAATTTTACAGTAATTCACTAAAGATTTCAGATGAAAACTCAAGGCATATCTCTTCAATCACCACAGGACTCCTAAATCACACTTCTGACGCCATCTTGATCACTACCATCACCACCTCCACCTACCCTTTCTCCAAAATTCCCTGACTCAGTATGATCACTGTTCTAGTTAGAAATTTGGATCCATTCTTTTTTTCCCCCCATGGAATGGTTAAATCAAGCTAATTAACGTATATTTTACCTCAGATAACAGTTTTTTGTGGTGAGAACACATAAAATGTACTCTCTTAGCAATTTTCAAGAATACAATACATTGTTAACTATAGTCACAATGTTATACAACAGATATCTTGAACTTATTCCTCCTGTCTAACTGAAATTTTGTATCCTTTGTCCAACATCTCTCCAACTGCCTACCCCCACGCTGTTAACCATCATTCTACTCTCTACTTCTACAAGTTCAACTTTTTTTATTCCATGTGTAAGTGAGATCACACAGTATTTCTCTTTCTGTGCCTGGATTGATTCATCCAATTCATCAATTCATCCAATTGATTCATCCATGTTGTTGCAAACAATAGAATTTCCTTCCTTTTAAAGCTGAATAGTATTCGTGTGTGTGTGTGTGTGTGTGTGTGTGTGTGTGTGTGTACCATATTTTCTTTATCCTTTCATCTGCTGATAGACACAAGTTGATTCCATATCTTGGATATTATGAATAATGCTGCAATGAACATGGGAGTGCAGATATCTCTTTGACATACAGTTCATTTCCTTTTAATATAGTTACCCAGTAGTGGGATTGCTGGATCATGTAGTAGTTCTATTTTTCTACCTCACAATCCAGCAATCCCACTGCTAGGTATATACCCAAAGGAATGGAAATCATCATATCAAAGGGATACCTGCATTCTCATGTTTACTGCAACTCTATTTACAATAGTTGAGATATGGTACCAATCTCAATGTCCACTGATGGACAACTGGATAAGGAAAATGTGGTGTATATATATATACGTACGTATACACACAGACACAGACACACACACACACACACAATGGAATACTTCTCAGTCATAAAAAAGAACGAAATTATGCCATTTGCAGCAACATGGATGAGTTTGGAGAAAATTATGATAAGTGAAATAAGCCAAGCACAGAAAGAGAAACAATGCATGTCCTCACTCTTGTGGGGGCTTAAAAACTAAACAAATAAACATAGAGTAGTCCTATTTTTAATTTTTTGAGGAACCTCCATACTATTTTCCATAATGGCTGTACTAACTTACATTCCACCAACAATACGCAAGGGTTCCCTTTCCTCCACATCCTCTCCAGCACTTGTTATCTCTTGTCTTTTTTATAATAGCTATTTTAACACGTGTGAAATAATATCTCGTGGTTTTAATTTTCACTTATCTGACGATTAGTGACTCTGATCATATTTTCATATACCTGTTGACCATTTGTATGTCTTCTTTTGAGAAGTGTCTACTCAGATCCTTTGCCCATTTTTCAGTCAAGTTATTCGTTTTCCTACTATTGACTTGTTTGAGTTCCTTACATACTTTGAATATATATCCCATTTACAATAGCTACAAAAAAATAAAACACTTAGGAACAAATTTAACCAAAGAGGTAAAGGATGTGTACACCAAAAACTATAAAATATTGATGAAAGAAATTGAAGATGACACAAATAAATGAAAATGTTCATGAACTGGAAGAATTAATAGTTAAAATGTCCGTATTAGACAAAGCAATCTACAGATTCAATGCAATCCCTATCAAATAAAATCCCAATGGCATTTTCTACAGAAACAGAAAAAAAAAAATCCTAAAATTCATATGGAACCACAAAAGACCCCGAATACCCAAAGCAATTCTGAGGAAAAAGAACAAGGCTGGAGATCTCATACTACCTCACTTCAAAATATAGTAAAAAGCTATAATAACCAAAACAGCATGATACTATGATAGAAACAGACACACAGATCAATGGAACAGAAGGAAGAGCCCAGAAATAAATCCACACATTTACAATCAATTGATTTTCCACAAAGGTGCCAAGAACACAAAAAAGGGCAAGGACAATCTCTTCAATAAATGATGTTCAGACAAATGTATATCCACATGCAAAAGAATGAAATCAGACCCTTAACTCACACTGTATAAAAATCAACTCAAAACATATTAAAGACTTGAATTTAAGACCTGAAACTGTAAAATTACTGGAAGAAAACATAAGGGAAAAGCTCCATGACATTGTTCTAGACAAGGATTTTTTGGACATGAACCCCAAAGCACAGCAACAAAACCAAAAATGGACACATGAGATTACATCCAACTAAAAAGCTTCTGCACAGCCAAGGAAACAATCAACAAAATGAAAAGGCAACCTAAAGAATGGGAGAAAATATTTGCAAACCATACATTAATATACAAAATATGGATTCAGTCTTGATTCCTCCTTCCTGCTCATTCTCCACTTCTATTCAATTGCTGTCAATCTCCTAAGTACATCTAGAATCCATCTACTTCTCCCCCTTCCCCCTGCTACCAACCCAGTTGATGATTATCTCTTGCCTGAATCATTACAACATCCTTTTTCTGGTCTCTTCTGCCTACGGTCTTACCACCTTATTACCCTCCAATCACATCACAGCATTACAGAAGAAGGAGGTACAGGTGGTGCAAATTTCTCATTCCTGGATTTTGCTAACCTCTTTAGTCTAATTTATCCCCACCACAAATAATCCACTCCAGACACAAACTTCCTGATTGCATATGTTTCTTCTCTGTAGAATATTCTTCATCTCATCCTTTGCCTAAGTCATTCACCCTTCAGGTCCCAACCCTCCTTGATTCTTCTATGAGTGCCCAAAGAATTCTATTCTTGCCCCAATGGTAACATTTCTTGCACTATAATTGTCTCAGGATAGAACAATTGTCATTTTCCCAGTATCCTCAGTATCTCAGCTAGTGTCTGCCATATAAGGAGTATCCATTAAATATTCATTTGAAGAATAAATGTCCTCATCATCTACTTAAAAAACAACCAATCGGGGTGGGGGGGGACTAGGGGGAGGAGGTTGAAGTTGACATAAATGGTTGAGGTAAAGACATTTTGAATGTTTTAGATAATTTAAATGTTAGCCATAAACCCTGTTTCTTAAATTCCAAATTCTTCCTCCATCAAACAACATACATCTTAACAAACACGCATATGAAGAACAAACCATTCACTTGATTAGTAACCCCTGGAGTAAACATTTCAATTTCTTCATTTTTCTGTAAATCATGGGGTAAGAGGAATGGGGAAAGGGAACCTAAACTATGGCCATCATTTCCTCAGTAATGACTCATTCGTAAGTTATTTTACTCAAACATTCTTCCCTATCACTCTATAAAAGTACTCTCCAATGATCTAATAGTCAAATCTAATCGCCTTCTCTTAAGATTTGGTTTTCTCTGATTTCAGTGATAAAGAACAACATTACTTTATCACCACATTCTTAAAACTTTTTCTTGGTTTTTGTGATAATCATTCTTTTATCTTTCTATCTTCTCCTTCTCTGTCTCTTGCACTCTGTAAACAATGTATATGAACAAAGATATGCCATACTGCATCTGTTTTTTTTAGGGCAAAACAATATATTTTCCTTTTTGCCTTTTATAGTTTAATTTATTTCTATTGTATATATTTAAGGTGTGCAACATGACATTTTGATATACTGTACATATTCATAGTGAAATGATTACTACAGTCAAGCAAATTCATTAACAGAGAAACTTGCATAGTTTCCTTTTTTTCTTTTGGGTAAGAGCACTTAAGATCTACACTCTTAGCAAATTTTTAGTATACAATACAGTACTCCCCCCTTATCTGTGGTTTTGCTTTCCATAGTTTCAACTACCCTCAGTCAACTGTACTGTGAAAATATCAACTGGAAAATTCCAGAAATAAACAATATATAAGTTTTAAATTGAGGGTCATTCTGAGTAGGATCATGAAATTTTGCACCATCTTGCTCAGGACACAAATCACCCCTTCATCCAGCATATCTATGCTGTATGCTCTACCCACCCATTAGTCACTTAGTAGCCTCTCAATTATCAGATCAACTGTCAAGGCACCGTTCTATTTTATTATTAGTTATTGTTGTTAATCTCTTACCATGCCTAATTTATAAATTAAACTTTATCAGGTACGTATGTATAGGAAAACACAGTATACAGCTGACGCTTGAATGACATGGGTTTGAACTGTATGGGCTCACTTATTCTCAGAATTTTTTCTGACTGTGTGGGGTGTTGGTGCTCCTAACCCTTGTGTTATTCAAGGGTCAACTGTATATAGGGGTTGGTACTATCCACATTTTCAGGCATCCATTATGGGTCTTGGAACATATCCTCAGAGGAGATGGGGGACTACTGTATTATTAACTATGATCCCTACACTGTACATTAGGTGTTTAGACTCATTCACCTCACTGCAAGTTTTTACCCTAACCTATATTCTCATATTGCATCATTTTTAAGCATGAAATATAGCCATCAAGGTTAAAAGGGTTATTTAAACTTTGGTAAATCACTTGGTGAATGTTACCTAACCATTAAAAATATAGTTATCAACACTAACAAAACATGTCAAAATGCTTATTGTACAATTAAGTTGTAAGAGTAAAATGTGTGCCTCCAGTATTATTACAGTATTATTACAGTTTCATGATTATATGTACAAAAATGATAACTTCCAAGTCTACATCTAAAATTTTGACCTCTTTTTACTTAGAACTTTACATTTTTAACTACTCCAAATTCACTCCAAACTCTAAAACTCAACTTATTTTTACCTTCAAAAGAGTGTCCCCTCTAGGGGAAATTGCTTTTTTTTTGTTTATCATTCCTCCCTCTACCATCAGTACAAATAATCTATCAATAAACTGATCTTCTTCATGGTATTCTCATCTCACTTCCTTCACAATCCTTTCTTACTTCCCTGGGGCCATACTTTGGCCACCAGCATGATATCTCCACTAACTGTCTTCAGCCTTTTCTCATTTATTCTACACCAACAATCAGCAAACATTCTTTGACCCTCCCCATTTCCAACCTGGGCCAGTTCACCCCTCCTTTGGCAATGTGGTGGTCCGAGGAGGTCACCATACAGATGCCAAAGTTAATGTGGACACCAGATCGGCACAGCACAATACAGCCCAGAATTCCTGGGCTCAAGCAATCCTCCAGCCTCAGCCTCCCAAGAAGCTGGGGCTACAGGCACACACGACCACACCCAGCAGCAAACATTTTCTGGAAGGACCAGATAGCAAATATTTTAGTCTTTGTGGCCCAAATGGTCTCTGACCCAACTACTGAACTCTGCCACTACAGCACAAAAGCAGCCATAGGCAATGTATAAACAAATAGGTGTGGCTATGTTCCAGTAGAACTTTATTTACAAAATAGGCAGTAGGCTAGATTTGGCCTGCAGGTCCAAGTTTACTGACCCTGTTACAGAATATTTTTAAAAATAAGGCAGACCTATATATACAGATATGAAAAGATCTTAAAAACTATCACTAAATAAAAAGAAAATTACAGAACAATACAAACTATTGAGGCCATATGTAAGAACCCAAATGCCCCAAGGGATCACACCCTGATCCTTCTCGGCCACACCCACCCCAAGCCCCATGCGGTATGCTAAGTAGGGATTGTATTTTAAGCCAATCAGCCTTCCCTTAAAGCCCTATATATATGTGTGTGTGCTGCCTAATAAACGAGCTCTCTCTGGTGGATCGGCAACTGGTGTCGACTCGTCCTTTCATTTGGTGCTGAAACCCGGGACGGAGCTTCTCTCGAGCAGAGACACTTTTCGGATCGCAGCGGCAACACCTTCCAAGTCGCCCCTCAGGGCTCCCTCGAGCTGTAACACTTTTCAGATCACAGCGGCAGCACCTTTCGAGTCACCCCTCAGGAACTCCGTCCCACCAGGACCGGCCTCCCTTCCACTGCTCACCATTGACGGTCCACCCTCGTCCATTGTTTCGGCGCTGGCTTCTTCCACTCACCACCGGCTCATCATTAGGTAAGCCCCCTTTTCTAAAGGGCACCGGCCCTTTTCAAGGTACCACAGGGAGTCTAGATCGTCCGGTAGCCCCTAACACCCATACCCACCCCACCACGGCCTTCACGACCACCATAAATACCCAAACTATAACAGGTTCCAAAGCCCCAGTAAACTTTTACTTTCGTTTTTGGAGGTTAAAAGCCCCATTCTGTTCTCTCCTTCTCTCTTTCACCCTCTTGTCCACCACTCTCTTCTAATCTCTGCCCGATTTCTCTCCACTTCCCGGGTCCGGGACCCGACCAGAAATTCCTAGCACTAGGTTTCTTTCAGGCACCGGGCTTTTGCCCTAGAGAAGTGAAGGTCTGGGTGACGACCCACACCTCCCTTCTCTCCTCCTGGTTCGTACCTGAACCTGCCGGGACTAATGTGACCTACTGGGGACGCCCTCTAGGATCCCGCTTTTCCCAACCGGCCGAAGGATCTGTCTTATCACTAATCTCTGTCCAATTTCTGTCTAAGATTCCCATTAAGAGACCAGAATGGGTGCTTCCTCCTCCTCCCTAGAGGACTCTCCACTTCAATGCCTTCTGAAAATCCTCATCAATCTTTCCCTCAGGCCAGATATTAAGCCCAAACTCCTTACCAAATTCTGCACACAAGATTGGCCTTATTATCCTTTAGATAATCAAAACACATGGCCCCCTGAGGGCACATTAGATCCTAACATTCTACGTGACCTCTTTAACTACTGCCAGCACCTAAAAAAATGGAAGGAGATCCCCTACATCGAGGCTTTTCACCTCTTGGCTCAGAACCCCACCCTCTGCTCCTCCTGTGCTCCCTCTCAAGTCCTTTTAGCCTGTAAACCCTCTTTACAGTCACCCCTCGATCCTTCCACCTTCGACCCTGCTGATGAACCCCCACCCTACTGACCTCCTCCTCCCCCAGCGCCTCCAGCGTCCGCTCCTCTTCCCCCGTCACCTTCTGCACCTCCAGTGCCATCCACTCCCCTGTCTTTACCCTCACCTACCCCTGACCCACTAAGCCCCCCTTTCACCCGTTCCCGAGGTCCTCCCCCCACCCCTTCAACAATCGCCCCACTACGTGAGGTAGCTGGGGCTGAAGGAGTAGTTAGGGTTCATGTTCCCTTTTCCCTAGCTGACCTTACAGAATCAGAAAAAAGACTAGGCTCTTTCTCTACCAACCCTACCACCTACATTAAAGAATTCCAATGGATCCTGCAGGCCTACAGCCTCACACATCATGACATCTTCATGCTCCTAGGCAATACCCTCCTCCCTGAGGAACGCCGCAGGGTCTGGGATACAGCCCAAACCCATGCAACTGACACCCATCATACCAATCCAGATCACCCGCCAGGCCCCCAAGCAGTCCCAGAACAGGAACCTAATTGGGATTATAACACAGCCCAGGGAATCCAGGCTCGAGACCATTTTGCCTCTTGCTTAATAATTGGCCTCAAGAAATCGGCTCGCAAGGTCGTCAACTTCCAAAAAATTGTCCAAAAAAAGGAAGAAACTCCCTCTGAGTTCCTCAATAGATTAACTCGGGCCTTTCAACAATACACTAACTTAGATCCCAACTCTGAAGACGGCCAGCATGTCCTTATGACCTATTTCCTGGCCCAACCCTATCCCGACATTAAAACTAAACTTAAAAAATTAGAGCAGGGTCCTGCAACCCCTCAGACCAAAATCCTGTCAGTGGCCTTCAAGGTTTTTCATAATAGGGAGGAGGAAAAGGAACATTGAAAACAAAAGGCCGACCACGCCAACTTCCAGATGTTGGCCCGGCTTATCAAACGCCCTGGGCGCCCTCCCACAGCCTCCACCTCTAAGCCTCCACCTGGAGCCTGCTTTAAATGTGGAAAGGCAGGGCATTGGGCAAAGGCTTGCCCCACCCCCAGGCCACCCACCACTCCTTGTCCAAAATGCAAAAAGAAGGGACATTGGGGATCTGATTGCCCCCTTGCCCGAAGGGGTGAGGGACCAACTGCCCCACAGTCCCCCGAACCATGGACACCACCTATGGTGGGCCTCGCTGAGGAGGACTGAAGGAGCCTTGGGCCCTTCCCAACCATCTCTATAACAAAGCAAGAGCCCAGGGTATCCATGGTTGTGGACAGCCACCCAATATCTTTCCTCCTGGACACTGGCGCCACCTTTTCGGTCTTAAGGGAATATAAAGGCCCCACCACCTCCAGCAGCTCTCCTATAGTCGGGGTAGGAGGTAAACAAATCTTTCCCCAAAAAACCCCTCTTTTAACCTGCTGCCTTCAAGGCACTCAATCCGTTTTCTCCCATTCCTTTCTAGTCATGCCACAATGCCCCGTCCCCTTGTTGGGTTGGTCCATTCTATCACGGCTTCAAGTCTCCATTACTTTGCCCCTGTCCTCTTCTTCTTCCCCCGTTTCCTTCCTCCTAGCGCTAGTTCAAGCCCAAGATCCTACTAATTCCACCCCTCCAAAGAAGTCCTTACCCATGCTAACGCACCCTGTTAACCCCACAGTTTGGGACACTGCCAGCTCCGCTCTGGCCCAGTGTTCCCCTGTACACATAAAACTAAAAGGCCCCTCCAAATATATTTGTTAGGCTCAGTATCCATTAACCACAACAGCCCTCCTCAGGTTAAGCCCCATCATTCAGGACCTATTAAAAAAGGGGTATCTCCGTCCCACTTGCTCCCCTTTCAATACTCCCATACTCGCTGTAAACCGATACTCAAGACATTTTTGCCTTCACATGGACTGACCCCCACTCCCATCACTACAGGCCCTTCTAACAGCCCCTGCACTTCATCTCCCTGATCTAACTAAACCCTTTTTCCTCTATGTTCATGAAAATACGGGACAAGCTCTGGACATTCTAGGACAGAATTATGGCCCCTCCTTTGCCCCTGTAGCATACCTATCAAAACAATTGGACCCCACTGTACGAGGCTGGGCACCCTGTCTAAGAGCTCTAGCAGCGGGGCAGTTACTGCATAAGGAGGCATCCAAATTAACATTTGGGGCACCTCTCACCATTCTCTCACCACATCACCTCAAAGACCTCCTTACCTATAAGGCTCTCCACTCCCTCCCACCTTCCAGAATTCTAACCCTCCTATCCTCGTTTCTGGAAAATCCTGCCCTATCCTTCAATACCTGCCCACCCCTAAACCCGGCTACTCTACTGCCTATACCAGATTCCCCCAACACGCCTTTGCACAGCTGCGTAGAAAGCCTTCAGAATTTCATACCTTACCGCTCTTCCATCACTGAGGGGCCCCTGTCTCACGCTGATCTCGCATGGTTCACGGATGGATCCTCATTCAAGGAAGGAAACACTCATTACGCAGGATATGCCATAGTCTCCCTTGATTCGGTTATAGAGGCCCAACCTTTACCCAAGGGTACTACCAACCAGCAGGCCAAACTTATCGCCACCACGCGAGCCTGTGTTCTAGCTGAAGGAAGAACTCTTAACTTATACACTGACTCCAAATATGTCTTTCATATACTTCTCTCTCATGCCGCCATATGGAAAGAACGCGGTCTGCTTAACACCAAGGGTAACACAATCACCAACTCAGCTTTAATCTCCACATTAATTGAGGCATCCCTTTTACCTTGTGAATTAGGAGTCATTCATTGCAGAGCCCACCAGAGGGACGATTCCCCAATCATTCGCGGGAATTGTAAGGCTGACCTTGCCGCACTCACTGAGGCAGTGCACCCACAGACACAAAACCAACTTCCCATTCTTCCATACGGCTCCCAAGGTTCACAGACACCCTCTCAGCCTCAACTGCCTAATGATGATAAGTCCTCTCTCTTTGGCTTGCTCCATGACTTGTTTCACTCTAGCCCCCAAGCTTTATCCCAGTTTTCACAAGCCTTCTTCTCAATCACCCCATCTGACAAAGCCCTCTTGCAAAAAATTTCCTCCTCCAAACCTGGGCCATACCCCTCCCACCAGGCCAGAGGTCTCACACCCGTGGCCGACTGGCAAGTCAATTTTACGCACATGCCTTCTGTCCAGAGCCTCAAATACCTCTTGGTGTTTGTTGATACCTTTTCAGGATGGGTAGAGGCATTCCCAACATCCAATAAAAAGGCCTCCACCATAGCCCAGACTCTCCTTTCCCAAATCATCCCACGATTTGGGATGCCCACTTCCATTCAATCTGACAATGGACCTGAATTTACCACCCAGATAATACAAAAACTCTCCCAGTCACTCTCTCTCCCCTGGCACCTACATTGCCCTTACCAACCTCAGGCATCTGGAAAGGTAGAGAGAACCATACTAACTAAATTGTCTCTGGAATTACACCTTGATTGGGTCCGTCTTCTACCTCTCGCTCTACTCAAGACCAGAGCTCTCCCAAAAAAACCCTCCAATCTTTCCCCTTTTGAAGTCATGTATGGTAGACCCCTCCTACCCCCGGGGATCACAGCAACTGATGGACCCATACCACCCACCATGGCCTTACCCTTGCTCTCCCACCTTCGCAGTCACTTTCCAAAAATAACCTTTCACTCAGCCCAGGCCAATTAGTATTCTACACTTCCCCGGAACCCAAACCCCCCCTAACCCCTAAGTGGGAAGGCCCATGTCCTGTCATCATATTTCCAGGCTGAAGCCTTACACTCAGGATCCGCCCTCGGCCACCGAGAACTCCAATAACAAGCTGCAAAAGAATTTAACACACCATTCTTTTAAGTGTATCCCTCATCCTACCGACCCTTTCAAACTCCGCCTATCCCGGACCTCAGCCTTACCCCTAATTCTGGAGACATGAACCTTCTCCTTGGCCTTCTCCTGTTCTTTTCATTTCACCCAGGGAGCTTTCAGGCCCCTCTGCTAGCTCCCCAGGGTCACCCATTTACACCTGGCAACAGATCACTTCTGATACACTCATCTTTCTCTCTCTCTCCCGGAAATTGTTTTCTCTCATGTGACCGCTCCTGGCGGCCATCCCCTTAAACGCTTCCCTTAACCACACCGTCACCCCACCAGGCTCTTTCTTCTGGTGCAATGGCTGCCTAATCTTACTGCCCCATGCCTTCTTGTCATCATCGTCCCTCAACTCACTCTGTACACCAGTTCAGAACTGTTCCATCTTCTTCATCCCCCCTCAAGGCAAAAAAAGGGCCACCTTCCTCCCGATCATGGTTGGTATTTCCCTAACAACATTAGCGGTCGGAGCCGGCCTGTCAGGAGGAGCCTTAGGATGGGCGGTCAAAGACATCAATGCTAAACTTGAAGGGGCTCTGACCTCCACTGCCGAATCTCTTTCCTCTCTACAGAGACAAATTACCTCTTTAGCTCAGGTCACCCTCCAAAACCGTAGAGCACTAGACCTCCTCACCACAGAAAAAGGAGGTACTTGCATCTTCCTTTGGGAAAAATGCTGTTATTATATCAATGAATCTGGTCTAGTAGAAACAAACATCATCAAACTCACCGACTTAGCTTCCAGCCTACGAACCACATCCAGTTCTAACCCCTTTTCTTCTTTTATCTTAAACCCTATCCTAACTTGGATTTGGCCCATTTTGGGACCTCTAATCATTATCCTCATAACCTGCCTTTTCTTGCCCTGAATCATTAGGTTTCTTCAAACCCAAGTGGGAAAAATCTCTAATCAGGCCTTTAACCAGCTTTTGCTTAGAAACTACCAGCTTCTAGGTACCGATGAACCCCCCGCCTCATCTCGTGAGCGCCTCAGCTGATGCTGAAGAGACACCACCTTACAGAGGAAATGCATTCCTACAATGGAACCAGTGCATATTCGACTTCTGGTTTCAAGGAACGTTTATGGACTTTTCCCCTTTTGAAATTACTTGTTTCTCCACCCTCCTTTGGGGTTTCATAATGGGTATTTATGTACCTTCCTCCCTTTGCCCGCCCCCCCATAACGCTCCAGTTCAGCAGGAAATAGCTCAATGACTTCAAAGTCCCCTTTCCTAAAACAAGAAAAAGGGAGGAATGTAAGAACCCAAATGCCCCAAAGGATCACACCCTGATCCTTCTCGGCCACACCCACCCCAAGCCCCATGCGGTATGCTAAGTAGGGATTGTATTTTAAGCCAATCAGCCTTCCCTTAAAGCCCTATATATATGTGTGTGTGCTGCCTAATAAACGAGCTCTTTCTGGTGGATTGTCAACTGGTGTCGACTCGTCCTTTCACCATATATGATTTTTAGAAACACACAAAACAATATATTTGTAGTTGGACCTTAAATATGTATATGTATGTGCATATTTATATACATGCATTCAAAAGGATAAAAACCAAATTGTTAACTATAGTTATTAATATGGAAGGAAGTAGGACTGTTGAGTAGGTGGAGTAGAACAAGGATTTTTTTTTTACATTACATAATGCTGCATTATTTGAATTTTTAAAGCAATTATATAATTATTTATGTAAGTAAAAGTTTTAGCTAATTTACAAAGAAAGATTAGGCTGTGTTTAGGTGAACAGTGGCAATGATATTCTAATAAAGGCAAATGTTTAAATGCTGGAAATCAATACAATTCAAGTACGACACTGAACCTTTCAATTTTGGACTGAGTTCTTGTTCTTCCATTTTCCCGTGTTTTATCATCCTCTTTCTTGGGTGGAATTATTGTTGGCTCCAAACCAAACAATTCTTGAAGGCGTCCATAAAGATCCGAACGATTGTAGACATGAAATTCAAAGTCATTAACTGTGATGTATAACCTGGTTTCTGCCTTTGGATCTAAATACACCAATGACAAAAAAGTTTTCAGTCAATTTTTAAGAACTTTAGTCAAAGGTTTCAGTCAAGTCTTTTTTCACAGTTAAAATAATGCAATGATTCATTTTAAAAAGAATTCTAGGATTTAGCGAAGCACATTTTTAAAAACACACAAAACACTGACAAAAGAAAGAAAAAAACTGATGTTATTGTTATATTTTATTTAATGCAGTGTTATAACACCAAGGTCAAGGGTTTGGATCCCCATACTGGGCAGCCATTCCAAAAAAAAAAGAAGTGGTGTTATTTCTCAAGTCAGCATTCTAAAAACAAGTTGAATTTCTAGATTCCAGTTACACAAAGACAAAATTTAAAGATTTTTATGCTTAAATAGTAAAGTGCCACTTACCCAGTAAAAATAAACCTTTACCCTAATATAGCCATATTTTCACACTAAAAATATATATAAATAAAATGTTCAAAGTATGATGCATTTAAATATCACATTTGTATTTGAACTTTTGCATCTTAGAAACTAGGATTTTTCATAAACACTAATTTTTTAAAAAAATTACACAATACTAAAACAAAGATTTCATGAGCTATATAGACTTCAAACAATAACCTTCTCAAATAAAAGACATAATTACATTGAGTATAAATAGCAATAGTAATTAACTAATTCACCTATAAAGTGATGAATGGGGCATTAGTTTCTCCTAAGAAAATCTTCTAAAACAGGGCATCATATGTCAACCAGAGTATCAGAACAAAGGTACAATAGCCAATGTTTCTTTTGTTAGGAAATAAAATCATACACGTTTTTTGAGATATCTCTATTTTAACCTTTATCCATTTTTATTTATATTGAACAAATTCAACTGAAAACAAATTAAAATTAGATATGACCACTAGAAAACTCTAATTTTTAAAACAGGTGAAGAGAATTATTATTAACTTTCATTTTAGAAGCTTAAGCTGTGATTTAAACAAGAGGTATATATCCTTCAGTAAGGTACCAAATTTTACCAAAATTAAATACTTCTTCAAGTTACTTACAAAAAAGATATATGAAATGTCAAATAATCCAAACAAAGGTAAATTTTAAACTAACAAATTAAAAAATACATATTCCCACTAATGTAAAATAAACTAAGGAAAATGAATCAGCAACATTCATTTTTCACATAGCAAAACTTCTTTACTCCAATCTCCATTTTTTTCCTCATTACTTCTCAGGACAATTGAGAAAACAATGATAAACCCAATCCTTCAAAAAAACTAATGTCTAGGAGCTGTAATTTTCCTAATATCTTTTAAAATAGTTCTTTGACCTATGTTCCCTCCTATTTCTTCAGCTTTTACCACATGACTAATAGCTAATACAATCCCTAAGCATTTCATCCCTTCTTCTTGCTGTAGGTTAAATTCTTAAAATTTACTTATTATCTAAATCCCTCCAATTTGAATGAAGCATACTCTGTAAGGGATGGGACCTGATTTATTCGCTCTTGTACGTCTGGTGCCTAGAACAAGGCTTAGAATATAGAATAGCTGATTTGCATAAACAGAGCATCTTCTTAAGAGTCATACTCTTAAGTAAAACAAAATATCCACAAACAGATCTTAGAACGTTTGAAAACTCAACATGTGGAGGTATAATAAAGGCAAAATAAAATATTTTTCTATTCTCAAGATGGATCTATATAAGTAGGAATTATCTTACAATTTTTCAAGGTCATAAAGAACTCAACTGAAATTTACTCCAAAACTCATTTATGTCATTTGTTTTCGAATTTACTTACAGAACAGTTTACTAATGACCCCTGAATACAAATGCCCCGATCATTAGAAATATGCTACAAAGGTCGGTGGTTGAGCTGCAGAAGCAGCAATGGAGAAAATTAAGAGCCTAGATTTGCCCCTAATTGAATCAGCAGTGATGAATAAACAAATGATGGCTGTATAAAAATGGAAACAGGATTACTCTCAATTTCATCTCTAATTTGCTGAACACACAGATTCTCTCCTTTCAATATAATCGATATGATAAGAATATGGCTACATTAATTTAATTTCTGAACGTATTCTCACAACACTGTTAAATACTGAATACCTAATACTAAAACACTGCAAGATCCCCTTAACATTCCCTGTCCTATTTTCTTGGCTTTCTTTTTTTGCATTATTTATTTATTGTCACCTCCCCCACTAGAATGTAAACTCCATTAGAGACAAGTTTTTCCTGTTATGTTCACTATTTTATTCCTGGTGCCTAAAATAGTGCCTGGTACGTAAGAGATTTGCAATAAATATTTGTTAATTCGCTGAATAAAAATAATAAATGGGTTTTTAAATTTTAAATGAATTGGGAAAAAATGCCTAGACCACTCTTTTTCTTCCAAAAATCACTTTAGAAATGTATTGTACAAATAGCAAGTCTATAAGCATTTTAAAAGCAACTTTTTGTCTTATATTTCAAAAGTGAAACATTAAGCTGAGTTCACATTCCACCTTTTTTATTCCTTCTATTGTTTCTAGGTGTTTCACCTGCTTTAATAATATTCCAACCAGAGCTATACGATTAAACAGTAAATTGGATCTCCAAAGCTGGCTGATTTCTAAGCTCACACGGCCTGTATTTCCTTCAGGGCCTCTGCCCAGGATCTTTACTGTCAATATCACCACCCTTCTGCCATCCCCAGGAGTATCTATATGGCAATACCTTCTCCATCCCTCCACACATATCCCTATATTATGTGCACACACAGAAACAGGATGCCTAAAAGCACACCCAGAGATACAGAGACACAGGGGAAAGCACACACATAGAAAGATGTACATGCGCACACAGAGATAGGCATGCACACATAGGTACACTCATGTACACAGAGATATTCACAAAGACAAACACACACATACACATACTCTCACAGAGCCATACACATATGTACACAAGTACCAGCACACTCACAGTATCACCCTCACAGAGATAAATACACACTAAGCACCATCATGCAAAGGTCCCCTATACACAGGGGCACAATCCTGGATATGCACCATCCCAGGCATATTCCCAACAGGGAGCATATCCCCTCACAGACAAGTATCCCTCCAAAAGATAGATAGGCAGTTCTTCCAAAGGCATACACACACAGCTTCTTAACAACAACAAAAAAGAACTCTTGAATTGGATTCTCCAGGAAATGGACAGAGGGGGTAAATAAACAGTAGAAAGGACACAAGATTGGATCCCTATAACATCATTTACTAATGTTGTGACCTAAGGAAAGATCTTAACCATTCTGAGCCTCGTTTTTCTCATCTTTTAAATGAGAATACCTCTACCTACCTGTAGGATTACTTGTACAAAATTAATACTAGTTCCCTTCTCTTTGCAGGTCAGATTCTTGCTAGTCATATAAATTATGCATTTGCTTTTGACTTACACTTTTTAAATAATCTTTCATTTCAGAATGTCATATAATGTTCAGAACAATAATAAAAGCAGTTCACCTCTACTGAACACTTGCTATATTCCAGGTACTATTCTAGGCACTGTATTTACATAATCTCATTTAATCCTCACAACAACCCTAGCAGCTAGCAAAAGTAGACTAGAACCCAGGTCTCTAAATACTGGCTCTTAACCACAAAATTAAATTACTTATCAATTATATTTATGAATGTAATAACTATTTCAAAGCAAAAAGTAATGTTATTAATTTCTGAAAGCAGAAGTTTATCAAAAGATTCCGGTTGTTCTTCATATTCTATGAAAAATTGATCAATACTTCAAGCTTAAATGCAATATTTAAAATCACTAAATTCTTGTAACACTAGATCTCTCACTGATTTTTCCCTCTCCAGGCAATTTTGAAAGCAGTTTTTAGATTTCATTGATTCTGATGATACTGAGAGTCAAAGTGGAAACTTTACATATGATTTAAAAACAGTGTAATCAACTGCCTCTTCTAAATTTCACCTCTACATTAAGATTACTCTATCCTTGAAAGCTGAAATCTTCCCATATTCCTTAGCTTCTAACATGGTGGCATTCACATAATGGGCCCCCCAAAATATCTGTTAATAAAATACCCAACAGGCTGGCCAATTAGCTCAGTTGGTTAGAGCATGGTGCTGATAACACCAATGTCCAGGGTTCAATCCCTGTACTGGCCAGCAACCAAAAATTAATTAATTAATTAAATTTAATACCTAATAGATGAAGGCTATTGAAAAAAAGGTCTTGACCTAACAAGCAGTTAATTTATGGAGAAGACGAATAAATGAATGTTGTAGAACAGCTCAAGTCTCCTAAGCAAACAGCTAATTGAGAGTTCCTGCTCTTCAATGAGAAATTAGGAAAAAGATACTTATTTAATTATGTAATCAAGACACATGCTATTTGTAGTAAAAAAAAGCTAAGGTGCAGAAGTGCTGCCAAGGCCTTATAATACTTAGAATGAAGACTTAGTACAAAGACAAAACAGTCTACTGATGTTTTAAAAAATGTTCCCAGCTTTTTATTTATTTATTTAACAAATAAGATTTAAATATAATAAATTTTAAAAGTACTAGATTATATTAGGCTAAAACTTCTAAGAGATAAAATAACAGAAAGGGACATGCTTTACCATCATCCTTTCACTTCTCAATGTAATATTTCCTTCTGGGTGAGAAAGATGCATGACTACTTATTCAAATCCATATTCATTTAAACACTATGATATGTCACCACATGTTAAGAGGCAACTGGTCCTGCTATTTAATTATTTTCTAAAATAATTAAAATCAACTATCCTAAAAAAAGAAAGTTTTTGACAGATAACTCATTAATTGGCCTTTAGCCAACAACCACCTATATTAGATCACTAATTTCATAATCTAGTGAATATTTTGCAACAAATTCTATGGTAAACAAATCAGATGTATTGTTTTCTTTTTTCTTTCTTTCTTTCTTTTTTTGGCGGCTGGCCAGTATGGGGACCTGAACACTTGACTGTGCTTTTATCACACAGCATTCTAACCAACTGAGCTAACCGTCCAGCCCCTCTTTTTTCTTTTTTAAAGGGCTATACTGGACAACTGACAAGTCTAAATGTGCTCCTGGCTAAAATTATCCCAACCAAGCTCTATGACATAGAATTTGGGCACTTGAACACCCCTCTGTTCTCCTAATAAAGTAATTCTAAAAATTCCTAACAAAAATCTTGGCCCCACCCACAGACAGCCCTTAGTCCATCTCCTTAGAAGGCTGGGTGGCCATCCATCTATTCAGGCACATACCCCAATTAAGCTTCTAAATTTTCCACCAAGAAATGTCAACCATCTCTACTTTCTGCTTGGTTAATTGTCAAAGAACATGGATCTGCCCTTGATCAGCAATCAAGAAATAATATCTAGATTGTAAGGTCTTGTTAGTGAATATAATCTACTATTATAATAATATTATACATAATACTTTTAAAATACTGTCTAACTTTTATCAAAAGCTTAGTTTGCAGTCTATTCATTCCTCTGTGGAAGTCTATTCATTCCTCTATGTACTATACTCTAAATTATGTCCCTGAATTATCAGAGTCTAATAATGTACTTAGATCAAAACTGCTTATTCCTACATTGCTATTTAGCATTATGTCTTTACCTCTCAAGGGCCTAACTATGAGCATGCTGTAATAATGTCATCCTCTCTGACAGAGAATTTCCTTTAAAAGCACAAGAAAGAGAGGCACAGCTAGCTGTGCCTCTCTTGATAAACACATAGAGTTAAATGTTATAATGTAGGAAAAACTATAAGCAAATAATTAGTAATTGAAAAACTGATAAAGTCTACCAACCTCTAACATCACTGTAAAACAGAGGTGAGGAATCTTTTTTTATTTAAAACCATTGGCAGGGCTGGCCAGTTACCTCAGTTGGTTAGAGTGTGATGTCAGAATACCAAGGTCAAATATTTGGAGGATCCCTATACTGGCCAGCCGCCAAAAAAAAAAAGAAAAAAAAAAGAAAGAAAGAAAACCATTAGTACACAGAAAATAAAAAAGTACAATCAAGAAAGAACAACTTAAATATTCGTAAATATTAAGAACATAAAATATCTAAAAGTTAAGGTAAGACTTCCGCTCTATATTATGGACAATTATAGACAGCAAACAGAGAGACACAGAAATATGCTAACATATTAAAAGAGTGACAAACAGAATTCAATACACTGAAGGAAATGACAAGGGAGAGCAAGTCAAGAGATGGCCAATATTTAAACTATTTATACTAATCTGAGGTACATGAACCTGAAACTGATTACATTTTGCTATGTCTTTTATTTTTTTTTATTTTTATTTTTTAAAAGATGACCGGTAAGGGGATCTTAACCCTTGACTTGGTGCTATCAGCACCACGCTCAGCCAGTGAGCGAACCGGCCATCTGTATATGGGATCCGAACCCGGGGCCTTGGTGTTATCAGCACCGTACTCTCCCGAGTGAGCCACGGGCTGGCCCTTGCTATGTCTTTTAAAAAGAGCTAAGTTCATGTCACTCCCTGCCCAAAAACCTTTAGGGGCATATTTTCCCCGACATGTCATGCTTCTGTTAAACTTGCAGTCTATTCATCAGATGACTGTGCCTACCAGGTATTCAAGGTCCTCCATAAAACAGCTTGGAAAATATCCCCTACTACTCTTTTACCTTACATATACCACCAAATTGATTTGCTAATTTCTGAACACACCTGTTTTCTAACTTCAATGTCATTGGTCAAACCAGTTTAACATCTGATCTACCCTCCCCTCCACTCCACATCTATCTGACATAATCCTACTTACTGTCATCACCATGCATGCTGCAGAAGGAATGGGGCATTCACAATAACCCTCCATCTACCATTCTGTCTCCTGACAAATGGGCAGAACTCTAAACATCATTAAACCATGATCCTGTTGGGACCACACTAAATGGTCTATACTGAAGTTACAAATTTTGAGAATGTTTCTCAGTATTCTTCCTCAGCCCACACTCACTGCTCTCTCTCTCCTTTTTATGGTTGTTTGTATGCATGTACCCATTTCCTCTTTTTTTTTTTTAATCCACCCCCACTTCCAGCTTAACACAATGATCAATAAAGTGAATGCCAAATAAATACTTGTTAAAAAAATAAAGATTTTTATTAAAAACTACCTCTTTTATGAAGGACTTGAGTCAGTTACTCTTGACTTCATCCTCGTATTTTGGTAAAGCACAAACCACTGTAAGGAAATGTGGTATTTCATGATAAAATGAAGTAACTACTTTCCTCAAAAAAAAAGTTGTAAGCGATTTAAGATTGTAGTCCTCATGTCTAAGAAATGGACAATCCCATTAGGCTTAGCTTTAAAACTTTCAGTTCCTCTGGATACTGCAAATGTCATCATTCCCCCCATAAACTGCAATCAGTGTTTACGGTAAGAATTTCCAAGCGCCTATTTGGGCCGCACTTGACAAGGTTGTTTTATAATATAAGCAGCATTAGACTGGAAGTTAGCAGACATAGCTTTTGTTCTGGCTCTACAAATTACAATCACAGGAATTTCTGTTTCTCCATCTGCAAAATGAGGGGGGTTTTAAAACATTAGTCATTTCCAACTTGATGAGGGGGTTTGAGAAGATCAATTGTTTTCCAACTGTGTTTCTCAGAATCCTGGGGTAAACAGCATGGGGTGGGGGTGCTAGGTCAAACAGGCCTCCTTCTCTACCTCACCAAGCCCCCGTACAGTTCTATCTGTTCATATGAACATCCTAAACACTAAAAATAATTTAGAATAAAATTTCTAATATAAATATACAAAAAAGTATGTTTTTCTTTTAAAATCATAAACCAGCTATATAAACCAAGAGGATTTTTGCTTCGGCTCCACTGCAGTCTTGTTAACAATATAGCTTATGTTAACTAAACATGTTTAAAAAAAAAAAAGATTAAGTTAAAAGAGTAAATCATCTAATGAACAGACTGCCAGATTAACAGAAGAATGACATGCAGGGGAAAATATGCTCCTAAAGTAAATGTATCCCTAAGGAACAAACTAGATATACCTTACAAACTAAATCAGAGGCAGGAATATTGGGTCTGCTGAAAGTTAAGGGAATGTGTCAAAAGCTGGGACTAAAGTCAAAAGGTCTTGGCTCTTAGGAATGAATTTTAGCCATCTCTGCACTATGAGCAAGTAACACATCTTTACTTAAATTCCACCGTTAAGGCTTACAGCCGAATAAAATTCAAAAAATAATCAAAAATAATTTACCCACAAAATTTAACATGGATAATAGTGTAGAAGAGTGACTCGAATTTAGAATTTATTCACAAATTTATTTTCAATTTATTCAGTATGAAAAGTCAAAACTGAAAAGATTCCCAATGCACTAACATATTGACCAAGTAAAGAACAATTTTTTCCCATGAGAATGCTTTATAGCAATTGCTAAGAGGTAAAAATGCTGGTTTAACAACTGATATTCTAAAATCACAGATTAGAGACTGTTAAGAACACATAGCCATTCAAAATCACAGGTGAAAAACTGCAAAAGGTCAGTTTAAACTCCCTCAGAATACTTTATCACATGATAAAATAGCTTCTGCTGAAATTTCTCTAATAAACAACTCTAGATGTTAGAATACTTCTTCCAGACAAGAAATCTGCCCTTTATTCTAATTTCTAATCATTCTGATTTCATTAGTTCTACAGATGCCAAATACTAACCCATTCATGCTAGCCTCTTTAAGGAAGAGTACCCAATATATTACATAAAAGGGAGAAAGTTACATGGGGCAAGAGAATGATAGCAAAAAGAAAAAAGACTAAATAATATTGAATAGTGAAATTTAAAGTAACTTAGGCTGGCTCAAACTTGTGATAAGTTTTTAAACTTTTGGAAATTTAAACCTATTTTCCTATAGAAATAAAGTTACAAAAATAATGGCAAAAAATAAAAAATAAATAAAAATGATGGCAAAATTACTAAGTGAGTCCATCAAACAGACACACACACACACACACCTAACTGGAACATTCCAAAGTTATATAAAAACTAACCATCATTTCAACCTCAACATGAGGTGCCAGAAACACAGATGATCCTGATAGCTAAACAAAAGGTAAAGCAGTTCACCCTCTTCTGACCTTAAGCACCCAAGCCCCACCTACAATTTTCTAGAACAATAGTTCTCAAAGTATGGTCTGGGGACCTTTGGGAAAGTCCCAAGACCCTTTCCAGGGGTCCAAAAGGTTAAAACTATTTTCATAGTATTATTAGCTGACATATTTGACTTTTTCAAAACCCTTCTCCCATGAGTGGAGAGTGGAGTTTTTCAAAGGCTATATAACATATGGTACATCAACAGACTGAATACAGAAGCATAAGTGAGAATCCAGTAATCTTCTATTACGTCAAACATTAAAGAGATTTACAAAATATAAAACAATGCCACTCTTATTACTTTTTTCTTTAAAAATGTATTTTTCATAAAATGTTATTTATTTTAATATATAATGTATTAACATTTTTAATGAACTGAAAATATTTTTTAAATTATTAGGCTTAATTTCTAATGCAATAAATATAAATAGATAAAACTCACATAAATATGAGTTTATAAAAGCTCCTCAGGGTCCTCAATAATTTAGTTGTAAAGTGTTGCTGAGATCAAAAGTTTGAGAACCACTACTCTAGAAAGTAAAGACAGGGTCTACTCTCCTTGAAGCCACTGTTAAGGTTAATATAGACAGAAGGGCTGGGACAGAGACAGAAGCACTCATAGAGTCATGAAATAAGGATTTGGGGAGAAAACTCTGTGATGACAAAGATAAGGCTCTGATGACAAAAGCAAACCCAGAAGGTAGTTTCGGGTCTGCACTACCCCTTTTCTGTTCATCCTTATCACAGTAGATAAAAGAGAATTAGAAGCAGTGTCAGGTAGAAATATGAATAAAGGCATAGAAGCTGAAAAGTAGGAGGTGTCTTAGAAAGATTAGAGTGCTAGGGAGGCCAGTGAACTACAATATGTATCCGGCCCACAAATAATAAGTAAAGGCTAGAAATATGAGTAGAGGTCATATTGAGGATAACCCTGAATAAACAATAGGTTCAACAGGAAAGCTGCTGAAAGATTTTCAACCAAGTAGTGATAAAATCAGAGTTTTATAAACTCCAGAACTTTAAAAAATAACTGTTATAAATCTGAAACATTTAAATATCTGTAAATAAAAATTCTGATGATATGATTGACATTTTAAACACATGAAAAAAATTAAAACTCACCATGTTGCTTCTGCTTTGGGTTATACATTTTCCACCACCGAAAAATGATAAATCCATCTTGAATTCTAAGCAAGGTAGATTACAAAAATGAGAACTTAAATAACAATTTACTTAACTCATTTCTTAGTTATTACAAAAAGCAGACAATTGATCATGAATAAGGAAATACAAAAAATTCTCAAAAGGACACTGGCATACATAAATATCTTTTTGAGAACTAAGAGTTACAAAGTATAATGTTTCACAATTTTCCAGTTAAAAAAGGAAAAGAGACTTTGCATAGCTTTGTTAGATTATTTTAATTTGTTTTTAATTGACAAATCAAAATTTATATATTTATCATGTATGACATGTTTTGAAATATTAGATTCTAATTGGTAAAATGTAATGCTAGATGACATTAACAGAAAAATGAAGTGATATCATAGAAACTTTCTTTTTTAAATGATTTTTTTAATTTTAAAAAATGACGTTTTTAAAAGTATAAAAATTATATAAACAAAAAGCCAAATCTTGAAAGATCTTCCTTCATTTCTGTAAATGATCTATTTCCACATGCCCCCAAAGGATGGACTTACAGCCTCTTAACTTTTTTTCTCGACTTTTGATTTGGAAATAACTTTAGACTAGCATAGAAATTGCCTGCTACAGTTTTAAGTGAGGTATTAGTGCTGCCAAACCCTAGCACCTCTCAAAAAATTCAAAGCTTTTGAATTCTAAGTCACAAATTGTAAGAAAATCACAAAAATAGAGTAGGCTTTTCTCTCAAGGCTTACTGAAGAAGGAACACTTCAAACACATTATCATTTCTTATTATATTTAAATTTGTTTTTCCTTCTTAGAGTAAAATTAGAGTTGCTAACAGATGCTAAATAATTCCATAAATTCATTATTTCTAATAAGGATAACCTCTAATAATGGATAAGAGCTATCAACATCCCTGAACCTTGTTTTATACAACAAATGACCACGATGAACTCTACAACAAAGATACGTAATTTAGTGGTTCAATTTTTCATCCAGAAATGAAATGAGGTTATTTATTTCTATAAACTGCTATTTGATAAACTTTTTGCCAGTCTAAACCTTAGTAAGATTCTACTGATAAAAACATTTTAAAACATCAATTCACCAAGTACAATTTACTGGGAAAAAAATGATTTTTGATTTATGGTTTTGAAGAAGCAAGTCATATTCAATAAAATAATCAGAACATTTTTACAATATTTCAAGTTTGTTTAAGATAGGCACTTTTTAAATTTTGTTACCTAATAGACATATCCTCTGTAATGTAATAGATTTCACGAACCATGACTTTTCCAGAAAGAACAGAAAAAGAAAAAGAGCCTGTTGTAGGAAAAAAACAACAGCAATTAATGTAATTGTTTAATAGATAGTAGAACCCTTAAAGCTTAAAATAATTTTAGTATTTAATTTAATTTAATTTAATGATCTCTTTCCATTCCCTTCCTCATATCCTCACAGCCTTATTAATTTCCTATCCTTTTTTCATAATGTAAACAAAAAAATGCCACATGTATCATCACTATGAATTGAGCTACTAAATAACCATATGAGGACATTAGTTTAAGTAGCCACTTCTTATGGATAATACCCTTAATTATGTACAGCCATTAAATAAACCCAAAACAGTGACTTACTCACCATTTTTCTCCATTAATCTGAGAGACTACAAGAACAGCCATTGCCTCAAATTAATGGAAGACTACATTATGTTTGAGAGAGGTTTTATTTATGTCCACTACGAGGTATACAACTATAAGGAAGGTTAGAACGGTTCTAGGCAGTCACCCCTCCCTGCTCCCCCCCAACATTTTTCCCACTGATTTAAGGAATTCCAAAGCACAAAGCTTCCTAACACACCATCCTATCTACTTGCAAACTTCCCACTTATAAGTAGTCAGAAATTGTATTAGTAAAGCAGGCCACAAAATGAAATATACAAGATGATTCCAATGTATAGATTTTTATTTATTTATTTTATTTTTTATTTTTATATTTTTTAAAAAAGATGACCGGCAAGGGGATCTTAACCCTTGGCTTGGTATTGTCAGAACCACGCTCTCCCAAGTGAGCTACCCAGCCATTCCTATATAGGGATCCCAACCCATGGCCTTGGTGTTATCAGCACCACATTCTCCCAAGTGAGCCACGGGCTGGCCCTCCAATGTATAGATTTTTAAAGCATGGGTTACTTTAAAAAAAAAAAGGCAAAAACTACATCAGGCATTGGAAATTTTCTTTGGATGGTGGACTCTTGAGAAACTTCTATTTCCATATTTTATATATATCTAAATTTTTCTAATTCTTTTAATGAGCATCTTTTACAAGAAAACAAAAGTTTTCTTGTAAAGAAAAAAAAAGTTAAAAAGTTACTATAGAAACACTTTAGGAAACAAGTATGAGGTAAAGGACATAACCAAGTGGTAGTTCCTCTCTAGTCAAAGTGGTGTGAGAGAAATTCCAGTTACATTATTTAAACTTTCATGAAACAAAGTTAAGTTTCTAAAGCTTCTACCTGTTTATAAAATATAAATTTATAATATACATCTCAAGATTATGTGTAAGAAAAAAATCAGTTTTACTCAAACTTACCAATATGGATATAGCCATGCTTGTATAATCTGTTAAGAACCAGGGTTAAAATAAGACCAACATTCCGAGAATTATAATATGTTAGATAAATAATCCATCCACAGGACAAAATGGTAGCTGTTGGGAGAAAAACATTCAGAAATTATAGGATTTACTTCCATATGGTAATCTTACCTCTTACATTTTAATACTTGGAATTTTAAAACCAGAGACTGATTTTTCCTTTACCCAACTTTCTTCTTTTTCTTCATTCATTAGCCAGAAAAGCAGATTCCAATCAGATCAATTAAAACAATGTTTCAAACACATCTTCTTTCCTTTTTTTCTGTTTCCTTTTTCACTGCATTGTACTGTTTTAGGCCCTAAACATATGTAAAGACGTTCTGAGAGAAGAAAGCCTATATTCTGAATATTCTGAAAAATATCCACCTTTATTAGGCCAAGAGCTCATATGCAAGTTCATTCCCAAGCTATTTCCTCAGAGAGCCTACAGCCACTTGAAAAGAAAGAAAACTGATGATTTTCTAAATCAGAGAAAAGTCATTGTTTTTCAAATCGGCAAACTCTGCTTTAAAAAAGTGATGGAAAAGAAGTGGGAATTTTAGCCTAAAGACATATTAAGTATCCCACCTTATACCATATATTTTGCTGTAACTGATAAGACAATAACCTACTTTTGAAGAATGTCACTGAATATGCTAAAGTAAATGATTCTAAATTTGACCAGATTTTTTATGAAAGGTTTTAGTCAACTATAAAATTTATATTCCCAAAAAAATCTAGTTTTGAATATACAAAAGACAAAACACAAGAAAGTTTTTTAAAAAGATAATAAAATCTTTAAAATGTTTTAAATTTATCTTTTAAAAAAGATAACAAATTTTCTTTTACTTATTCTTTTTAAAAGTATAACTATTTTCTAAATTATGAGAAAGCAACACAACTTAACATGTGTAACCTTTGAGCAACAGCACATTAAATTCTTAACTTTTTAAAAAATTATGTAATATAAATAAAACAAAACTGTCCCTGAGAGCCAAAATAAAATACAACATTTCTCAGGGTAGCTTAGATTGATGGTAATGACTTTAATACAGCAAGTGATTTTGCCTTAAAAATTATTTCTAGAAAAATTCTTTTGAAAAGTTATTTTGATGATATGCCATTGTGATTTAAGGTTAAAATTATTTTGTATAAATTTTTACTGTGTCAACAGCAGGTTCTTATGGGCCCTTCAGAAAGGCAAGAGGCATTTGCTGAGAAAGTATGCTTTTAGAATTAAGCAACCTAGAACTGTGGCCTTTTCATCGTATCATGCCCCCACCCCTCCTTTCAATATCATAAGGCCACTAGTAAAACAGAGGGATTGTTTGCCTGCTTGTTGCTGTAGTTTTTTCCTTAAGAAAGGAGTTGTATAGAAGAGGAAAAAGCAAGACAAATTCTAAGTGATAGGAAAGGGGACAAATGGAAAATAAGGAAGAATTCTGCCTTAATTAAACTAAAAGGTCATCTAAAATGCTGTTTTTATGAAGTTCTATCTCACGCTAATATTTGGCATTTCACTTTACTTTTTTGGCTTTCACTAGTGATAACTTACAATAGTTGACTTTTGTCAAATAGAAAATATAGAACTCAAAGTTTAAATGGTAACCCAATCCTACCTACAAATCACTAAGCACTATAATTCCTTCTATATATACCTTATAGGTAGACCTATACGCCTACCCCACATCCTATGGTGTCATGAAAAAAGTTTAAGCATGCACTCAGAAAAAAATAGCTTTGTAACCCTTATAAGTTATTTAATCTCTGTGGGCCTCAATTCCCCAACATATTAAGAGGAAAAGAATAAAACCAACCTTCATAAGATTGCACTGGGCATTGAGAAAGCATATGCAAAATACCTGTGGTATCTGGCACACAGAAGATGCTCAACAAAAATCATTAACCACCCTTTCCTCTCTTACCCCATCTTACTCTGCCTATTTTCCTCTCTATGTTTACAATTCCTATGCTTAAATTCAAACCAAATACCATTCTTTCACAAAAACTTCCTTGGCAATAACAGCCTCTGAAAATATCTTCATTCTCTGGTATTACTTTTGTATGTCTCCTTTTCATTCATTCATATTGATTCATTCATTCACTCACATTCTCTCCTTCCCTCCCTCTCTCCCTACCATTTAATTACATACTGTTTTGAACTATTTGAATATATTTAGAAAACTTCTAGATTATACAAAAAATTATTAATAGCTGGCCCACTGACGAGTACATAAGGAGTGAAGAAAGAGATTAAAAGATTAATGAGGCACATACATTCTATTTTACTGTAAATATATATTTTTTACCATAAGGATTTATTACTTTTATAATGAAACAAATCAACAAAAGTGTGTGTGTGTGTTGGGGGACAGGGGAATATGAAAGAGGAAAGATAAACTAAGTAAGTGTAATGTCCTTCTCTTCCCACCTTCCCTAAATAAGAAAACAAGGCAGCCTAAGAAAAAGTAAAGAGCATTCCAGAGCAGTTTCTAGAACAAACATTCAAGAAATACAGATTAAAAACTTCTTTTCTAAAAATAAGTAAATGTAAGGATTCCAACTTCAGTCAACCACTACTTAAAATCTGACTGTTGTTAATCTATATGTAAAACACAATAAAGTTCAAGAAAGTATATTCTACTCACCAACAAGGAGCCAAACAACATTGGAATTGTGTTCTGTAAGAAAATCTTCTAACTGAGTGATACTAGGGACAATACTGTCATTTTTCCTTTGATCCATTACTTAAGTTTTTCCAGAACAGCATCTAAAGGCCTAAAAAAGTCAAAGGTTAAATTTTGAATCAGAGATTTAGAAAACTGCAAGAGAAATCATGTAAGGGAAAAAAAGGTGAATTTAATAAATCACTTTCTATTTCCTTCAGTGATGAGAACGCAAAAATACAACAAACACGGCCAGCCCCGTGGCTCACTCAGGAGAGTGTGGCACTGGTAGTGCCGAGGCCGTGGGTTCGGATCCTATATAGCGATGGCCGGTGCGCTCACTGGCTGAGCATGGTACAGACCACACCATGCCGAGGGTTGTGATCCCCTTACCGGTCAAAAAAAAAAAAAAAAAACAACAAACAACAAAAACAAAATATGTCCACACTTCTATCTAAAATATAAGACAATGAATCATATTTGTAATGTCCTGATTTCACCATTCTAAATACGATTACAGACTAAGATTGAGTTATTATACTCTGGCTCAAAATATTCTCAAATGTAATAAAAAATATCTATCTTAACAATAAGAAGGGAATAAATACTAACCATCTACATTAGACAAATTTACCTAGGCTTGTCTCAAAAGTTGCCACAGTATCTCTGTAAGCACTCATCACTAAACACTGCACAATGATATTACTCAATTTAACAAATTGCCTACTTATCAGATTTATGTACAAGTTGATGCCACAATTGATGGGAGTAAACTGGTAGTCTTTGAGAGAACAATTTATCAGATACCATAAAAACTATGAAAGTTTATGTGCTTTGTCTTGGACATTCCAATTCTAGAACTCTATTCCTCAGAAATACTTCCTCAGGCACAAAGACTTTTTTCAAGGACAATCACTGCCATATCACATATCATATAATGACAAACCGAGAAACATGTCTATAAATAGGAAAAGAGTTAAATTATGGTACATTCTTTCTATGAAATAATATGTAGCCTTTTAAAAGAATGAGATAGCTCTCACCAGCTGACACAGCACATATCCGGATGCATGCTATGTTAGCAGGAAAAAAGCAAGCTGAGAAGCAAAATGCATAGTATTCCATTTATGTTTTTAAAAAATTATGCATTATATATCATATGCATATGATACATAACATACTTTTTTTTTCAATCTTCAAAAACATTATCAAAACCATAAGGGTGGTTATCTTTGGAGAGAGCAGTGGGAGGAGATTCTGGGGGAAGGAGAAGCAGTGAAGCAGGACTTTAACTTTTACTCTTGACACTTGGGTATTGTTTACATGTTTTATAATTGGCATGTAATACATTATTTAAAAAGAAAAAGGGAAAGTGGTGACTGGAGGATAGGACGCGACACGTAGAAAAGGGGCTTTTCTTGCTCAAGCACATATCTCTTGGCCTCACCTTACAACCATGGCCAAGGAATGGGTGTCCCCAAATCCAAAAATAGTACCTTAGTCATCTGTCATCCTACCATCACATCTTTCTTTTTATAATTTGTAAACAGTTGTCTTTTTTAAAAAATTAAAATGCAAATACTCACTGAGCAATATCAAACTCAGAAGGCTTCATCACATAACCTCAGAAATATCAGATAACACCCTAGCAAGAATTATTTGTTATCACAGCCTTGAGTGTAAGAATGAAAGAAGGAATGCCTATAATGTTCTAGAATGGTAGAAGGGGGAGGATAGCTACAAATAAGGAAGCAAAGTGTTCTTTAAAGTGTTCTCTAAAAGGAAAGATTAGAGGAAGGGAGAAAGAAGAGGCAGTTATCAAGGAAGGACAGTAGAATCAAAAGGACCTGCTTTGGGCTGTATTGTTCCAGAAGCAGCCCACTATACATATTAAAAGTATGGACTCTGTACTAGACTACTGGGTTCAAATATCAATTCTGAAATTATAGCTGTGTAACCATGGGTAAAATACCTAACCTCTCTGTGCTGTTTCCTCATGTGCAAAATGAGGATACTAATAGTACCTATCTCATAAGAGTTGTATTGTGGGAATTGATGAGTTCAGATAAAGCATGTAGAACAATGTCTGACACATCGTGGATATTAAACTGTATAAGTGTTTGCTATTGGCAGCCAATGCTATTAGTGTCTTGCCCATGTACTGTTGGCATTCACCTCTACACAGGAAGATTGCTCATTATGTGACAGTCTGCTGAGTGCTGCTTTCAGCTTATGTAACTGCAAGGACACATTCAGCTTGCACTCAAAGGCAAGGTAGAAATGCCAAAGTTAATGTCAATGGTGACTAGGAAGCTGGTGGATAAACACTCAAATCTCATGGCTTAGGATAACTGTGGGACATATTTTACTTGGTCTTTGAAAGTTCATCAGTAGGAGTGAGCTCTAGATGCCTACAGTGGTAACTGCCAGGATGATGCCCTTTATTGCTTCCATCCCTTTCCCTTCTTACTTCATTACTACCCTACCAGTGTTTCCTATGATCATTTCCCAAACAAATTACCTGCACTTGAACCCTTATCCAAGGTTTCCTTCTGCAGAATCCCAAAACAAGACACTATTTTATTACTTATAACTAGTTCTATCAAATCCAAGGATAATTTTCTTTTGTAAGAAAGATGACCCTGTTCTTTCGAAGAGACCATGAAACCATACAATTTAAAGCACATAATATTTAATAAAATATCGTAAGGTTGTAAAAATCTCACTTCAATCCAGAGCACATATATGTGCAAGAACTAGCTTTTGACAGAAAGAGAAACATTTCCTTCATCTGAACAGAAAGACCCAGATGCAGGGAGATTCTGTGGTGGAAAGATGACGGAATCTGATTGCTTTTATATATTTTTATTTTTAAATATTATTATTTATTTATTCATTTTTGGCAGCTGGCCAATACAGGGACTGAACCGTTGACCTTGGTGTTATCAGCACCACATACTTCTACATATTTTTAAAGTATGAGTCAAGTTCATATTTATTTAAATCCTCCTCTATTTCATCCCTTTTTTTTATTCTTCTCATTACTCCCAATTTTTTGGTTCTAACCCCATTGCCTTCTACTGTCCCCTTTCCTCTTCTATTTTTCTTAAAGTTTAATTTATGTTTATAACAGCTAGCAGAAGGATGGCCCTAGGGTGGTAGCTGAAAGGAAATGTGGATGAGAGGGCCTTCATCTTCACGGTGTACCCCAAATTCCCCAACTCTACCCCACCTCAGCAAGAATAATTTGATTAAATCAGAAAAAGAACGGGGTGATAACAATCCCCCCAACTTCCATCTGTGCATCTGCCCAAAGGTCCTCAAGAAAGCTCAGTGCACTAGTAAATCTACTCCCAGGGCTACGTCGCTCCTCTAAAACAAATATCACCCCATAATTTGAACAGAATTGCAGGAAAGATTTCCCTACATCAGGCTTAAACTGAAATGGCTATATAACATGACTTATGACTTGAAAAGACCTAGCTACGAAGAGCCACAGATTACCCTGGCATTGTCATGGAAAAGTACCCACTTTATTTTGATTATTTGAAGCTACATGGTAAGACTGTCTTATAACATACGTCTATTTTTTGCTTATTCATTCAACAAATATTTATTAAGCTTAAAAATTCTGCCATACAGCTAAGAATTTCTGAATATTAAGTGTAAGATTTGGAATATTTACAATAATCTTAGTAGAATGTCTGACAACATAAAAAATGCTAAATAAATGCTGTTTGAATGAATACCTGTATCTTAGCACTTATCACACTATATTGTAATTATCAGTTTAGAAGTCCATCTTCCCCACTAGGCAGCTGCTCCTTAATGACGGCCTTGCCCTATTCATTTGAGTGTGCAATACCCAACAAGGTTCCTGGTATACAGCAGTCTCACAATAAATATTTGTTTTATAAATGAATAAAATAAATACATCATTATAAAAATCACATAATTATGAGCTATTGCCAAACATAAGCAAGTATTTACAATGTATTCAGGGCCAAAGAGATGCTTAAATGATCTTTTTACCCCTCAAGAAAATTTGGTTCTCCTTTGCTGGAGTTTAAGAGATACAGAGAATATTCAACATTTTAATAGCCCAATTCCAAATATAACAAAAATGAAAGAAAAAAATTTTAATCATACTCAAGTCCCTCACGCAACAATGAAGTTACAATTATTTGTATAAAACCTATCTACATATCTTCAGACCATTATATTAAAGTTTTCTGGATTTAAGCACCATTCCTTTTCCATAAAGGATACTCCATGGGTTCTGGAGGTTAGAAAATAAATCAATTTTATAGCTTTCCTTTGAACTCCATCCACATTCATATTTTCTTCATCATCAAGTAAGATTAAGCACCTATTAGCACATAACAGCATTACTGTATACTAGAAATTCGGTGAACTTTGTACAATCTCATTTCTTCATTGCTTAGCCAAATTTTACTGATACATATTAACTATTACAGAACATATACTTACTTGAAAACATTTCAGCTGTTTGGTTTCTGCACTTACGTAACAAATTATCTTGAGATATTTTTGTAGGGTTCCCAATTTCAGAGTAATTTATCTCCTCCTTAACAATTAAGAAAACTAGTAATTGACCCAAAGATCTCAGTAAATACCACACAAAGGAACTGCCTGGACAGACTGCTTATCTCCTATGGTATAAGGACATCCCAAAACAAAAACAAAACACAAATCAAATCATATAACATTTCTACGAAACTTCAAAATGAAGTTTCAAGGAGTGTTTAAGTTGTGTGAACGGTTTCTAAAGTGACACAGGTAGTCTGAGCACTCACCAATCTAAAGGTAGATGGCCTAAAACAAATGACTTTGTGAAGCTCTTTCCAACTCTGTGATGCTACACAAATAAAGTAAACAAAATACAGACGTGTCTACTGCAATTGAACATCTCACATAAAAGAAATATTTAAACTTTATATATTTAAGACAGTACTGGAATGCAGGAAAAGGTTGGCGTTACCCATTGAATGCATAGTGATTTGAAGAGACTTCTCTGCCCAAAAAATTTTACCCATTGGGATATAAAGCCCAAAATTCCACCATCCATACCAACCATTCCTTTAAATAGAACACTGACCACAGCTGGCCAGTTAGCTCAACTGGTTAGGGACTGAAAATACCAAGGTTCTGGGTTCAATCCTTGTACTGGCCGGCCAGCTGCAAAAAAAAAAAAAAAAAAAAAAAAAGTGCACAAGAATACTAATTAATATTCTCTTTTAAGATACAAAGATATCTTTATGGTATTTCAATAATACCTACTATTAATTATTACCATGTGTTTCTAGAGTAAACTGATTCATTAGAGTCATTAGAAGCAGCACCTACCGGACTGGTCAGTTAGCTCAGTTTGTTAGATAAAGCACTGTGTTAGGACACCACGGTCAAGGGTTCAGATCACCATACCAACCAGCTACCAAAAAAAGAAAAGAAAGGAGCAGTACCTAATATTTCTGATGGGGAAAATCTTAAAAAGGAGATGGTGGGCAACAAAAGCAGATTTAGCCTCCTTAACAATTTTGGCCAGCCCCAGCTGCTTTGTGTATGTAAATCAAAATTATATAATGTCCGATTCTGTTCATTTAAGCAAATAAAATAGGTAGTTATCCTCTTGGTCAAATAGATTAGGTATAATCCTTTCTATCTAAGAAGAGTCATTCCAGGTCCCTTACAGTCCTAGTCTACATACAACAAACACAATGTCATCTGTTAACTAACTTTAGAGCCCAATAGAATTAAGTGGTAAAATAACATCCAATCAAAAATAATACAAATAGTCTGGTATCCTGGAAATAGAGAAGGCTTTAAAGGCAGATTTGAAATAGAAAGCTGGATTCATCCCTTCTATCCTTTCCTTAGCTATAAGATAGCTTAAGCAAGTTATTGAATCTCTTTGAGCCTGTTTCCAAATAGTAACAAGGCCATCTCTTCCTTAAATGCTGACAGCATTAAAAAAAAAAAGAAAAATGCAAGCATAAAACTTGTAGCATAAGGCTTTACAAAAAACACATCACAGAAGTGGTGGCTAAGCTATTATTATTAATGTTCTTTTAAAAAATCAATTTAAGAACAAAAAAGTGAAGGCTAAAAAAAGCCCAATAAAATACACAGCAGTAAACAATGATTAAAATGTGTTTCATTCCTTACAGTATATAACAGAAAACATATATTTAACTAATAACAATTTTACAACTAAGAGAAATTAGTTGGCATAAATAACAATCAAGAAAGTACTAAGTTAATATAAACAACATAGTTCCACAAATACCAATGAGCATGAATCTTAGAAGCAAATGAAATACCAGGCAGAAGGATACTTAGATACGGCGATTGATGATTCAAACAGTATAAAGCAGCAAAGTAAACAAACTAAACAAAAAGTACTTTTTAGTTTCACAATCTATGCTACAAAAACGGTTCTTCGTGTTATATATGGAAGATATATTTTTTGCTTTTTGGGGGGGGTTGTTGGCTGGTACAGGGAGAATTTTTAACATCTAAGTCATATCATCCTACAAAAATGTTGCGTTTTAGCAAACTCACTTCTATAGCCAGAAACTTATGCTGGCTCACCTAAATATTTATTGAAATACATTTTTTTTTAAATCTGTAGAAAATGTATCTACTAATATGGTTAGAAAAAAAAAAAAAAAAAACTAACTTCATCCTCTCCAAATCTACAAGAAACCACAATTTTTAAACATTATCCACCTTTAACAGTCCACCAGAACTAATTACTACTTCAGCATATTCCTTAATATGGTCAGCAATACAAAGAGATCAACAGAAATTACCATGATTCAAAGGTTTAGACCTTCTATACCACATAAATTGATTAGTTGTGGGGCTTCACTTTCGCTTTTTGTATTGGCTAATGCACATTCTGCAAGTTTCTTTTAGTCAAGAATTCAATGTATCACTTCTACTTTGATTTAAAATACTCCAGAGCCGGCCAGTTAGCTCAGCAGGTTAAAGCACAGCCTTATAACACCAAGGTCATGGGTTAGGATCCCCTTACCAGCCAGTGGCCCCCCACCACTACCAACAACAAAAATTCCAGAACACCAAATAATAACACTAGAATGCTTAGTATCAGGAAAGTAAAATTCTAAAGGTTTCTTGAAATAAAACGATTTCCTTTTCTACTATCTGGTTCTTAAGCTTCTCTCATATCTTCTAGCCATAAGCCACCGGGGTCAGAAAACCCTACCGAATGCAAGAGTACTTCAAAAAGTTAGTGGAAAAATGGAATTAAAAGATAATACAAATCTTTCCATGAACTTTTTGAAGACCCCACGTATCTATTCAAACCACCCACCCAACAAAATAGGGACCTACGGGAGAGGGAGGAAAAAACTGGCCACATATGTTTACTAACATTCTCATCATTTAAGTTCAGAGAAAATATTTTTTATTAGCATATTGCTATGCAGATCCACTTGGTAGCCAATTTCTGTGAGCTGAGAATATTGCTACAATTGAAACTGAACTTTTATGTCAGCCTAACAAAAAAAGGCTTCCTCAGGAAGTTTTATGGGTATATGGCCTGTATAATACTACTGGTGATATCTGACAGTATTTTAAAAGCACATGAAGCTAACAGAAAGATACTTTACATATACATAAAAAGTGACAAAGTACAATAAGGTCAGTTGTCTAAAGTTTAGACTTTAAACATTTTGGTGAATGTTACCTTACTCTTTAAAATTTTCATTCCATGGTATTGACTCACCATTAAAATGATAAAATAAAGCTACCATAATAACACCTAACATTTATTTACCGTTTCTTTGTGTGAGGCACCATTCTAAACACTTAACATGCATTTACTCATCTAATCATCACAAATAACTACCCACTTACAATTCCCCATTTTACAGATGAGAAAACTGTGGCAGTGAGAAGCTAAGCACAAACACAGCCAAGTAGCCAAGACTATTTGAATTTGAAGCCAGACTATCTGGCTCCAGAGTCTCTGCTTCTCATATCATTTACGTTGACAGTCAGTAATCACCTCTTAGTCCTCAGTTTCTTTACTATGAAAAATGAGTTCCTTTCTCACAGCACTAAAATTCTGGTTTTGGAGCTAATACGGATGTTATTTTGGTATAAAAAATTCATATTTTGCCCACTATGGCATTTTTTCTCCTGAAAAGAGCCTCATTAAATCAAAGGTCAGCAATCGTACCTTTCTGAATAAACACAAGAGGTACAATATCAAGCTATGAAGCCTGATCAGCAATGACCAAGGCCAAATTGTAAAGTGTGACAAATCTGACTTAACCACCTCCCCACTTTTCTGTACCTCTCTTTCACCTCCTGGTCATAAAAGCTATAACTACCTTTTTTTTTTTTTGGCAGCTGGCCAGTACAGGGATCCAAACCCTTGACTTTGGTGTTATTAACACCATGCTCTACCAAGTGAACTAACCAGCCAGCCCTAACTACATATATTTTAAGAGATTATTTGCCCCCAATAAAATTGACATCTGATAGAAGGTGTGTGGTAGTTTTAAAATATGTCCAAAAATTCTTAGATATTCCTCCCTTCAAGAGGTGGAACTTAATTAATTTCCCTCCTGAGTGTGGGCTTAGTAATTCAGTTCTAAAGAATATGGCAGCGGCAATGGTGTATGACTAGGTCAAAAATGGCATAACAGCTTCCTCCTTGCTCTCTCTCAGATCACTTGCACCAGAAGCCAGCTGCCTTGTTAGGACATCTAGGAAGCTCTATAAAGAGGTCCACAGGGTGAGGACTTGAGGCCTCCAGCCAACAGCCACATGAGTGAGCCATCATAGAAGCAAATCATCTAGCTCCAGTTGAGCCCGTGGATGATGGAAGTTACAGTCAATATCTTGGCAACATCCTCATGAGAGACCTTGAGCCAAAAGGACCCAGTTTAGTCATGCCCAAATTTCCAACCCACAGAAATTCTGAGATGATAAATGTTTTATATTTTAAACCACTAAGTTCTGGGATAATGTGTTACTAAGCAATAGATAACTAATACAAAGTATGAGAAAGGTTATTTTGTAAGAGGTCTTCAAGCTATCTCTACCCTGATGGTTCATATCTGTCAGCCTAAGCTAGACTACTTCACTCTCCTCCTTACCAAAAGATCAGGAATCAGCAAAACCACACCAAGAATGCTACCGATCACATGAGTGAATCATGGATTTTGCAGAGTAACCTCTATCCTGCCTCTGACAAATTCATGTCTCCATAATCATCACCATCTCCTTTCCTATCTCAGTGGAAGTCAATCTAAAGTACCCTTGACCTGCAACCCTTGTATTCCATTCATGTTCAGTGACCCTGCTTCACCAATTACTCAGCCCCATTCCCTGACCATACAGGCAGATTAAACCACGACTGAGGCAGAAAGTCAGGAAATTTTCTCTATCTGAGCTTTAATTGGAAATTCAATTTTTTAAAAATCTTAGCCAAAAATATTTACCCAATATTTTTTTCTGAGTCTGCAATGTTCTGTTTTTCCTCCTCCTTATCTTCAGAAGAAACTTCTGCAGTATTTCATCTTAACAAATCTGAAAAAAACAGCATTTTAAACAATTATACAAGGTATTCTGGCTTTATGAGCCATGCAACCATTTCAGATTAAATTATTTGATTACACATGAACACACATAAGGAAACTCTTTAATGTTAGTCCAATATTACATTTCCTTGCTTAAAGTTTCCAAACAAGAAACAATCCTAAATCTACATAAGAACACAACTTTCAAGCTAAGACCTTCCAAAGGTTTCAAAACCACTGTATTGATGGAATGAGCATGAGTTTGGTAGTCAAAGATTCTGGATGATAAATATTCCTTTAAAACATACTCAAAGTGTGGCCTTGAAAAAGTTTTTCTCTCAAACTATTTTGTCCTTGCTGGCAAGAACGGTGCCTTACATTTCCTATTTTCAGCACCTGGCGCATTTTTACCAAATGAAAATCATCTTGCAAACTTTTTTCTCCTTTTTTTTTTTTGCAAACTCTTATGATGATTGGGAGATAGTATAGTATATCGGTTAAGGGACTGTAAACTAGAGTCAGATTATCTGGTTTGAATCACAGCTCTGACTTTGGACATATTACTTTTTAGGGCTACAGGCTTTTTATCTATAAGATGGGAATAACAATAGACTTTACACAATAGGATTGTTGGTGATTAAATGAGATATATGCACTGAAGTTTGCACCACTCAATAGTTCCATAAAACAAATATTCTTGTTAATTCATCAGTTTTTATACTTTATTCGTCTAGTTGACTTAGAATAAATCAGCTTCATTGTTATACACAGGGTGAAAAGAGAAACATGAAACCGATTGAAATCTACACGCTTAGACAGAAAAACCAGTGATTTCCTTACAGAGGAAATTTACAAGAACTCTTTCCCTTTAACAAACACCTCTAACTTTGTACTGTCAATACTAAGGCCAACTGGGTAAAAAAACAACCAAGACCATCAGGAAGGAAAATCAACTTCTCTTCAGCTTCCTTTGACCAACAGGATATTCCGCTGAAATGTACTCTTCCATAATATAGTGCAGCAAGCGCCAATTCAGAATAGAACACATCAAGCCTGGGGAAGAAATAGGCGGGGAATCTAAGGTTTCACCGCCCTTGCTCAACTGACCCTGCATTAAGCAGTGTCGGGTTTACCTCAAACCGGTGCTGCTCGCAAGGCTGAAGTCCGAGCGTGCGGGTGCACGATCCTTCACGCTGAGTCCACACACCAGCAAGTGGAGCGCCGCCCACTAGCCTCATCACCACCCGCAGCGACCGCTCCTGCATCCGAGTCCCCAACCATCTGACTGTCATGGCCCTTCCAGGCCTTCCTGCTGCCCTCCCACTCCCGAACTACAGGTCCCCGCGCTGCAGGTGAGAATGGCAAAGGAATATGAGATGAATCGCCGCAGCAGCGAGGAAGCCAAAACCCTTCCTACTCGGACCCGATCGATGTCTAGAGACACTGGAAAAAGATGCTGCCCATCTCAACCCTGCCGGTCCCCTCACCTGGGCGAGTGCCGATCCAGCCGGGCCTCTCTCCGAAGGACGCTGAGGGCCTTGGTCGGCGGCGGTGGCAGCAGTAGAGCCCAGCTGGGCGCGGCCTATGGAGTTGTGCCCGCGCCCGCACCCGAACCCTCTAGCCCATCCGCCCGGGCCCACCACCCCAGGTCCATGCCCGGGCCACAGCTATCGACACCCAGAGGGCGGAGGAGGAGGGGCAGGGTCCGAGCTGAGGCCGGGCGGCACTGCGGCTGCGTCAACCGGTAGCGTCATACGTCAGCGGCGCCGGCGCCTCGAGGTACGCGAGGCACGTTAGTCCCGCCCCTCTCCTCTCGCACCGTCCTGGGAACGGATTCTGAATCGTGATGCTGCGGTCTGGGTTTGAAAATCACTTTGCTACCACCCAAGGGTAAAGTTAGTGGCCTTCCTGATACCAGGTGGCAGATAAGGCCACGTGGGAAAGGGAGGCTAACAAAAAGACGAATCCGGTGGGTGTGTGAAGTGAAATGAGTCCCCACGGAGTAGAGAGAAATACTTTTATGACCTGATCGATAAAGGAAGCTTGACTGTGTGAAATGATGCCACACTATATCTCTCAGCTAAGTCCATTATTATTATTATATTAATGAAAAGTGGTTTAGTGCTCACCATTCTCTCTTTTAAGCAGAAAGGCTCATTATTTAGCGGATGAACCAAGACAAACGACTTTATGGAATTAGAGGCTTATCACAGATATTTATTTACGCACCTGTTATGTACAAACTATTAGGAAGAGAAAAGTGGAAAACAGTGTTAGCCCTGTGGAAGCTTTTAGATTGCTTGGAGCATATTTGGAAGACGCACATAAGACAATTAGAGGCAAATAACTGGAGAGCTCATATTCTAAAACCTTCAGCTCTAACCAACCATTGTCCATGTGGGAATGAAGGCCCCGGGGTTGCCAGATGTTAGAATATTTCAAGAAAGCTAGGGGGAGAAAGAAAGCTAATTTTCATGTGAAATTTCCCAACTGTGAAATATTGGCAATTAATTCAAAGGCTGCATAACACCTTAAGAACCAAATAAAATACGTTTGTCATAGTTGGCCTATAGTTTGCCTATTCATGACCTCTGATCTAGAAAGAGTCAACCATGAATTGAATTTGAGTTTGAAATAAATCACTGAAATCCCCTCAGAACTCTTCTTTTAAAATATAGTTTGTTTTAAAATATATTTAAAAATATATTTTAAAGGAAGATATATTTGGTAACAGTTCATTATTTTCCATAGGTCATACTTCGGCCTGACATGAACTCAGCAAAACAAAAGAAATAAATGTTAGGGCAGCTTTGAAATATGAGTTATGGAAGAAAAAAAGACAATTAGAAATGCAAACAGTGATGTACTAGCAATAGCAAACAGTGTTAGCAGGGGTTGACTCATTTAATCCTCCCAAAACCCTATGAGGGATATTCTCATTATCCCCATTTATCTTCACTTCACAAATTGAAAAACTAAGGCACAGAGTAGTTAAATAACTTGCCAAACTGGAGAGTCAGGGTTTGAACCCAAGCAGTGTGGCTCTGAAATTCACGCTCTCAAGCATTACTATAGACTGCCTCTCAAGTTCTAAATGTCTAAATCTCTAGTTCTGACTTACTTCCGGAACTAAAGTACCACATCTCTTAACATTTCCACGTGGGAGTTCCACTCTTCAAACAGAACACATATGAAACCAAATTTAAGGTAATACCAGATGCTGAGTAGTCAGGAGAACAGAGAGAGAGAGGAAAAAAAAGATGTCAGAAAATATATGAGAAAATACGAAAAATAGGTACCATAATTAACTTTTACTGCATATAAAGAAATGGAGATCCAGACAGAAGTGGTTTATGAAAGGACTAGATAAAAGCCAAAAGTAGAAAAGCATACCTGCCACCTGGACACTCCTACCACTTTTATTTAAATTAACTCTTTAGAATTTATTTCTGCACCTCTACTATTAATTTCAATAGTCTTTTTCAAAGTCTATAAGATTTCTACTCAATCTTTTTTCCCTAGTAAGGTTCCAAGACCCCCACAAGGATTCAAGTTTGCTACAGCCAAACTACCAACTTTGCCCAAGAGGGAAATTGTCCCAGTATAAGTTCTATGGACTAGAAATTACCTAGATATAATTGAGGTTCCCCAAATCAAAAATTAAACTGAAACTCAATTGCCCTGGAGCTAAGGGGAAGAGTTAAAGACGGGTATGGGACAGGAGAGGGAGTTGAAATTCACTATTGCCTTCCTCTAGATGTGAGGGGACTGTGGGAATCTGTAAATTCTGCCTCTACTTCCTTCCCATTCCTATGACCAAGAGTCACCCTGTAACTATAGATGTGCATTTGGCAACATCATAAAAAAATGAATTCCTTTTAAAGCCTTTCTGTTTTAAAGGCCTTTAATCTTGTGAAAATCGTTCAGCTTTCTGACATTTCTTGTGGCTCACTAAATTTGCATGACAAGGTTTACTGCCTTCTCCAGTCTTCCACCTACTTTTATTTTCCACTAGCATACCACTAAAATAAGGGTACCAAAGAATCTGCCTCCAGAAATTAAAATTGTTCTAGTGATGAAAGCCACCTATTTTATTTATTTATTTATTTTTAAGCATTTTACTTTGAAATAATTATAGATGCACAGAAAGTTGCAAAGATAGAGGGCCGGCCCGTGGCTCACTCGGGAGAGTGCAGTGCTGATAACACCAAGGCCATGGGTTCAGATCCTATATAGGGATGGCAGGTTGGCTCACTGGCTGAGCATGATGCTGACAATACCAAGCCAAGGGTTAAGATCCCCTTACCGGTCATCTTTAAAAGAAAAAGAAAAAGTTGCAAAGATAGTACAGAGTGGTCTCATGCACCCTTCGCCCAGTTTCCCCCAATGGTCATATCTTATGTAATCATAGTACAATATGAAAACCAGGAATTTGACTTTGGTACAATGTGTGTACATAGCTTTATGCCATTTTATCACATGTAAATTCACGTAACCATCACTGGAAACAAAATACGGAAGTATTTTATCACTAGATCTCCCTTGTGCTACCCCTTTGTAGTCACACCCACTCCCCTCCCCATACCATCCCTTAACCCTGATCTGTCTTTCATCTATATAATTTCATCACTTCAAGAATGTTATATAAAAGAAAACACACAGTATGCAACTTTATTTTGTTTTTTAATTTTTATTTTGTCGGTATACTATGTGATTGATTATTGTGGCCCATCACCGAAACCTCCCTCCCTCCTCCCCTCCCTCCCGCCCAACAATGTCCTTTCTGTTTGCTTGTCATATCAACTTCAAGGAATTGTAGTTATATCTTCTCCCCCGCCCCCGTTTTCTTTTGTGTGTGTGAATTTATTTATTTATTTTTAGCTCCCACCAATAAGGGAGAACATGTGGTATTTCTCTTTCTGTGCCTGACTCGTTTCACTTAATATAATTCTCTCAAGGTCCATCCATGTTGTTGCAAATGGCAGTATTTCATTCGTTTTTATAGCTGAGTAGTATTCCATTGTGTAGATGTACCACATTTTCCTTATTCACTCATCCGATGATGGACATTTGAGCTGGTTCCAACTCTTGGCTATTGTAAAGAGTGCTGCAGTGAACATTGGGGAACAGGTATACCTTCGACTTGATGATTTCCATTCCTCTGGGTATATTCCCAGCAGTGGGATAGCTGGGTCATATGGTAGATCTATCTGCAATTGTTTGAGGAACCTCCATACCATTTTCCATAGAGGCTGCCCCATTTTGCAGTCCCACCAACAATGTATGAGAGTTCCTTTTTCTCCACAACCTCGCCAGCATTTATCATTCAGTGTCTTTTGGATTTTAGCCATCCTAACTGGAGTGAGATGGTATCTCAGTGTAGTTTTGATTTGCATTTCCCGGATGCTGAGTGATGTTGAGCATTTTTTCATATGTCTGTTGGCCATTTGTATGTCTTCCTTAGAGAAATGCCTACTTAGCTCTTTTGCCCATTTTTTAACTGGGTTGCTTAATTTTTTCTTGTAAAGTTGTTTGAGTTCCTTGTATATTCTGGATATTAATCCTTTGTCAGATGTATATTTTGCAAATATTTCCTCCCACTCTGTTGGTTGTCTTTTAACTCTGTTAATTGTTTCTTTCGCTGTGCAGAAGCTTTTTAGTTTGATATAATCCCATTTGTTTATTTTTCCTTTGGTTGCCCATGCTTTTGGGGTCGTATTCATGAAGTCTGTGTCCAGTCCTATTTCCTGAAGTGTTTCGCCTATGTTTTCTTTGAGAAGTTTTATTGTTTCAGGGTGTATATTTAAATCCTTAATCCATTTTGAGTTGATTTTAGTATATGGTGAGAGGTATGGGTCTAGTTTCATTCTCCTGCATATGGATATCCAGTTATCCCAGCACCGTTTGCTGAAGAGGCAGTCCCATCCCCAGTGAATAGGCTTGGTGCCTTTGTCAAAGATCAGATGGCAGTAAGTGTGTGGGTTGATTTCTGGATTCTCTATTCTATTCCATTGATCAGTGTGTCTGTTTTTATGCCAGTACCATACTGCTTTGGTTATTATAGCTTTGTAGTATAGCTTAAAGTCAGGTAGTGTTATGCCTCCAGCTTTATTTTTTTTGCTCAGCATTGCTTTGGCTATGCGTGGTCTTTTATTATTCCATATAAATGTGTGGATAATTCTTTCCATTTCTGAGAAAAATGTCATTGGAATTTTGATGGGGATTGCATTGAATTTGTATATCACTTTGGGTAGTATGGACATTTTCACTATGTTGATTCTTCCAATCCAAGAGCATGGGATATCTTTCCATCTTCTTGTATCCTCTCTAATTTCTCTCAGCAGTGGTTTGTAGTTCTCATTATAGAGATTTTTCACATCCTTGGTTAACTCAATTCCTAAGTATTTTATTTTTTTGGTGGCTATTGTAAATGGGCAATCTTTCCTGATTTCTCTTTCTGCATGTTCACTATTGGAGAAAAGAAATGCTACTGATTTTTGTATGTTGATTTTGTATCCTGCTACTGTGCTGAAATCATTTATCAACTCCAAGAGTTTCAGTATGCAACTTTTAAAGACTGGATTTTTTCACTCTACATAATGCCTTTAAGATTTATCCAAGTTGTTGCATTTATCAGTAGTTTGTTCTTTTTACTGCTGGGTAGTATTACATGGTATGGATGATCCACAGTCTAACCATCCATCCACTGAGGAACATTTTGATTGTTCCAGTCTGGAGCTATTACAGGTAAAGGTACTATGAACAATCGTGCACAGGTTTTTGGTGTGGTCTAGTGATTTAAAAAAAGAATTTAAAAAGATAGGAATTTTTTTTATTTTCTGTTTCTTTTGGCTCACTGAAGAACACTATATTTTTAAGGTGGGCCCAAGGTGAAAAGGTGAAGTTTTTATCTTTCAGCTTTCTCTTTCCCCCTTGCTTCTCTCATTTGCCACTCACAGGTTCACATACAAAGGCCAGCCTCTGAGTCAGATTAAGTCAGACTCTCATGGTCCCCCTGAAGTTATCCTCCTCACCTCTTTCTGGGGGATATTTCACTTTTATATAAAAAACCCTAAAAATAAATCAATGAAGACAATAAAAATATTCAAGTTTAAAATTATTATATGAAATAAATTTCTAACAGTATAGTTTTAGGTACAGTAAAACAATTATTTAGAGATGAAAACAGAATGCTTTCAAAATAATCCACAGAGGTAGCCACCAAATTAACCAAACTTAGCTGCTTTCTGTTTACATTGATATTTTCACTATAGAGTAAAATAAAATGTGCTTCAAAAATACAGTAAATAATAACAGTGATCATTTATTAAATATATATTAATTGCCAGGTGTTTAGCCAATGCCTTAGAAATACTATTTCATTTAACTTATACAACAACCCATAACATGAATACCGCTTGCAGAGAAGGGAGTTTAGGGAAGTTAAATGACATATGAGTGTCACACAGGCTAGAAAGTAAAATCAGAACCTGAACTCAAGTGAATCTAACTCCAACACCCATTATTTTTCACTACTCCATAACAGACCCAAGTAAAGTATTTCTCAAATGCAGTAGTGCAACAGGATAATAATGTAAAATCACAACTGCTTCACAGATAATACTAACAATGACAATATTAAAGCAGAATATTGTTTGTAGTTTTAATGCATAAAGGAATTTAACGCCACTAAGTTCAATATGTTAAAGTTGTCTTGAATGTTTAATTCACGTTCTTATTCCACTATCATTTAATTTCTTAAAATCACAATTTCTTTATGTCCAGTTAAAGAGTATTCCACCAATTATTGCACACTTTTTATAACACCAGGATACCAAGTCTGAAGTCAATTCTTTTTCTTTCCCTCACACACACACACACCAAATTAGTAACATCAATATGTCCATAGGGCCGGCCCCGTGGCGCACTCGGGAGAGTGCGATGCTGGAAGCGCAGTGGGGCTCCCGCCGTGCAGGTTCGGATCCTATATAGGGATGGCCAGTGCGCTCACTGGCACGGTGCGGGCGACACCAAGCCAAGGGTTACGATCCCCTTACCGGTCACAAAAAGGATGAAAAAAAAAAAATATGTCCATAAAAAAATTTTTTTGGAAAAATGAATTCCTATATTATTTCCCAATACACCTGCCAACTGAAATTATTTCTTTCATTTCATTTACCCTTAACAAAGTAAGGCCCCAATTCAAGTTCCTGTGATGCCACAAGTGTCCCAGGAGCCATCAACAGTAAAACAAACAAAAGAATGAAATTTAAGTTGCACAAAACAGTCAAGTATATTTTAAGAAAACCACAATTCCCCATTTTAAAGCTAATAAAAAATTGAGAGGACTAAACATCTATTTTGAAAGAGGAAGTTTTTTACATCTTTTGATGTCCTAGAAAAAGCCAGTTTTCCATGAATGATTCGGACTTTAAAATAACATATGAAGTCTCACAAATCAATAAGCAAATCCAACAATCGAATGAGCAGGAGATATGAACATATGGTTCACAAAAAGGAAATAAAACTGAGCCTAAAACATTAAAAAAGATGTCCGTCATTCTCAAAATAAGACAAAGTCCAGTTAAAGCTACAATGAGGTACCTTTTTTTTTTCAATTGACAGTGCTCAAAAATAATTGATAACTTGGTGTTAAGAGGGTTTAGGGAAACAGGCAACCACTTATAGTGCTGTTGGGTACATGAATTGACCTAGCTGTAATGGAGAGCAGTACAGCAATATCTTAAGTGCTCATATCTTTGATCCAGCAATTCCTCTTCTAGAAACTAATCACACAGATCGATATCTTCAAACGTGACCCAAACGTACAACCTACCCATTGCTACACTGTTCATAAAAGTAAAAAGATTGCTAACCTAAAAATATCTATTTCTAGAAGATTAGTTTAAAAATTATGAAACATCTATAGAGCAGTGAAAAAGAATGCGATAGCTATAAAGATATTGATATGAGATCATCCACAATGCTTATTGTAAATAAGGTGAAGAGCAAAAAATATGTGTATATGTGAAAAAGAATTAATAAATAAATAGGCCAGGGGCCAGCCCGTGGCTCACTTGAGTGAGTGTGGTGCTGATAACACCAAGGCCACGGATTCAGATCCCTATATAGGGATGGCCGGTTAGCTCACTTCAGAGAGAGCATGGTACTGACAACACCAAATCAAGGGTTAAGATCCCCTTACCGGTTATCTTTTTAAAAAAATAATAAAATAAATAAGTAAATAAATAGGCCAAAACCAACATATTGACTTTAAAAACATACTGGTCAAAAGGCTAAATTAGCAAAAGTTAAAATTTCCAGTCAATTGCACATAGTGTAAAAATAACATACGCATGCACATACATGCATATTATTTATGTATACCTATATCTCAAAACTTAGGTAGATAGACAGATAGTAGGTAGGTATGTAGATAGATAGAGATGATCTTTTAGGCATAGGATATATGTGGGCAAATGTTAAAGGAACTGGTAATAATAATTGTCAATGGGAAGGTTAATTAACAGGTGTCCTGGCCCAGGATGACATTTGAGAAAGTTTTCTCCTTCACTGTATATCTTTTAACAACATCCAAGTTTTGTAATGCATACATGTATTAGCTATTCTAAAGTAAAATAAGGGCCAGCCTGTGACTCACTTGGATGATTGTGGTGCTGATAACACCAAGGCCACGGGTTCGGATCCCTATATAGAGATGGCGGGTTAGCTCACCTGGGAGAGTGTGGTGCAGAGAACACCAAGTCGGGGGGGGGGGGAGAGAGAGAGAGAGAGAGAAAGAGAAAGAGAGAGAGAGAGAGAGGATAGAGAGAGACAGAGAAAGATAGAGAAAGAGAGAGAGAGAAAAAGAAAGAAAGAGGGAGAGAGAGAGTAAGAAAGAAAAAGAAAGAAAGTAAGTAATGCAATATAACTATCTTTTTCTTTGGCACTCCCATCAATTTACACTTTCTCTCTCAACACTCAAGAATAATTTACATTTATTTTAGTTTGCTAGGGCTGCCATAACAAAACAACACAGACCAGGTGGCTTAAACCACAAAAATGTATTCTCTCACAGTTCTGTAGGCTGGAAGTCCAAGAAGGTGTTAGCAGGTTTGGTTTCTTCTGAGGCCTCCTTCCTTGGCTTGCAGATGGCTGCCTTCTCCCTGTGTCCTTAAATGGTTCATTCTCTGTGTTATCACATCCCTGCTATCTCCCTATGTGTCCTAATCCCCTCTTCTTACAAGGATACCAGTCATATTGGACTAGGGCCCACTTTAATAGCCCCATTTTAACATAATTACTTATTTAAAGGCCCTATCTCCAAATACAGTCACATTCTAAGGTACTGGTGGTGAGGGCTTCAACATATGAATTTTGAGGGAACACAAATTCAGCCCATAACACTTGTCAAATACTTTCCCAAGGACTATTTTATTCTTCTATAATTCTTTAACGTATACACTCCACACATCTTATTTGTGTGCAAACTTTATTTTGTATTTTATCTTGTTCGTTAATTGTTCTTTTTAAAAAATGTTCTTTTAAAAAACTTTAAAGTTTTTAAAGTTTAAATAAATTTATAAGTTACCATTTGATTTTGCGTGTGTTTCATAAAAGGCTGAAAGGTAGGGATTTCTCTTATCATTCCTTCATATTAGACAAGCCCACTCTTTATGTGTGTGCCAGCCTAAGTAACAGCATCTTATTTCTAATAAACTCTTTCTATTGCCTGTGTAGCTACAGTCTTTCTACAGTCCATTAGTCATCTATCACCATATTTCAGTTCTTCAGGTCACAGTGTGAAAATTATTTTGAAGTCTTTTTATTTTGGCTTGTCATATATCTACTTTTTTCTCCACTTCAGTCAAGAAATATTTATTTAACATCTGGTATGCCAGACACTGGACTAAACCCTAGATATGCAGAAATAAGTAAGGTAGGTGTGATATTGTGAAATATATATTTGGTCTTCATCCCGTCAGGTCCCCATTTCCTGGCAACAACTTCTAAAATCCTCGGAGACTCCAAAGTAAGTGACTTTTTGTATGCTTATGAGTTGACCAGCCCCTACCTAGTTTTAGAATGGGGTCTGGTCACAGAAAGGCCAAGGCAGGATTAGAGGGTTGGGACTTTCAGCCCCACCCCACGAGAGGGGAGAGGAGCTGAAGGTTAAGTTGATTACCAATGGCCAATGATTTAATCAGTCATGCCTATGTAACAAAGCCTACGTAAAAACGCAAAGGACAGGGTTTGAGGTGCTGAGGATATGAACATGTGGAGACTTACACATCCACATCCATGTGCTGGGAGGGTGGCACACCCCAATTCACTGGGGACAGAAGCTTCTGTGCTCAGTACCCTTCCAGACTTTGCCCTATGTATCTCTTAATCTGGGTGTTTATTTGTAAACTGAATTTTATTTTTTTATAAGCAGATGATTTTTCTAGTGGACTTGCATTTTATTTTATTTATTTATTTTATTTTATTTTTTGGTGGCTGCTGTAAGGGGATCCAAAACCTTGACCTTGGTGTTATTGACACTGCACTCTAACCAACTGAACTAATCAGACAGCTCCGGCTGTTCATTTGTATCCTTTAGAATATGGTATGTAATAAACTGATAAACATAAGTGTTTCCCTGAGTTCTGTGAGCTTATTACTGGGCCCAAATCCAGCTGCCTACCCCAAATAAAAACCCTAGCTTGGTTTGCCAAAATTTGTTACCCGAAGGCATTCAGATCCTGGCTTAGGCTATAGGAAATGCCTCGGGCTCTTGAGCTGGGGTGGTAGGGGGCCGAGGGCCTCAGCCACCCACCCCATGTCTGCATCAAACCCAGCAAAGACCACCAAGCCACCACCAGAAACACTCTGGCTCCCAAGTCGGGGTGATGGGGGGACTGAGGGCTTCAGCCACACTCCCCTGACATCTGCATCCAGACCAGCAATGACCAAGCCACTGCTAGAAGCCCCCTGGCCTCCCCCACTAGAATGAGGGGGGTGCCACGGGCCTCAACCATGACCCCACTTCCTCCTCTCACCTTATTTCCCTCCCTCTTTCTCTCTCCCCCTACCCACCAACTGCTCTGCAACAACATCTTAGAATGTATAAAAATAATAAAGAAAGAAAGAAAGAAAGAGAAATAAAGAAAAGAAAGAAAAAAAAGAAAGAATGAATGAATGAATGAAAAAGAAAGAGGCTGGTAGCTCTCATAAAAGCAAAATAGCACAGCAGCCAGAAATTTAATAGAACCAGAAAGAGATGCAGGCAAGAAGAGCCTTCTTGAGATCATAGATAAGTCTGGAGTCAGGAAAGGTATGTGCATAGTCTAGGCTGCAACTACACAGGAGCAATCAGAGCAACACACAGGGAAGACTTGAAATCATTCTCAAAGCTGCACAGAGACCCATCAACACAGGGCTGACATAGATGTTGGAATTATCAGACAGGGAATTTTAAATAACTATGTTTAATATGTTAAAGGGTCTAATGGAAAAAGCAGACAACATGCAATGACATATGGGTAATGTAAGCAGAGAGACAGAAGTTCCAAGAAAGAATTAAAAGGAAGTTCTAGAAACCCAAAGCATAGTAATAGAAATGAAGAATGCCTTCAGTGTGCTCATCAGTAGACTACAGGCAGCCAAAGAAAGAATAAGTGAGCTTGAAGGTATGTAAATAGAAACTCCCTAAACTGAAATGCAAAAAGAAAAAATAATTTACATACAAACAGAACTGAACATCCAGGAACTGTTACAGGGGCCACTCAGCTCCTGGCTGAGGCTCCCCCAAATTGATACCAAACTCATAGGTCCAGCTGCCTGCCCACAGACAAAAGCAAACCACTCAAAAGTCAAATGTTGGTGAAAATGGAAGTCAGCTTTTTTCAGGAATACCAGTAACCTGAGGAGAGATGTTAAGCTAACCTATCTCTCTGGTAAACCTGAAGGAAAATGTCCAGGCTAAAGCCATCTCAAGGACTCAGATTTACTGAGGGGTTTTTAAAGAGAGGGTTGAGGGCATGGAAAGTAGGAAGTGAAAAGCAGGAGAGAAGAAGACGTGAGCTACAAGAGGTCCGTGTCCATGAGCCAGGTACAAGGTCTTGCCAAGGCCTCATCTGGTTTCTGCTCCCATCCTTATCTCAGGGTCTGGGTAGTATGTGCAAGTCTGCAGCTCAGGCTGGCTAGAAAACAACTTTACATTCATGTAAATGTAATTTTGCCCCATAACCAAGGTCCAAAATATCAACCATGGGAAAAGAGGGAACTCAGAGGAAAAAAATTAAGAAAAAAAAACTGTTCTTTTCAAGTCTTTTAGAGCCTATGCAGTTTTAGGTACCAATATGGCTTCAGTCCTGCTCACTCCAATGGAACTTTGGGACAATTTTAAAAGGTGTAAAATGAATGAATGCATTTGGAATTCAAGAAGAAAGAACATAACAAGAAATATTTTATATTATAAATTTTATAATATAAATATTTTATATTATAAATTTTATAATATAAATATTTTATATTATAAATGTTAATATAATACCAAAATTAATAACAGACACCAAACCACAGATCCAAGAAATTCAGAGAACATCAAGCAGGATAAATACCAAAAAACCACACGTAGGCATGTCATATTCAAGCTATGGAATATCAAAGACAAAGAGAAAATCTTGAAAAAAGAGAACAAAAGCACTTTGCCTTTATAGGAAAATGCAAACAAGAAAAGAATGAAGTGAGATATTTAAAATGTTGTAAGAAAACCCCCACTAACCTAGAATTTTATGTCCAAGGAAAATTAAACTTCAAAATTGAAAGAAAATATGAAGACTTTCTCAGACAAACAAAATCAGGGAATTCATTGCCACCAGACCTGCCTTGCAAGAAATGTTAAAAGAAATTCTTCAAGAAGGAAAATGATATAGGTCAGGAATTTGGAAAGAAACAGCATTGGATAAGGAATAAAATAAGGTAGAATAAATGTATTTTTCTTATTCTTAATTGATGTAAAGAATAACTTTGCTGAGGACAGTGAAGTCATCAAGATGGTGGAATAGACAACTCCCAGTGTCTCACCCTCTCACAAGTAACCAGTTTACAACTATTATAAAGCAAAGACTGCCATCCTGGAACTGCGAGCTAGGAGAAAAGGAGAGATCTGCGGAGTCTGTGAAGGCAGGAGAGGCAGTGGTGAGAGGGTATGAGGACAGCACCTTTTGTTCTTAGCCAGCCTGGTATGAATGTGTGGACTAGCAGTTGCACACAGATAGAAGGCAGAGTAAAGCCACAGCTCCTGTCCTGTAAACCTGCTTGGAGTCTGTAGGGGAGAGGGTTTCGAGCACACCATACTACCCAAAGACCATGGAGATAACTGGCGGGATTCCCCCAGGCCTGCATAGGAGCAAGTGGCTGCAACTGACTGGATAGAAAAGAGCCACCCAGAGGCCGGTGAGTTACCGTGAGGGACACCTACATGGTCTGTCCCATCAGAAGCAGCTGGAATACAGGAGAAAGGCTGCCCAGCACAGCAACATTGGGTGCAGGATGGACAGCTGGTCTCAGTGGCAATCGGGCAGCGCAATGGAACTGAGGAGGCTTAATGTGCAGGAAAGTCTCTGTTGTAGGCCGGAATTTCCAGAGTTCAGACCCGGAAGTGATTAACAATCTGCACAAAAAGCCTTCCCCAGAGAATCAGTGGAAAATAGCAGTCTCCTCAAATGCCTAGGCATCAACGTAAAGTCACAAAAATCTAGAAAAAACAGAGAAATATGTCGCCACCTATTGAAACAAACAAAGCACCAGCAGTGGATGCAGAGGAACAGAAGATCTATGAAATGTCTGACTGAGAATTCAGAATAATGCTCTTAAGGATGTTCAGGAAGTCACCAGAAAATACAGATAGAAGATTAAATGATGTCTGGAAAATAACCCAGGAGCAGAATGAGAAACTTGACAGAGGAATTGAATCAACTAAAAAAATAGAAATTCTAGAAATAGAGAATACATTATCTGAATAGAAAAACTTGATAGAAAGTTCCAACAGCAGACTTAATCAAACAGAGGAAAGAATCAGTGAGCTGGAAGATAAAATACATGAAATTATCCAATCAGAGGAGCAAAAGGAAAAAAGAATAAGAAAAAATTAAACAGAAATACAGCAAATATGGTACTCCCCCAAGCAAAATAAGCTCTGTATAATTGGCATACTCAAAGGAGAGGGAAAATGAAGAGTTGTAGAAATCATATTCAGGAAAATAATGCCCCCAAATTTCCCAAGTATGGAGAAAGATGACAACATCCAGGTACAGGAAGCTTAGAGATCATCAGTCAAATTCAATCCAAGGAGGAACATCTCAAGGCACATCATAATCAAATTATCAAAAATCAAAGACGAGAGAATACTGAAAGCAGCAAGAGAAAAGAAACACATAATGTTCAACAGAGCCCCAATTAGTGTCTCAGCAGATTTCTCAGTAGAAATCCGAGAGACCAAAAGAGAATGGGATGATATATTCAATGCTGAAGGAAAAAGACTGTCAGCCAAGAATTCTGTACCTGGCAAAACTAACCTTCAATTATAAAGGAGAAATAAAGTCTTTCCCAGACAAACTAAAGCTAAGGGAATTCATCAACAGTAGACTTGCTTTATAAGAAATTCTAAATGGAACTCTTCACACTGAAAGAACATGACACTAAAGTATAACAAGAAAACATTTGAAGGTGCAAAACTCACTAGTAAAGTAAATAAACAGACATTCTCAGAATGTAGAAAGGGTGGTAAATAAATCACTTACTTCCTTATTATGAAGACTATAAGGACAAACCCAACAAAATAATAACAAATTCAGCAACCATATAAGAGGCAATATTAAGAGATGTAACATGAAACAATAAAATGTCAAAAAGTAGGGGAGACCGGCTGGGTAGCTCACTTGGTTAGAGCACGGTGCTGATAACACCAAGCACAAAGGTCAGGGGTTTGGATCCCTCCCCATACCGACTAGCAGCCAAAAAAAAAAAAAAAAAATAGGGGAGAATAACACCAAAGCATAGAGTTGGCTTTGGTTTTTTCCCTCTTCTTAGTGATCAAAGTTAAGTTGTCATTAGTTTAAAATAATCTGTTATGATTATAACACGCTTTTTTGTTAAGCCTCATGGTAACCATAATACAAAAATTTAGAATATACATACTAAAAAATAGAGAGAGAAAGCAAAATGTAAAGCTAGAGAAATCCACTCAACTGCAAAGCAAAGAACAGTAAAACCAGAAAAAAGGATCCACAAAACAACTGGGAAAAAATAGCAAGGTGACAGTAATGAATACTATAAAATAACCCTAAAACTAAATGGATTAAGTAATAATAAAATAACAATTAATAATAATTAAATAATTAAATAATAGGCCTAAACCTAAACAGATTAAATGCCACAATTGAAAGACACAGAGTAGCTGAATGGATTATAAAACAAGAACCAACAATATGCTGCCTACAAATAACTCACTTCACCAATGAAGACACACACTATTTGAAAGTGAAGGGATTGAAAAAGATATTTCATGCAAATGGAAACCAAAAAAGAGCAGGAGTAGCTATACTTATATCAGCTAAAATAGACTTCAATCCAAGGAAAGAAAAAAAAGATAAAGAAGGTCATTACATAATGATAAAGGGACAGATTCAACAAGAGGATATAACAATTCTAAATATATATACACACCCAAATCTGGAGCAGCCAGCTATATAAAGCAATTACTGTTGGACTAAACGGGACAGATTGACTCCAATGCAATAATAGTATTGCATGATCTCACTCATATGTGGAATCTAAAGAAAAAAAAAGTGGTTTTCATAGAAGCAGAGAGTAGAACAATGGTTACCAGAAGCAGGGTAAGGGGGAGGAGAGAGGGAAATGGTGGACTAATGGGTACAAAACTATGCTATGCCACATTGTGCAGTATATGCATGTATTGAAATAACACACTGTACACCCGAAATATGTACAAATAAATGTTAAAATATTTTTAATTAAAAAAAGAATAACTTTGAAGTAACAATAGTAACAACGTGTTGGTTGATGATAGCATATGCATAAATGAAAGAATGACAGTAATGTCATAAAAGATGGTATATTAGTCAGGGTTCTCCAGAGAGACAGAATCAATACGATGTGTTATAAATATATGAGAGGGGGTTTATTAAGGGAATTAGCTTACATGTTTGTGAAAAGTCCTAGTGTGGCTCAGTCCAAGTCCAAAGGCCTCAAAACCAGGGAAGATGATGGTGTCCTTGGTGTAATTCCTGGAACCCAAACGCTGAAAAGTCTCGAGCTCTGATGTCCACAGACTGGAGAGAAAAATGTATCCCAGCTCTAGTGGATAGAGTTTCACCTTTTTTCTCTTTTTTTGTTCTTTCCGGGCCCCCAAGTGGACTGGATGGTTCCTACCCACATTGAGGGAGGGTCTTTCCCACCCATTCCACTCAGGGTCTCATGCTAATCTCTTCCGGAAACAGTATCATAGACACACATAGAAAGATAGCTTTACTGGATATCTTGGCATTTCTTAATCTAATGATGCTGAGACCTAGGATTAACCTTCATAGATGGGATGGAGGAGTTAGAAATACTGTTACAAGGCACCTGCATTATGTGTGAAGTGGTATAGTGTTATTTAAAGGTGGACTTAGAATAATTTTAATTATATATTGGAAACTCTAGGATAATCACTAAAACATTTTAAAAGTATAATTGATATGATAAGGGAGTAGATAAAATGAAATTATACGAAATGTTACACTAAAATCAGAGATGGCAGAAAAAGGGCAAAAAGAAACAAAGAACAAATGCAAAGAATATTTTTAAAAATTACTAAGATGATGGATATCAGTCCAACTATACCAATAATCACTTTAAATGTGAGCAGTCTTAACCTTCCAGTGAAAATACAGAGATTGTCAGAGTGGATAAAGAAATCAAAACCCAGAGTGGATAAAAAAATCAGTGTTGCCTGCAAGAAACTCACTTTAAGTATGAAGACTCAGATAGGTAAAAAGTGAAAGAGTGGAGAAATATATGCCATGCTAACACAAATCAAAAGAAAGCTGTATTTAATTAATCTTAGACAAAGCAGACTTCAGAATAAGGAAAATTACCAAAGTTAAAGGGGGCATTACATCAGGATAAAGGGGTCAATTTTCCAAGATGACATAACAATGCTAAATCTGTATACACCTTAAAAAAAGAGCATCAGAATATGTGAGGCAAAAGTGATAGAACTGAAAGGAGAGAAAGACAAATTCACTACTGTAGCTAGAGACCTCAAGTGCCTTCTTCTCTTCTTCTAATTGATAAATCAAGCAGACAAAAAAACCAAAAAAAAAACCAAAAAACAAAAAAAAACAAACAGTAAGGATATAGTTGACTGAATAGCATACTCAGTCAACTTGATCTAATTGACATTTACAGAATATGTTATCTGACAGCAGCAAATACACTTCTTCTCAAGATTACATGAACATTTACCAAGACAAACCACATTCTGGGCCAGAAAGCACACCTTAATAAATTTTTTAAAAATAGGAATTGCATAATGTATGCTATCAGACCACAATGGAATTAAAAATCAATAAGATAGTTGGAAAATTTGAGAATTAAGAAATACACTTCTAAATAAAACATGGACCAAAGAAGAAACCTCAAGAGAGATTTAAAAATATTCTGAGCCAAATGAAAATTAAAATACACCTTATCAATTTTGTGAGATTCAGTGAAAGCAGTGATTAGAAGATTTATAGTGCATTAAAATAATGTATTAGTCAATTTTAAAATAAATAAATACATAATAAAATAAAATTTCTTTCAAAAGTCTGCAAAAAATATATATTAGAAAAAAAATATCTAGAACAATAATCTAAGTTCCCACCTTAGGACCCTGGAGAACGAAGAGCAATTTAATCAGAAAGCAAGTAATGGAATACTAAAAATTAGAGCAGAAATTAATAAAATTGAAAACAGAAAAACAGTAGAGAACATCGACAGACCCAAAAACTGTTTCTTTAAAAAGATCAGTTAATTCCTTTATCTATTAAAGAAATTGAATTAATCACAAATAACCTTACAAAAGAAGAAACCACCAAGGATAGTTTCACTGGTGAAGTCTTCCAAACATTTAAGAAATGATACCAATTATCCTCAATATCGTTCACAAGATAGAAGCAGAGGGAACCTTTCCTTTCCTTACTTTATGAAGCCAGCATTACCCCAATACTGAAACCACATATAGACATTACAAGAAAGAAAAGTTATGTGATAAGAGTTTGGATGTGTGTCCCCACCAAAACTCATGTGGAAATCTGATCCCCAATGTGGCAGCATTGGGAGCTGTTTTAGTCATGGGGGTGGATCCCTCATGAATGGATTAATGCTCTCCCTGGGGGAGGAGGGCCTGAGTGAGATCTCGCTCTATTAGTTCTCCTGAGAGCTGGTTGTATAAAAGACCCTGGCACCTCCCCTCTCTCTCGCTTGCTTCCTCTCGCCATGTGATCTGCTTGTACCTGCCACTGGCTGCCATTTTCCACCATGAGGAAAAACAGCCTGAGGCCTGTGCCAGATGCAGCTGTCCCAGAATCGTAAGCCAAATAAACCTCTGTGTTTATAAATTCCCAGTCTCAGGAATTCTGTTATAGCAATACAAAATGGACAAATACACTACAGGTAAACATTTTTTACCTAAACATAGATGCAAGATTTCTCAACAAGATATTAGCAAATAGAATCCATTAACGTATGAGAAGAATTATACAAATCTTTTCCTGAATTTTTTGAAGACCCCTCATATATTTCAGTTAGTACACATATGCCCAGTTTTATTAGTCTGTAACTAAATTTTTTCTCTGTTCCAATCAGGTTCAAATGTTGGACACTCTACCATTGAATTATTACTGAAACTTTTCAGCAATAGACACAATTCTAAGCAGCAGTTTTATGGCACACACTATAATGTCAAGGTCACAAATCAAAGTGTGAGCATCTGCATTAGAACACAATATTGTAATTTGTTTGTTACTGTACACAAGGATGGAATTCTGCAATGTACACTTTTCTTGAACACTAACCATATTTTCTCTTCTATAAACTCCCACTGCAATAACATGTAATTGAATTATTGTCCCATTTTACAGCTATCACAAGCAGTCCATTGCCACTTTTTTTCTAAATTTTAATGGTAATTCTTACAAAAAACAAGAAATCATGACATGATTCATTTCAGTTTATATAAACTAATTGTTTCCACAGCAGTTGATGCAAAGATTGGTAAAATACTGATATCAGGCTGTGTACTTTTGGGTCTGAAAATACCTTGAATCCCTGTCTTTTGAGTTAAGCAATGTCAGACTTTATAAAAATCTTAATGAAACGAAAACTTTAAGTGTATGTAAGTATGGAGGTTATACAAGAATCTAAATAATTTTGGTTTCATTAAAGGATATCTTTCTTCCTTTTTTTGGCGGTGGCCTGTATGGGAGCTCTGTACCAACAGAGCTAACTGGCCAGCTCCCAAAGGGCATGTTTTTAATACTGGGGAAAAGAAAGCTGGAATGGTAATCATGAGCAGGGTAAAAATGAAGAAATAGGATTTAATATGAGATTTCTAATGGAAAGAGACAGACAAACACAGACATAGTTGTTTAAAAGTGTCTTCATTTTACAAACATGAACCTACAAAAATGAGTTTCCTTTCAAAAGCAGTGATATTGGTATTTTATAGTGTGTGAATACTATAAGATACCTTCATTAACCAATTCCAGCTTGAGATATAATAGAAAACAGTACACTATTAACAAAACTAACAAGAACTAGTCATTAATAAACCAACAAGAATGTAAACTTCTATAAGCAAAATTTTAAAGAATATAAAAGATCTGAGTGGAGAGATAGCTATGCTCATATTTTAAGTTTAGAATAGTATGAATTATAGTTTATATATAAATTAAATGTAATTCCCTCAATAAATTCAGATGACATTTTGAGGAACCCAACAAACTCATAAATTTTGTATTGACAAATAGAAACCCACAAATACCTAAATCAATTTTAATAAATAAAAGAGTAGAGGCATGTCTTACTAGATATTAAGAAGAATCAAAGCTTTATTAGTAAAAGACAACATAATATTGGAGCAGGAACAAATAAATAGGCCAGTAAAACAGAATAATGTATGTGGGTGTATGTTGAAAAGTGATATGTGAAATATACACCACAAAACAGTGGAGAAATAAAAACATATATTTTCAGGAGTGTTGGGATAACTGATTTATTAGAAATCTACAACTGGGTCCCTACCTTATGCAATATAAATAGGTAGACAGACAATGGGTAAACAATGGAGCTAATGGAAGAAAATATAGGAGAATATATTTGTGATATATGGCTGGGAAAAGTTTCTTAAACAAGACCCTAAAGGCAAACAAAAGATGAAAAATAGATGTTGACTACATCACAGTTAAGGAAAAAAGTAAGAATTTCTGTTCAGGGTAAGACATCACAGATAAAATTAATAGGAGACTGACTAAGAAAATATATTTGCAGTATTTAAAACCATCAAATTATCAATATCAAAAAAAAGGAATATAAAGTGAAATGGAGGCATAATTAGAGTGGGGGTATAATTGAATAATGGGCATAGGACATAAATAAGCACTCACAGAAGACGAAGCCCAGTGTCCAGCAAGCATACTAAAAGGTTCGCAAATTCACTAGTAACCAGGGAAATGAAAATTTTCAGTGTAATGAAAATTCGCAGTGAATGAAAATTTTCAGTGAATCTATCATGTGATGAAAAGTATAAAGATGAGTGATACCAAGTTTTGATAAGTAGTGGTGCACGGCTGGAGGGGGTTCCATTCTGGAAACGATCTGATCACACTCAAAGTGATCAGATATATGTATGCCCTGTGACTCAGTGATTCCATCCTGGTGTCTCCCAAAGAAATGCTTTTACAGGTCCTTGATGGGCTGTTTTTGAAGATTTTCACAGTGGCATTGCTACTGATCATGGGGAGCTGGAAGCTAGAGGAATGGATATGTAAAACGTGACAGATGCATGCCATGGACTAATGTGCATCAGATACATATGTAACAGAAGTTATGTGTGTGTGTATATATATAATGATATATACACATATGTATAATGATATATACACATAAATAGATTATAGATATTTATTTATATATAGTTATATACATATGCTATATTTATGTACAGCAACTTGGAGATGTGTCAAAAATTATAAAGAGTTAAGGAAGGAATGAAATTTACAGCACAATAATACATATATTACAATAGTAATACATCTGGTATTGCATATTTGGCAAGGATAAATATACAGTTAAAAACATTTATCCTTGGAATTGTTTTTAATTAGAATGGCCACCTAAGGTCAGAGAAGAATACGAGTGAGGTTATGTACAGATACTGATAATGTGCTAAGAACTGAGGATTAACATTAGCTCAACTCTGCCTCTTAGGCACCTGAAAAATAAGTATAAATAAATACTACAAATGCACAAGTGGATGTAGGAATATTTCATTCTTATGCATAAGAGTAGCATTGCTCATCTAATAAAAACATTTTAAGTCTGTTCTGTGAAACCTAGCAGGCCTGTTACACTAACCAAACAAGAAAATTTTGTTTAAAAAAGAAATTTGGCTTCTCCTAGTACTATTTTAAAAATGCTATTATTGGTGAATCTTCTCAGACTCAATTTCAGAATTTTCAAAAGAGAATTGCAATTTCTTCCTTAAGACCTCTAAAAAGCAAGTACCTCTAGTACTGTCTTTCTTGGATGGATTTTAAATTCAGTTCTTGACCTAGTTGGGGATATTGCATACAGGTTTCATGAACCAGATAAAGATTGCACAGGCTAACCTCCAAAGCTCCTTGTAACTCTAACATTCTACAGTCTTCCTTTTCCTCCTCTGAGTTTCAGCTGGCAGAGTATTGCTTTATGTTCCAGTGAGAAAAATAATAAATTAAAAATAACTCAATTGGAATAATTCAAATGAAATAAAAATGTATTTTGCAAAAGTCAGACATTCTCGGGCTGGCCAATTAGCTTAGCTGGTTAGTGCACGGTGCTGATGATAATACCAAGTTCCAGGGTTCGATCCCTGCACCAGCCTGCCACTCAAAACAAAAAAGTCAGACATTCTCTAGACAGTAATGAAATGTTTTGTTAAAACAATAAATAATATACATAAGCAGGAGACAAGAGTGGTGAATTTCTTTTTTCAATCCTGAGAACAATTGGAGGAAACTTTATTGTCAAAATCTATTCCTGCCCAATTGTGGCTTATTCTTATTGAAAACATATGAGTTGCATCACTCGTCTTATTTCTATACCTTTACTAGCATTTCAATCATCTAGAATGATTGCCAGGTTTACCATAGTAAACAGTTTGGAAAACTTGCTTCTCAGAACTCTGACTTGTCTCTCATTAGAAATGAGGTGATGGAGAATTTAAGAAGAGCTAGAAAGAAACATTGAAACAGAAAGAGAAAAAGAGGAAGAGAATATGATGTTACAACCCTGCAAATAGCACACGATAGACCTATCTTTACCTATTTTCTCATTTCAGTGATAGAATGGTATGTTCCATGTTGGAAGTCCAGCATCATTTGTCATCCCAGGTACTAACAGAGACATTAGGGGAAACTATCTCAAGATATGGGCCCAGCTAAAACTTGGGATGAAAGAATAGGATGCTGAGCTATTGGGATTTGCCATGTATATCCCAAGACTTGGCCCATAAGTATGCAGTGCTGGAGAAAGCTATTATGCACAATAACATTAAAGGAATACAACTGGAATTACCAGAGCCAATGTATAAATATGTAAAAATATTTCACCCAAGGAAAAAGCACAGAAAACTAATGAGATGGTTTCTGGGCTATAAAGATTTTTTTATTTTCCTAGAAAAGAGTCAGTCTCCTCAGGATGCAGTACCAAGAGTGAAGTATGTGACTGCCTCTGCAGCAGGCAAACACAGAGATTTGTGGTGTTGACTCCTCCTTGATATCTTGAGAAACAAGTGATGATGGGGAAGTGTTTATGCAACAGGAGGAAAGTAAATTAGATGCTGGATGTATCACATTTTCTTTCCTGTCTGGAGAAAGCTCTTCCAAAACTTAATACTATAGTTACAATTGCTTAGGAAATGCCAGGTTTTCAATAATTTGTCCCAACATCCAATTCATCTGCTGCTCAAATCTCAGAGCTTCTTTTTGGGGTTCATGAAAGAAGGACCTTGCTGAGAGAGAGGTGCTCAGTTTCCATGGGTTTGTATTACAGGACACATCTCTGGGTTTCAAGCCACTCCCCAAGATCTCAATCCCCTCCTCTAGCCCTCCCCTAGAGGATAGTTACTGTTACTGTTGCTAGTTGGATCTATTTTCCGCACCAACACAGGGAAATGGAGACCACAAGGGACTGCTTCACGCAAATCCAGTGGCTGGGCATGCTCAGTAAATTGAATGACCTTCCTAAGGTGCTAAAGAGTATAGAATATTCTTGAATATGTCCAGTGTGTGTGATAGGATTTGACCTATGAAAGTGCTCCAAAAGGAAACCAACTGAGCATACGCAAAACCGTTACATAACAGGGAACTAACCCCTTAACTGAATATTCATTAGATAGCATGGGTACATATTAGGTAGCGAAACTATAAAAGCTGAATCCTGGCAGAAGGTGGGGGTTGTTTCTCACTTTCCTAAGGCCAACCTGCATTTCTCTGGCTGAGGTGTGTATGCTTTACTTTTATGTTAAGCTTACATTTAGCAGGTGGCTGCTCCCTCTCTTGAGCCAGCCTGCACTCTGTACTAAACTTTAAGTGTGTATTTCTTACTTTTGTAGTAAACTTGGTGTGGGCCTGCTCAGTCTCTGGAGCTCTGCCACACTCTCTCTGTGAAATCTGTATCTCTTATTCATTATATTAAACCTGTTCTCACTTTCTAATGTGACTCTGCTCTTGAATTTTTTCTTGTGGTGGAGTCAAGAACCTGGTAAGAGGATGGGGTGGGTTGAGGCTGACTATCCCGCCTCCCAGTCTCTCTCCTCTGGCATCATTGCTATACAACTTTAGAAAAAAAGGACAATCTTGGACATTCTGATGGCTGTGTGGCTGGAATTATGAATTATGTAGGAGAAAAAGCCAAGAAACAAACTGAAATCCCAAGGTGACCTCAGAATCAAGTTCCTTTCCTAGTGATGCACAATATGTTTGAGGGTGTCTGTGTATCATCTCCCTGTAAGCACACGAACTAGCAGGAGAAGCAGAGAATGTTGACTGTGGTAATGACCTAAAAATTTCTCAGTCTGCATTTTCCTTCTCTTTACCTTCTGTTACCCTTAACTTCCTCTTGCCATAAACTTCTCACTCTGCCTGGGAAGATGGTTTAAGTTTTAGGGAAGTCCTTTTAAAATAATTTCTGTGCACTACTTTCCTTCCAGCTACAGAAATACTGAACCACATATGTGGTTTCTCACTGTCTATCTCTGTCTTTCTCTCCTGCATTCGGGGATTGTTATAAGCTTTTTCTCCTTTCCAGTCATTTGTTTTTCAGCCTTGTCTATATTGTGCACTGCTGTTCCTAATTTATATTTTCTTTTAAAGTTGCTTTTTTGGTGTGTTTTAACCACACACAATCATTTTTCAGTGTGTTTGAATACATCACATTATTTTTAAAAATGTTGTGCCCCCAACCCTTCACTTTGAAAAACTTCAAACCACAGAAGAATTGAACAAATAGTAAATTAACACTCATTTATCATTCAACCTGATTTACCTATTGTTAATCTTGCTAAATTCCCTTTCTCTCTCAGGATACTTCATCCCTAAACTCTTCAATGAGTATCTCCTAAGAGTAAGTACATAACCTGCTACATGACCACAATATTGTTGTTATATCCAAGAAATTTAACTCTAACACAAGAGTTTTATCTAACATACTGTCCAATATCTCCATTTTCCCCAAAATATACCTTCTAGCTTTTTGTTTTGTTTTGTTTTTGCTTTTGTTTTTGATCCAGTATCCAATCAAAGATCATATATTTCACTATGTTATTATAACTCCTTAGTCTTCTTTAATCTAGAAGAGTTTCCCCACATTTTAGCCTTTGATTGCCATTTTGGAAAGCTTGTTTTATTGTAAATTGTTTTGTTTTCTCCTGGTAGCTTCAGATTAAACATTCTGGCAAAAGTATACATAATGTTGTATCCTTCTCAGTACATCACAATAAAAGGCAGAAAAATATTATCTTCATTATTGATGGGGCAATTTGATCGGTTTGTTATGATGGTGTCCATCAGATCTCTCCATTATAAAAATATGTCTTTTCCCCCTCTTTGTAATGAATGAGTAATCTGTAGTGTGATATTTGGAAACTTTGAATTCTGTTTTTCAGTAAATTTTTATCCATTGGTTTTAGCATCTATTATTGATTCTCACCTATATCAACTGGAGGCTACAAAATTGTGATTTTTCCTAGTTGTCACTTCTACTGCATCTATTAGCTGGTTTTCTTTCGTAGAAAAGAGTGTTTCCTTTCTTCTTCTGCCCCCATTTTTTAAAAAAGGAACAATATAGACTTATAATTGTCCTTTTATTCAATGTGTTACAATTTAATTTGCATCATTTTTCATTTTGATGCTCAAATTGTCCCAAGTTTGGTCAGTGGGAACTCCTTCAGGCTGGCTCCTGTGACCTTTTAAGCACTATCTTGCTTTTTTGGTATAAAAATATGTTCTTGGCTCATCTTATACTTTTTCTGTCCCAGACTTAGAATCAACCATTTTCCAAGGAGCCTTGCTTCTTTTTAATGGAGATTGGCATTTTAAAAACTAAGATCTGGAAACTAGATATGCTCATTGCTACTGGAGTATAATTGCTTCTAGGTCACTTCAGTGGTTAGAGATAGGAAATAAACATATTTTTGTATCATGACTTCATACTGATATTTGTGCCTATTGTACCAGTACTTAGGCGGGCAATGAAAAAGGCTGGAAGACATCTACTGGCCAAATCATTCTATCTACTTGGTTGTCTCCAATGGTGGATGCTCTCTGATCAGCACTAAGTTGTGATACAAAAGGTTCATACCTTGTGTGCACTTCTATCCATCCATTCTTATGTCTCTATCACAGACTTCCTTGTCACTGAAGCCTCCGCCCATTGAGATAATTTTCCCTCATCACTGTCGAGGCCACCTTTAAATGAAACTACAGTGCAGCCACACATGAAGCTGACTTGTCCACGAACCGCAATCAGGCTTTTTCCTCCTCCTTCATCTGAGAGCGGGGCACTGGTGCAATAGGGTGGGTGCCATGGGAGTCTGGGTTGCCTGCACAAGCAGCTTGCTTTTTGTCCTCCAGCCCTGATCATGCTCAATCCTGGTATACCACTTCCATCTTGAGGGATTGTTGCTGGCCTGCTTTATCTCATGAATTTGTGAATTTGACTGTTTGCTGCTCATGGGGCAATTCCAGATGCATGGTCACTTGGTTTCCAGTGGCCAAGCTTTTCATCTCTATAGGGCCCAACATGTCAGGTACATAATTTTCTGCTGCAGGTGGCATGGCCTTGCTCCAGAACCACAGGGGTCCTGCTTTGTGATTTTCTTCCTCAGGCTTGCCACAAACATCATACAGCATCCTTTCCCACCACTGATATACCCCCACCATAGGGTCTGCAGTTCATATGACCCCAATGGCAGAGCTGCTTGCATAGCAACTGGGATCTATGACAAAGCCCTTCTTGCTCTGTGCTGTGTTCAAGGCTGACAGCCACTCATCACTCAGAACATGGGCCAGAGAAGTACCTCTAAATGTGAAATATGCTGCCTCCAGAACCCAAAGCCTACCAGCTGATGTATTTCCTTTTTAGTGGAAGGAGGTACAAGAGGCAATGTCCCAACACAATCCTGATCACTGAAACTTTAAACATTTTACACCCCTGAAAGTCTGCAGGGTTTATCGTCTACCCTCTGGAATACATGTCTTCTAAGGCCTCCAGCATGCTAGCCACTCCTTGCTTATGTAGCTTTATCAACATAATGTCACTAATGTAATGGATTAATGTGATGTTTTGTGGGATGCCCAAATAATCCAGATCTTTCTGGGCTATATTATGACAGAGGGGGGAAAGTTAAGAGAGGTCTGGGGCAAAGCTGTTTTAAGTGATCCTGATTGGGATAGAAAAGAATACATTCATTAAACTAATGGCTGCATGCCATTATATGAGACCACATTAATCTTCTCTAGCAATATATCACATCTGGCATGGTGGCTGTGATCAGGGCTACTAGTTGGTTGAGCTTGTGGTAGTTCAGTTATCTTCTAGGATTCATCTAGTTTCTGCAGAACCCAGACAGGTGAATTAAATGGATGGATGAAGATGACCACTGCTGCATCTTTTAGATTCTTAAGGGCAGCACTAATTTCTGCAGCTCTTGGGAAGCAATGCTGTGTTTCCCATCTATTTTCTTGGCAAGAGGTGTTAGTTTCAGAGGTTTCCACCTGCCTATCTTCATTCTTGCCTCACAGACCAAGACACCAACATGAGGGTTATGCCAATTGCCAAGTACATCAATCCCAATTGTAGGACTGGGAACAATGACCAATGGTGTGAATATGGACTCGGAGAACCCCGTGTGTGCCTGGTCTTGATCAGGCCTCTATTACCTGACGCTCATATGTTCCCACTCTAACAGGTGACCATGGTGATGCTTCAGCATTCCAGATATCAGTGTCAACCTAGACACTGGGTTCATCATCCTTTAAATGTCTACATATTTCTTTTCCCTAGTGCATCATTACCCAAGTAAATGGCCATAAGTCTCTTTAGGGAAGGACTGGTGAAAACATCACCACATTTACTTGCCACAGTGTCGCAGGGTCCTTCCTCTCTGTGTATCTGTTTCTCTCTCTCTCTCTCTCTCGGCCCAGATGCCTCCACCCCAGAGTCAGTTGTCCAGGTTTTTCCCACCAGAGCCCAGACATTAGTATAAGAGACCTGACATTGTTGAACATTACCTTTCTGTCAAGCCACGGCTAAGGCCTGCAATCCTCCCAATTAAGAGCACCAGTTGTCTAGCTCTTAATCCTATTGGTGACACCAATTGTAAAGCTAGGCGACCATGCCAGTTGTGGGGCTCCTTTTACCTGCTGGTAATCCTTGACCAACTGGGCCGATAGTTGAACTAGGGCTGGGTCTGGAGCTCCCAGACCCCTCAAGCCCATTTACAGACTGGGTGACAAACCCTTCACACACCAGGCTTGTTCACCAGACCCCTTCACACAGGTCTATGAGCTAAGTAACCAGCCAAAGGGTCCTTGGAGCTGTAGGTTGGAAAGCATGACTGCACTGGGCGGACATCCAAGGCCAACACCTGCCCGCCTGCTTCACTAAACTCCTCTCTCTCTCTCTCTCTCTCTCTCTGCCCAAGAACACACGAATAGCAACAAAACTAAAAAGATACATTGGTGCACATGCGTGCTAACTCCACACACACACACACACACACACACACACACACACACACACACACACACACACACACACACACACACACAATTTGCTTACAAAGGATGGTGAACCACACCCAGCTGGACCTGAGGGGAAGACCCTGACCAAACTATTCTATTTTCCCAACACTTTCTTTGCAATTTACCCACTCAGACTAGTAAGTCCTGAACTTGATCCTCAACTTTCTCTCCCCTCCTGGCTATAGGAGATAAGCTTATTTGTACGTAAACAAAGAAGCCTTTTAGGTTCCAGAGATCTTTTTTTTTTTTCTTTTCCTTTTTTGTGGCTCACAAAGGAAGTTGCAGAGACCTTTTTAAATGTCTGTTACTGGCTCTCAGCTGTTCACTTTCTGCAAAGCATTGGACTGAGGCATTTGGGAAAAGCCACCCAGTACTGTTAACCTCCATACTTCTCAGGCAGGAGATACAGAGCACCCTTCTGTGCATTTCCTTTCACTGGCACCCCCTTCCAACTCATCATCAGTGAATAATTGGATCACCACCTTGTGCTAGGGGCTGTCTATGCTCCACCTTCCACCAGTAAAGAGGCTCTCATTGCCAGCCAAGTTAGTAATCCAGCTGTGGGCTGCAGCTGTTGCAGATTGGGTTCTTCAGAAGCAAATGCTGAGATGAAGTTTGGAGTGCAAGATTAGAGATCAACATCTGTGAAGAGAAGGAAGAGGAAACAGGATTTAGGAAGAGGGAGAAGACAACAGCGATGTAGGCAATACAAAGCCTTGGCCAATCTGGTGGAGAGTTTTGGATATTGTACAACAGAGTTGCCCTGCATTGGGCCTTTATGCCACCGCCTCACTTAGTCACAGGATGTGGTTGCCTCCAGGAAGGGTGTGACTTTGTATGAAGCAGTTCTGCAGCTGAAGCGACCTTGAAAGAGCTGACAGCTGGAGGCTGTCTGCATTCCCCAGAGCTGGGCAGCCAGTGCTTCCTTGAAAGAGAATCTTGGTGGTACATTTCAGTATTTATCAATTGTTTTAATTTTATTTTTTGAATTCTTATTTACATAGTCCAAAGTCAAAGCTGTGTAAAAAGCTATAGTCAAGGAAGTCTCACTCTTAGCTCTATCCCTTCCCTACATAGGAAACCATTTTCTTAGTTCCTGCTTTTTTTTGTCTTTGTTTGGCCTGAATTTTTGTTTTCGCAAAAATACATGCACACACACACACACACACACACACATTCTTATTTCTCCTTCCTTCTTATGTAAAAGTTAGCATTCTACCTATATTCATTTATCCCTGTAAGTGCTACAAAGAATAACCTTTTGTGTTTTTCATACCCTCAAATCTGCAGGGTAAATTTCTTAAATTGGGAGTGCTTGATCAACTGGTAAATGCATATGTAGCTTTTTTTTAGATATTGTCAAATTCCCCGCCATAGGGGCTATGCCCTTTTATCCTCCCATCAGAAACCAAATTTAATTTTTAGACCTACCTATAAAAGTTCTATTTCTTTCCTTACTTAATCTGTAGGTTGTCATCTCTTCTGTGGATTCTTGTTTTGTGGAATTACAAGGCCTAAGGTAACCTGGCCACTCCCTACCTCTCTGTCCTCTATGCATATCACACTCCCACCAATCTGTCCTTCTCACTCCACTCTCATTGTGCTCCAGTGATGCAGTCTTCTTCCTGTCTTCACACCCTTTGTATCAGTCAGTGTTCTCCAGAGAAAGAGAAGCCATAGGATATATATTTTGGCAGCAACTGTTGCAGGCTAGGTTCTTCCAAAGGAGATTCTGAGATGGAGTTTATATATATGAGGGTACTTCAAAAAGTTCATAGAAAGATTTGAATTATCTTTTAATTCTATTTTTCCACTAACTTTTGGAAGTACCCTTATGTATATATAGTGTGCATTTGTGTGTGCATATACATATAAATATGTAAAGTGAGAGAAATCTCTTCATACAAATATATAATTTATTTATTTATATATTAATAAATTATATCTCATAAAGATATATAATCTCTATCTAGATACATATCTACATCTATATGGATACCTTTCTATATATCTCTATCTATTGGTCAATTGAAAGAAAGAGAGAAAGAAAGTGATTTATTTTAAGGAATTGGCTCATGCAATTGTGAAGCTGACATGTCCAAAATCCACAGCACAGGCAGCAAGCTGGAAACTGAAGCAGAAGTTGGTAATTCTGCAGAGCTGACAAAGAATTTTTTCTTCTCTGGGAAACCTATTTTTGTCTTTAAGGGCTTCCAACTGATGCACGAGGCCCACCCACATCATAGAGGGTTAGCTCCTTGACATAAAGTCAACTGATTGTAGGTGTTAGTTATAGTCTAGCCAAGCTGACATGTAAAGCCATCATGCCTTCAAAATTTGTTCTTGTACTTTCTATTTCCTCAGTCTAAGACTTCTGCTCTCTGATCCTAGCGAGGATCAGTGAATGACTTCTTCTTATCATACAGGTCTGTATTTTTTAAATGTTTATCAAATGAATGAAGCAGCAAATCCCCCAACTCAGGCATTTTTAGTGCCCTGGAAAATGGCAAGCTGGTGCCACTCTGGCCTCTGCAGAGGTCCTATGGTGTCATGGAGGAGCTAAACACATAAGATCTTTTCTCAGGCTTACTAGACCTGCCTTTTAAGCAGAAGTTTATCTCAGTTTTTTTCCTCCTGTATGCTTAGTACTACTTCTGGGAGGAGGGGCCAGGGTTTGGAGCCTGTGCTTCATCATATCAGCATCTTCTTTCCTGGAAAGCCAATTTATTCCATAAGGCTGTTTCCTTTTCCATATTTGGTTGCTGCTGGGTGGATTTGGGGCTGCTGTTAAACGAAAGTGGCACTTTGTTTTGTTTCATTGCTATAGCCCTAGAACCTAGCGTAGTAGCTGTTGCATTATAGGAGATTAGTATTTGCTGGCTGACATTTAGACTAATTTTTTATTCATTTCATTAGATTTTAGAAAAAGGAAATTTGTGATTCTTTGTTTTACCACTTTATCCCTATATTACCTCTCTAATCAAAATGCAATTTTTAAGTCTTCTTAACAACTAGAATAATGTTTTGTATTAATGGTAAAAATATTTTTAAATTCTCATTTCACACTAGAAGTTAAACCTATCATAGTGTGTAAAATAACAATTTGCACACAATTCTCAGAAGATGTGCTCTGTTGTGTGATTAAAGTACAGGTTTCAGAGTGAAACTAATCCTAACTTTGCTGCCTTTCAGCTGTGTGATTGTGCTCATGTTACTAATCTCAAGGCTCATGGTCATGATCTGTGCCATGGTGAGTAATAATATTTAACTCACAGGGTTACCGTAATGATTAAACAGTTATGTAAGGAGCTTTGCATAGAACAGGGGATCCTTACGTTTTCTGTGTGTGCCATGAACCACTTTGACAGTCTGAGCTTATACACTGCTTCTCAGAATATGATTGAAAAACATAAAATGCATCGAATTTCAAAGGAAATAAATTACATTAAGCATAGTTATCAAAATATATTTAAAAAGACAAATTTATAATATATGGGCTTTTTTTTTAACACATCAAATAGCAAGATTAGTGGCAGGTTTAATAATTAATGTAACTTCTTTGCATAGCAAAATATATACTCTACTGTAATTTTGAAGTAGTGATGAATGTAAACATTATTTTGAGCTCTCAATAGCAACTGTAATGTGATGTGAAAATACCTGTGAATTCTATTGGTAACAAAGTCACATGGACAGCTAATACTTCTGTGGCTTGTTGCCTGCATTAATAATTGAAGAAATTACTAAAATTTCAGTTAAAGGTAGTAAAGAAAATGTAATTTTTTCCTACCCAAGTTTATAAATCCCAGATTAAGAATCTCAGTTTGTAGAAGTGATTATTATTATGACCTCATGCTTCAGATTTTATGGTCCTTCACTACGATTATTTTTTTAAAAACTCTGAAGGGCATAAACACACCCAATGACTAGACACATTCCATGTTTTTGTGGAATTTAGAATCTAAGTTGGGTGTGGACATAGAGCAGAATAAAAGTATTAAACCAATACATGACTCAATAAGTTGTAAATCCAAGGACAAGTACATTTGGAGAGGGTGGAGTAAGAGAAGTCTATGTTCAGGTTGTAGGGGAGAGGTCCTCATTCAGATTGGGCAGGCTTCAAGGAAGCAGTTAAGGTGAGGACAAGGCAGTCATGCTTACCCAAGAGCAGAGCAATTTCCTTTCCCTGTCAGAATTAACTGACTATTGTTGGCAGATAGGACTCAGGAGAATGCAAAAGCATTAGTCACCATGGCTCTTTTCTTAACATACCTGGCTATCTGAGATTCTCTTTGCAGCAGTCTTGCCAAGTGAGAAGAGAGTGGAGAGTGGGACTCCCTGAGTGCTGTCCTCTAGCACAATTGTCATACATGGAGTGTCCTCTCTCAGATGGTATTGGAGTTCCAGTTATCTCCTTCAGATCTCCCTTTACATCTTTTCTCTCCACAAGATCAAGTTGTCTTTTCTAGGAGCCATTGATTCATTCATTGAGTGTCTCCTATGTGCCTGGCACTTTTCTAAGCAATGGGGATTCAACAGTGAACAAAGACAACTGGATAACGGGCATTGGGTGAAAGGTAGGCCTTAAGGAGATAGTGGGATGGAGAAAAATGGCAATCTAGTGAAAACCAGAAAGATATTGAACACTCAACCACCTGGTAAACTATGATAGGTTGTTAAGCAGAGCTCATAATCTCTTCCTTCCAAGACTAAATGGAGGTAACAGTGCAAACATCCCTGTTTCTGTTCTCAAGCAAATCCAAACTTCAGATGATTCAGAGCTTCTCTAAATATGGTCATTCCCATCTCAACTCAGCTGACAAATGCTGAGAATCCTGAGATAGGGCTTAATATTCAGCTGGTTTGTATTAGTACAGCTGAAGTTTGTTAGAAATATTGAAATATGTTGGTAAAAGTTGGTAGTAGCTGATGTCTCTAGACTCCTGCATGCCCCCCACCCTTTCTGTGGCCTCCCACGAATTCCTCAGCATCTCTGTACAGTCTGGCAATCAAAGGATTAATGCCCAGTCTGGCAGGCAGCCTAGGGACTCCACTTCTATGTTATGGCTTTGGCCTCTTCCTGTTGATCAAAGTGTATGCCATATCAGTTATTAAATAGATTTAATAACACTTAAGTAAATATATTTAATAACACCTTAAATAAATATACTTAATAACACGTCATGATAAAATTATCTGCCAACAGAGGCCAAAAGGAAAAGGACTGGCTAAAGTCCAAAGATGTGTTGGAAGAATGGCAGGTTCAGCGTGAACTTCCTTCTTCCAGGCAGGAGAAAAAGCATTGAGAAGGCTTGAGGAGTGTAGTGGCTCTCATCTTTTCAAAGGGAGAAATTTAGCTTATAAGTAGCTGAAAAGTTTGTAATATTAGGTAATTGGTGTTCCGGGGGCATATTTGCAATTATCTTTAATGGATGCTTTGGACAGCTGTTGGGAATCTCGTACATGATTTCAACCTTGCCTTCTGCTCCCTCCAAACGCTCTGGCTATTCAGCCCAGAAAGGGTCTGCCAATGGTGCGCACAAGGTGTATCTTTTCCAGACTAGTTCCTCTGCTTTCTATTTCTTTCTTTTAAAGAGTTATTTTATTTGAATGTTAATATTTTAATTTAATTTTTATTTTTAAGGAGGTACAGACACATAGCTTTAAAAGTTAGGTCGTTCAGGGCCGGCCCATGGTTCACTTGGGAGAGTGTGGTGCTGATAACACCAAGGCCATGGGTTTGGATCCTATATAGGGATGGCAGGTTAGCTCACTGGCTGAGCGTGGTGCTGACAACACCAAGCCAAGCGTTGAGATCCCCTTACTGGTCATCTTTAAAAAAATAATAATAATAAAATAAAATAAATAAATAAATAAAAGTTAGGTCGTTCTACGAGGCTAACCAACAATGGAAAGCAGCAGGCTCACCTCCTTCATCCTTGATTCCTTCTCCCCAGGGCACTTGACTTTGTCTCTTAGCTATACCATCTGATATTTATACTTGTATTTCTAAGTAAGATGCATATGCAGCTATTTCTTGAGCTGTTAGTTTCAGACATTATATATGGGCTTCCTGCTGTGGAACATGAAGATTAACTCTCTTACACCCCTGCCTCCATTCCTTTCTCTCCCCATATTCTTCCAATAGTTATATCATCTTTTTAAAAAGCATTTTATTATGGATAATTTTGAACATACCCACATAAAAAATTATATAATTAACCCTCATGTACCCATCACCCAGCCCCACCAACCAATAACCTATGGGTAATCCTGCCCCATCCACATTCCATCCACATCCCATTCCCTCACTCCCCCCCCTCCATCTCACACTATTTTGAAGCAAATTCCAGATATTTGGTTTTTATTACAATTTTTTATTAGGTCAATATTTAATGTTTATATTATTATAATTGTTACAACTGAGCTATACTGTAGACTATGATTACATTTCCTTTCTTACATCATTCTATGTCTTCTCTAAAATTAATAATTTATTTTTCACTTACTTTGTCTTTTATGTATCTGTCACTAATTTAGCCCCCGAATACCTTCATACATATATCCGTGTGTGTGTGTGTATATATATATATATATATATATATATTTTTTTTTTTTTTTTTTTTTTTTTTTTCCGACTCTGCAGTCCTCAGTCCTGGAGTCCTCCGTCCTCCTACCCCACTATGAGCTAGTAGCTGACTAGGTCTGTCACACAACTATGACCTGGGATCTTCTTTTACCTGCATCCTAGGAGTTCCTTGCAGTGCTCTCCTACGTTGGTTACATTGTTTCCTGGGTCCCATGCCTTTCTCTTTCTTGGTTTATTTCCTTGTTTGGGTGTAGTAAACATCCTAGTAGCTCCCTGAAAAGGGTATATACAAGGGTGAACATTTTTTGATTTCTTGACTGTCTTAAAATTTCCATTTCAATCTCATACTTAACATTTTCTATTGGTGAGTGGCCCTCAACTTAAAATTTCTCCCACCCCACCTTAACATACCTGCAATGTCCAAATGTAAAGATGCTATATTCCAGTAGAATATACATTATTATGTTGGCATTGTTCATTTAACTAAGTGTTCGTTTCCAAAATTGAAAGATAAAATATTTAAATCATTTGAGCTGATTCATGTATTCCCCATAGAATTCTGATAATCAGCATATATTCAAATACACATAAAATGAATTTCATTTTCCCCGCCCCGTGTTAGCTCACTGATACTCCACTAGGTTGCCCCAACATGCTGTACAACTAAGTTATGTCATCTTGATCTTCTCTAGCACCAACGCATAGCCTCTGCAGTGGGTATTGTTTTGGCTGACCAGCATGTTAACATCGTTCGGAATCTAAAGGCAGGTGGAAACAGCTTAAATTCTTTTTATAAAAACTGAGGGAGGGGTAGATATTTTTCTCCTCATTTCCTGGCAACCAGAGTGTGGGTATCTGACCTAAAAGTGGCCAATCAGATGCTTCTGCTTGTAACTTTGGATCTTCAAGAACAGACTTGAAGGGACAGAGTCAGTGAGAGGGTTTTCAGGTGGCTGCTGTGGAGTCTAGAAGCCAGTGTCCAGGGGCAACGGTGCCGGAGTCCAAGTCCTAAGCAGCTATGACTGAAGCTGATCTTGCCTTTGCCTTAGCACCTTTGGGTCCTGCCCAGTCCCTGTTTTCCAGCCTTCTCACCAATCCTATGAACAACTCTTACCCCTTTCAATAAATTCCTTTTACTGCTTAAATTATCCTAAGTTGATTTCTGATGCAATGAAAAATCATAAGTACAGTACATCCTGTAGTTTCACAGCTTCTCTCTATCCCCCAAAGACATATTGTGGTTCAGTAGTCTAGGAAGAATAAGAGAATGCAAGAAGAAATGCTGACAACATGATTCTTGACAAGAGTTTTATCATACTGGTTTAGAAATAATGTAACAAGACTCTTCTCCAACGTGGGCTACAAGTGATGTCTAGGACATTCTGCAATCCTCCAGGTGCAAGCTGAGCTGGGAACAGAGTAGAAAGGGATTCTTTATTATACCTTTTTGTGCAAGAAAGCTCCCACCTCTTAGAGAAAGAAAAATAGAAGTCATAAAATTAATGTGGATTTTTCCCCCCTAATCATGGTGGTAGTTTAAGAAACAAACTTCTATTCAAAGGATTTTTATAAATTAAAAACATTTACCAGATAAAATGGTATCAGATACTGTTGGTTGGGCTATCCATATCTAACCCCCTCCCCTTCTTCCTTGCTTTGCTGTGTTGTGGCAAACACAGTCGTCCTTCAACAATAACGCCTATCCCCCTCTTGCATACGAACAGAATTTTTTTTCAATGTCCTTGGCCATCCAGAATGAAGACTGCATTTCTCAGGAGTGATTTAGGAGCTTTTTTTTCTTTGGCACTTGACCAGTATGGAGATCGAAATCTGTGACCTTGGGGTTATAAAGCTGTGCTCCAACCAACTGAGCTAACCAGCCAGCCCCATTAGGAGCTTTTGAGGATGTTTCTTGAAAGACAGCTGGCATGCCATTCACCTATCTTCTTTATTCCTGTTCTCAGTCTGCAGCCTGGAATGTGGATGTAGTGTCTGCTATCTTGGACCAAGAGGACAAGGATCACACTCTAAAAATAGCAGAGTGGTGAACTGAAAGGAGCAGAGTCACAGCTGCGGTAGATTTGTGTGCAAAAATGGCCCAACTATTCCCTTCCCTAAATTCATGATCCTTGCAACCTGACTTTGCTGCTATGCTCAACAAGAAGTGAATTTTATTTCCCCACACCTTGCAGTTGGGCTGGACTTGTGACTTGCTCTGGCCAACAGAATGCAGCAGAAGTGGCTGTGACAGGAGCTGGCCTCTAGCAAATGCTGACGTTCTGAGGGTAGTATAATGGGAAGATGGAAATAACTCGGTTCTTTGACAATTCAGTGGGGCCACTTGATAACTTCCCATAACTCTGGACTACTTGTTATGTAAAATAACATATATCTTGAGTGCTTGGGCACGTTGAGATGAATTCTCTGTTAATTCCAGCTGAAAGTATCTTTAGCAATACAAAATTTCTCTGCTTATTTAATACTATACCAGCTGGGGAATTTCTTTAAATCACTGAAAAAAATGTGCAGTCATTACCCTCTAGGATGTTATAATCTAGAAATAATGATTATGAAACAGATTGAGTACAGTAAACTTCTCATTATGGACCCAATGAGGGACAGTTCTTTCTTCAATATCAAAGAGGGGTTCAGGGTCACTATTCAGATAGATCTATCTATCCGTTAGATATGACCTTTTAAAAATTCTTTCTCCCCCAGAGGAATGTGATCCTTATGTAAAATAATCCCTTTTTGGCATACATAATATTAAATGATGATTAGAGGGGGTTTATACTTCTATTTTCAATCTTTGTTCAATTCAGAGTAATCTTGCTTAAAGATGCTATATTTAAAAAGTAATATGATGATTTAATATTATAAAAATTTTTAATATTTTAAAAGTATGTTTAAAAATATGATTATTTAATATGATTTATTAATCATGTATATGTATAACCAGTCATAAGTTACTTTGAGCTGTGTTAAAACACTAGTTTAGAAATAAACACCTTATTTTAATTGGGGACTGAGTCTGCATTGCTCATCTACCTCATCCAGTTTTATGGAATTAAGTTCCTTTGGAACGGACATGGTAACCTTGCTCAACTTCTGTGGCCATGTAGTTCTCGGGGGTTGATAGAAGCAGGAGGACCTTTGGTTGTGCTGAGAGGACATTTGTGGGCACCATGAGGTGGATGAGGCCTGGCAAAGACTTACTTTGGGATTCAAACTTTAAGTTTATGCTACGGATTCAGTCTCTTGATCTGAGACTTTTCTGTGGTAGTTAGACTCTGCACATGAGGAACTTGAGCTCCGTGGGGGTTTTTTTAGTTGTTTTTTGCAGACACACTTTTTCCTCCAGTATTTTTTTTTATAGCTGCCCACATGCTGTGTCCATTGTGTACATCATCACAACAGGAACTGTTCCTTCACTTCCTCCCAGTTTGAAGCATTTTTATGTTGTTAGTTCCCTGTAGCGATTCATTTCTAATTCTCATGAGTATCCATTTTCAGTCTTATCTTTTGAAGCTCTCTTGTGTTCCACCAAAGATGGAGTGAGACATGTTCACATGGGGGCAAGTGAGAACTTGGGCATGTGCACATCACCTGTGAATGGCTCTGCCAACGAATCCAGGAGGCTTTCACCAAGGATCCGGATTCACAGAATCATGGAATGTCAGTGCTAGAGGGGGCCTTCAAGGCAGGAGTTCGGTTCTGTGCCTGCCACAGACTAAGTGGGACCTAACGTCCAATGAGATCACAAAGAGAGATTAATAGCACGTCACTGTGATGGCCTAATATGGAACACACGCTAATGCTAGACCCTAATAATGTGGTAGAACAGTTTTACTACCTACTCTTCTATAGAAAGAGTATTTAGAGTAAGGCAGAATAAAGAGACAGAGGCTCTATTAGCAAAATAACACGTCAAAGTTATGTTATAAGAGGATATCAATATTAGGAAGAGGAAGGTTTCTTTGTCTTTATGTTGCTTCACTCTTAAGAATTCGAAGGACCTAAATGATTCTGCAATGATTCATAGTTGAAAGTTCCTTGGCAGCACTGGGATGGATCCACAAATGACTCCAAAATGAAGCTGGATCCCCAGGGTGAGGGTGAAAAAAATATGTACACTACTATTTAATACAGAGATTGACTCTGGCATTCTAATTTCATCTGTCTGTCAGCTGGTCACATTAGGTCTGGCACAGAACATACCAAAGACAGTGTAGGATTAGCTGGGGGGAGGAGTGGATGTCAACCTGGTGTTCTCACATACTTGCTTATTTTCAGCATTTGAAAAATTCAATTTATATGCACAAAAGAACGGCTTTATAGATTGTATCATCTAGGTTTAACTAAACTTGTTTTCATAAAATAGACAAGTGGCCTCCAAATATTACTGCAAAGATATCTCAGATCAAAGATAGAAATAATTCAACAAGCACAAATAGATGAAAAAAATATGGCAGACATAAACATTCTTTTACTCACAGTACAAGCCATTTTAAGAGGTCAAAACAACTACACATAATCATACATAGCATTTATTAAAAAAAAATTTTTGTGGTTGATCTGTGCCATCAAAGCAAAGGTGTTGTTTGAAAAAATAAATAAGAAAAGAACTTCTTTTTGAAAGAGAAAGCATTTTGAAAACAGATGTGAAGAAATGCCTTTGTTATATTAGTTTTATAACCAAAAGCAATGTAACTGTGTTCCCTATTAAAAAGGCTTGTAACTGTCCACTTAAAAAACTTGAGAATTTTATAAAGATGAAATGTTTTCCAAATGAAGGGTTTTGTACCCACTTGTTAAAAACATAAAAATCCACATCTGGGAAGTGATCAGAGGAGGGACTGATAGGACAGCCAGTGTTTCTCTGCATAGGGCCCACACAGAGGGTGGAAAGGTCATATGGGTAGCACTTGTGGACTTTCTATGCTTGCTGCTCAAAAGTTGTTGAGCACATAAAAATTCCACAACAGAACAATTGAGTTCAGAGCAATACTTTTGAAAGTCCAACACCGAATTAGAAAAATAATTGAATTTATTCTAAAATGACATAACCCATGAACTAAAAATGGAAGTCTCTCGGCTCCTCCCTTTGCTCGTACCTTGAAGGATGATGACAAATAATCAGAAATGAGATTGTTCTCCTGACCCAGGAGGTTGCTGCCTGCCATTGAATTCTTTACATCTTTCACATGCATTTTGTGTTAAAATGGGGGTGCTCTCTTTTTAACAGTCTTGCCTTGATTAATGTTCTCATCTAGACAACCTTTTAATTCTGAAAACCTGGGAATTAGCAAAGTCTAATTTTTATTTCCATCTATGTTGAAGCCATTTAAGAGGAAGTTATTTTCATAGAAATAGTCTAAGGAAGTGTCACTTATTTAATTAAATATTTTATTCACAGAACTTTATGCTCTTAGATTGTCAATTAACATTTTCAAAGAGACATCTATTAACTTGTATCTATAATAGAAGCAACAGGACACTTGGAAGTAACAGTGACACTTACCAGAAGTGATAAATTAGTGCAGATGACCTGATGTTTCCTTTAGCTGGGAAAGCCAGGAAGAAAAAGGTTTTGACCTTCTGGTTTTCTGTTTGTCCTCCAAAATGGCCTTTGATGTCTTTTGTAAAATCTCACTGAATGTGCTGTCATTTATTCAACAGATACTTATGTAGTGCCTTCTAGGCACTGGTATACATCTTGGCCAGAATTGTTCAGGAGCATGTAAGTAAGAAAAGAAAAAAAATTTTTTTTGAGGTTAGCCCTACATTAAGGATAAGCAAGGGCTTTCTGGAAGAACAAAACAGGTGGGACTGATGGAGACTGTGACCAACAAACATCCTAGGTTACCTAGGTTCTTTTACATGGCCCTTGCTAATCCTTAACATTCTGGCAAAATTCCTATAATTATTCTATTTGGTACCATTAGAAATTCAATTTACCCAACCCCAGCTAGGCCCTGATGTTCTAGTCAATCTTTTTATTTATCTTTCAGGAAAAGGCTTTTTAAAATTACTGTAGAGAACAAAGTTATTCAAAGTTTGATCAGGGAAGCTTTAAAAAATGAGAAAGCATTAAAAAGATGAGGTGGAACACAGGATTTTTAGGTCAATGATACTACTCTGTATCAAACTATAATGGTAGAAACGTCATTATGTCAGAGGTGGGGTCTGGAGGGCCTGATAATTGGCCTCAACCCACCCTTGTCCTCTTACCAGGTTCTTGACTCTGCTACAGGAAAGAATTCAAGAGCAGAGTCGCAGTAGAAAATGAGAACAGGTTTAATATAATGAATAAGCAATACAGATTTCACAGAGAGAGTATGGCATAGCTCCAGAAACTGAGCAGGGCCCACACCAAGTTTAATACAAAAGAAAGAAATACATAAAGTTCAGTACAGAGTGCAGGCTGGCTCAAGAGAAGGAGCAGCTACTTGCTGAGAGTAAGTTTGATACAAAAAGAAATAAATATGCACTCCACAGGCAGAGTGCTGGCTGCTCCAGGAGAGTGAGCAACAGCTCTGCCTTCTGCTGGGATTCGGCTTTTCTAGTTTTGCTACCTAATTGAATATTCAATTAACGGGTGGTTCCCAGTTATGTAACATAGTCTTGCACATGCTTATTTGGTCTCCTTTCAGAGCATGTTCATTGGTCAAATCCTATCACAGGTACCAAACAAATTCAAGAATATTCAGTGCTCTCTGGCACCTCTAGTGGAAGGTCATTTAGCTAACAGGGTTATATAACCCTTCTTTACTGAGCATGCCCAGCCACTGGATTTGCTTAAGCTGGCCCCTTGTGGTCTCATCTTCCCCATGTCGGTGCCCAAAGTAGGTCTGATTAGCAGTAGGAACCTTCCTCCACGGGAGGGCCTAGAGGAGGGGCCTGAAACTTTGGGGAATGGCTTGAAACCTAGAGGTGTGTCCTGTAACACAAACCCAGGGAAACTGAACACCTCCAGTCTCAATTACTCATTTGTCCAAACCAATAGAATGTATAACATTAAGAATGAACCTTAATGTAAACTATGGATTTAGGGTGATGATGATGTGTCAACGTAGGTTCATTAATTGCAACAAATGTACCACTCTGGTGGGGATGTTGATAATGGGGAAGGCCATGCCCATGTGGAGGCAGAGGGTATGTGGGAAATCTCTGTACCTTCCTCTCAATTTTGCTGTGAACTTAAAACTGCTCTAAAAAATAAAGTGTGTTAGAGAGAGAGAGAGAGAGAGAGAGAGATCCTTGTTCCTCCTCCTAAGTGCTTACATCTCCAGTGGTGTTTTTTTTTTCTTTCCCCTTTAATGCCTTTTGCCATCCCATGGATGGAGCAGCACCAAAAAGAAATGATTTCAAAATTGAGACAGGGCTGGCACTAGGGTGAGGCAAGTAAGGCACTTACCTCAGGTGCAATATTCAAGGGAGTGCCTAAACCTCAGAAATCTAGATAAATATTTTAATGCAGTACTAAAAAAAAAAAAAAAATCCGTGATGAACAAAGTATCAACATCTTTAACAAAGACAGGATCCAACCCTACTCTTACACAACCCTGCCTTACTCATCTCACCCTAATTTCAGTACTGTTGAAAACCCTAGAAATGCAAAGGACAGATTTTTTAATCTTAAACTTTCCAGGGAAGCAGCAAAGACATCTACTGAACCCCAATTCTGTCATACCACTGATATGCACTCTTACTCCTATTAGATTAGTACCACTGTTCAGGCACCTTTGCATGCCTCACTTCCTTCCTGGCTCTCTGCCTGCCTATTCAAATTTGCTGATGTATGGTCCTCAGAACTTCTACAACTCAATTTGCCTGGGTTTTGTATAGCTTATACTTCCCTAACTTTGATCCAGCAGTTCAAACCTTCCACAGCCCCCTGAGTCCATCCATTTACATCCAATTTTCAATCCTATGTCATAGCAGACTGGAGATTAACAAATCATCCCAGGCTAAGGTTTTCAGTTGGACCCGTCTTTGGAGCTTCTGCCAGGTATTCTTTCAGGTGATTTTCTTTTGCCAGGCAACTGATCTTGCAAAATACATATTCATTACATGCTCACCATGGCAGCCATGGAAATATGGCACTCAAATCCCATGCTGTGGAGCAAAATTGTGCTGTCTTCCCTTTGGATCAATCCTCAGGCCCACTCCATGTTTCCCGCAGGCTGCTCCCAGCCAGTGACACCATGGCAGGAGTATGAAAGCTGGCCCTTTCTTGCAAGGCAGAAATCTCCATTGAGCAGGCGACTTTGGCTTGAGGATTCCCCATTGGCTTGGCCAAACTTCCTAGAACTACACTGCAATCTCAGGCTTTTCCTACCTAATTCTCCTTCCTTCCTGTAAAGTTAGGGCTAGGTCTCACAGACCCCTCGAGTCCATTCACAAACCCTTCACACACAGGTTTGCAAGCTAGGTAACAGGAAAAGGTCCTTGGAGCCATGGGTGAAGAAATAATAGGCTTTATTTCTAGACATGAGCTCTGCCAACCAGCAGTTCAGAGCCACTGCTTCACACACACTGAAGAGCACACAAAAATAGCAACGAGCCAAAAGATATGTGTGCACACATGCGCACTAACTCTACTCCCACACAACTTGTTTACAAAGGATGTGCTGCACCACACCCAGCTGGACCTGAGGCGAGGGGGCCTGACTAAACTACTCTATTTTCCTTATACTTCCCCTTCTCCTTCACAGGGGTTGGACCTGCATCACAGTCTGAAGACTCTCCTGCCTTCTGTGACTCCTTCCCTTCCACTCTTCACAGGCATTTCCCCCCAGTAAATATCTCGCATGTTTGATTCTGACTTGGCATCTTCTTTTTGAAGGAGCCTAACACACTCACAAAATACCTATTCTATATTCTAATATATAAAGGATTAGAGGTGCTAATGTGCTCAACAATCATTAACATGCTGTATACAGAATGCCACCGTATTATTCTTGGCATATTTCACTCTTTATGGCCGTTATTTAAATCATTTGCACTCTTCAAATATCTCTGAATTCATTCTTTCTTCTTCACTCTGGCTCCACTGAGAACATCAGGGTTATTTAGCCTGAACATCAGCTTACCTTGACAGCTTTCCTCTTAACTTCAAGACTCCTCCAAACTTCCACCCATTCTCCCATATCTCAGGTAGGGTAAGACTTTCTTCTTCCCAACACTAACTCTTGAATTCTTGATCTTGTCGCCTTTTATGTCCTTTAGCCTAAAGCAATGGCTATGCCCTCTGTTCTAAGAAAAATCCTCTTGCTCCTGTTTCATCCAAAGGCATTCTCTATCTTCCTTTCACTGCCAAACTTTCTAGAAGTGTAGATTATATTCACTGTTATCACTTCTTCAGCTCATCTTAGTCAGCTGTAAATTGGTTTCTGTCCACGCTGTTTAATGGAGATAGTGCACTTAAACATTACACTGGCCTCCTGATTGTCAAGTTCATGGCTTCATTTCATCCTTCATTCTGTTCAACCTCAGAATTTGGCTCCATTTACTACTCCTTCCTTTTTGAAATTGTCTTTTGTCTAGGTTTTGATTACATATCAAAGAGCTCTTTTTGATATTCTTATTTTCTATAGTGTCTTTTTTTGGCAGCTGGCAGATAAGGGGATCCAAACCCTTGACCATGGTGTTATTAGCACCGCAGTCTAACCAACTGCATTAACCAGCCAGCCCACCACTGACATTTCAATTATAGGTACTTCCTAAAATTGGCCCTCTTCTCTTCTGTTTTGGCATTACACTCCTGCTAATTGGGCTCATTTACTTCCAAAGCCTCTTCGACAATTCCCAAATGTATTTCTTTACAATTATTTCTTTTCTGAACTACAGGTTTCTATTTCAAGGGCTAAGCATTTTCACATGGATGCATACTTGGCAACTTGAGTTCCACAAGTCTAAAACTTAACTCCTCGTGTTCACTTGCTACCTTGCCTCTGCTTCTATATTCTGTTTCTGCCTGTGGTACCAATACCTTCCCAGGTACTCTGGCCAGAACTTCTTTTTCTTTTACCTCTATATCCAGTTTCCAAATCCATTGTCTTTTCCTCCCCAGAGTCACTGCAACTTATTCTGTCCTTTCTATACCTCGTTTCTGATGTTTTTCTACACCTCCCATCTCTTGTGTTGCTAAAACACCCTTAATAATGCTGCCAGAATTATCACCGTAAAACACAGTTCAGATTACCTTACTGCCCACCTCAAAAATTTGCACCAGGGCTCTCACTGCCAAAACTAGAACTGTTTTTGCATCAAAACAAACAATGATAGTACTAGTTTATAATTCACTGAATAAAATAAGAATTCATGGGTCTATTATGACATAAATAGACACATAAGTAAATAGGCAAAAAGGAAAAATCTCCTTCATGCAGTAATAAATGTAGGAGGAATGATGAAATTTAAAAAATCACTATTTGGCAACATTCATAGTAATAATTGTTTTATGCAAGAATTATCAGTGTATGATGCAATTACTGGTTGAAACTTTGATGAGAAAGGATATTACATAGTCTCAATGTAACTTCCCACATATTTATTAATGACAAACGGAAAATATAGAAAATGTACAGTGGAGAAATGTAGCAAATACTACCTTAACCAAGTGTTCAAGATTAACATCACTTGTAATTGAATAAATAGTGCTATGGGTTACATGCATCCCTCAAAGTTTCATGTATTACAAACAATCCCCACTGTGTCAGTGTTATGATGGTGTGAAATCCTATTATGGTAATTGAAAGGCGGGGCCTTTAAGAGGTGATTAGATTGTGAGGACTGTGTCCTTGTGCATTGATAGCTCCATTCATGGAGCAATGAGTGTGGTTCTGATGGTTGTATATGGACAGCAAGTGAGCAGGTTAGCTCTCTCTTACTCCTGCTATTCTCACCATGTGATACCCTGTGTCTTTGAGGAAAGTCTCCATCAACAAGTCCCTCACCAGATGTGTTTCCTGGACTTTGGACTTCCCAGCCTCTGAAACTGCAAGAAATAAATTCTATTTCTTTATAAATTACCCAGTTTCAGGTATTCTGTTACAAGCAACAGAAACTGACTAATACAAATAGATAACATGTACCTCTGATACGACACACCGAAGGGCCAAACATCACCCTGTGGTATTCCTGCCGGAAACACATAGTGTAAATCTAATCATGAGGAAATGTCAGAATCTACAAATTGAGAGATAATCTTCAATATAAATGGCCTGGACTCTTCAAAAGCGTCAAAGTTATCAGGCCAGAGATTCTAGACTAAAGGAAACTAAAGAGAGAAAAAAACTAAATGAAATTTCTATTCCTAGATGAAATCTTGGACCAGAAATTTTTTTTTCTCTTTTATAAAGGGTATTTGTGAGATAATTGGCAAAATTTGAATAAGATCTATAAATCGAAGTTGGTTTCCTGATTTAACTGTATCAAAGTTAATTTGCTGATTTTGATAACTGTACTGTGGTTACATAAGAGAATGTCCTTGATTTTAGGAAATATGCACTGCAGAATTGAGTGAAATAGGAGCATCATGTCTCTAACTTACTCTCAAGTGGTGCAAAAACATAATTATATCTATCCATTTAATCTGTCTCTATACCTATCTATACAAAAAAAATGATAAGGAGAATGTAAAACGTTAACTTTGGGGGAATCTGGGTGAAAGGTACATGGAAATTTTTGCAATTCTGCTATAAATCTTAAATCATTTCAAAGTAAATACTTAAAAAATAAAACCTGCAGTGGCAGGATAAATTACAGACTGCTTTATATAGCACTAGGAGGGCTCCATGACTTGGTTCAAACTTCAAATAAGGCAGGTAAAGCATTCTCTGTCCTACTCTTTCTCTCTACTCTTGATTAATTTTCACTTTGTTAGAAATTTCTCTGACAGCTTAGTAGAGAGTCAAGCCTGAAATATTTCCCATAGGGCTTTACTGGTAATGATGATTATGATGATGAAATAAACTGCCTTACAGCTCTATCTCTTTCAGATTTTCTAATTGTACTGTATGTGTGTTTTGCCTTTTTTCTTGACAAATTCATTAATAACTATAATGGACATGAGATTCATAGCACAAGGCCTAATGGATAATTGGTCTTAGTGCTCTGTGTAATATTTGGGAAAGAAATTACATACCATATTTTCTGACACTGAAGTAGTTTGTTCAATTCTTGGCTATCAGCACTAACATGGGGAAGGGAGAATGGGCCTTATTCCAAAGTTTTGGGTGATCTCAAAATTAGCTGGGTTTTGGAATGTGTGCATATATTTGTATTTGGACATGGAAGTGATTAAATTTCTGAGAATTCATACAGGAAAAAAAAAAATAGATACCATGGGCCAACACAGTAATATTTGGGAAACTGCCCAAATTGGCCAACTTGCTTCTGTTTAAAGCTTCTGGGCAACTCACTTTCTGTTGAGAATAAATGGCTGTCTTCCTGTCATTTGTAAGCTTACCATCTAACAAACTTGTTTTGAAGCACAAGAGGTAAATATGTGAGTTTTCAAATCATTTTTTATATATGGTATGCAGAGCAGTAAATTTAAAGTAATTTTTAAGGAGAATAAACTATCAAGGTATGATGTGAAGATGTTATTTCTTTTCTCCATCTGATAATACGTTATTTTGATTTTCCTCACAAGAGCACCAAGGGATGTAATACCTTTGATAAGCATTATGGCTGGGGTCAGACTAAGAATAAGCCACATCATGGCGCTGTAGGAAAAGACGAGTATCCTGTAGGTGACACACTTCAGCTTTGATGGTAGCTTGGTACAGAAGAGTGGAGCTTTCTGATTACTGGTGAGGAGGAGGTGCTCATGTCAGCTGCACTTGAGAGGATGCATCTGCAGATTTTGCACTTACCATGCTTCCATAATTGAAGCTTTTTACAATTGAAATTGAAGCTAAGAATCTTGACAGTCCCCATAATGGTTCAAATGCATAAAAACATTGCTGTCTCTCTCTTTCTCTCTCTCTCTCTTTTTTTTTTTTTTTTGGTCTGCAAAGAAAAGAGACATCTAGTCAGTGAGCCTGTTCTTATTAAGATAGTCAAAGGATCTGGATTCAAGTTGAAAACCTTGCCCTGCAAATTGTAATTTTGGGCAGAGTCATTTAATCTCTTAGAGCAGGGGTCAGCAAACTTTTTCTGTAAAGGACCAGTTGATAAATACTTTCAGCTTTATAGGACATAGAATTGAGATAAGAGGTGCTGGGTTTGGGTTTCAGGCCACTCCTCTGGGTCTCAAACCCCTCCCCTAAGACTCAAGTCCTGCTTCTGAGCCCTAAGCTATGGTGGCCTGTAGCACATATTTTCAGTACCAACTTGGAGAATGAGAACACAGTAGGCAGACTTATGTAATGTTGATGGCTGAGCATGCTCAGTAAAAAGGAGTTTACCCCTTAAATGACCTTCCACTGGAGAAGCTAGAGAGCACTCAGAGCATATTTATATATATTCTGTGCATGTGATGGAATTTGACAAATGAACATGTTCCAAAGAGGCCAACTGAGCATGTGCAAGACTCGGTTATATAACTGGGAGACATCCCCTTAGTTGAATATACATTAGATAGCGTGAATCTGTATAGATAGCCAAAACTATAAAAGTTGAATCCAGGGAAATGGTGAGACTGTTGCTCATTCTCTTTGGGGCCAGCCCACACTTCGCCTGTGAGGTGTGCATGCCTTCCTTTTTGTGTTAACCTTGCCTTTAGCAGACTGCTGTTTACTCTCTCAAACCAGCCTGCACTTTGTACTCAACTTTAAGTGTGTATTTCTTACTTTTGTACAAAACTTGCCTCTCAGTCTCTGGAGCTAAGCCACACTTTCCTGGTGTAGTCTGTATTTCTTATTGTCTGCATTAAACCTATTTTCACTTTCTGCTGTGACTCTGCTTTTGAATTCTTTCCTGTGGCAGAGTCAAGAACCTGGTAGAGGGGAAGAGATGGAAAAAGGAAGAGGAGATATAAAGAGAAGAGAAGGAAGAAAGAAGAGGAAGAAGAAAGGAAGGGAAAGAGAAAAGGGAGAAGAGGAAAAAGGAGTAGATGAGGAGGAAAGGAAGAGAAAGAGTCTGGGCATAGTCATTTTGGGGAGCACAATAATAACCCTTCCTGCTGATAAGATGGCCCAAGGAAGCCAGGATCTTTATGGTCTCACTAACGAGATAAGACATTGGACCTCTCATGACAGCAGACAATTAAAGGATAGAGAAAAGCTGGAAGTATTCACTTTTATACTCTCCCGCCTCAGGGAGACAGATAGTGACCTATCTAAAGCAACATAAGAAAGATAAAATATAGGTTTCCTCCTAGAAGCTGGATGAGAAATAATGAACAGGTGAGTCAGCTTGTTTTTCAGGGACATTCATGTTGAGGAACTGAGACATTTTTGGAGGTGGTGGTGACCCCTGAACCTGAGAGGTTATGTTGAGTAGGTTCTGGCATGATATAGGCTCAAACTATGAATAAGCAAAGGAAACCAGCTGTTGGAGATGGGGAACAATGTGGCTGAGGCATGGAGAGAAGAGAGAAGCCAGGGGAGAAAGAACACAACAGACCACGCAGTCTTAGAGTTGCCTTGACCTCTGTTTCTAATGGGCTTTGCTTCTCTAATCTTTTCTGGGTTCCTACACACATACTTCCTTTCAGGCTTTATTAGTTGCTGCCCAAAGAGTAACTTCTAGGACATTATTTAGTAGAAGAACAATTGAAGTTTTAAAGCAGAGGTGTGGCACACACAAAAAATTATTTGTGGAAGATTAATGTCAATTGAATGAATTGGATTACAGAGAAAGAGAGAGATTAGAAGCAGAGATACCACTTAAAAGGTTAGTTTAGGTATGAAGAATCAGACCTGAACTAAGTATGTGTCTATTACAATTTAAAGAGAGGAAATAATTTGAGGTATGCTAAAAAGAAATTTGATTTCACCAGTGATAGGATTTGTGATAACAGGGAAAGAAAAGAGTCAAAAATAGCTTAATAATTTGAACACAGATTAATTGCAGAATAATGAAACCAGGAATACCAAAAAGACAACTTATTATGAGGAGGTGGGGGGAGGAGCGCAGGAGTTGAGTTCAATTTAACCATTACGAGTTTGAAGTGTCAATGAAACATCCATCCATTCTCTGGCATTTCGTCTCTGGTGAGAAATAGAATATGAAGCTATAGATTTCGTATTTATTCAGGTGGTAGTTGTGCCACAGAGACCACAAACTAGAAGCCTGCCCAGTAGTCCTAACTCTTAATTTATAGGCTGATACTTTTGCTTTGCAAAAACAGTGTTTTAAAATCTTAATTTGAATGCCTTTGTAGGGTATGACCTCTCTCCTAAATCACAGGTCACCTAAATTCCTGCTGTACTATGCCTGGTCTGATTTAAAAACTGGCCCTGAAGGCAAAAGAGAAAGTATAATCAAGTGTAGTGGTTAAGAGAGTGAGCTCTTTGGCCCCAGATTGCCTGCACTGGAATCCTTGCCCAGCCACCTGGGCTGTGTGACCTCTGGCAAATTATTTAACCTCTAATGGAAGGAACCAGGAGCACTGCCTGGCATGATAAGTGTAAGTGCTCAATAAGATGTTAGTATTCTCACCGTTAGTATTTGCCAATCCCACGAAGGAAAAGAACGGGAATCCAGTATTAAATCTTAAATATTTTCTAAATAGAGGTTCACAAGCAGACATGCCCATCAGAGGTGTTAAGGAGGAAGGCAGGGACCAGTGCAAAATGAAGAAGTGGTTGGTAAACACACAGATATCTTGAGAACTTACAGTGGTAGGACATCCAGAAAGCTCCTGTGGAATGCCTTGTGTTTGAGAGGAGAAACTCTTCCTCTACCCTCTTAAATTTAGTGTTTGGGGCCCTGAAAATTAAACTGAGAAAAGACAGGTTAGGAAGAGAAGAGACAAAATTTAATTACAATATGTATAGGAGTTCACAGAAAAATGTAACTCAAGGAGGTGGTTAGAATTTAGGGCTCATATACCATTTTGATAATGAAAGGGGAGAGGGAGAAAGGGCACTTGCAGGAAAATCAATAGCTTTTACGAAAGATAAATGGGTCCTTTGGAGAATAGATGGGAGATAGGATAATTACGTGACTAGTCTGTTTAAGTCATTGGTGATAAGGGTTAATCTTCCCTGGTTGCCAAACTTTGGGGAGGGGATTTATGACAGTTGAGTTCTATAGGGAGGCTCTGATTTTAGGTGGATAAGAGAATTTAGAAAAAAAGCCTATTCTCAAATGCCTTCAGCTCAAAATAATTGTTATGCCACTGTGGTGTATTCTGGACCCCTTCACATGCATTTTATTAACATTTAAATATTTTTAAAAAGAACTCTGGATAATGATAGAAAGGGAGATGAGACTGAGGGCTTTAGCATTTTCAACAGTTATTATGAGGAATTAAGTAGCTACTAGATGTTCCCTAAATTGAGTTCTAGAGCTATTGCAACATTACGAGCAGCTAAGTGACATGACTTACCATGATTCCACCTTTATCCTTTATAATTTTCTATGGATGAAAAAGCCAGTAGCAGGCAGAGAGCACCCGATCAAGAAGACAGAGGTATGAGAAGAGGTGTGGAATGTACAGGAGAGAGGGCGTGGACCCCTGAGAGCAAGCGCAGTCTCAGCTACAAATCGAAAAGCTCCCAATAAGCAAAATCAAACTCAGAAAGCAACGTGCCATGAGGAGCAAGCAAACTGTAATGAAGGAGCACGTCTTTCTCGAGAGAAGGAAGAGATTCTGGAGTTTTCTTTTTGAAAAAAACATTTAAAGTAATCTTTTTAACCTCTCTTCATTGCCACTAGTTTTTTTATTTCAAAGTTTACAGCATCTATACTAAAATATAATGGAAAGGTCTTGTTTTGAATTTTCATTATCCTCTATAGGTTCTGCCTTCTCAGCCAGTTTCCTGACCTTTTGGCCATGGGAGCTCTTTTTATAAAATAATCAGACTCAATACCCTGCCTCTTCTGCTCTGAATTGAGAGTTCTACATCCTGACTGCTTTGGTTGATTTCCACCCATCATGTGCTTTCCATGCTCCCGGGCTCTCTGCTGACACTTCTCAGCCACTGAGCTCTCCTGTTCCTCTCTCCTCCTCCTGTTTCTCTTAGGGGCTCCCTCCCCCCATTATTTTCCTGCTCTGCCTACTACACAGCGGAGCTGCTTATTCCTTTCTTTTTCTCTCTGTCAACTCCCTGTTCTCACAATGGCAGGTGTCCAAAAAATCCTTTATGGCCTGCCACTTTATTTATAAATTTGACTGCAAGCAAGCTAAACAAAGAATGAACTCTACAAGAGCTGAGGACACAGCTGTAAACAGAGGCAGCTTGAGGAGTAGGAGAAAGAAATTTAATTAGAATTTTTGATTAGGTTTGAAGGTATCTAGGAAATTATATTTGAAATATCAAATTCATACTCTGTAAAGGAGCTGATAGAGGTAGAAAGTTGAGTGCAATATTTCCATCACCCTCAGTATTGCTAGACATTGAAAAGATCTATTAAACTTAGTCCTTTTTCCCAAATGTTGATCTTGGACCGGAGGCTATTTCTCTTATGGGCTGCATCCAGTGATGAGAAGTGGACTCTTGAGAAAAGTAACCAAACACGTTCACAACATCAATGATCTCAGCATGAGCCTTTTCCCTTGGGTGTAACTTTCCAAGCAGTACACATTTTTCTCATGGTTTTAGGAAACAAACAGACTCAATCATGTTTATTTCCTGCATAATATTCCAGCATCATGGGAAATGGAACATAGGAAATGTATGATTTCACTCAATTTGGCCATAACTTTCAGGATAGAAAGAAAAGGTTGAATTCTTTGGTGAGATAATTGAATGAACTTAAACTTATCTAAGAGGTATTATTTTTATACTATATGTTGTTAGGCACATTCTGTGAACTTACGTTCTATTTAAGAAATGTGTCACCTGAAAATTATTTAAAATTTCTCAGTCATTTGGGTAAAAATGAATAGTGTAGTAGTTAATGCCTGAAAACCAGTTCTCTGCTTTTTTCTCTCATTTTTATTGTTGATACTCCGTCAAGGTCGACCTCTGAGGTAGTATTTGTTTCTCATGGTGGGGAAAACAGAATGATATAGATTAATTAACTCTATCAGGCTTTAGGGAATTAGCCAATGAATTTTAGATAGCCAATCTCAATTCATTCAGACAAAAGTTCACTACAAAAAACTAATGACACATGAGTCAATTTCCAGAATGTGGGTAATTGTATGAATAGATCTGGTGAAAAATAAGTTAGCTAGAGGAGACAGGGTCTGCAAGGCTGATGCATGCAGATCATTTGAGTCCATTTTTCATGCTGTTACAACTCAGTCTGAGGCAGAAATTCACCTTTATTTGGTCGATTTTCTTCAATCTTTATTATTCCTTAGAAATGTTAGTGGATTTTAGATGTTAGACTCTGAAGGAATATATATTCTTTCTACTTCATCTTACTAGTATAAGAATAATATTTACCAAAGCAATATCTTAAGTTTTCCAAAACTTAAATAACTTTAAAGTTGTTTTCCAAAACAACTTTATCTTCTCCATATGATAGAAAAAATACGAATAGAGGAATGCAAATTAGGTGTGTATTGAGCCATAGTCAGCCACCGATTTTCCCACTTTCCAACTGGGTTGTGTAGAGAGTGGAGTAATGAAGACAAGCAGCAAGCCAGCATCTTTGTTCAATTATTTATTCATTCATTCTTCAATAAGTTCCAGTAGCTGGGACACTGGGAAATTTGCAGGACCAGGATCACTGAAGGGGCAGCTAGAGACCAGTGCTCCATCTATAGGAAGACACCCCATCCTCTGGCACACACAGTCCCATCCTGCTGAACTTCACCTTGACACACAACCTCAGCCTCTCCTTTTCTACCTTAGCAGTTATCTTCTTCCAGTCATTTCATATTCTGAAAACCAGGCAGAGTACAGTAACTTCCTTGTTTATATTTTTTCAATATTTTATTATAAAGAATTTTATAATTTTACAGTGAACACCCACATACCCATCACCTTGATTCTCCTTGGTTGTAATTTAACCCCAAGTTTGAGGAATTTCAAATCAAGCTCAGCTGTTTTCTAATATAGAAAATATAGGCCTTTTCTAATATAGAAAACATAGTGAAATGGAGCAGAATATTCAAATCCTCACTTTTTAGCACCAGGCTACAGATTTTATGTTTTTGAGGCTTTTTAATACTTGAAATGACTAAATGGAAAACTGTGTGTCTCTACTCACAACACCTCTGACACCAAATGTGGGTTTTATACATCACTAAATTCTCAAGTTCTCTGTGGACACCAACTGGTGGCCCTAGAATTTAATATGAACTGACAATAACTGTCCCAAGTTAGTGGAGACCCCACAGATTAAGGTTTCACTCCTACAAGACTGTTCCCCACTTTAGATGCCAATCGCAATTAGTGGGTCCCCAGGTTACCTACACTTTTGTCTGACTTGGCTACAAATTGGTGGTTCCCACAACCCCCTCCTCTAATTTGCTATATGGTCCACAGAACTCAGGGAAACATTTTACTTAAAATTTTACCAGTTTATTATAAAGAATACAAGTGAATAGCCAGATGATGAAGAGGTATATAGGTCAAGGTATGGGGAAGGGACATGGAGCTTCCTTGCATCTGCCAACCTGGGAGCTCATCAAATCTCTTTGTTCAAGAGTTTTTATAGAGCTTGATCTCCAGCTGCTCACCCTCTCCTTCCTGGAAGGTGGTTAGGTGGGGCTGAAAGTTGTTAACCCTCTAATCACTGGGTCTTTCAAGTGACCAGTCCTATGTTGAGGCTGTCTAGGGGCTCCACCCTAAGTCACCTCACTAGCATAAACTCAGGTGTGATCAAAAGGGATGCATTATGAGTAACAAAAGACTCCTATCACTCAGAAAATTCCAAAGGTTTTAGGAGCTGTGCCAGGAACCAGGGACAAAGACCAAATATATTTCTTATTACATCACAGGACACTTCAGAGACAGACCTGGTTTTCTCTTGACATGACCTGATCTAATTTCCTTATTTATAAATTAAGAAGTCAAAGTTCAGACTTGCCCCCAATCCAGTTCTGTTTCCCCCCCAGAATTCTTTTTTGAAGATTCATGATGGGAGATTGAGAGGAGAACCTGGCCAGCGTGAATTCAGGAAATCTACCTACTCACCCTCAGCAGTGTGCAAAATAGGTGAGTTTCCAAAGTCTTAGAAATAGGGATTCTGACTTTTCTACTCTCTCTCAGAGACTGACTATGTTAGTTTCCTAATGTTGCTATAACTAATTACCACAGACTTTCTGGCTTGAAACAACACAAATTTATTATCCTATAGTTTGAGAGGTCAGAAGTCTGAAATAGGTCTCACTTGTGCTAAAAGCAAGGCATAGGTAAGATTGTGTTCCTTCTGGAATCTCCAGGGGAGAATCCATTTTCTTGCCTTTTCCAGCTTTTGGGGGTTGCCTACTTTCCTTGGCTGATGGCCCCTGCCATCTTCAAAGCCAGCAACATTGGCTGTCATCTTGCTGATTCTTGCTCTTTTGCCTCACCTCACCTTCCCTTTTTAAGGACCCTTGTGACATTGAACACTCCTGTATAATTTATGATAATTTCTCTATTTTAAAGTCTGCTTATTAACAACCTCTTCATTCCTCTTTCTGTGTAACTAAACATATTCACAGGTCCTTGAAAGAAAGTGAGCCTAAATGCCAGGTACAGATCAAGCTTTATTAAAGGAAAAGAATCTGCTGGGCTATGCTGAAAATAGAGAGCAACACCAGGTGTGGGGGTGGAAGAGCTTATATGGGCTGTAGGGAAGGCTGATGTAATCAGGGAGGGGTTTGGTGCTGGTGTGGAAGATAAGGCTGGCAGATGCAATCAGGTGGAAGGTTGCACCCATGCAGAAGTAGAGGAGTTTCTATTTCTCAGAAACCCTGAGGTTTCTCATAAGGGAAAGGCTGGTGGCCATTTTGTGCTCAGTGTGTGTAAAAATGGTGCTGGTCACATCCAAGATGGCATTGGTCAAATCCAAAATCCATCACTCCTGGGGATCTGGATATGGCCATCTTCTGGGGAGCATTATTCTCCCTGCCACACCTACTATCATTAAGTTCATGTTCAGAATAATTTTTATTACTGAAAAATTGAAATTTTCAGTTTGGAAAGTTTTCATTTCCTCTGGATCCTTTTACTTCATGTGACATGCTCCCTGGGAATTTTTATTTCTGTATGAATGGGAAGATACCGAAATGAGTACCTTGATTATAATTTAAACACAGTATAGTGATAGTAGTTTGCCTTTCAGTATATCTTGGAGATTTTAGACATCCCTGTGAGGAAATCTGATGTTATTCTATACTTTGTAAATGACAGAATTGCGATGCAAACATTTCCATGGCATACTAAATAAATCTCTTTGAGGGAATAAAACACTTAATTCAAAAAGTTTCTATAAACTTCAGTGTGTAGAAATAGTGAGTGAGTTGTCTATGATGTGCCATTTGTTCTCAATTTGAAAGCAATGTTAAAAAGTTAAATTTCAGGTTTCCTGAAAATTTTTTTTTTTCCTTCTCAGCATCCACTGTCTGAGGCAAAATAATAAAGGATCCTTGAGCAAGGTAAATGTGACTCAAGCGTCAAGCACTGATGTCTTAATACAGCAACCTCTTCAGCCTGGGCCATTAGTATTAATGTCTTGGCAGGGAGCTTTAGGTCAGCACATTTAACTCCAGGAGCTTTAAAAACTTTCTGGGGTGAAAGAGAGTATGTAGGAAAAGAGCAATATAAGAGAAACTCAAAAGATGAGAAAATCATCTGGGTTAATTCAGGCCAAATTTGAACACTTAAAGGCTTTGTGAAAATTTAAGTCATAGTCATGATTTGGAAAGCTTTTATTCTGTGCATTTAAAAATGTTTTATACTGTTAAAATTATATTTTAAATTTTTAAAAATTAACTTCGCTCTTTTTGCTTAGGTCTGGAATAGGCATGAAAGGGGGGAGTTTTGTTTAAAGACATCAACCTGCCTTTATCTTGGCCAGTCTAACCCTCCAGTTGCTATGAAGCCCCTTGGCTCCCACCTGTAGTTTTGCCTGTGGTTTGTCCTGGATGGGAAGAGAAGGAGGGAGGAAAGAAGGGAAATTCAGTGGCCCCCTCGCATGTTTTTAGTCCAAGTCTCCCTCCCATATCCTTTACTAACAAGGTTCTTGCTTTATTATCCTATACAGGCCCAGCACCATTCCTTTTAGATAAGTCTTGCCTTTCACTTATTTGTTCTAACCCAGCCTTTGCACACTCAGTCCCCCACTCTGCAGGGCATCAAGGTCCTATTCCTGAAACTCTGCCTTATGGCCAAACCAATTGGACCTCTCTCCATAGCTGCCCTCCACCAACACCAGGACTCCCTCATCACCACAGAGACATTTTAAAACAACATACAGAAAAGTACAGAGAATACTCTATCACAGTGGTACTCAAACTTTAGCACAGCGGTTCACAAACTTGAGTGTTCACCAGGATCACCTGGAGGGCTTGCTGGGTTTCAGGTTGTTGAGTTTCATCCCCAGAGTTTCTTATTCAGTAGATCTTGGGTGAGTCCTGAGCATTTGCATTTCTAACAAGTTTCCTGGCGATGCCGATGCTGCTGGTCTGTGGACCACATCTTGAAAATCACTGGTTTATTATACCACCCAGCCAGATTTAACAAATATTCCTTTTTTTTTTTTTTTTTGCATTAGATCTTTTTTCTAAGACCTGAAATATTATAGATATAGATGATTGCCTCCCTTCTTTCCTTGTTTCTTCTTTTTCCTGGTGATAATCAGTGCCTGCCAGAACTACCCTCTCTTGATATAGTGAACCATCACTTGGCTGAATTTTCTGCTGTTTGAAGTTAGATCCGCTTCCCTATTTGAAGCTTAACTTCTTAATTTCTGTCTCGTGGTATTTCTCATTCTATCCCATCTTGCTACTCTTAATTTTTCTGTCTCTGCTGGGTCACAGGATGTAAAAGAACATACATTAAACTTTCATTAGGAGATAGAGTTAGATTTTTACTGTTAGGAAGACTGTGTTACCAGGTAGAAGGTCTTCATTCTATTAATTAAAGTTTACTTGGAGAGAGCAAAAGTCAGTAACAGGGCACCTGGAGGAATCTCCTTAAGTAGACTGTCAGTAGAGTCCAGACAGTAATTTACAAGATTGAAAGCCTTGACATTCAAAGGCAGATCCACCCCCATTCTGGTAACCTAGTTTCAAAGCCAGAATCAATGGGTAAAAGTGACACATTGCGTTGAGGATACCAAATAGTCAAGCTTACTAATTAAGGGCTCCCAGCGGAGCTAAACCAGCACCATAAACATCAGGCTTTAAGTGGAATACAGGAGCTTTCTAATTTGGTTCTTCCAAAACTACAAATTTTGTCTAACTGGCAATTTAAAATCATATAAAATTAAAATTCTCTAAATGGCCAAATATAGGGGCCGGCCTGTGGCTCACTCGGGAGAGTGCGGTGCTGATAACACCAAGGCCATGGGTTCGGATCCCATATAAGGATGGCAGGTTGGCTCACTGGGTGAGCGTGGTGCTGACAACACCAAGTCAAGAGTTAAGATCCCCTTACCGGTCATCTTTTAAAAAAAATAAAAAAATAAAAAAATAAAAATAAATGGCCAAATATACTCATAACTGCCTAAGAATTTTTTCTTTCATTCCTTAATTTTACCTTATTTATAGAATCAACATTAATTAGTACATATATAATTTGACTTGCGTTTGCCCAATTAACATACACCTCTTAAACATGTGCAGAAACAATGCCCTTGTCTAGGCCCTCTTCTCACTGTCCCCACCCTTTCTCTCTTAACCTTTTTGCTGAACTTTCCTATAAGCATTGTTGAGTCTCTCCTCGCATATTCTTTCCCATTATATTATATTGGCAATTTTGCTAGCCCCTCTTAGTTGGCATGGTCCCCATCAGCTGCTGTGGCTGGGTGAGAATTTCTATGCAGTATTTCTTCTTCTCCTTTTCTTTATTAGGAAAACACCTCTTAACCTAATTCTTACCACACTCCCAACTCAGTTTAGCTTCTCTGGGCTGAGTGGTTGTTGAGCAGGCTTACTTACCAATGGGGCTCCTCACCTTTCTCAGGCCTCTCCAAATTACTGGAAAATAAGGCAGTATGTAATATATACTGGGTGGATCCCAAGTTCCATGGGAATTTGGGGGAAAGGTTAGATCTGGGGAGATCTGACACTAAATTATTTTAGTCTAAAATCTAAAAACGCAGTGTGTTTACTTAGTCATTCATGCTATTTACATCTAACCATTCCTGTGAGATTAGTATAATGCTTATGGTCCAGTATTTATGTGTAGCCATCAAATAGTTCTGTCATTATCCCATCAGATAACAAGGAGAAGCATCTAGTCTGCAGATTAAACAACAACAACATTGCTGTGGATTGGATGTCCCCCCAAAGCTCATTGAGACTTTGTCTACTCAGTGATAGTGTTACGTGGGTGGGAAATCCTATTACAGTAATTGAAAGGTGGGCCTTGAAGAGGTGATTAGATTGTGAGGACCATGCCCTAGTGAATGGATTCATCCATTGCTGGTTTAATGGTGGTCATGGGTATGGTTCTGATGGTTTTAAAAGGAGAGCAAACGAGGAGCTCTCTCTTTTTCTGCTCCTGCCATATTTGCCATGTGACACCCCACATTGCTGTAGAGTCACCACCACCAAGAACAAGGCCCTCACCAGATGTGTTCCCTAGACTTTGGACTTCCCAGCCTCAGAAACTATAAGCAATAAATATTGCTTCTTTACAAATTATTCAGTTCTAGGTATTCTGTTACAAGCAACAGAAACAGACTAATACAAACATCAAAAACTCAAAGTCAGTATAAGCACGCACATGCACACATGAGTGCGTACACACACATGCTCACGCCATCTCTCTCTTAAGGACAAAAATATCCTTTTAAGAATCACCATAGAGAAAGTAGATTTAGTTATTTGAAGTTGAATATATTAGGTTCTTTCCTCATTCCATTACTGATGCTATCATTTTTCCATAAAACATTGCATTTTATCAATTAGTTAGTTTAAGGGATTGAACTTCTAGGAAGAAAAAGAAGAAAGTACAGAATGAAACTTTTTACTTAAGTAAGGATTTAGAGCTTCCTAAAAGTGATGAGAATATTTTGGATTTGTTTCAAGAGAGAAATGCTAGAAATTCATGGTTTTTAAAACCACTGTCATATGTGTTTTTCCTCCTCTTTTTTTCATTTTTATGGAGTCATGGGCTAGTTGCCAAAATGAACGAATGAATGAATGAATGAATAAATAAATAAATAAATGAGTCTAAGCCCTATAGATAGTTAGGAATCAAGACTTGTTGAGAAGAGAAGAATGCTGATATATGTGTATGCTGGCATTATTTTTTTTTTTCTGCATTGAATCGGGTTATTAATATTGTTGTTTTTCCAACAAGATTATTTACCAAGCAATGACCATCTATTCTGAGTGAATTATCATAATTAAAACATAAAAGTAAATGACGACAGTGAGCACAGAGATCTATTAAACATCCAATGCTAAGGAAATGCAAAATGTTCAGAGGTTAGACTAGAAATATGTTGATGTAGAGATCTCAAATTGTAGGAATTAATTTAATATACATTACTGGCATGCAGAGTTAGGCATATATTGCTACAATCAATAAATTGGATCACTTTGCCTAAGGGACAAATTTGAAATTTTGTGTCTGCATATTTTGTTTCTATTCACTAATGATTCACAGCTTTGTTGCCATCTCTACCAAGATCTCCATCTCTTTTTCCCTTTTTCATACTTCCCAGAATGAAATAACAGCACTTTCTCAAACTTCAGTCAAATGCTTCTTAAAGTCTGAGGACATATTCATATTTTAAATCATGGTTTGTAAGTCGTGAATTTCCAGTTTAGTTCATCATCTGGTACTAAATCATTTCTCTTGTGTCTTGCAGGAAGCCTCATATTGCCCTTTCCTCCCTCATCATCCCTTTCCCACTCTCCCCTCCTTTACTCTTCTCCCTCAATTCCTAATTTCAGCTGATTTAAAAATACATATGATCTTCATTTGTTGTGTATATTGTAAGGGTAGCATTTGGTTGCTAGAAGTCATATATAGCCTGCAAAAGTGTACTTTTGTGCTTCTGTGGGTTTTTTTTTTTTTTTTTTTATGTTTGCTGGTGTTCTGTACTATGAACAAAAACATACTCCATTAAAGTCAGTATCTGCAGTTAACCAGCACATATCATATCATAAAATCTGCCCTTGGATACCCAACAAGAAAAGTGAACATGTATATCAAACTGGAAACTGGTGAACATTAATTAGGCATAATATTTTTAATTTTCCCCCTGCTTCTTTATATTATTTCAAACTGACATAAAATCATTCTGACTTATTTTTTTAACATACCAAAAGAATACCTATCCATTTTGTTTATAGCTACTAAGCTGTATTAAGATACTATAAGGGATATGTTAAGTGCACCAGAGATGGTCAATGAATGCATACAGATTAATGATGCCACAGACAAGATATACGTGTTAGATAAGTAGTAAAATAAATTGATCACTTTGCCTGGGGTAATCTAGAAAGGCATTATTAGGTCTTGAAAGGTGTTAGAGAAGGGGAAGTAGGATGGGAGAAATTACAGGAGAGATGTTACTACCATGAGCACCACATATTTGAAGACCGATGGGTAGCCAGATTGTGTGGACCTTTAGACATGTGGATAGGAGGGTGGGCAATGAGTCTGTCAAGACACACTGCAGCTAGACCACTGAGCAAGTGAGATGAGTTGGTAGTAACAAAAAGCCATGGGAGTTTGGCAAAAGCCAGTTACACAATCAAAGTGGTGCTTAAAAAGATTAATCTGGTGGCAGATTGTTCTCAGGACCTCATTCTGGGATTTAATAATAAGCAATAAATTCTGTTAGAATTCATCTATCTCTCTTTTTCCTCACATCTGGCATTTCGTGGAGGTGAGGAACAGTTGGTTAATACCTTCTGAATAATAACTCCTTCCCAGACTTGAGGAGGAAGATTATTTAAAATTACAGAATTTTAACTGGGGTGTAAAGGTGCCTTTCACACAATTTGGCCAACCCCTCTGGAGAGGAAATGGACACTTGCCCATGAACTTAGTGGGGCCTCAGAACTTCTGAAGCCTTTTTATTCTTTGTCTTACTTTGTGACTCCTTGGTTCAACCTACCTCCTTCTCTTGGAGCCTCTCATGGATCCATATTCTCTTCTGTCTCCCTGAATCAACAGATTGGTTTTTATCTGGAGGCTTCTTGAATTCTCCAAGAAGGAAAGACACACTTTTTTCTAAGATTCCTGACAAGATCCTACAGGTCCATTCTCCTTCTGCCTTCCTTTCATACAGGAAACATTTCTTCTGGATTAAACCTTAACTACCCTGAAAGACTTGTCCTGAGTTAACCCAGTTAAATCTGATTACTCTTTTACTTTGTGTCCCCTCAGCTCCCTGAAGTTGAATTGTGTCCCCCAGGTTTTATGTATGAGAAACTTAGCACCCACCGTGACTGTTAAGAGGGTGGGAAATGCTATTATGGTAATTGAAAGGTGGAGCCTTGAAGAGGTGATTGGATAATAGGACTATGTAATAGTGAATGGATTAAAAATGGTGGTCAGAGGTGTGGTTCTGAGGGCTTTAAAAGAAGAGAGTCTTTCTCTCTTGCTCTCTTTCTGCTCTCTCTGCTTGTGCCATCTTGCAATGCAAGACCCCAGGGTCACTGTCACCACCACCAAGACCACCACCAGACGGACTTTGGACTTACCAGCCTCAGAAACTGTAAGCAATAAATTTAGTTTTCTTTATAAATCACCCAATTTCAGGTATTTTGTTATAAACAACAGAAAAGGACTAATACAGTAACCTAAATTATTTTTTAAAGATAAATTTTCTGGGGCCGAGCCCGTGGCGCACTCGGTAGAGTGCTGCGCTGGGAGCGCGGCGACGCTCCTGCCGCGGGTTCGGATCCTATATAGGAATGACCGGTGCACTCACTGGCTGAGGGCCGGTCACGAAAAAACGACAAAAAAAAAAAAAAAAAAAAAAAAAAAAAGATAAATTTTCTGTAATGATCATCACCTATTTGTTCTGCCAAGTCTATTGAATATAATTTTTTCTGGATGCCAAGGCACCATCACTAAAAAGCATCATTCTTTCTGTCCAGACTGTTCCTTTTGCAGTCTTGCCCATTTGATTTGTTAGCCATACCATATTTGTAGTTGCCCAGCAAAAAATTTGGAGTCATCCTTCCTTTCTCCCTCCCTCTCACTCTCCACAGCTACTCTGATAGCAAATCCTGGGCTCTCCCTCCAACATATACCCAGAATCTGACCGATTCTTACTGACTCCACTCTTTCCCTTTGGGTCCAAGCCTCTATCATCTCTTGCCTGGATTGCTGCAATAACCTCCTAATTGGTTTCCCCGCTTCTTTGGTTGTCCACTCCTGGCACAGTCTGTTCTCAACCTGGCAGGCAAAGTGATCCTGCCAAAGGGAGTTCTTGTCATTCCTCCACTCAAAACCCTGCAATGCATTCTTTTCTCTCTTAAGAATAAGAGCCAAGGTCCTTAGAATATTCAGAATTATGACTACATAAAATGGTCCTGGTAAAGAGCATACATGCTCTAACTTGTGTTTTCATTGTTTAGAAACTGTTTTGCATATTCAGGATTTAAGGCTGTAGTCCAGAGTTGAGATCCATAGATAAGTGATGGCTGGATAAGGCTTAACTGTGTATTAATTTCCATTTGATGTATTGCTTTGTAGGAATGCTTGTCATTTTGTTTTTCACTTTCTGCCTCTGCAGCTGGACTGTTTTTCAAGTAACCCTTTACCTCCCTACTATATGGCTTTTCACATTTGAATGCTGGCTTACTGCCTCTGCTTACAAATACTTCACACTTTGGAAAAGTAAAAATGAGCAACTGAGTCAATGACTTAGTGGCCTATAAGATGCCTGTGATGATCAGTTTTTATAAATCCATTTGAAAAGCTGTTTACCCTTCACTTTTCCGTTCACACTAAATCAGCCAGACCTGAACTTGAGAACCATTTCCATTTCTTTGATGCTAAAGCTTATCTTCCTTCTAGAAAAAGGAATTTAACTGGTAAGTGATCATGCTGTACAAACATGAAAGGATCACCCCTGTGCAAATGCTATTTTCCATCCACAACTTAAACACTACAAGGCAATCCCCAGTTTAATCCATATTCTGGCTAAATTTTACAGTTGTAGAATCCATATGCACTATTAGTCTAGAGCTTTCTTCCAGAGAAAGAGGGCTAAATTTTGTTACTAAAAAGAAAAAAAAATCATGGGTGTGTGAGAGAGTGAGACGGAGAGAGGAGACAGAAAGATACAGAGACAGAGTGATAGGGATAGTGTGTGTGCTATGGTATAATAGAAAAAAAATGACACCAATAATTAGAATTCTCTTTTTTTGTTTGTTTTATTTAGTTTTCATTTTTTTTCCTTTTTTTGTAATTTTAGGAATTCTATTTTTTAATCCTGACTTTGATATTAATTTGCTGTATCATCTATTCAATATCCTAATCTCTTTGCCCTTAGTTCCTCAACTGTAAAATCAATGGATTGAACCAAATCAGTGATAGGAAACATGTGTGTACTCCTCATACTCATGCCCATAGTGGGTATAACTTGTCAGTCAAGTGCACTTACCTGCTAAACAAAGATTGGCCATCTGAATCATTATTAGGATAACTCCCTGTAAGTCACTACTAAGCAATTAAAGATGGAATATGAGATAAAAAAAAATTTGCCTTTAATGATCTTGAAGGCCTTTGCCTCATTATTCCTACAGTTACAGTTTTCTATGTTATATATTAAAATAACTAAGTTACTTATAAATTTACTGCCTACTAAATATATAATAATATTAATAATAAGTACTAATTATTATTATATGCTAAGTCATAGATTTTTAAATATCCATACATCTATATTATAGATTTGGTCATCAGAACAACCTTTTAAGATGGGCATTTTAATCTTAACTGGGAAACAAAGGCTCAGACTCAGTAACTTGCTCATTATTTTACTTCTAAATTTAAAATGTTTTAATTTGTTTTTTACCTGTAGGTCTGGCAAATTGCCAACATACTCCATTGCCAGGCACTAGGGAAAAGAAAACTTTCAGCTACTATGGGTGAGAACACAAAACATAACCCCTATGAGGGAGAATGTAGCAACATCTAATAAAACTATATAGGCATTTGCTTTATGGGCCAGAAATTCCACTCCTAGGAATTTACCCTTAATTTACACAGTTCCACAAATTCAAAATAATATGCACACAAGTTTATTCATTGTGGCATTATTTGTAATAGCAAAATAGTGTAACAATCTAAATGCACATCCACAAAAGAGTAGTTGAATAAACAATTGAGTGATCTATAGCTATAAAAAGAATGCAAAAGATCTCTATACATTAATATGGAGTCATTACCAAGATGTATTGTTAAGCGAAAAAAGCAAGAAACAAAAGAATGTGTATAGTATGCTACATTTTGTGCAAGAAAGGTGAACTAAAGATACAAATGGATAGATTCATCTATCCATCCATCTATCCATCCTTGTGTGTCCTTAGTTATATGCTGTATTTCTGTCTATTTACCTGTTTATCTATCTATATAAGGTGGGAACAAGGTAGAGGGTATTTGGAACAAAATCTTGCTGCATAAACCCTTTTATATAGTTTTCACTTGTGAAACATCAATGTTTATATTCAAAAAATAAAACTAATAAAAAGTATGAAAATCAATTACTAAAATGGAATACAAACAGAAACAAATGATTTTAGCAGTATACAAAATTAGTAACCTATTCAAACAGAAAAGAAGTAATTCAAGTGGCTTTTAAGCACACTCTCCAGACTGTATACTTTCATAGGATGTATAAGGACATTATGGATAATTTTATAACTTTACTCATTAGGCTTGTTATTGGTGATTGTATTGGTGTAATTCCGAAATAATTTTGTATGTTTAGTAGGATAGAACTAATGAGTAAGTATTTTGATATTGTTGGAAATCTCAGTTGATTTTACTGAGGGAGGAGACACAAAGGAGATGATGAGAAAGAGTCCTATAGTCTTGGGTTTCAATTGCACATATTAGTATTAACTCATGATTTTAAGGTATATATTTAGTGAAATGGACTGCTGGAAATAATACCTCAGTAGTAACTGTATCCAGAATCCAGATTTTAATTTCTAAAAATTATTTTCCATTAGAAGGAACTAGTACTCCTCGGAGAAATGAAAGATTCTAGGTCTGAGGCAAGGGGAGTAAAAGTACAAGGAGAGGTTGGAACATCTTGTGCCAGAAAGCAATGAAGTGCTCGAAGATTAATTTGGCCATGTCAAAAGGAGTCAGGAGCCATCCCGAAGTCCCATCCATTGACCAAATCTGGGACAATTTCAGCATTGAAAAGAAAAATGATGGTAATGGATTATAACACATTGAATTTAAAAAATGGATGATGAATTTAGGGTGTTATGAGAAGGTGGGGAGAGAGAAGGAAAGCTCTCGTTACTGTAGAATGACAGCTAATAAATGTAGAAGGAATGATAAGATTAGAAAAATCCCCATTTTGTTATATATATACAATAACTGATTCAAGCATAAATTATTAATGAATGGTTAAGCCACAGGTTATGGATTTATTGAGGCACAGAATGTTTACATGACCTCAAATTATTACACCACAAATAACTTACTAATTGCCAAAGGGAAAATGTGCATTTATAATGAGAAATGCCAGTATTGGGACAGGTTGACATCATTACATTCTGTGCCTACTGATGTGATGTGGTGGGCGATACAAGACATCACCATAGTGGTGTTCATGCTGGAAAATTTTCAAAAAGAATGAATCAGAAGAATCTAGAATGTGGTACAATCTCCCAGGACAACTGACTTGTGATCTTCAAAGAATTCAGTTGTGAAAAAAAACAAGGGAGGTGGAGAATGTTCTGGATGGAGTGAGCTTAATAAAACTAAAAACAAAGCTAAATGTAATGCACAGACCTTCACTGATACTGGATGGGGCCGCTGTGGGGAGCTATAACGGACATTTTTTAGATAATTAGGGAAATTTGAGTATGGGCTCTGTGTTGAATTGTGTCATTGAATTCATGTTGATTTTCTAAGGTGCAATATTAGTGCTATGATTGGTTACTAGAATGTTTTTGTCCTTGAGAGATGCATACTGAAGTGTCTGGAGACAAAATGTCATGATGTCTGTGGTCCACAGTCAAATGATTTGGCAAAAGTGAAGTGTGTGTGTGTGTGTGTGTGTGTGTGTGTGTGTGTGTGTGTGTGTGAAGATGTTGACAGTCAGTGAATCTAGATGAGAAGTATATGAATTTTTTCTTTCACCTTTTCTATGGGTTTGAAATTTATATATCCCCTTTCCCTTAAATCTCACAGTACTTATTTGCATAACTAGTTCATGTACAAGACACTTTTTCTTTTTTCAAAATTAGTGATAGTTGAAATTTCTAAATATGAGCCCTGGGAAACTCAGCCTTTAAAATTTAATGGTTAGGACATAAACATTTTGGGCTACCTGAGGACATATTTCCTAATTTTATATTCAATAGGCACTTTGAGAAAAAGTACTTATTGCTCTTTGGGGCCCAGTTATTGATGTACATACTTTTGCTGAAATTCTTTTTTATTAATGACTGCCTCTAGAAAACAGCCATTTGTTTACTTGTTCTAGCTAAACACAGCTTTATCTATTTATTGGTTGAAGGACAGAAATCAGATAAAATTTAATTATACCCATATCCATATTTAAGAACTTATATCCATATGAAAGAGTGCTAAAAACCACATATCTCAGATTCACCATGTAGATTGAATTTATAGCTGAAATTTGCACAAGACAGGAGAACTCTGCACTGAAAAATCTTCAATCTTATGGCTAGCCATGGCTTCAGAGAGACACAGTCCGAAATTAAAAACCTGGGATCAGCCTCAGGGCTACCAGATAAAATACAGGATACCCAGTTAAATTATAATTCCTGATAATGAATACTTTTAAAATATAAATATGCCGTAAATATTGCATGGGACATACTTATGCTAAAAAGTTATTCACTGCATATCTGAAATATAAATTTAGGGAAATGGGGAGATGTTGATCAAAGTGTACAAAATTTCAATTATGCAGGATGAATAACTTCTAGAGATCTTATGAACAGCATGAGACTATAGTTAATACTGTATTATATACTTGAAATTTGCTAAGCGAGTAGATCTTATGTGTTCTCAACACAAAAAATAATGGTAACTATGTAAAGAGTTGGGTACATTAGCTTGACTGTGGTATTCAGTTCACTACGTATAAGTATATCAGAATATCACACTGTACACCTTAAATATATACAATTTCAATAAAAAGTTGTTTTTAAAAAAGAGCTAGTATGGCAGGGCCCAGCTTTACAGCCCACCCTGCAACCTATATACCCTTCCCACTCTCAGGGAGTAGCCTCCTCAGCGGGCTTAATTTTCCTGGGGTCTGATGTAGGGAGGGGTGAGCAGCATGGCCTGAGGGGAGGTGTGCTGTTCTGTACCACTGGTCTCAGAGCTCATTGAGAGGGACAGGTGCAGCCTCTGGAACAAAGGAAGACCTTATCATGCCTGTGGATTGCCCAACAGAAGAGCAAGTCCCATCACTGAGCACCCACAGGGTGCCAGGTGCTGTGCTAGGTGCTTCACCTTTCCCACCCCATTGACTATATGCAGCTGGAAGGCTCTAGAGCAGAAGAGTCAAGAGTGAGGGTTTGAGTTTTGGCTCCATCATTGTTAGCTATGATCTTTAGCAAATGATTTAATCTCTGAGCTTTAGTTTTTTCTTCATGTGTAAAATGAGGATGATACCACCTACTTCATAGGTGTTGTTAGAATTCAATGTGAAATAATGTATACAAAGTATTTAGGAAAGTACCTGGTTATTACAAAGACTTTTGTTTCCCCCCTCCCCTTGGGAAGATTTTATTCTATTTTATTTATTGAGGTAAAACATAAATAACATAGGTATTTCCATTTTAAGCATTTTAAAACATACAATTGTATGGCATTAATTATATTCACAATGCTGTGTAACCACTACCTCTAGGTAAGTCTTAATAAATTAAAACTGCTATTATTTTTTTAAAAAATTTAATTGGGAATTAATTCTATATTTTTACTTGTTAAATCTGTAAATCCTACTCAGCCCATCAACCACTAATCGCTGGATTAGGAACTGCAGCTGAGGGAAAGGGCGGGGTAAGTTGTGGGCTGGTTAGTGTGAGGAGTAAATCACGAAATCCTTAACTATTAATTTGGAAAATTACCTTCCTATTATTGCTTCCTTTATCTGAGTATACAAACGGCCTAAGAAATATCAGAAATATCCAAAAAGAAGTAACAGCTATGTCGTCATTCAAACTGTAGCCCCGTAAGATAAAGAGATTAACAACTCAGGATTCTGACTGTTCATTTTCAGAACGTAGATTGGAACACAGTATGTGTGAATCTATTACAAATACACGTATTCCTTTGTACATAAACATGTAAAACTCTTTTTATGCTTTGATACATCTGTATCTTGCCATTTTATATATTTTAAAGTATTGTTAATGTTCCTAATTTTAGTGGGAAGGCATTTAGTGCTTTACTGCTACTTTTGCTTTATAATGTATTTTCTTATGTATTAAGAAAGTTTCCTTCTATTTCTAGCTCAACATGAAATTTTTTCCTTTGTTATTTAGAAACTTTGAATTTTATGAAGTGCCTTTTCAGCCTTTATGAATATGATAGTTTTTTCCTTTATTTTATTTATGTAATGAATAGAATTAGTAGATTTTCTGTCAAGCCAGGTCTGTATACCTGAGTTCATATTCCAGCTTTGCCATGAACTGTCTGCCCCTAACTCGCAGCATGACTTTGGGCAAGTAAACTTCTGTTGTGTTTCCTCTTTTATAAAATGGAAACGATAAGGTTGTTGTGAAGAGCAGATGAATTGATACGTGCGAACTCTCAGAATAGCCTGGTGTGTAGTAAGCACTATGAATGTCTGAGCTGTTATTTCTATTTCAGGTGAGAACGAGCTGTAATTGTGTGTGTGTGTGTGCGTGCGTGCGTGCGCGTGTCTGCTACCTGTCAGCTTTGGTGTTAGAGTTATGTTAGATTTATAAAATGAATTCAGAAGCTTTAATACTAAACTATTGATATCAAGCTTCTGAAATATTTAAAATAACATAGGAATTACCTAAACAGCCATCTGAGCCCAGGGCTTCAAGGCATTAAGTCTTTGATTAACTTTTCAGTTTCTTCTGTGTTTATTGTCTATTTGGATTTCCTACCTCTTCTTTAACTAATTTTAGTAGTTTGTGTTTTTCTCAGAAATCTACCTTTTCACATTTGTTTCCGTAAGTCTGTACCTCGCACACAAGAGGCCATACTTCCACTGTAGAGGTTAAGAGAGCAGACTCTGAAGCCAGGCTGCCAGATTTGAATCCCAACCTGCTCTCCAATTAGGAAGGTGATCTTGAGCTAATTATTTAATGTCTCCCTGCCCTGATTATTTTATCTGTAATATTGGGCTAATAAAATATTTACCTCATATGGTTGTTGTAAGATTTAAAAGTTAGTATGTGAAGTAATTAGAACAGTGCCTAGCATAGGGTAAATGATATGTGTATCTGTTATTATTTGCCTATTATTTAAAACGTTTTCTTTATATTTGTGAGTATACCTTTTAAATTCCTGATATGGTATATTTCTTTCCTTTTCGCTAGAAAATTTAGCAAATGCTTGTCTATTTTATTGGTCTTTTCAAAGAACCAGCTCTTGAATTTAATCTATTTGTTCTTTTTAAAATTAATTTCTGAATTTATCTTTAGTAATTCTTCACTCCTTTCCTTTGGTTTATTTTTTTGTTCTTTTTTAGATTTTTGTGTTCAATACTAAATTCATTTTTTTCCTTATTTATATTCTTTTGAGTTCTACTTTATCCTCAGCCTATAGAATTTGATGCATTATAATCTTATTATAACTATTTTAAAATTATTTCAAAAATTTTTGTCTTATTTACATTCCCATGTCAACCTAAGCATTCTGCAATATCTTCTGTCTGAAATACTTGGCCATATGTTCACATTGATCTCGCCACTTTCCTGCTCTCATTTATAGCAATGTTTCTCAAAAGAATTGTCCTTATTTATTGTTTCCAATCCCTCACCTTCCATTGTCTCTTTAATTTAGTCAGGGCTTTTGGCTCACCACTATGCTGAAATTGCCCTTATCAAAATCACCAGTGACTTTCTTTTTTGTCTGTGGGCTGGCTGGTGTGCGGATCTGAACCCACGACTTTGGCGTTACCAGCACCATGCTCTCCCAAGTGAACTAACCAGCCAGCCCACACCAGTGACTTTCATCTCACCAAATCCAGGGTTTTTTTTGTTATTTTCAGCCTCACTTGATGTGATGGAGCAGAATTTCACTCATTTGATCACATCTATCTGTCCTGAAACTTTACTTCATTGATTTCCAAGATGCCATTTTCCCTAACTTTCCTACTCGTTGGCAACTTCCTACTGACTGCTATTCATCTTCCTACCCTCTAACAGCTGAAGTGACCTAATTTTCATCCTTGCTCTCTAGGTAAATCAGTTATTTTTCTTATTTATTTTTCAAGCCTGCTCTGTTAATTCTTCCTTCTTGGGTGATATCCGAGGCACATTCCATGGCTTTTCATACTCATTAATAAAGCATTAATGAAGAGTCTCATTCTTAGGTATTGAAAATTGTGAAATATCTAAATATAGTCATGCATCACTTGATGGGGATAAGTTCTGAGAAATGCATCGTAAGGTGATTTTGTCATTGTGCGAACATCATAGAACATACTTAACACAAACCTAAATGGCACAGCCTACTAAACACCTAGGTTGTATGGCATAGCCTATTGCTCCTAGGCTGCAAATCTCTATGGCACGTTACTGTACTGAATACAAATTATACACAGGAATGTACAAATATTTACCCAATTATAACATAATGATAAGTATATATGTATCTAAACATGTCTAAACATAGAAAAGGTATAGTATATGGTACTTTTTTAAAAATATGGTATAAAAGTTTTTTTAAAAAGGTATGCTTTTTATAGTTTACTTACCATGAATGGAGCCTGCAGGACTGGAAGATGCTCTTGGTGAGCCAGTGAGTGAGTGGTGAGTGATTGTGAAGGCCTAGGACATTACTCTACACTACTTTAGACTTTGTAAACACTGTACACTTAGGCTACACTAAACTTATATTTTAAAAATTAATTGTGCTAAAACGTTATGTCACTAAGTGATAGAAACTTTTTCAGCTCCATTATCTTAAGGGACCACTGTCAATATATGCAGTCTGTCATTGACCAAAATGTCATTATGCAGCTCATGACCATAGAAAAATCACTCTCTTTTCATTTATTGTTTCTCTCTCTCTCTGTCTCTTTCTCTTGGCAACTCCAGTCTTGACTCTTGATTACTCTCAACCTATACTGTTTCTACCATCATTAAATGGTACCACCATTTATCCAGTTACTTAGGCAACAAATCTAGGGCTTATCCTTAATTCTTTTTCTCTCTCACCCAGTCAACCCAATCCACAGGACCTCTACCTTTCAAATATATCCTGAATCCAACCAGTTCCCATTACCTCCACAACAGTCCAAACCATCATCAACTCCAGCATGGCTCACTCCTAACCGTTCTCCATGCTTCTTCTGCCTTTAGCCCCAAGTTGGTTTTCATCCAGGCAGGTCTTTTAAAAAATATAAATCAGGGCTGACCCCGTGGCTCACTAGGGAGAGTGTGGCGCTGGGAGTGCAGCGGCGCTCCCACCTGCGGGTTCGGATCCTATATAGGGATGGCCGGTGCGCTCACTGGCTGAGCGCCGTGCGGACGACGCCAAGCCAAGGGTTGCAATCCCCTTACTGGTCACAAAATTATATATATATAAATCATATCACATTACCCCCCATACCTCAAAAGTCATCAACAGCTTCCTGTCACATTTAGAATAAAACTCGAGCTCCTGTGAGGTGCAGCGACCTGCACTTTGTCTCCTCTCCAGCCTTTCTCCCCTTGCTTGCTATTCCAGGCACACTAGTGCAACTTGCCTCGCCCCTGGGATGGTCACTCTAGCTGCTTCCCTCTCTTGGAGTGCTCCTCCGCAGATGTTTACGTGGCTTGCTCTTACACCTCACTGGGTCCCTGTGGAGGTGTTAACTTCACTCAGCCAAGAGCCTTCCCTGACCAGCCATTCCTGTCTACTTGTACTGTTTTATTTTTCTTCACTGAACTTTTCAGTTTCTTTCACACATACTTATTGGTTTATTTGCTCATTGTTTGTCTTCCCTGTGAGAATATGAAACCTCCAGAGCAACTCTAATTTGTTCACTGCCTTATTTCAGGACCCAGAGTTTAAATATATGAATTAAATCAGGCTCCTTAGTGTATTGTTTAATAGTTCTACAGTAAAAAATTTTTTGGTTTATTTGATCCATCAAATTCTGGAAGAGGTTTGTTGAAGACACTATTTCTAATTTTAATATTGCCACCCTGTTCCCTTTTTTGTTTACATTTATTTGATATTCTTAATCAATTGATAATGTTTTGGGGTCTTTTATTTATAAGCATCTCTCTTGCAAACAGTACATACAGCATGTCTCTTTTACCCAATCTGATAATCTTTGTTAATTGAGAAATCAACCATTTTACAGTTATTATATAATTAATATGCTTAATCAGATTCTTGGCATTTTATTGGATGCCTCTTTTGGTGTTCTATTTTTCCCCTCCTTTTCTGACTTTACCGTAATGATTCAATTTTTTCTTGCACTTTTTATTTCTATTAACTTAGAAATTCTGCATCCTAGTTTTTTCCCAATAGTAGTTATTTAACATTGTCAGTTGGTCAAGAGAAATTCTCAAACATGGCTGTGCTCTCAATTGAAAATGAGAGATGCCAAGAAATAGAGTTTGAAAATGTTATTGATGAGTTTGCTATTAAAGCTATGAAAGTAAAATTATAATAAATTCTGGTTTGGGTATAAATAAAATATTTAAACTTAAAATAATATGACCTGTAATAGGCCTATTTTCCCATTTTCAATATTTTTTCAACTACTTTAAATGATCTGGAAAAAAATTAATCATTGGAAAAAAATAAAACACTCAAGAGTGGGGCACATAATTCTCCTTTTGCCTCAGACTCCCATGTGGCTCTACATGGCACCGGTCTTTATCTAAAATTTTGACTTTTTAAAACCACCATAAATTGCATGCATTTATATTGATTTTTAGAACTATTGCTTTAAAATATTATCTGTCTCTTGATTACTGAGGTTTTTGGTGTTCTGCTTAAATTCTGCACCTGAGGAAGTGCCTCACTTTCTTTACTAGTTTCAGAATTAAGTATGTTTACTGTTGTGTTTTGGCAGCTAACCTTTATCAAGTTAAGGGTGCTTTCTAGTTTTATGAGTTTATTTCATAAATGGGTATTGAATTTAATCAAAACTCTTTTGGGTCTCTCTTGAGAAGTTTGTGTGAATCCTCCTTTAATCTCTCTGATAGAGTTTCATCGGTTCATATCTTTTATAATACTGAGCCTGACTTGCATTCCTGGGACAAATCCTACTTTGTCTTATTTTTAAAAGACACTAATCCCATTTTTAATTCTTTATGGAATTCAATTTATTAATATTTTAATATATTTTTACATCTGTGTCCATATATGAATTCATTTATTGTTTGAGAAATGTTTTTATCAGGGGTATGTCCCATAGGATGAGTTATGTGACTTTCCACATTTATCTATGCTCTAAAACAGTTGTATAAGAAAATAGCTATCTGTTCCTTAGAGGTTTGGTAAAAATGACCAACAAAATTGCCTGCATCTGGTACCATTGGAGGAATGGAGGAAGGAGATTATCATTTCAATTTGTATTACTCACATTCTCTATATCTCCTTTAACCAATTTTAGAAATTCATACTTTTCCTACAAAATTGTCACTTTCTATTTAAGTTTTCCAATTTATTGGTATAAAGAGGAATTATTTTTCTCCTGCAATTTAAAATTTTTCCCATATCTGTAGTCACCTCTCACTATTTGTTCTTGGTGTTATTTTTCTCTTTTAGTTTATTGATTAACTTTTAGTTTTGTGTCATTAATTTCTTCTCTTTTTTTTGCATATATTTGCTTCTTATGTCAAAAGTTTAGTTCATTTATTTTAAGTTTTTCTTTTGATGTTTAGAACATTTGGGTTCTGTTCTGAATCATTTGAACTTTTCATTTTGATTGTTTCTTCCAGCTAATACTTTTTATTTTTATTTTTGGTGGCTGACTGGTACAGGGATCAGCTAATACTTATTTAAAATTGTTTTTATTATTTTAACTTACATATGTGGATTTTCTGGTTTTCTGGATACATTTTTGTTACTGATTTCCAATTTCATTGCAATGTGGTCAGTAAATGTGGCCTCTGTAGTATAAACCTTTGGGATTTGTTGAGATTTCCTTTGTTAATACATGATCAACTTTGGGAAATCCTCCTAAGTATGTTTGAAAAGAATGTGTATTCTGTTGGGTATAATTTTTTCTCCATACATATCTACTAGAGCAAGCTTGTTAATCAGGTCATCCAAATTCTCTATATGCTTATTTATGTTTTGTTTACATCATCTGTTCTTTTCTGAAAGGGGTATGTTAAAGTCCTATGGTAGGATTGTAGATTTGTCCATTATTCTTTGTTGCTTTGTTAGTTATTAGAGAACTTTTTTTTCAAAATTTGCTGATTTTATTAATTATCATTACAGATGTACCCCTTTCAGTGTGAGATTTAGTCACTATGGGTTTGGCTGTTACTCCAGAGCCTCCGCTGGAGACATAGAGGCTAGCTGTAGGTCTGTGGACTTTACCATGTACAGGGCATTACTTGGAGAGGCAGAGTTGTTCAGGCTCTCCTCTTCCTGGTCTTCTTTAGATTTTTCTCTTATTCACCTTGTGGTAAGAGACTAATATTTTTGGCACTTTTGTTCTTTTTGGCCTTCTTGAACTCTGTTGAAGTGCTATTTTTATCCTCTTCATGATCTTCTTCAACTGTAAGGAAAGAGGGTCCCCAGAAGGGCATTAGTTTGGAGGCAGTGGATGGCGGATGTGTGGGAAGGTTGTTTTTACAAGAAGGGATGCAGGCTGAGGAGGAGATTTGTGTCAGACAAGGACAGTAGTCTTGGGGGTGGGGTAGGTGGGGAAGTAGAGGAGGATCATGGGAAGTATTGTCTTACCTTCTCAATGTCTTTGCTGTTGGGTTGACAGGGAGTCTGATTCATCCTCTCTTTGATGCTTGGGATTAGTTTATTAGTGTTTATGATTGGTGTTTTTGAATCTGTGCTGGGCTTCCATGGTTCCTGTGCTTGTTGCTCAGTCACTTCTGCCATGTCTACGCCAACAGTGCCCTACCCCAGGGCTCCTGACCTCCCTATATATACTCTCCCCAGGACAATGAAGAGCCACACCCTTCAGCTTTGATTAGTAAGCAAAGAACTCCTCCCAGCCAATGGTAGTCCTGAGGTGGCTTAGACATCACAATGCACCATCCTGACACTTCTGGGGGGTGGGGAAGGAGAATGTGAGGGAAGCCAAAACTTTCTGGTTAGAGAAAGGGAGCAATTCTCCAACTCCCCCTAAGGAGCCTGCCAAAATTGAACTTCATTGCCTCTGGTTCAATTGTTACTGAACAAGGGCTCACTACACAATGTGCACAAAAGCCAATACTGTGACATTGGCTTTTGCAAGAAGAAAGGCTTTATTTGTGATGTCAACTGGTGTGGAGACAAGAGGTACAGCTCTCAATATGTCTCCCCAAACCAGAGGCTGAACAGGCTTTTAAGGAGTATTTGGGATCCCTGTTGGCTAAATCTAAGTCAGGCCAGATGACATGACAAAGTCAGGAGCTGATAAAGTCAGGAGCTGATTGGTCAATTCTGAATCCTCCATTCTGACCTGGATCTGGTACCTTGGTAGAGAATTTTCAGGTTCCTGAGGTCAGGGAGGGCAAGGTCCTCTTCTGGTACATGTTCAGCCTATACCATAACTTTGAAATAACTTGATATAGGAAAATAAAACCTGTTTCAGCTAGTTTTAGATGGTTACAATTCCCCCTTTTCCTTGTACATTCCTCAGTCTTGAGGGAATCAGGGCAATGACTACTCTGGCTACTTCCTGCTGGATAGGGACATAGTTAGGGATATGAGGAATGAAATTGTTTTTCACTTAATTGCAGTTTTTCATGAATATTTCCCCACTAAACTGCTATTATATTATCAGAAGAAGCTGATTGGCATGTACAAGTCAGACAATAAGTACAGAATTTTGCCAAGAAAGAGAATCCCAATATAAACAATATTATGATTCCCAGCTTAATCAGGTCCTCAAAGATAGACCTGATTCCTGATAGATCCAAGGAAACATGCTGTCAAATAGGTTAAATCCAGCTTCCTCAGGAGACACCCCCTGAAGCCAAGTGGCTTGCTGCCTAATTTTCTTTACCTGAGTTTTGACTTCTGCAGAGTTAATATAAACATAACACCTCCCTGTTCAGCCAGTATATAGTCTATTGCTATATTATTATTTAACATGACCTTTGCGAGATAATTTCTTTTTGCTTGGCTACTAGTGCCAATGCTGTCTCCTTGGCAAGTACTGCCAAGTGAGAGAAAGCTTCCTGACCATGTATGTGTTCATGAGCTGCTACACTCCACTAAGGTAATATAGTTTGCCCAAAGAAGTATCCTGTTCCATCTTTCTGATACCTGGATAAACAGGATCTTTTAATTCTATAAAAGAGTTTTAAGGAATTTGTCCAATGCTGGGTTTCACTGGAACTGTGAATAGAGATAGGTGTGACCAAATTCTCTAACAAATAAATTCCTCGCATCTCTGTCAAGGCATGGATAAGCCCAAAAGTAGGCTCTTTGCCCACAAGCTTAGTTAACATATTTTGAAATTATGTTGTTAGAGAGGCATAAAAGTTCATGACTATTTTATCTTATTCATTAATTATTCCTTTAACCAATTTGAAATACCTTTTTTTGCCCTTCTAAGGCTTTTCACATTAAATTCTACTATGTCTGATATGAGTATTGTGCAATTACTTTCTTTTTGTTAGTATTTGCATTTTTTGTCATGGAAAATTGACTTTCTGAATTGTATTTTGTAGTATATCAAAGTGCAGAATAGTGTGTATATTGCCTTTCTTGTTAGAAAAGAAAAAAATAAGAATATATATTAGAATTTGCTTGTATTTTCATAAGCAAATATTAGAAAAGAAACTAGGGATGTACATGACTACACATTTTGGCCCAATGCTGAATGGCTGAATGTTAAAAACCAGCAGGTAGCTAAGCTCAAGGCTGAAGCCAAATATCACCATCATAAAATGAGCTTCTGGGATACAGGAATATATATGAACACATACATACATTTTTGGTTATTATTACAATTTTATTATTAAAATTTATTAGTCACATTTTAGAAGTTTGACATTGTAGGGCAGAGACAATAATTCCTTTTTAGCACTGTCAACCACTATGGAAAATTATACTGGACATTTTTAATACCAAATAGTTTCATTTTTTTCCCTATTTTTAAAACATTTTTTGTAACTCATAAAACAGAGCTTATATAAAAATTCACAAAGTTGCTAAAGAGCATACAATTTCCAAAAATGTCCTAGGTTTTTGTTACATTCAGTTTTCTAAGGATACATTCAAATCAATAGTAAAATGTAGACATGTGATATTTCATTATCCTTGGTAAAACTATTCTCATTGTTTTGTCTCCTCACAATGTTAACTCTGGTATCCACTTTGTGCAGGATCTGCTACTACTAGGATGTTAGAAAAACATAAAGGCTGGATCTACAGAGGCAAGTATTTCCAAATAGTAGTAATAGCCCTGTAGCACCCACCGTGTTTCACTCTTTTAGCCGAAGTTAGTATAAGAGCCCTTTTTAGCCAGGTTTGGCATTGAAGTGTCCTAGTGATGGTGCTATTGTCTCTATGCTATTAAATTTTGCCTTCCCTAAGATTTACTAAAATAAATCTTATCTTCTCCTCAACTCCTGGCCTTGAAGAGTTGGTCAATAGTGATGGTGCACTCTCAATGAAGCAACTCTGCAAAGTCTATATACAGACTTCAGATTGTTACCCTTATAATTCTCATTCCTTTTTTTTTTTTTTTGGCTCTGCCCCTGGCCTTGCCTACCCCAATCAAGGCCAGAGGGTGGGCTATATATTTTTATTCTTATTACAGTCACTTGAGAGGCTGGCCAGTTAGCTCAGTTGGTTAGAGCACAGCCTTGTGACACCGAGGTCAAGCCACCAAAAAAAAGTCAAATTATAGTCACTTGAAAAAAATCTGTTGTTAAACATTGGATCTAGAAATGTAGCATCAGAACAATAAAAATGGCTTTCAAGATAATGAAATTGTCTCTGAACTTCTGTCTTATTTCAGTATTTGCTTTATGCACACCAATATCAGAAACCTCTCTGTGGGAGAATAATAAGTGACATTGAAGTAGGCATTTGGTTTCTCAGCCTCCACAATACTGAGACCCATGCAAAAGCAAAAATGCATATGTTGGCTAGATTCTGAGGCCCAAAGCACTGCTGCATCATCACATAAAGCTAAAAAAAGTGGAACCCTGTGTATATATTATCTATTAATTATTTTTAAATTAATTTACTTTACTTGTAAAAATAGGCTTTTACTTTTTTAAAAAAAAACAAATTACTTATTTTCTGGTTTTTAGAAAAGGACTGATTTAATTATATTCTCAATCCTAAGAAAAACTATACGGTCTTTTTCATAATGACTGAGTTAGTCCTAACTCAATGAGATATCAGTAGTGAATTATTTATCATAAGATTGGTAACTAAAATTTATTCCTAAATTATAATTTACAGTATTAGCTGAGCAAGCATGGGTTGGTTTTTTTTTTTTTTTCGTGCTTTCTCTTTTTCTCCTTTTTTGGGGGGTTTTCTTTTTCTTTACGAGGGGAGAATGTGAATGCAGTCACCCATTACCACAAATTATGCGGTCGAGTTTCCCACATTTGGGGAAATCGCAGGGATCAGCACATCTGGAGTGCAATGGAAAAGCCTCGCCCTGGGAAAACCACCCTCATGATCATGGAATCTCCCCCTTAAGCATGGTTTTCAATGTAAACATTCTAAAATAACTGTTTCTATGGCAAACTACACTAGGTCTAAAGATCTCAAGGTCACAGGTCAACCATTTTGGGGATGATTAAAATAAGCTGTTCAACATTAAAAGAAGGCTCTTTGCCCTTTGTTGTAAATAAACCTAGAAACTCAATTTTATATTGGCAAGATATACATTAAGAATAAACCTGGCAAGAAAGGATCTTCACCTTAACTTGACTAATGTTTCTTAGTATGTCTTTAAGATAAATGTTTTGTAAATATTTTCCATTTTTACATTTATTCATATTACAGAAGGTAATAGCTAGTTTAGCACTTTGCATTCATTTTCATAACATCTATTTAATAGCCTCCCTTATTTTTAAGGTTCTTAACTAAATTGCCATTTGAGACTTGTGGCCTCTGGTGTCAGCTTAATTTTAATCAAGGATGAAATAACAATAAATGGTAATTATAATTTTCTATGTCCATGGCTGTGATATCTATTTTATACCTTTATTTTCAAGCTTCCTGAATTATTTTTTATTACCATCTCACTTATAAACAGCTTGTAGCTGGATTTATTTCATACAGTCTTAGAGTCTCTTTTAATAAGCCGATTACATTTATATTATGTTTTACTGAATATGTTGAAGATCATTCCTCCTGTTTTATTCTGTCCTTTCCACTTACCACAATTTCTAGTTGGTTCTTCTCCCCACTCCCCAAAACTTTCTTGCCTTTTATTACATTGCTTTAGTTTTCTTTGATCTAATTTTTTGTTCTATGAGTTAAAATTGTCAGAAAGATCTGAGACACTATCACAGTTATGTGGAAAAATTAATTAGATATCATATATTTTCAAAAACCTGCTTATTAAAATAGAAAAGGACAATAGATGGCATGAATAGCAGAATAGACATAACTGCAGAATGAATTAATGTGCTTAAGATCAAGACCAAAAATTCTCCCAGAATGCAGCAAAGGGATAAGGAGATGTTAAATCTGAAGAAAAAGAAAAAAGTTAAGAACCCCGATGGAGTTTGGATGAATTGTCCTCCCAGAACTCATGGAAATCTGATCCCCAGTGTGACAGTTTGAGACACATGAGTGGATCTCTCATGAATGGGTTAATGCTCTCCCTGGCAGAGGAGGGGTAGTTAGTGGGATCTTGCTCTATTAGTTCCCATGAGAGCTGTTTATTTAAAAGACCCTGGCAGTCCCCTCTCTCTCTTTTGTTTCCTCTCTCTTGCTTCCTCTCTCTTGCTTCCTCTCGCCATGTGATCTGCCTGTACCTGCCGGCTGCCTGCCACTTTCTGCCATGAATAGAAGCAGCCTGAGGCCCATGCCAGATGTAGCTGTCCCAGAATCATAAGCCAAATAAACCTCCTTTCCTTTTAAATTACCCAGTCTCAGGTATTCTGTTATAGCAACCCAAAATGTACTAAAACAGAAAATTGGTACTGAGGAGTGGGGTGTTGCTATATGGATACCTGAAAATGTGGATGCAGCTTTGGAACTGGGTAATGGGCAAAGGTTGGAGGAGTTTAGAGGACTTAGAAGAAGACAAAAAGATGAGGGAAGGTTTGGAACATTTTAGAGATTGGTTAAATGGTTGTGACCAGAATGCTGATAGAAATGTGGACAGTAAAGACCATGTGGATGATGAGATCTCAGATAGAAATGAGGAACTTATTGGGAATTGGACAAAAGATAACCTTTGCTACACCACAGCAAGGAACTTGGCTACATTGTGTCCATGCCCTTGGATTTTGTGGAAAATGGGACTTAAGAGTTGTGAACCAGAATGCTTGGAGGAAGAAATTTCTAAGCAGCAAAGTGTTAAGGAAGCTGCATGGTTACTTTTAACAGCCTATTCTGAGTTATGGTGGCAAAGGCACGATGTTAAATCAGAATTTAAAAGGGATTAGAATTTAAAGATTTGGAAAGTTTGCATCCTGGCTATGCAGTAGAGAAGTGGAGAGCAGGAGAAAAATGCAAGTGTGAAGCAGATAAACTGGTTGCTAAAGACATTAACTTGGTGGTGAGGCAGCCAGATGCTAATAAATAGGACAATGGAAAAAACGCCCTAAAGGCATTTGAGAAGTCTGGAAGGGTGCCCCACCCATCACAGGCACTAAGGCCTAGAAGGACTGAGTTGTCCTGGGGGACAGACCTGAGGTGCAGCTGCCCTCGGGAACCTGCTTCATCTGCTCCAGCTGGAGCAGCCCTGCCTCAAATGGCCCCAAGTGTGGTTTGTGCAGCAGCTCTGAAGAGTAGAAGCCTGAAACCTTGGTGGCATCCATGTTGTGTTAAGTCGGCAGGCTGGCAGAACATGAGAGCAGTGGAGGTGTGGCAGCTTCCACCCAGATTCCAGAGGATGTATGAAAAAGCCCAGGGGCCCAGGCAGAGACCTGATGCCGGGGCGGAGCCACTGCAGAGGCCATCTACTAGAGCAGTGTTGAGCAGGAATGTGGGGTCAGAGCCCCCACAGAGAGCCGGCATCAGGGAAATGTCTAGTAGAGCCAAGGCAGTGAGGCTGCTGCCAGGACCCCAGATCTGTAAGGCCACTGACAATGTGCAACACCAGCCTGGAAAAGCCACAGGCACCAGTGCAGCCCAATTGGCTGTGCCTCGCAGAGCTGTGGGAGTGAGGCTGCCCAATGTTTTAGGGGCCCAGATGCCCTATTGTGCCCAGGATGCAGGACTTGAAGTCAAAGAAGATTATTTTGGAGTTTTAAGACATAATATCTGCCCTGCTGGGTTTCAGACTTGTTTGGTACCTGTTTCTCCTATCTTTTGGCCTATTCCTCCCTTTTGGAATGAGAATGTGTACTCAATGTCTGGTCCACCATTGTGTCTTGGCAGTAGATAAAGTTGGTTTTGATTTTCACTGCTTCACAGCTGGAAGGAGTTTTGCCTTTGGTCTCAGATGAGACTTTGGACTTTGGATTTTTAAGTAGGTGCTGGAGAAAGCTAAGACTTTTGGGACTGTTGTATTAGAATGACTGTATTTTGTATGTGAGAGGGATATGAGTTTTGGGAGGCCAGGGGCAGAATGATGGAGTTTGGATATACTATCCTCCCAGAACTTACGTGCAAATCTGATCCCCAGTGTGACAGTTTGAGTCACAGGAGTGGATCCCTCATGAATGGATTAATGCTCTCCCTGGTAGTGAGTAGTAGTGAGTGAGTTCTCACTCTATTAGTTCCCACGAGAGCTGGTTATCTAAAAGACGCTGGCACCTCCTCTCTCTCTCTCTTTCTTGCTTCCTTTTACCATGTGATCTGCCTGTACCTGCTGGCTGCCTGCTGCTTTCTGCCATGACGTAGAAGCAGCCTGAGGCCTGTGCCAGATGCAGCTGTCCCAGAATCATCAACCAAATAAACCTCTTTTCCTTATAAATTACTCAGTTTCAGGTATTTCTGTTATAGCAACACAAAATAGACTGATACAAACCCCTTCTGAGGAGCCGAGGGCAGCCCCCTCTGCATCAAAGCAGGCAAGAGAGCAACTCCTGGGGTCCTAGGCAGGAACTGAGGGCAGCCCCTTTCACCTGGAAGCAGGCAAGAGCACATGCCAAAAACACCACTTCCATGTGGGTAGCCCATCACAGCCACCACCACAACCATGACTGCTGCAAAAGTGGCTCAATGCCACAGCAGTAGCCACAGCCACCTTGAAGGCAGTCTGCTAGAAATTTGACTGCATTGATACAAGGAAAGTCATCAGCAGAGACTGAAAAAAGAAGAGGTTGTTTCTCTCCTCAAAGACCACTCCAGAGTAGAATCAACTGCTCTGCCAGATGACCAGACATCTATATAGAGATACTAGAAATACAAAAACCCAAGAAAATATGACACCACCAAAAGAATGCAGTAATTCTCAGATACCAGACCCTATAAGCAGGAAACCCTTGAAATAACTGAAAAGGAATTCTGAGCAACAATCTTAAGGAAACTCACTGAGATATGAGAAGACTCGGACATTGAAATGAGGAAAAAATCCAGGATATGAAGGAGGAAATTTACGAAGAGATTAATACCTTAAAAAAGAATGTGGCAGAAATCATGGAACTGAAAGATTCACTCAATGAAATGAAAACACAACCAATAGCTTAAGCAGCAGACTAGAAAAAGCAGAAGAAAGAATTTCTGATCTTGAAGACAGTCTTTTTGAAATAACCCAGGTGGACAAAAAAAGGAAAAAGGAATTTTAAAAAAATGAAGAAAATCTAACAGAGATAGCAGATGACCTTAAGCACACAAACATTTGAATCATGGGTGTCCTAGAAGGGCAGGAGAAAGAAAAAAAGGCATGGAAAACCTATACAACAAAATAATAACAGAAAACTTCCCAGGTATAGGGAGAAACACAGACCTTCAGATCCAGGAGGCTCAAAGATCCCCAAATAGATTCAACCAAAAAAGATCCTTTCCAAGATACATTATAGTCAAATGGGCAAAGCTCAAAGACAAAGAGATAATCTTAAAATAAAAGCATCAGGTCACCTGTAAGAGAGCCCCTATCAGACTAAGAGCAGAATTCTCAGTAGAAACTCTATAGACCAGAAGAAAATGGGATGATATATTTAAAACACTAAAATCAAAAAACTGCCAGTCAAGAATACTATACCCAGCAAGGCTATCCTTTAGAAATGGGGAAAAAATAGTGTATTTTCCAGACAAACAAAAACTGTGGGAGTTAAGCACCACATGACCAGCCCTACAAGAAATCCTCAAGGAGTCCTGCATCTGGAATCTGAAAAACAATAGTCACTACCACGAGTACACAAGAAAGAACAAAACCCACTGGTAGAACAAAAATGCAAACAAGAAAGAGAAAGAAACTCAGCTGTACACAAAAAACTATAATGACCATGTAATAATGTCCCTGCTTTATTTATGATTTTAGTAATTTCAGTCTTCTTTCTTTTTTTCTTAGTAAGTCTGCATAAAGGCTTGCAAACTTTTTTTAATCTTTTTAAAGAATCAACTTTTGGTTTTGTTGATTTTCTCTATTGTTTTCCAATTCCCTATTTCATATATTTCTGTTGTAATCTTTGTTATTTCCTACTTTTATTTGCTTGGGGAGTTTGCTCTTCTTTTTCTATTTTCTTAAGGTAGTTTACATTACTGATTTGGGATTTTTCTTATTTTTAATATGGGTGTTTATAGGTGTAAATTTTCCTGTAAGCATTGCATGAGCCCTGTGTCCTATAAATTTTGATATCTTGTGCTTTGATTTTCATCTCAAAGTACTCTCTAACTTCCCTGTGATTTTTCTTTTTACTCATTGTTTACTTAGGAGAGTGTTGTTTAATTCCCACACATTTGTAAATTTTCTAAATTTCCTTCTGTTATTGTGGTCAGAAAACACATTTCCTATGCTCTTAGTCTTTTTATTAAGTCTTGTTTTGTGGCCAAAAATAAAATTAAAAAAATAAAAGTAAAGAAAAATGAAATGGGTCAGAGAGCATCAATTATTTCAGAGCTCTTTTCCTATGTAGTTATGGCAGCATATTGCCTGTTATAACTAAAGCATCCTTTGTTAAATTAACTGTATACCTTAAATGCAGGGTGCTTTTTTTTTTTTTTTGTGACCGGTAAGGGGATCGCAACCCTTGGCATGGTATTGTCTGCACCGTGCTCAGCCAGTGAGCGCACTGGCCACCCCTATATAGGATCCGAACCCACGGCCTCGGCACTCCCAGCACCGCACTCTCCCGAGTGAGCCACAGGGTCGGCCCAGGGTGCTATTTTTTTTAATATAAATTTAGAAATTTATTGGTGTATATGAAAGTACCTCACAAAGTTCATAGAAAAATAGAATTAAGAGATAATATGAATCTTTCTATGAACTTTTTGAAGACCCCTTGTATATGGTATTTATCTTTAATATTTAGAATTATTCAAGGAATATTAAAGGAACCTGAATTTATTAGTAATACATTTAATATTACTTGTCAAATTGATATGTTTACCTTTTAAAAATAAGAACATCCTTTAAAACATGAGGAATTATTTTGTTAAAAGTCTAATTTTTTTTACAATGAAAGTTTTCTAAATAGGATTTAGGTATTTATCATATATCATGAATATTGTAATATATGTAAATTACAGCATTACATGCAAAATAGTTTGGCGTTGCAGTTTTTTCCAACTAAGAATAAGTAGCCTTCTATATAAATCAGATTTCTCTGTATCTCTAACATTTGAAATTAAATTGTCATGTACCCATTAAAAAAAAAAGAAATTGCCGAAGAGTCTTCAAAAATGGCTGTATTATTTTGCACTCCTACCAACAATGAATGAGAGTTCCTGCTGCTCCACATCTTCATTGACATTTGGTGTTGTCATATTTATTGGACTTTGGCCATCTAGTAAGTATATTGTTGTATCTCACTGTTGTTTCTTTTCTTTTCTTTTTTTTTGTAAGTTGACAGCTGTTTATTATAGGAAAGTTCCTAGGATCTGCCCAACATCAGATAGAGGACCTCCTTCGTGTCAGCAAAATCCATAGTAACCAGGGAGAAAGGGCTTGCTCTCCACTTGTCACAGCCTTAAGATGAAGTAGCAGGAATTTATATAACCTTAGGCCTTCAGTCATCAGGTTAGTACAGAATCTCTGTGAAGGGGCACTGCCCCTGGCTGGGCTTCCAGAGCTCTCATGCTTTATTCAAAGATAACACTCCAATGGACACCTTAAAACCCCATAGTGAGGCTGCGGACCCGCCGGAGAGGATCAGAGACCTGCACGCGGGCTGCTGTGCAAAGATGGCACGGAGCAGCCACCGAGGCCCCCACATCAAGCACCGATGAGCCCATCGTGCAAAAAAGCTCACTGTTGTTTCAATATATGCTTCCTTGCCAGTTGTATATCTTCTTTGATGGGGGGGTCTGTTCAGATCTTTTGCCCATTTTTTAATTGGGCTGTTTGTTTTATTATTGAGTTTAAAGAATTCTTTGTATATTTTAGATAGAAGTTGTTAATCAAATATGTGTTTTGTAAACATTTATTCCTAGTCTGTGGATTTTCTTTTCATTCTCTTAACAGTGTTTCTTATAAACAGTCTTTCATGGAGCAGGGATAAATGAGGTTCAGTTTATCAATTTTTACTTCCCTTGATTGTGCCAGTGGCATTTCTAAGAATTCATCACCAAACCACAAGTTCACCTAGATTTTCTCCTATGTTATCTTCCGGTTTTGCAGTTTACATTTTGGTCTATGATCCACTTTGAGTTCATGTTTGTGAAATGTGTGAGGTCCATGTCTAGATTCTTTTTTTTGCATATAGATGTCCAATTATTCCAACACCACTTGTTGAAAGGCTATCATTTTACCACTGAATTGCCTTTATTCCTTTGTCAAGATCAGTCAAATACATTTGTATGGGTCTATCTGTAGTGTCTCTAATCTGTTTCATTGGTCTATGTGTCAATTCTTTTTTCAATAATATAGCATCTCAAGTACTGTAGTTTTGTAGAAAGTCATGCAGTCTGGTTGTGTCCCTCAACTTTATTATTCTTCAGTACTGTATTGACAAACTGATTATGGTGTTTATATAAAAAGATAATAGACCCAGAATCTATTGTCTTTCGATATAAACAATAAAATCAGTTTGTCAATACCCACAAAATAGCTTGTAGGCACTTTGCTTGGCATCGTGCTGAATCTACAGATCCAATTGGGGAAAATGGACATCTTAACAATATTGAGTCTCCCAATCCATGAACACGTAATATCTCTCCATTTATTTTGGTCTTCTTTGACTTGTTGCATCAGCGTTTTCTAGATTTCTACATATAGATCCTGTACATATTTTGTAAGATTTATACCTAAGTATTTCTTTTGTTGGTAATAATTTAAGTGGTATTGTGAATTTCATTAGAAATTTCTATTTTTCATTGCTGCTGTATAAGAAGACTGTTGACTTTTCTATATTGACCTTGTATTTTGGAATCTTGCTATAATTCCTTATTTATTTCAGAATTTTTTTTGATTCTTTTGGTAATTCTTTGGAATTTTCTAGATAGGTAATGCTATGGTTTGAATGTGTCTGCCAAATTTTATGTGTTGAAAGCTTAATCCCCAAATTCATATGTTGATTGGAGGTGGGAACTTCAGGAGGTAACTAGGATTAGACAAGGTTATCAGGGTGGGGTCCTCTCATGATGTGACTAGTGACTTTACAAGAAGAAGAATTGAGACCTGATCTGACATTCTCTTGCCCTCTTGCCATGTGATGCTCTCTGCCATGTTATGGGGCAGCAACAAGGGCCTTTGCCAGATGCTAGTACAATGCTTTTGGACTTCCCAGCCTCCAGAACTGTGAAAAATAAGTTTCTTCTCTTTATAAATTAAAAAAAAAAAAAAAAAAGAGCCCCTTCTGATATTGTTAGGTATCTGTACAGGAAAAGGGTGCTTCCTAAATTTTAGTCAAGTTCCAAATGTTCCCACTTTGGTCTAGTTGGAATTCCAGAACAGAGATTGAAGCAAGTCAAACAGTAGAAGAGAATTCCTAGATTGAAGGAGATATGTGTTCTTGGACTAAAAAAATCTACCAAGTACCAAGTAGGATTTTAATTCCAAAAGTAACATAAAACACCACCACCATGAACAAAATCCCTATATCTAAACAAATTATAATGAAATTTTAGAGCATCAGGAAATAAGAGAAAATCCTGACAACTTTCTTGAAATCCCCACTGTAACTGTTGAGGGTGGGAAATCCTGTTATGGTAATTGAAAGGTGGGGCCTTGAAAAAGTGATTATATTGTAAAACCAAGCCCACTGACTGGATTAAAAATGGTGGTCAGGGGCATGGTTCTGAGAGCTTTAAAAGGAGAGTGCATGAGGAACTCTCTCTCTGCTCCACCATTTTCTGCCATGTGAGACCTCTGGGTCACTGTCGCCACCACCAAGGCCTTCACCAAATGTGTTGCCTGGACTTTGGACTTCCCAGCCTCAGAAACTATAAGCAATAGATTTCGTTTTCTTATAAATCACCCAGTTCTAGGTAATTTTGTTATAAGCACAGAAATGGACTAATACGTCCTTATAAAAAGTAAGTTAGATTATGTCATATATCTCCTTAATATCTTCCAAAGCCTTCCTATCTCTCTTATGATAAAAATCCTTATTATGGCCTACCGGGTGTATAGGATCTAGTCATCATCTGCCTTCCGACCTCTTGACTCTCTTTAAGCCACACAGGCCTTGTTATTGGACCTTGTGCACATCAAGCCTGAGATGTAGCACCTTTGTACTTGCTGTTTCCTCTGATTGAAATTCTCATCCCCAAGACATCTGTGTGCCTCATAGTCTCCAGACCTTGCATAAATGTCTCCTGGCCAGGGAGGCCTTTCCTGAGTATCCTATCTAAAACAGTAAATCTCCCCTGACCCTGTCATACTCTGTTCTCTTCATTTTAGTTTGTTGTGCTTAACAGCACTTGATGCATTTTGAATTCACTTATTTCTTTATTACAGTGTCAAATACACTGTCGGTGCTGTGATAGCAGTGACTGTTGATTTTATTCATTGTTCTATACCCTTGAGGAGTGCATGGCACATAGTAGGCACTCGATAAATATTAAACAAAAAAATTAACTAATTAATGAGGGCATCCTAAATTATGTGAATTTTAAAATTTATTTCATGTTAAAAAGTAGTCCTGGCAGGTATATACAATTTGTTAAAATGCAATGAAGTTACAATGAATATCTGTGCATTTCACTGTATGTATATTATTCCTCAATAAAACAAATCTAAAAAAAAAAATAGTGACAGCGCTAAAGAAATCATTTATTGATTTTTTTTTTAGACTATAACTAGGAGCCTATGATTCTATTATTTTTAAGGGTATATTACTCTATATTAGGTAGGGTTTATTTCATTTCTTTCTTTTTTCCTTTGGCGGCTGGCCAGTCTGGGATCCAAATACTGTGACCTTAGTACCATAAGGTTGTGCTCTCATCCACTGAACTAAGCAGCCGGCCCCACACCTCATTTCTGCAAAGTATAAAAAGGGAACACCGAAGCGTCTTATAGTCATATGTGGACACATAAGTTACTCTGTCTTTTTTACACTCCAAGAGTCTAGCATGATATCTCATAAAGAGCTCAGTGATTGTTTATGGACTTAAACCAAAGGATAAAGAGAAAATGAAGAGGCTCAGATTCCGAGAGCCTCCCTCATCCCTCCTCATTTCCTCAAATGAGGAAAAGTCATCAATAGGGTGTGTGACTGGGAGAGGGGCCACAATGCCTAGCCCAAATCATAGACAACCACACACTAGCTGTGTGACCCTGGGGAAGTTACCTACCCTTTCTGGAGAACCTCATTTTCCTTCTCTGTGAAATTGAAATGGGGCATTCACTCCCTTATTGATTCAATAGGGTGCTTTGAGGGATGAAGAAGCTCACACAAATGCCCTTAAGCACAGTTTGTGGCACAACGGAAGTGCTAAATGAACATGGGCTCCTACTACAACGGAATTTCCCTTTCTTCTTTCTGTCGGTGTAGGGACACACGGGTTCTAAATACATAGGAGTTGGGGACTTCCTAAGAGATACAGAAGGATGGAGAGACCTGGGGTTCACTGTTAGTGGGGAAGGGGTGAAAGGAAATGCCCTTTCAATGGAAGCAAGGAGAGATGGGCGAGGAGAGAGTGACCCTTGCTGATTCTCTCAGACCTTGTACTCATTGCCCAAACTAATGCCTGGGATTTTGGTTAGAGATGCCAATGTCCTCTCCTGAGTACTGAGGCAGCGAGGGCCTGTAAATACATGCCCCACCTCCCACCACAGCCTTTCATATTATTAAACAGATACCTAGAGCCTGGTGTGAGGTACTGTACATGGAGTGCCACTGTCAGGATTGCTCCACGTGGTGTGCAGGATCACTGGACTCCTTTCGGCATGCCCAAGCCCATCCCCAAAGGACTACCTTCTGAAGCCAAGGGTTCAGCCTCAAAGACACATTAGACACAGATCTTGCTTTAACCCAGGGGACCAGAAGGAGGAAATTTCAGACCATTTTAGAAAAGCCATTTGTCCCAGCTTCCATTTACCAAGAGGTCAGAATTGCAGTGAGCAGAACTTTAAAATCATTGAGAGTTTCTTAATGTTTACAACATGGATATTTATCAATTATGCCTAAATTTTTATTTCACTGGACAAAAAAGCTAAAGTGTCCAGTTTGAATCCTGGCATCTACGGTGGTCAGGGTTCGCTCAGTGCCAGAAAGCCCCTGGGTCTGCCCACCACACTTCCCATTTTATGGAATTGAATCTCCCTCCTTTCAACCTCATGTTTAATAACTTTCTCCTAGTACAACTATAGTAATACTGTTTACTTATTCTCAGCTTGTTAAATGTGGCTCTGTATAGAATGTGCAGTTAGTTGCATTTGCTGGATTGGAGTAGATTGATGGTGACAGGGTGAGCTAAGAGGAATATAAGAGGCAGTGACTGAGACGTCAGAGTCAAGATAAAGTAGATCAGATTCTGATTTTACACACAGCACTTGAGAGACCACTGAGAGCTTCCCCTGGCCTTAAAATCTAGCCTCACATTCCTCAGACCAGGCATTGGCCAGGATCACGGTCCATTACAGCAATACAGCTGGAGAACCTTAGAAAAAAAATCTGCTGTACCTTTTTTCTGGAGTAGAAGCCATTTTTAGAAAGGTTTTGCTTCTGAGTTTTGAATATA